>NC_081407.1:484471341-485089674 GCF_030272615.1 Cryptomeria japonica
ATACAATATTTCTTACCAAAGATCCTTATATGAGTGTATTGTGCCTACTAGTCAGAGGGTACCTAGCTAGAGAGTCGTTGGTCATAGTTCAAATCTATGGCTAGTAGTAGTTGTGTGATGGGTACTGCTAGAGTACCACATGACAGAGTGGGGTTGGTCCTTCCACTAGGGCTAGACCTAATAGGCTTGTTGGTTTAGAGGGAGGTAGCAGTACCTTTGATTTTATAGATATTTATATACTTTTTATTGAACTTGCAAGCCTTATTTTGTACTTTCACACTAACATTGTACTCGAGCACTTATTCTTTTTGAGATATATATGATATGTAGTTTTGGTGGCGATGCTTATATGATGTCTCATTATTCTATATGCATGTTGGTTTCTATATGATATCATGATGATTCTTATTCGATAGATGCTTCATAATATATATGTGTGGTGTTTTATATGGTTTATGGTGTATGCTTACAATAGATGCATTTTCTTATGATGCATGTACATGTTTATGATTTCATGTGAGATGTGATTTATTTCATTGATGTTAAATATAATGCATGCCTTGGATACATATGAATATATGGATATTTATTGCAATGCATGTCCTAAATGTAATAATTACTTTTTGGATAGATATGTATGGATATTTAATTGATAGTGTATACTTATCATGATTCTATATATATGTATGACATACCCTATTTTCATTTTTTTTAGATGCAATTGTATGATGATGCAATAAAATTTAATGTAAATGATGGGTTAATTATGATGCCCTATGATATGCTTATATACTAACATGTTTATGGATGCAAGATGCACTTCTTTTATGCTTACCAGAGTACTAGATCAAAATGACTATGTGGACTGGCAAAATAATGGTTAATTAGAAGAATGAGTTAGTGAAAGGAAATGATGAATTATTAAGGGATAGGAATGACTGAGTGAATCAATCTGGAATCCTTTTCATTCTTTTATTGATATGAAACAATATCATCATTGAGCCTTATTTTATGGAAAATGGGCACGTGTTTGTACCAAAGGTATGAAGAACCAAGGTGTAGATGTTTCATCATTACAATTAACAGACATATTTTAGACAAGGAGTCTTTCCATCCATTCTAGGGTTTGTGCATTAAGGGTTGAGGTATGTGCAATTGTCACAAGCATAGTGATCCAAGACTATTTTTTCTTAACATCCTTGCCAAATGAATGTGCCAACACAAAAACCCAAATACCTTTTCCCTAGAACTTTATGAAAACACACAAAAAATATAGTAAACAAAGAAAAATGAGATTATGAACCATCCCGGCTCACCTAGTCACTTGTGGATATCCTTGAGTAGCATAGGAACATAATCCAAGATAAATCAATAAAAGATAAGACTAAATTGACCAAACAAATCAACAACTATACTAATCCTTGTTGATGTTGATTGCTTATGTGATAATGATGATGGTATTTGGTTTCAGAGATGTAATACCCTATATAATATCAATATGTTTATTTTTTAGTGAACCCTTCCTTGTGTAAGACAAATTGATAGATGATGAATAGGGAATGATTGGTTTGATTGAATATACATATAAATGGTTTGATTGAAAACTTGATTGATTGGTTGCATGTTGTTGCATGATTTAGTTGATTTGATGCTTTGATCTGCTACGCGTCTACTTATATATTTAATTTTGAAAGGGATAATGGATTTGCATGATTTATCATTTCTTCTAGGTTTTTCTTCAAAAGATTTATCATTTTTTACAATTTTCTTTTGGACATTATATGTTTTTAATGATTTTTTTAGGACATTATTTGATTTTTAATATTTTCTTTAGGACATTATATGCTTTTATGGATTTTTTAGGAACAATATCATAGCAATAGGGGGGTGGAATGATTTTTTGTGAACAGGAGATAATGGCATCGAATACCAACAAATCTAAACCATGAGAGGTATGTCGAGAAGGTTTATTATGGATCATGGAAAATGGTTTGATGGTTGACTATATAAAATGCTAATAGATGGTGAAGCTACAACCTTTTACACAAAGCACCTATTTACTAGGTTTTCACCATGGTATTTGTAGACCAAAAAATTGGAATGCTATGGTTGTCCTAGGATATCCACCAAATCCTCGAATCAAAGTTTAATATCTAGCCCATCCTATGAAGAACATGATACAAGAGAAAAGAACATAGACTTCAAATCCTTAAGCATACCATAATCAAATCAAATCAAATTTTGATACATTGATAATTGCATCATAAATCATAGTAAACAAGATGAAATGAACATAGAAATCATAAGAATGTAAGCACAAAACATCAAATGTATGAACATGAATCAAGAAATTTCTCAAAGATTGTCATAGCTCAAGCATAGTGGTTAACCCAAAACAAGAGGCAAATATTTGAATATATAGACTTGGATGGAATTTGATCAATGGTCAAATTTGAATTAGACACAAAAGAGATTGAATGACTAAAATTGCATAGGAGAATCTAGAGAAAGGAATTAGAGGACAAGTGGAGATGTTTTTTACAGAGTAGAGAGAGTGGAGAGGTGCGTGAGAAAATAGGATAATTAAATAATAAAATTATTTAATTTAATGAGAAAAGGATAATAGTAAATAGACGTTTTATCTTTTTACCAGTCTGAAGAGGGTAAAAGTGAATGGAGGGATAAATAGATTTATTTATTTGACCATAGAGGAATGATTAGATAATTAAATAATCAAAAAATATTGAATTATAAAGGGACATTAAAGTAATATGACAAATATAATTAATTAGTTAAAAAAAATTTAATTATGAGAAAATGATAATTAATTAAATAATATTAAATTACTTAATTAAAAAAGGAAAGGGAAGGTTAGTAGGCTAATTAAATAATTTGGAAGATGATCAATGACTAGAATAAGATTAATTTTTGGTGTTTACAATTTGCCCCTCTTTGAGACAATGCAATTTTGAGCATTGTCTCAAGGAAGAAGAAATGATTAAGAGGAATATGCCCTAGTATTCAATAAAGGACCAAGATACTGAGGTATGATGCCCCCTCAAGAGATTGGCTAAAACATAAAATTTGAGGTTAATCTCTTGAAAGAAAAGAATGTTATATGAAAAATAGAAGAATGGTTAGCTTGATGACATGTGTGGGTTTGATTAGGAAAATGGGTTTGCTTAGATAGAAGAGATGGTTGGAGTGATTTGTAGATTGATTGGATTGATTGGATTGATTGAATTGATTTTATTGGTTAATAAAGATCAAGTCTATTTTTAGGAAGGACACATCCCATATAAGATAAAAAAAAATAGATGATCATCTGGTTTCAGGAAGGATACATCATATATAAGACAAGTGATAGATGAAAATGTATGGTTTAAGGAAGGACACATCATATATAAAACAAGTGATAGATGAAAACATCTAGTTTTAGGAAAGACGTATCTTAGATAAGACAAATGATGCATGATCAAATGAAAATTGTTGATAGGAAATATGAGCGAGTAGAACAAAAGTTAGTAAGAATAGAAGAAAGTTAGGTTACTTAGGGAAAAATTGATAAATTTGGGGGAAGTAGAAAGAATGGACTAGAAAAAAGAGAGAATGAAATGGGTAGATATGAGAGGTGTGAGAGATGAGGATGGTGATATTTATTTGAAAGTTCCTATTTTCATCATTGTACATTTGATATTTTTGGATTTTTGCAAATAGATTACACCAAGGCATGGAATGACCCAGGTGAAGGTGATATCACTCTTCCTAGACAAACACATTATAGACATGGAATGACCCAAATGAAGGTGACATCACTCTGCCTAGATAGACACATTATAGGAAAGGAATGATTCCATCCATCTTAAGGTGTTAGTTGTTGGAAATATGAGTTATATTGTCATTTGTGACAAACTTGTTGGAATGGATGTGGTCTGGTCTGAATATAGTCTTGTCTACAGTTGGTGACAAGTGGGTTGTTTAGATGTTTTCATGTAAGTATATGATGGTTTCTTCTTGTGTTGTGCAAACTACTATTGGTGGCATGTGAGATGCTCAATTGTTGTCATGTAAGTATATGAAGGTTTCTCTACTTTATACTATTGATTAACGGTGTTAGAAATTGGTGTTGTTGTTGAGTTTGATTTGTGCCTCTGTTGAAGTTTTTTGTGGAATATGATCAAAGATGTATAATGCCAATATGTGTTGCTTGGTGTTGTTGTTAAGTTTTATTGGTGCCTTAATTGAAATCTGTTGTGGAAGATGATAAAAAGATGTATGATATTAATATGTGTTTCTTAGTGTTGCTATTGAGATTGTGTTGAGGTTGTGTTGTCATCGATGGTACAAGTAAGTTATATAAAGTTGTAGATGTTCAGTGGTATTGAGTGCTCAAATGTCATATTGTTTGTTAAAGATGTTGTGCTTACATGAGAAGTTTCCAAAAGATTAGTGTAGCAGAAGCTTTGATATGTAGGGAAGAGTATTCAATGCCCCAATGGAAGAATGTTTTGGTTTGGATTATGAAGAGTATGGTGTGCAGACTAGATATAATGTTAATATTTTATGAATGGTGTACTATCAAGTTTGAAAGTATTCTAGTTGCTTAGATCATGAGATTAGTTGTTGTTGTTCTCTCACAATGAGAGTGCCTACCAAACCGGTCTAAAATTTACTTGGTGGCTAGTGTCATGGTTTGGAGGACATTCTTATTTGGTTCATGCAGTGCTCCAATTTGAATCTACGTGTAGACGTATTAAATTAATTAAATATTTATTTAATTAATTTAATACATCTACACGTAGATTGAAATTGGAGCACTGCATGAACCAAATAAGAATGTCTATCTACATAATTAATTAATTTAAGCCTTTCTACATAATTAATTTGTTTAATTATGTCTATCTAATTCCTCTTAAAATTAATTAAATCAAATTTAATTAATTCTATCACTATAGTCCAATAATTAATTTGTCAATAAATTATTATTTCTCAATTCTTCTAAAGTCATCTAAATCATTATTTCTTCCAATTTCCATTTAGCTAATTAATTCTAATTAATTAACCTAGCCAGTGTGATTCCTACAAACCACTTCTTCTAATCTTCACCTAGCCTAATTAATTCTTCTATAATCATGCTTAACATTATCCCTCAATTTTATATTTCTCCACTCATTCTCTCTCCTCATGCCACATCCTCCAGACTTTCCCAATTTCACTATAATCCTCCATTAAGTCACCCAATCACTCTTCTTAATCAATTGCACATTCCTAATCCCCAAGATTAGGAATAAGTCAACTATTTTCCATAAATGGTTTGTCCCCCTCCATCCTCCAAACCTTAAATGCACCAACTTTGGTCATGTCAAAGGATTTCAAATCCTTTGCACATCCCCATGCCCTCTCTTCCCAAGGAATTTTTAATTCCTTTAACCTTTATTCTTCTCATGCATCCCTCATTTTCATAATTTTTAATTCCTCTCCTCATTACACAAGGAATTTTATATTCCTTTTTCCCTTCCCAATTTACTTGGGGATCTCTTCCCCATGTACCTTGTAGGATGTGGAGACAAGAAATGCCTTTATGGAAAATCTCTTGAACCCTACACCTTGTCCTCTCAATCCTCTCCCACCTTATTTCAATCTCTACCATACATTTAAAATAAATCTTGGCCCTTCATTTGGACTTCCTCCAATCTATAAATTGGAGTCTCCTCCCCTCATTTCCATATCCATCAATCAATTAATTTTATATTGTCCAAGCGAGCTTTAAAAATCATCAATAACACCCTTATTATGCCAATTTCATCCCACACTTAGACAATTTCCATCAATCATATCATCCACTCATCCTAACCCCTCATTGTTGTCTAGTGGAGAGTAATCCACATCCAATAAAGGATCCAATCTAATCAAGTGGATCAAGGGCGAATTTACACTTCAACAAAGGCTCAATTCGAATGAGGAGAAATTATAAAGGTTTTTTATTTGCATATTTGATGATTTCTTGGTATTTTATGTTTGTTATATAAATTTGAACACCCTAACTATTTTTTTTCTCTATTTTGGCACACCTGGTGGGACGTGCGTCTTTAGAATTTAACATGTTCTGGCTTGTTTTAGCATTTTCTTCGTAGGTCCTCACTTCAGTGTCTTTGACTGCATTTCAACACCTCTGATGTGATTTCGACTAATGATGATGGATCAATAAGGATCTGGATAACTACTGAGAGGGGGGGTGAATCAGTAGATAGAAAACAAACTAAACTTTCACCAAACTCAAACCCAACTCATAAATTAATCACTGAACTAACTGATTCAACATTGTACCATAAACTGCAACTACACTATCAAGGTTACCGGTTGACTAGCATACCAAAATAACAGTGTAACAGATCTGAAAACTCTCAAACCATTTAACCAAAACATCAAACCACTTTACTAACAATAGTAAAAGCACATTTCAGATCAGTTTTGGTCATCTTAACACATCTAAGTGGCTTTACTAGTTAAACAAATTAACCATATCAAAACATAACTGTAAAAACCATTCACCACTTGACACAATGATTTTTGACGTCGAAACCCAAATGGGAAAAACCACAGTGGGGATGAATACCCACAAGTATTTTGAACTCTTCTGAAGTTTGCCCTATTAGGAACCAAGCCTTGTTAGAAGCTTTACAAAAATGTCCTATTAGGAACAGATCCGGTTAAGGACCACACGGTTAAGGGATTGACTACAATGCCTTGTTAAAGGCAATACCCTATTAGGAGTAACCTTGATAGAGGATTTCAAATCCAAGCTAATGGATCACCTAGTTAGAGGATTTAGAAAACACCAATCCTATTAAAGCTTACCTGGTTAAGGGATTTAAATGTTGTAATTGTTAGATAACAACATGGTTTTGTTGATCTAGGAATAGCACTACTCTGCTTGATTAGATCCTTTTTATGCTCCTATCTGCCTTCACTCATTCTACAGATACTCCTTCTCGTTCGGTAATCAATCACACTGACACTTCACCAAAATTGCCAACAACACTACAAAACAACTCATCGACCTTATAAGAAAAATAATAGGTCAGTAACACATCACAAAACCTAAGATCTCATAGATATTACAAAAAAATGGTTCAAACATGAGCATTGGATTACATAGAAATCATCTGCATATTGTCCAAGACAACCTCGACCACTCCTAGATCACCGCACATTGGATCTTGTAACTCATCACGTAGTTTCCACTTCATGCAATGCACTTGCTCATTCCCAAGATAAAATAGTTATCTCTAAGTGCCAAAAAACACTTTGAAACCCATCACGTGCATCATACATACATGGCATAATCATCTCCAATCACCATTTAATCATAAATCAACACAACTGATTCACCAAGCTCCATCAGTTAGGGTTCGACATATCAACAGGTAGGGTTACCGATTGATCTCACTACTTCAATAGTAATATAGGTTTCCTTCACTGCTCAACTACCGGTTGCATTACTGCATCACTACCGATTGCAATACAACTCCATTACCGGTTACAATTGACATCAATGACAACACTATAGTTTATCAATGCAATCTTCATGAAATGCCAACAATATCCCCCTTTGGCATTGATGGAAATACAAAACACTTTTATTGTGATGATTGAGAGTAATGCACATACACAAGTATAGGAATCCTAGTTTACAGTTTTCCGTGTACTCTCCTTCAACTGAGTCTCCATGTCTTCAGTTGGTAACTAGCTGCAATTCTTCTCCCTATTAATCATACAGTTGCTCTCCCCCTTTGACAATAATGCAAAAGTGAAATTAAAACATACAGTTTCATACTTCACTATTTTGCAACAAGGTGCTCCCCCTATGGAGTAGCTCCACTCTACACCAATCCTGCATCAAGATCAACAATAAGTTCTGGGACTGATGTCTTCCACATCTATTCAACTAACCTCATGTAGGGGTACAACCCCTAGCTGGCCTCTAAGATACTCAAAAGTAACCTTGGGCAAAGGTTTAGTAAATATATCCGCTAGTTGTTCCATAGTAGATACATGCTCCAGTAACACATCTTTACTCTGCACTTTCTCTCTCAATAAATGATATTTCAGCTTAATATGCTTGGTTCTGGCATGCAACACCGGGTTCTTTGAAATATTTATTGCACTGGTGTTATCACAAAAAATCCTTACCAGTTCTGAGATTTTCATCTCGAAACCTTCTAGAATGTGTTTCATCCAGATTGCCTAGGTACAATTCATATACGTTGCAACATATTCAACTTCAACAGTTGACTATGATATACAACTTTGCTTCTTGTTGCTCCAAGATACAAGCCTTCCTCCAAGAAAGAATGCACCTCTAGTTGTACTCTTTATGTCATTAACATTTCCTGCCCAATCTGCATCTGTATAGAATTTCAAATCAAAGTTACCTATGTTAGGTCCCGGAGACAACTGAGAGGGGGGGGTGAATCAGTTGTCTAATGAGTTTAAACCAAAAACTAATTAACCAGCTTAATGCTTAATACCAGTAAACTAGTTAAGTGTGCCGGTAGACAGTGTTAACAGTAAATTGCTATACCAGTAGAGATTAATGCATGAAACATAAACATAGAGTCATCCACAACACATAACATCAATATTTTGTAAGTGGAAACCCTGTAAGGGGAAAAACCACAATGGGAAACCTTACCCACAATCAGATGATACTACTACAGATAGTAAGTGTACATAAATGGGGTATGCACATGCAGAAAGGCCAACAGCCTACAGCTCACTACTCAATCACAAAATGGGAGTCACACTGACTACAGTTGGATGGTTAAATCCAATAAGAATGTACTGCACAAAATAGCATCTTCATCTATTGGATTCAGTACTAGTGTAATGTTGATATGCTTCTACAAAAACCTAGCTTCACCTTCAAATGATGTCTTTGTGTATACCTCTGCTTAATCTCGCATATACCTTCACACAATTCTTTTATGCATTCCACATTCGATCTTACAATTAAGATCTTATATTTATACCATAACCTAAGACCAATTTTAGTAGGTCGGCTCTACAAGATATTACAATAAAAACATTTTACATACAATATAATATCCGATGCAATAACCGATTAAACATGTTGGCTTAATGCATTTATAACAATAATAAATCATCTCCATAGCGTGCCATGCTGATCTGGAAAAGATAAACCTGTCGGTGTAACCCTAGATAACCCTGGACCTATTTGCCGGTAAAAGTAAATATGAAAATATGAATATACCAATGATCAATTCTTCAAAACAAAGTTTCCATACGATGTCTTCAACATTATCAAGTGTCTTCCATATCATTCCAGGTACCGGTGAACATTATATCCTGTCGGTGAACCATATACCAGTAACTGTGCAATAGTTACTTGCTTGTCAGTGAATGTTGTTGGATCTCCAAAGTGCTAGTGTTTTAGTAGGTGTTGACATAAATGACAAAACCATACCAAAATACCAACAATCTCCCCCTTTGGCATTGATGGCAACACAAGATGGAAAAACCATCAAAGTGCCAAAACAGAAATGCCAAATACCAAAAACCAACAATCTTCTTTAAACAACAATTTCTCCCCCTAGGAGCAACATGTGTTTATCCAAAGATTAATCTTTAATACCAATCTCTCCTTAAAAGATAATGTGTTTTTCCATAGATATCTCTCCCCCTTTGACATCAAATGCCAAAGTTACAAAAATCAAGTTCATACAAAATACCAAGTACTCCCCTTGAGAAGTAGCTTCCTCATCAAAGACCAGAGTAAAAGATTTGTCTTTCTATTCTGTCGGTTGCTGACCATCATCAACTGTCTAAGTCTCTACCAATGGTGGTATGACTCCAAGCTGATCTCTGAGATATTCAAAGGTCTCCTTAGGCAAAGGTTTTGTGAAAATATCTGCAAGTTGTTCTTTAGTATTCACATAAACCAGTTTTATCTCTTTTTCTTCAACTTTTTCCCTTAGAAAATTCAGTTTGATAGAAACATGTTTTGTTTTAGAATGTAATACCGGATTCTTAGATATATCAATTGCTGCAGTGTTATCACAATATATAGTAATGGGTTCCTTGCATTTTACCTTTATGTCTTTCAACATTTGCTTAAGCCATAGTACCTATGCACAGTTAGTTGCTACTGCAACATATTCTGATTCTGCTGTTCATAAAGATGTACAACTATGTTTCTTACTCAACCAAGAAACTAATCTTTTTCCAAGAAAGAATGCTCCTCCAATGGTGCTTTTTCTATCATCCACATCTACTGTCCAATTTGCATCTATGTATGCACATAGGTCAAAATTTTCATCTCTAGGATACCATAATCCAAGATTTGTTGTGCCTTGTAAGTACCGGAAAATCCTTTTTACTGCTGATTCATGATTTTCCCTAGGATTACTTTGAAATCTAGAAACAATACATACTGCATTCATAATATCAGGCTTGGTTTGTGTTAAATACAATAAACCTCCTATCATATATTTGTATCTAGTTGGATTAACAGGTGTAGATTCATCCCTTTGAGATAATTTGTCATTTTTAGTCATAGGTGTACTTACCCGTTTAGAGTTCTCCAACCCAAATTTCTTTAGTAATTATTTCAAGTACTTGGATTGACTCAAAAATATACCTTTATCAGTCTGTGAAATCTGCAATCCTAAAAAGAATTTTATTTCTCCAATCATAGACAATTCAAATTCTTGCTACATTTTAATAGAAAATTCCTTACATAATCCATCTTCCTCCTCCAAAGATTATATCATCAACAAATACTTCAATAATCAAGATGTCATCATTAGTTATTTTGTAATATAAATTGATATCTGCATTTCCTTTAGTAAAACCAATCTTTAAAAGATACTTATCCAACCTTGCATACCAAGCTCTTGGGGCTTGTTTTAATCCATACAGAGCTTTTCTTAACTTGCAAACCATATCATTGTCATCTGTCAAAGAAAATCCATCACATTGTTCAATATATACTTCCTCTTCAAGATCTCCATTCAAAAATGCACATTTAATATCCATTTGATAAACTTTGTAGTCCTTGTGAGCTGCAAAAGCCAAGAATAATCTGACTGCCTCAATTCTGGCTACCGGTGCAAAGGTTTCATTTTAATCAACTCCTTCTTTCTGAGAATATCCCTTACACACTAGTCTTGCTTTATTTCTGACAACCTTACCATCTTCATTAAGTTTGTTTCTAAATACCCATTTGGTTCCAATTACATTTTTATCTTTAGGCCGGGGAACTAATGTCCAAGTATTATTTTTCTCAATTTATCCTAATTCTTTTTCCATAGCTTTAATCAAAAATTTATCTTCACATGCCTCATTGATAGATGATGGTTCAATTTGAGAAATAAGACATACCTCTTCATTTGCCAATCTTCCTCTTGTCATAACTCCTTTAAATTTGTTTCCAATTATCTGATCTTTAGAATGATTCAATCTTACATATCGGGGTGTCTTAGTTTGTTGTTGTTCTTCAATTACTGTGGAATCCTCTGGGGTAACTGGATCTTCATTTTGTACCGGTGGATTTGGTGTAGGTTCATTTGTCACAATTTTTGTTATCGGTTCAGAGTCTATATACCTTGAAGTTCCTTTGAATTGTTCATCAATCTTTACATTTGTACTCTCAACAATTTTCTACAATCTCTTATTAAAACATCTATATGCCTTTCTCTTAGATGAATAACCAAGAAATATTCCTTCATCACTTCTAGGATCAAATTTGCCAATATACTCATCTCTTCTAATATAACATTTACTTCCAAAAATTCAGAAATACTTAAGGGTAGGAGTATTACCAAACCAAAGTTCATGAGGGGTCTTATCGGTTTCACTTTGATGTGAACTTTGTTGAATGTATAGACAACAATGCTGACTGCTTCTCTCCAATACACGTGGTAAATTTGCTTCAGATAACATACTTCTTGCTGCATCCAAGATAGTTATGTTTTTCCTTTCAACAACTCCATTCTGCTGTGGTGTCTGAGGTGCTAATAACTGTCTTCTAATTCCATTCACTTCACAGAATGTATTAAAATCCTTAGATGCGAATTCTCCTCCTTAATCTGATCTTAAACATTTGATTTTCTTACCGGTTTCATTCTCAACCATTGCTTTGAACAATTTGAACTTTCCAAGTGCTTCTGATTTTTCTCTGAGAAAAGTAACCCAACACATTCTAGAATAATCATCAATAATTAGCATAAAATATCTATCACCTTGTAAGCTTTTAGTTCTAGCTGGACCACATAAATCAGTGTGAATCAAATCAAGAACATTATTGGATTTTTCTGGAATACTTTTGAAACTAGCTCTAACTTGTTTTCCAAATTGACATTCCTTACAAATTGTATTTTGAGGTTTCACAATTTTAGGTAGATCTCTAACTGCCTTAGAAGTACTAATCTTTACCATACAATCAAAGTTTACATGACATAGTCTCTTATGCCATAACCAACTTTCATCTATATGTCCAATCAAGCATGTCTTTTCACTGTTATTCAAATGAAAGATATTACCTCTAGTCTGATTACCGGTTACAATTTCCAAACTAGTTCTATTCATGATTTTGCATTTTCCATTTTTAAATTGTAACTGAAATCCTTTCTCAACTAATTGACCAACACTTAAAAGATTATGCTTTAATCCTTCAACATAGTAGACATTGTCAGTGTTATGCTTACCATCAAGAGATATTGAGCCCTTACCTTTGATTGAATAGGCTTTGTCATCTCCGAATCTTACTAAACCTCCATTGTATTCTTGAAAGTTCAAGAATTTACCTTTGTCTCCTGTCATGTGATGTGAGCATCCTGAGTCAATGATCCATTCATCCTTTGCTTCAACCTTGGCTGCTAGGGCTTGTTCTACCGGTTGAACAGTAGGTGTCAGTTGATCTTCTGTTATAACAATAAAAACCCATCCATTGTCTGTTGGATCCTCATTAGAATCATCAGTCACACCTTCATCAGTAATGTAATAGAATTTGTCTTTGTTCTTCTTAAATTCGTATCTCTGATATTCAAGATTAGGCTTGTATGTTCTTCTAGCTTCTTCTCTTAGTCTAGCATTTCTATCAGGGCATCTCGAAGCCATATGACCAATCTTATTGCAGTTAAAACATTTAAAGGGTGCTTTACCTTCATACTTACTTCCAACTAAACCTTTTGGCATTTTTCTTGCAAATAGTGCTTCAAGTTCTTCAAGCTCTTCATTCTCCTTCCTGGTTTCTTCAGTCTCTCTTGCATAAAAGGCTTTCCAGTCTGATTTGTCAAATGATGGAGCAGATTATGTTGATGCTTTAAAGGCCAAATCAGTTTTTATAGTAGCAACAGGACCAAATTCCTCAATTTCAAAGGCTGAAAGTTTTCCAATCAATGTATCCCTAGTTACTGATGTATTAGGCATTGTTCTCAACTCATTTATAGTAGTAACCTTCATTTTATATGCCGGTGGCAATCCTCTTAAGATTTTTGAAACAATTTCATCCTCACTCAAGGTTCCTCTACAACATTTAATACCCAAAACAACTTCATTTACTCTTTCCATAAAAGCAGAAATCCTTTCATCTTCTTCCATTTTTAGATGTTCATACTTGACTCGGAAGATTTCAAGTTTTGCAATCTTGACTGTGGAATCTCCTTCATTTAGTGTTTCCAAATGATCCCAAATAGCTTTAGCAGTAGACCTATCTGATAATCCCATGATTTGTTGATCTGATAATGTGCTCAAAAGTGCTTCTCTTGCTTTGCAATCATTCTCTTCATCTTTAGCTAAGGTAGTTGGAGTAGTCTGACCAGCTACAGCAGTAGTATAACCATTCTTTGTAACTTCCTATATGTCTTTACCGATGCAATTCAAATGTGTCTCCATCCTGATCTTCCATATCCCATAGTTGGTTCCATCAAGTTTAGGATTGTCCTTCCTGAAATAATTAGTAGACATTGGATCTCCTCAAGTTGTTAAACTTCTGCAAAAGAGGACTAAGCTCTGATACCAATTGTTAGGTCCCGGAGATAATTGAGAGGGGGGGGTGAATTAGTTGTCTAATGAGTTTAAACCAAAAACCAATTAACCAACTTAATGCTTAATACCAGTAAACTAGTTAAATGTGTCGGTAGACAGTGCTAATAGTAAATTGCTATACCGGTAGAGATTAATGCATGAAACATAAACATAGAGTCATCCACAACACATAACATCAATATTTTGTACGTGGAAACCCTGTAAGGGGAAAAACCATGGTGGGAAACCTTACCCACAATTAGATGATACTACTACAGATAGTAAGTGTACATAAATGGGGTCTGCACATGCAGAAAGGCCAACAGCCTACAACTCACTACTCAATCACAAAATGGGAGTCACACTGACTATAGTTGGATGGTTAAATCCAATAAGAATGTACTGCACAAAATAGCATCTTCATATGCTGGATTCAGTACAGGTGTAATTCTGATATGCTTCTACAAAAACCTAGCTTCACCTTCAAATGATGTCTTCATGTATACCTCTGCTTAATCTCGCATATACCTTCACACAATTCTTTTATGCATTCCACATTCGATCTTACAATTAAGATCTTATATTTATACCATAACCTAAGACCAATTTTAGTAGGTCGGCTCTACAAGATATTACAATAAAAACATTTTACATACAATATAATATCCGATGCAATAATCGATCAAACATGTCATCTTAATGCATTTACAACAATAATAAATCATCTCCATAGCGTGCCATGTTGATCTGGAAAAGATAAACCTGTCGGTGTAACCCTAGATAACCCTAGACCTATTTGCCGGTAAAAGTAAATATGAAAATATGAATATACCAATGATCAATTCTTCAAAACAAAGTGTTGATACGATGTCTTCAACATTATCAAGTGTCTTCCATATCATTCCAGGTACCGGTGAACATTATATCATGTCGGTGAACCATATACCAGTAACTGTGCAATAGTTACTTGCTTGTCGGTGAATGTTGCTGGATCTCCAAAGTGCTAGTGTTTCAGTAGGTGTTGACAACAATGACAAAACCATACCAAAATACCAAAAACTTGCATATGGATACCATAATCCATAATCAATAGTACCTTTTAGATATCTAAATATCCTTTTAGTTTCTACCATGTGTGTCTCTTTCGGGTTCTTCTGAAATTTGGGAGCTAATCCAACTGCATGAGCAATATTCGGTCTGTTGTGAACAACATAATGCAGTTTCCTTATCATAGACCTATACTCCTTTTCATCCATGGATGTAGCATCATCCTCCTTAGATAGTTTACAACCTATAACCTTTGGTGTCCCAATTGGTTTATAGTCTCCCATTCCAAATGTCTTCAATACCTCTTTCACATATTTGGACTCTGTAATAAAGATACCATTCTTCATCTATTGAATTTACAAACCTATGAAGAATTTTATCTCTCCTACCAAAGACATCTCAAATTCACTTTTCATCTCATTTGCAAAGTCATAACTCATGTCATCATTGCCTCCAAAAATAATATCATCCACAAATACTTCACTAACCAGTATCTTATCTCCTTCAGTCTTGAGATGTATATTGTTGTCTTCACTGGTTCTCTGAAAACCTATCTTCACCAAGTGTGAATGTAGTCTTTCATACCATTCCCTTGGTTCTTGCTTTAGACCATATAGTGCCTTGTGTAGTTTACACACCATATCCTTTGCATCAGTCAAAGCATAACCATCTGATTGTTCAATGTAGACTTCCTCTTCCAGTATTCCATTTAAAAATGTTGACTTCACATCCATTCGATACACTTTGAATCCTCTATATGTTGCAAATGCATGTAGAGTCCTAACACCTTCCAATCTAGCAACTGGTGTAAATGTCTCACCATAGTCTTCTCCTTCTTCTTGTGCATAAGCTTTGCATACCAGTCTAGCTTTGAATCTGACTACTACTCAATCTTTATTCAGTTTATTTCTGAATACCCATTTAGTACCTATTACATTTTTGTTCACTGGTCTGGGTAGTAGGGTCCATGTATTGTTCTTCTCAATCTGGTCAAGCTCTTCATCCATAGCCTTGATCCAGTGATCATCTCCAAAGGCTTCCTTTGTTGTTCTAGGCTCAATAGTGGAGATCATGCAAGAATTCTCTCTAATTCTTCTTCTAGTTAATAAACCAACATCTTTATCTCCAATAATCTGATCAGGATTATGATTGAGTCTCACATACCTTCGAAGATCATGATCATTATCTTTAGGTTCTTATTCCTCACTATCTTCATCTTTTGTGGAATCTACTTGTTCTGGTTGAACTAGTGTTGCAGTATTCATTTCACCAACTTCTGGCTTCACCGGGTCTAGCTCCAAAATCAGAATGTAAGGTTCATCTTGCTTCTTCTCCTCACTAGTTTCTCTTGTATCTTTAGGACACTCATCCACTCGGACATCAACACTTTCAATGATCTTCTTTGTCTGGTTATTGTAACATTTGTAGTTTTTTCTCTTGATGGAGTAACCAAGAAATATGCCTTCATCACTCTTAGCACCAAACTTACCAACATGGTCACCTCTCTTGATAAAACATTTACTACCAAAAATATTAAATTAACCTACATTAGGTGATCTACCATACTAGTATTCATAAGGACTTTTATCCTTACCTCATTTAACCAATATTTGGTTCATAGTGTAGACAGTTGTGCTGATAGCTTCTCTCTAGAAAGTCTTAGCTACACCTCCTTGTATTAGAATAGTTCTTGCAGCTTCAACAACTAACTGGTTGTTCCTCTCTACAATACCATTTTGTTGTGGTGTCCTAGGTTCAAAATTTTGCCTCTTAATTCCATTGTCTTCACAGTATCTAGTGAATTCCTCTGAAGTAAATTCACCACCTTGATCAGTTCTTAAACACTTTATCTTCTTTCCACTTTCCTTTTCAGCTAAGGCTCTGAATGCCTTAAATTTTCTAAAGGATTATGTTTTGTCCTTTAATAATGTGACCCACATCATTCTTGAGCAATCATCAGTGAAGATCATAAAATACCGATCACCTTGAATACTCCTAGTCCTTATTGGTCCATAAAGGTTTTTATGAACCAAATCTAGCAAATTTTTTGCTAAGAAAGATTTTCTCTTAAAATTTGAGGATGTCATCTTCCCTAACTGACATTCCTTACATAGAGCATTCACTGGTTTGTCCAACTGAGGCAAACCTCTTACTAATTCGGACTTACTGACTTTGACAATGTTATCAAAATTTACATGACAAAATCTTTGACGCCAAAGCCAACTATCTTCTACTTTAGCAATTAAACAATTGTTGACTTTAGGATTTAGGTGAAACAAGTTACCTTTTGTCTTCTTGTCGGTTGCAATTAGTTCACCTTTTCTTTCATAGATTTTGCACATTCCATTCTTCAATTCCAGTGGATAACCTCTGTCATTGAGTTGAGCAACACTCAAAAGATTGTGTTTCAATCCTTCAACCCAGTAGATATCATCTGCATTGCTCTTTCCATTAAGAGATATGCTTCCCTTTCCTTTTACCATGCAGGGTGATTCATTTTCGAATCTCACAACACCTCCATCAAATTCCTTCAAAGTAATAAACTTACTCCGGTCACCGATCATGTGGTGTGAACAACCACTCTTTATAATCCAATCATAAGAACTATCCATGCGAGAGACTAATGCCTTTTGATTTGATGTCTCCTCTTTAATGCAAACAAAGACAATGTCCTCATTTGCATCTCCCTCAAATTCCTCATCTATGATTCCTCCATCAACTGCAATGAGGCAATCTCTTTTACCTTTGCCTTTGTACTTTTTATACTTCTCACATTTATGCTCATTATCTCCATTTGGGCAGTTAGCTACAATATGTCCAATCCGGTTACATGCAAAACACTTCAAAGGTAATTTACCTCTGTACTTACCGGTACCTCTGGGTAACCACTTGGCCAACAATGCTTCAAGCTCAATCAGACTGTCTTCATCATCAACTTATCTGTTGGATCTTGACTCATGACTTTGATTAGCTTCTCTTCTTTTCCTCACCGATGGATTAGAAACTGAAGCTCTAAATGTAGATTCTGATTTCTAAACACTTCTATCAAAACTATTTAATTCAAATGCAATTAGTTTGCCAATGATGGAGTCAAGATTTACCTTTGTTTTATCAATAGACTTGAGTTCTTGAATGGCTGCAACTCGAATAGCATAGAGTGGTAGAAGGGTTCTCAATACCTTACTAACCACTATGGTATCCTCCACTTTACCACCAGCACTTTTGATCTTACCGACTATCTCCTTGATCCTCTGACCATACTGTTGAATATTCTCACCTTCAGCCATCCGCATGTCATCAAATTTACCTCTCAAACTCTCTTCTTTGAAAATATTCACATGCTCATCACCGCTATAGATATCCTCAAGTTTCTTCCACACTTCATAAGCAATCTCCAAACCACTGACATCAACATACTCTAAATCGAACAAGGAACTAATAATGGCCTCCAATGCTTGATTATTCTCTTGTTTCTCCTTTTGATCATCAGACAAAATCCCACTAGGCAAGCTATATTTGGTAATAAAATGTTCCCAATATTGACTTCCTAAGATTTTGATATAGATCTTCATCCTATCACTCAAGATTCTGTATTTTTCCCTATTAAACTTCGGACCTTCTTTCTTCATTATGTTCTTCTATATCTTTAACTCGGGTTGTTAGGCTTAGACACAAGAGGACCTGAAATTCTCTGATACCAATTGATGATATAATGAATCAATAAGGATCTGGACAACTATTGAGAGGGGGGGTGAATTAGTAGATAGAAAACAAACTAAACTTTCACCAAACTCAAACCCAACTCATAAATCAATCACGGAACTAACCGGTTCCACACTATCCCATAAACTACAACTACACTATCAAGTTTACCGGTTGACTAGCATACCAAAATAACAGTGTAACAGATTTGAAAACTCTCAAACCATTTAACCAAAACATCAAACAACTTTAATAACAATAGTAAAATCACATTTCAGATCACTTTCGGTCATCTTAACACATCTAAGTGGCTTTACCAGTTAAACAAATTAACTATATCAAAACATACCCACAAAAACCATTCACCACTTGACACAATGATATTTGACATGGAAACCCAAATGGGAAAAACCATGGTGGGGATGAATATCCACAAGTATTCTGAACTCTTATGAAGTTCACCATGTTAGGAGCCAAGCCTTGTTAGAAGCTTTACAAAAGTGTCCTGTTAGGAACAGATTCGGTTAAGGGCCACCCAGTTAAGGGATTGACTACAATACTCTGTTAAAGGCAATACCCTGTTAGGAGTAACCTCGATAGAGGATTTCAAATCCAAGCTAATGGATCACCTAGTTGAAGGATTTAGAAAACACAAAGCCTATTAAAGCTTACTCGGTTAAGGGATTTAACTATTGTAATTGTTAGAGAACAATAGGGTTTTGTTGATCTGGTAATAGCACTACTCTGCTTGATCAGATCCTTTTTATGCTCCTATCTGCCTTCACACATTATGTAGATACTCCTTCTGGTTCGGCAATCAATCACATTGACACTTAACTAAAAATTTCCAACAACACTACAAAACAACTCATCGACCTTATAAGCAAAATAATAGGGCGGTAACACATCACAAAACCTAAGATCTCATAGAGATTACAAAAAAATTAATTCAAACATGACCATTGGATTACGTAGAAATCATCTGCACATTGTCCAAGAAAACCTCAATCGCTCTTGGATCACCACACATTGGATCCTGTAACTCATCACGCGGTTTCCACTTAATGCAATGTACTTTCTCATTCTCAAGATAAAATAGTTATCTCTACGCGCCAAAAACCACTTTGAAACTCATCATGTGCATCATACATACGTGGCATAATCATCTCTCATCACCATTTGATCATAGATCAACACAACCAATTCACCAAGCTCCATCGTTTAGGGTTCGGTATATCAACAAGTAGGGTTACCAGTTTATCTCATTGCTTCAGTAGTAATACTGGTTTCATTCACTGCTCAACTACCGGATGCATTACTGCATCACTACCGGTTGCAATACAACTCCATTACTGGTTACAATTGACATCAATGACAACACTATATTTCATCAATGCAATCTTCATGAAATGCCAACATTGACATCTCTATAGGACTCCTTTGGCATCTCCGTTCAAATTTAAAATTTTATCGCTTTTTGTTTTGTAGGTTTCCTACATTAGCATATTCATAACCTACTTCAACGTCTCCATGTTTTCAGTCTTTCTACTTGTTTTCTATTGTTTAATTTCATAACTACTCAAAAAATTCAAAAAAAAAATTATATACAGCTTGGAAAATAACAAAAATACATGGTTTTAGTGTTTTATTTCTCAACATATTCAGGATCACAACTTTAAAATTCATCTTTTTTTAGGCTAATTAGTGAAAAATTCTAGGAAATTGTGCTTCGACGTCTGCACAGACGTTAGCATTTGTGTTGCAGAACAGTGTCTCCAACTATCTAATTTTCCCACTTTGTTTAAAAATTTTAAATTTTAATTTTTTTCTAATTAAAAATTGTTACAGAGAACCTACTTCAATTTGTGCGTACACTTTATCATCTGTGTTCGGCCTTTCAGCATCTCCGCAGGTATAAGTTCCTTCCTAGTTTTTTAATTCAAATTTTAAACTTTCTTTTCCCACATTTCTCTTTGTTTTTTGCATCCAGGCCTTAAATCGATGTGTATGCCTATAGTTCAGTGTATGTGATGGAGTAGTAGATCTTAGGTGCTAATCAAATTTTGGTTTTGTAGCCTTTTTCTTCGTTTGTCCTAGAAATTTATCGAACTACTAACACTTTGTTGTAGCACATTTCTTGAAGATCACTTGTTTTATCACTAAATTAGTTTCTTTTCTTGTATTTTTTAGATTAGAAAATCTTTATTTGGTCTTTAAAAGAACATGTGTATTGTGTGTTTGGTGCACTTGCACATTGTGTAGGTTGGACCCACCATTGCACCAAGTATCCTCTCCGCTCACCTTCATGGACCTTGGGTGAAGAGAAAGGTGATCAACACTCGCTTTACTATTTTTGTAGAGAGTTTCCCCTTGGGGGCCTCATCATCCCAAGGGAGTAATTAAAAATTGGGACACGTCGAGGATATCAACTCTCCCGGGGTGATCTCAAAAAGTGTCTTTGAAGCTGCTATATAAAAAACATGGTCAAATGGTCAGAGTGATGAGTGAATTCGACGTAAGTGGAGGCCTTCTCTGCACCAATAAGCTCAGTTAGAGACTTGAGTGGCTTACTTTGCAGATTCGTTGTTGGACTAGACTCGTCAAAAAATTACTAGACACCTTTTTTTAGTAGCCCAGATCTTTACATTTGATGGTTCAAGTTGTGTGGATCATACCTCATATGTAACCCTTTTGTATCCATTCAAGATGAGATAAGAATCCCTTGATTAAAAGATCTTCGGATCTTCAGGATAAGTGAACCTAGTATGCCCGAGAAGTGAGTGTCATGGTGGGGCAGCCAGTATGCATGAGAATCTCTATTTGTCTACTTCTTTGAGGTATTTCTATGTTGCAGGGGCCCAATTAAATGGTTCCACTTTCCAGCCTAGGTTGTATGTTTTTCGCACATCTTCTTTTTGCAAACTAGTGAATTTTGTTACATTGGTCTAACTTAGGCCCATCTGACTTTCGTGCTTATTACAAAGTGTAGACACCTAAAAATGTCTCATTAATCACACACTAATTATTCATCCTAATTTATTAAGTAATTATTTAATTAAGATAATTATTCTTCTAAACTGACTCAATCATCACATTCAACATTTCTAATTATCGAATTTCTATTCTTTATCAATTTATCATTTAACCTCTTTCTCAAATATTAATAATTTAATTAATTTTTTTTTTTATTTTTTATTTTTATTTTTTTGGCAAGGTGGCAATGCCACTTGATATAATTTATTAAAAATATATAATTTTTACATTATATTTAAAAACTGGTTCAAACTAAGCTCCCAGAGAAAATAACCAGCAAGAAAAACTCTAGTCATTGCTCATCAACATGAATATAGAAGAGAAGTAGTGAACAATCCTCTAGTTGGAGCTAGTTTCACAATAGAGATTAGCAAAGGAGCATGCAGGCTCATTTACAAATAGGAGCATGCAAGCTCATTTTACAAAATAGGAGCATGCAAGCTTATTTACAAAATAAGGACATGAAAAATAAATAACATAGGTTGCCCAATGAATGAAGAAGAGAGCTCCAAAAAGCAAGAGGACTAAACCAGCATCGAAGGACAAATCCATCTTTATGGGATATCTTGAAGGTCCTGCAACAAAGAACTCCTGCAACCAAAATTGACATGCCCCTGCACCAAAAAACACCTGCAACCAAAATATATATATACTACAGAACGCACAGAATTTGCAAGAAACACAAGGGTCCAAAACATGACTGACACCAACGACATGAGATCTGTGGTTCATTATTATAGACAAATGCCAAAGGAGAAGAGTTGAATGCAGAAATGCTAGAGAGAAATGAAGCCCAAAATTTTTATGTCGTAAATGAAAATAAAGAGGAGATATATCATAAAAAAACTGACAAACCAAAAGAAGCAACATACAAAGATAATCATGAAAACAATGCCACGCCAAACTTTAAATGGCATATGAAGGACGGATTCCCAATGTGAAAATAAATATCTAAATATTTCGCACTAGAAGAGAGTACCAAACACATAAACAACATAATAACAACCAACTCATCATTAATGAATGCCAAGTGATGATCGAGTAAAGAAAAGTACCTCAAATCAAAACCAAATGGAATTATGAAAAGGAATACCTCACCAAGAGAAGAGAATATCAACTCGTATAAATGAGAAATCATATAATAAGAAAGATTAAATACTCCACTCTCTACAGGCTATACTAAATAGGTTTGGGAAGCTCATCAAATCACACCCCAATCGAGAGGAATCAATAACAGTTTTGTCACAACCCATATTAGAGAGGCAATCAGCCAATGCATTACCTTCACAATAAACATATGAGATGATGAGGTGCTCAAACGTATCAAGAAGAGTCCATATTTGTTCAATAATATATCGGAAATGCCAATTATCAGTTTTTCTTACCTTGCAAGCATTAATGACAATAGCTGAATCACCTTCAATATGAAGGGATTTGAAATTCAAATCCTTAGCCATAACAAGACCTTCTAAAAGAGAACAAGCCTTGGCCATATTATTTGTGCCAGAAGAAATTGTCATAGCTTTTAATGCTAATAAAGAACCCAAATGATCACGAAAAACTATCCCTATTCTTGAATCACCAGGATTTCCATGGGAGGATCCATCAAAATTCAATTTACAAAAAGGGGCATTAGGAGGATGCCATTTTATGTAATTTTTGTCTACAGGTGTTTTCTGAATCCTTGGAAAGGTAGGTGATATAGGAATAATGATACTTTTCCAAGAAGGAATCAAAAAATTGTTCTAGGAAGAGAACTCTGAATTCATATTAAAATATTTTTGAACATGAGCATTAACTTGCTTGATAATACTTCTTTCCAAAATCCCAAGAACAATAGATAAATCTGATGAGTCACATCTAAAAATGTGCTTGTTTCTTTCCCACCAAATGGCCCATATGACTGAAGAGGGAATTATAAACCACAAACAAGCAAATAGAGAAGATGAATACAAAACTGGCCTAGACTAAAACATGTCCCATAAAGATAAAGGCAAAGTGAATGAAAGAGATAAATTTTGGAAGACCAAATGCCAACAACCAATTGTAAACTCACAATGAATAAAAAGATGATTGACATCTTCAAGAGCTTTACCACATAAGACACAAGAAAAGGAGGCTGCAATATTAAATTTGACTAAACGATCACTAGTCAAAATTCTATTTTGCAACACAAGCCAGGAAAAACCACCAGCTTTAGGTAATACTGAATTATTCCAACAGAACAAAAAGGCACAATGAGGAGCATTTTGATTGGCCATTTGTTGAACAGCAAAATATCCTTCTTTAACAGAGTAGTTTCCCGATTTAGAAGGGCACCAAATAAGTTGATCTTTGATGTTAGAAAGGAAAGCCACTCGGTATTGCAAAATAGATTTAAAATTTTGAATTTCCTACAAGGACAATGGAAGAGTAAAGGGATCCTTCCATGAGACCTTGTGAGAAAAGAGATCAACACTATCTACATAATCAGCCAATCTAACTCCCCTGATTGAGAAAGAACAACTGAAACAGAAGCAAGAGAATCATGTTGTGAAAGAGGGGGAAAGCCATTCTAGGAATCTTTCCAAAAAAGAATATCCTCCCCCAAATGGACCTGCCAGGAGAGAAAATTAAAGACCACTTCCCTACATGAGATCATAAAGTTCCCAATAGTAGACCCCTGTGGAGGATTAGAAATTGTGAAGACCCTAGCAGGATTCTGGAAATCCAAATACTTAGCCTACATAATTTGGCACCACAAAGATTGGGGCTTAGTATACATAGACCAAACTAGTTTGCCCCAAAAAGCCCTATTTCTTTTAGATAAGTCCTGAATCCCAGCACCACCAACTTGCTTGGAAAGAGACATCTTGATCAAAGAAATCAGTGGAATATTTTTATCTTCTGTCATGTTATTTTTCCAAAGAAAAGATCGAATAATCTTTTCAATTTGGGAGATAATTGATTTGGAAGCTTGAAGAACTAAGATATAGTAATTAGGAATTGTAGATAGGACCATTTTAATGAGAAGTATCCTACCTAAAAGAGACAACCACCTAGCCTTCCAAGCAGAAATATGAGATTTAAGTCTCTCAATAACCGAATTCCAAAAAGAAGACTTAGTAGATCCCATAAAGAAAGGAATCCCCAAATAGGTAGAAGGAAGAGAGTCTACTGGGAAACCTAAGATATTCACAAGTCTATCAGCCACCAACTGAGGATTATTAAAAATAAAGATCTTGGATTTATAGGGGCTAGTCTGTTGGCCAGATCTAGCAGTATAAGTATCTAAAATGAATTTAATATGAGTAGCCTCTTAAATAGAAGAAGACCCAAATAAAAGTGTAGCATTAGCAAAAAGGTTATGAGTGATTGAAATATCAGAATTAGGAATTAACACCCCTTTCCAAAAGCCCAGATCCCTTTGCTTAATAACCAATCGACTAAAAGCTTCTGCCATAATGATAAATAAGAAAGGAGATAAAGGATCTCCTTGTCTAACACCCTGGGTTGAAGAAAAGTATCCAGAGGGAGCTCCATTAATAATTAAACTAGTACCCCGTATATTTAATTATTTAATTAATTACAATTTATTCCTTAGTTAAATAATCTTTATTATTTAATTAATCTCATTTCTAATGTTCAAATAATTTCATTTAAATTTTTTAAATTAATTAACTTATTCCTCCAATTTCCCCAAACTCAAATTTCAACTAATTTCAATCAATTTCATTTCACCAAATCTGAATTTCAATGAATTTTAGTTAATCTCATGTGCATTTTAGCATTTGAAAACCCAAATCCAAACGCAAATTGAAAATCAAAAATCAATTTCAAATTCAAAATCCTACAACACATGTTGAAATCATAATTGATTGATCAAATTAGTTAACTCCTCAATCACCCCTTTGCACTCTCAATCACCTTTTATGACTGATCAATCAATCCACTTATCTCTCCATTCTATTCAATCATCTAATCCATCAATTCAGTCAATTGATCAATCAATTATGTCCACTATCCAATCTATCTAATTGACAAGTCAATCAGTATGAGTTAACAAATCAATCAACTATGTTAACTAGTCAATCTAAATCAGTTCACTATCAATCAGGACTTGATTTTGAAATCCCTCCCCATCTCTCATGAAAATTTATATAAACAAGATCATTTTCTCAATTCAAGCTAGATCACACTCTTCAAAATAATTTCCATCTTATGTAGGAAAATCCCAATGCAATACCTGAGAGCCACCTACACACACTTTAGAGAAGAACAATGGAACCATAAATCTAGAATAGGGAGTTTGAATTTGTTTAATTCTTTTGATTCTAACATTTATTCTATTGACTTATGTTTTAAATCAGCTTGATTAGTTAAGGATCTGTGATCGTCCTTATTCCCAGATTAGCTTATTAATTTTTAATAATTTCAAACATGAAAACAATGGTAAACCCAACGTGAACTGACTTTCTAATCTATTTTTCTCGTGATTTGCAGGTCTTGTACGGAACAAGAAAATATGATGCGCAATTGTGTTGACAAAAATTCACAATTGTTCATTTTGATGCGCAATTGTCATTACATTAGTTTGCAATTGTAGTTATATTAAGTTTCAATTGTTCTTAATGATTCACAATTTCAGGGATAGGTCAAAATTTCATTTTTGTTTGTCGTTTATGTGTTTCTAACATTTGCGCTGCTAACCCAGAAAAATCTTTCAATTCTGGAAAATTTGATTTTATGCATGAAATGTTTCTAACCCCATGACAGGAAGAGTAACTTTTGAAATTTCAGGTTCCAGAAAGAGGAAATAACATAGGAGACAAAGAAGAGCACACCAATAGTAGATAGAAGCAGAAAAAAGATTTCAAAATCTCAAAGAAACAACTACCTTGTCTCGATATTATCACATTGTGCATAAGTACCTCAAAAAATTCAACATATTTGACGACATCGAGATCATGTGAAACCTAATAATGGATTTGGTCCATGTCAGAATTAAATGACTTCTTTCTTCTGTCTTTTTCCTCTATTTTAAATAATTTCCTTAAATAATGTGCAATTGTTCAGTTAGTAATTCACAATTGCTTAGTCAAAAATTCGCATTTGTTAGTAGATTAATTCGCATTTGTCATCATATCAGTTAGAAATTTCTCAGTAGTTAGTTCGCAATTGCTGGGAAAAATTAAAATGTTTATGTCATGCTTTCTTTGTCTTTTATGTCAGTAATCAACTCTGTTTCTGCAAACAAAGAGGTCAAATTTGTAACCGAGAGGAAGAATTAGGCTAGAAAGCCCACCATGTGCTAACCATTCTCATGTTTTCTTGTAGGAAGTTGGACTTAGATTAGACAAATCTTTCTTTTTGGTTCTTTTAAAAACAACAATTAAACAATCTAGCTTTAATTTCCTCATCATTTCAGTATCGGATAAAATGAACATCATGTCTTCTTGGAGTAACATATCCATCTAGCTTAGACAATTTTGCAATGAAGGTTTAAAAAGAATCCTTGTCTTTTGTGTTTGTGAGGTGATAGGAATATTCTCTCCCCTTAACTAAGTGACCAAAAAGATAGACCCATCTCTTTCATGCTTTTAGTAAATTTCATGCAAATAGGATAACACCTTTAGTAGGCCTTCCCTCGTGAGAAGCCCATAAAGCCGGTGAGAGGGGAACACCCTAAGTGGGGAACAACTTTATAGCCAATTTTACCGACCCACTATAATTGAATGTGGATGCTGATAAAATCTCATCCAATGGTAGTGTGCATTGATAGCTTTCCCCTAGTATCCTTGTGATGCAAAAAGCCTTTGTTCTAAAGGTTGAGAAGCCTCTTGAGGGAGTTTATCTTTGTCACACCAAATGAAACCTTTACTAAGAGCCTTAGAAATAGAAGCTTCCAGCCAAGTTAGTAACCAGACACTTATACAATCACAGTGCAAGGGTGGGGAAGAATCCGCCCCCAAGACACTCACCATATATCTCCTAGGATAACAAGCCAATTGAGGAGCGATCCTCTTTGGTTTAATTTCTGAACAAAGGCAAAAAAACGTGTGCACCTTAGGGTGTGATAAGGCTATTTGAGCTAGCGGAGTATCAAGATGTGGGTTGTGGTAATATTCATGACCTTTTGACCTTAGGAGAGTCTGCTTGATGTGTTATCGAATGACCAAAATTTTATCGAAAATAAAGTGAGGTTTTGAAAAAGATCTCAATATCCACAAGGGTTTGAAAAAATCCTTTAAACAGTGCTCCTTTTTTTTGGTTATGTCAAGTTGATTTTCGTTACTTTGTTGATGTATCTTTGCTACATGATCAAACATTACAAAGTGGAATATCAACCAAGTTTTGTTAAAAACATCAACGAGAATCTCAAAGAAAACTTCAAGTGTCAATATCAACATCAACATCAAAATCAAACATTGCAACATTCAAAAAATGGAGAAAATTGTACTTTTAGTGATCTTAGGTCCCAGGCATTTAGTCCATACATGGTCTCTTTAGTGTCCTCATAAAGTTCTTGTACAATATCTCACTTCATGTAGAAATAGATTCAATCTTTGTCAAAGATTGCATATGTTTAATCATTGCATTATCATCATCTAAGTTCATCTTAGGATCCACCTTAGTCTTGCATATCACAATAGAGTGCATTAGATTCCACATTTACCATCTTAAGTTTCAAAGTCAACACTTGCATAACTTTGTATTTTGGTCATCACTCAATAAAAGTCTTAAAGAGCATAACCTTTTGCATGGGTCTAAAGGGAGATGGTGATTTTCCATTCGAACAACCCAATCTTGGACCAGATAATGATCAATTAGAGATAATCTTGCTTGGGAAGTAAGAATTGATCTTCGCCAATATGAAGAAGTGAAAGTTGTCATAGACAATAAAATCCAAAAATTTGTCCGCCTTGATGAAAAACTAGAAAAATAAATCAAGGAACAAAGAGAACAAAAAGAATTTTGACAATCTGTCAAAAAACTTATGGTAGATAGTCCTATTCCTCGTTAGTAATTTTAGTAGAGTGTCGTCATTCATATATTTCAAACATAGTTAAGTCATAAGTCTTGCATCCATCTTAATTTACTATTTGCATTTTTAGAGGATCATAGTGAGTCATAAAGAGTCAAGATCACTTTAGAGATACATTGATGCCATTAACAAGATCACAAAAGGCTAAGATGGATCCAAACAATGACCCTTTGGTCAATCCATCTTGGAATATTAATTTATCCATGAATCAACAATCACAAGGTAGAAGACCTATAATGTTACCAACAAATAACAACAAGATGCCTTCCATAGATGAAATCCAACATAGTCTAACACAAGAGAAATTGGAGGCAGCCCAACAAGATCGAGTGCTTCTCATGGTTATGAATGCAATCATCCATAATGATAGAGATCAATATCTCGCACTTTTAGTTCAAAACAGGGCCAAGTTGCCTCCAGGTGTTGACATGGAAGCAATCTTTCCACCAAAGGGTAACATTGACCCAAAATGTGACTCAAGCACCTAATGTGGCCCAAACTAAAGCTGCAACAACTTCTGCTCAATCAACAGTGGCATCTTCAAGCACTAGTCTCACATAGAAAACCACACCAAGTGTTACAATGGAAAGCATATTGAATACCTCAACTGAAGCTGCAACAAATATAGCTCAAACCACTAATTATAAAATTACATCTCAACCTACATCATCAGTTGACATTGGGTCCACATACAACAGTCAAAATGTGAACCAAGGGTCAGAAGGAATGAATAGCTCAAGTCATCCAAGTGTCAACACAAAATTTGCATATTTCACACCACCTAGTGGAATCCAAGGCACACAATTACATGGCCAGTCAACATATCAACAAGCTCCAAGGTACTCAAACACTATTTCTTTTGTGGGAAATGCATATAGGGTCAACACACCCTTGACCCAAATAGAGATCTTGGCTCAACAAGTAGAGAACCTCCAAAAGAAAATGATTAGCATACAAATAGTTAATAGAAAGAAGAGATATACTATGTAGGACCTTCATCCTTATCCTTTTGAAAGGACTTTATACATGCCACATTTTTTGTAACATTTTGACTCCAAGATTCGACAAGTATAGAGGGAAAGGTGATCCACGGGATCATGTCAGAGAATTCTTCACAACATGTATAGAAGTGGCTCATAAAGACACATACTTGATGCACCTATTCCCCAGAAGTCTAGGAGGGACCGCATTGGAATGGTTTTCACATCTACCACCTAAGATTAATTCATGGAGAGAGTTGGCTGAGCTATTCATCATAAATTTTTCATTCAACCTAGACAATCCAGTTACCCTAATGGATCTATGTGCAACTAGACAAAAAGAAGGTGAAGCATTTTCTACATTCTTACAAAGATGGAGATCTCTATACCACAAATGTCTCAGTCACATTCCCAAAGTTGAGCAAGTAGACATTTTTACTGAGAACCTTGTCCCTCAAGACAAATATCCATTGCAAATGCAATCTATTAGGACTTTCAAAGGAATCATAGAAAAAGGCATAAAGTGCGAGAAAAGCTTGTCAGAACAAGGAATACTAAAACTGTACTACCCTAAAATTGGTCATCTAAACCATGGGCCCCTAATCTCAACAACATCACCAAGGTCCTAACCAAAGGCAATCAAATATTATTAATTCTTTAATTATCAAAAATCAGATGGCAAATCAACTACTCAATATTAATTAAATATTTATTTAATTAATCAAATCATTTCCAAGAATATCATTTTGATCAATTATCCCATTTTAATTTATTAAATATCCTTGCATATTTAATTAATTAATAAATTTGCCATTCAATCATGCAAAAAGGATTAATTTATTACAAAAGATGAATTAATTTATTACAAAGAGTTGAATTGAAAATAAAACAAAAAGAATTGAATTGAGAGAGAAATCAAACTTGAGATATTATTTCTTTTTCTAAATTTAGAACTTGAAATCAGAAAAGCAATTTAATTGAATTATTGAATTATTCTCTAAAATTGGAACTCAAAGCTTTTCAGAAAAAGAAGTTCAATTGCATTGAAAAGACCCTTTTCTTGAATAAATTAAAGAATTATCTATTTTTATCCTATATGCATGGAATTAATTTATTATCATTTTCCAATGCAACTTGGACTTCTAATTTGAATGCATTTCAATTAAACTATAATAGGAATCTATCTCAACGTTAACTGAATTTGATTTCTCAATTATTTCAATTAATCCTAAATTGAGCTTTTCCTCTTGTGATTCTCTATAAATTCAGTCTTTAGCTCTCATTCCAATTCACCCTAGATATTTTTGAGAACACGCTTGGAGATTATTATCACGCTAATTTCGCTCTGGAGTCATTGAAGATTATTGTGCTTTTTAGATTATTTACATCCATTATTGCTTGCATCCATTGTTCCTTGAATTGATTATTATTGCTTGAATTATTCATCCATCTTTCATCCATATAGCTTAATATCATATAGATTAAATCCTTCATCTTGGTGTAGTCTAGTCACTGGTATTGCTTATAAAAATCTGAGAGCAATCTTATACTCGCATCTTTTAGAAGGCAATTAGTCGCTTTGCTATGGTTTATTTCTTATTGATTATTGATTACTAACCATGCATATAATGACTTAATTGAAGTGTTGTGCTTGCAGCTATAGGTTCACTTTTTCACACACACATCTCTGGCGCCCACCATGGGGCCCGAAGACTACATTTTTTTTTGGCCTCCAAGACTGACTGCTTTATTTTTTTGTTATTTTCCAGGTTTCAATTTTTCTATTTTTTCGTCCGTACATCTCGTATGATAATTTTTACAGTCCAAAACGACAAACTACAGGTGTCGCACGAATCGCAAATATCCTATTGTACAAGCAAATCCACTATCGTACGAGCAGAAATCCTCTATCATACGAGCAGAAATCCTCTGTCGTACGAGCAGAAATCCTCTGCCGTACGAGCATAAATCCTCTGTCGTATGAGCCGACATCATCAGCAATATTATTTCATACGATACTACATCCTGTCTCGTACGATTCTGTATTTTCTGGTAAAAGAGGCAAATTTCATAATTTTCCCATTTCTGATTGATTATTTTGACGACTAACCCTGACTGTTTATCTGTCTATCTCAGAGTTTTTCATAGCCTAACTAGTTTTTGCAGAACACTTGTCGAAGAATATGCTTGTCGCACAAAGACAATATGACTACTGATTTGTTGTCTTTGTAGGTTGCCTAAGGAGAATCGACTAAACATCATGTATTCTTTAAATTCATTTTTAGGAACCTAACTTGCTATCTGGTTAAAGAACAAATCTGTCTTTTGTGCTTTTAGAAGATTCTGAGAGGTAGGAGAGTATGCTCTTGTCTTTTTCTAGACAATCAGAAATCCAAACCCTTGAAGCTTTTTCTTTGTTTGAGATTTGTACATCTTTAGCAGGCCTGCCCTCCCGAGGGGTTGAAAAACTCTTAAATTCATTACGCCCGGTGTGAGGGGAATGACCTAAGTGGGAACGGCTAGATGCCAAGTACTCCAACCCACTATAAAATAAATGTGATTTGATCAAAATCAAGTCAACGGCAGTGCTCGGGAATAGCTCTCCTTCGTACCTTCAGGTATATTAAACCTTGGTTTTCAAGGCTGGGAGACCTCTTAATTGAGTTTATACCTCGACGCGTTGAACGAATCCCTGACTAAATCCAATTTAAAATTAGAAGCTACCCGATTCATCTCCGAAAGGGGGATAATCTTTGTGCAAGAGAGATAGTAACTCTCCCAAGATACTTGTCATTTTGTGCCCCCATTAACATTTGGAGTCGGATAATACGGCGTTGAGAATCCATTGTGTGAGACTCAGCGGCCGTATTCTAGTTAGCTATTGGGTGTGTACCTGAGTCTACAAGTAAAGGTTTTCTTTCCTCACCAAATTCCTTAGGGTTTGCATGTTGTGATTGGATTCACTATACATACAATTTGTTTCCTGTGTTTTTCATCCTTGAAACAAAAACTGAAATACCAAAAATTGGTGAAGACCAGAAACAACTCAGTGAGTCAAAACTCTGTCCATGTAGGAAACTAGAAAATCCTAAGTCAAAACTCTATCCATGTTAGAAACTAGTCTATCTTGGTCAAAAATTAGTCCATCTCAGAATTGGTCATACCCAGTTATCATACTCAGCAATCGGAAAATCTCAAAATTTATAGGCTCTGTCATGTGAACAGTCGTACGATTCTGATAATTCATTATCCTATATCACATCCTGTGTCATGCAAGTCTTTTGTTTTGTCATCCTAGACCCAATCATGTGTCGTACGAGTCATTTTATTCTGACGTCTGACTCTGTATCCTGTGTCGTATGAAATAGAACTACTCTGAGTCTTTTGTCATCCTGCACATACCCATTTGTCGTATGGTACGAGGCAGCAACTCATACGAAATAGAACTATTGTCGTCCTGTATCTGCTAAATTGTCGTCCAGTCCAGAAAATCCTGTCGTACGAGTCTCTAGTTTTGTCAGAACAAAATAGTCAAACTTGCCTAAAAATGGCTTACAGCAAACATAATACTGGTTATCATTTTCCTAAGCATAAATAGATCAAGACAATGTACCTCTGCCATTTGCGTTGCACGATTTGGTCGATCACCTTTCAGCTAGTTCAATCAACTACCTATCAAATTTTAGTCACTTAGATAACGTCTTATACAGGATAGATCATTCCTTAAACCAGACTGAATCTTACACTACACTTAGAATCAAATTAGATAACGTCTTAGATAGGATAGATCATTCCTAAAATCAAACTAAATCTTAGTTGTTTCTCCTAAACAATACTCTAAACAGAACAACTAGCTCTGAAATTGATCTTGACCTCTGCATCACAAAATGACTTTAGGTCACACAAATCCATAAAGATGCCTATTCAAACCAGGAGTTCTCATAAGAAACAAGCCAAAGGAAAAGAACAAACCTTCACCTATCAAGATAATCAATTCTAAGTGAAGGATCCACTCACTGACATGTCGTCGTCATCAGGCGGACCAATTTTTTATGAACCGAAATCTCCCACTATACATGAGACAGAATACAATGATGGAAATAAAAACGACCGTAATATTCCCGAAAATCATAATGACTCGTCATCATCAAGTGAGATTGACGAAGATGCTGAACCTCCAAAAAAAGAAATCCTTGACTGTCAGAAAGACAAAGACTTTAGAAAAATGATGAAAACCTTAATGACCCGAGAGAAGGAAGGCTATTTCTTAGAACTAGCAAAACAAGGTGCCAAACTTCCTATTGGATATGATGTTAAAACACTTGTTACTAAAAGGGAAGGCTTGCCTATACTCATGGTACACAAGCAGTTAATAGCTTTGTGGATGGAGCTCACAGAGCTAAAGAATAAAGACAAATCTCCAAAACAATATTCTCTGGAAACAATATGTCCCTTTCCATTTGACAAGAATCTACACATGCCTCCATTTCCTTCACGAGTGGAAATCCCAAAGTTTGACAAATATGATGGTACCTCAGATCCTCAAGATCATGTTAGGGAATTTAGTGCTACTTGTATGGAATTCATGCATGATCAAACATACCTAGTGCGTCTCTTCCCAAGGAGTTTAGGGGGTCAAGCAATGGAATGGTTCTCAAGTCTACCCAAAGGAATAAAAACATTCAAAGAACTAATCCAACTATTTTTACAACAATATTCATACAACATTCGACATCCTATTACGATGATTGATCTTTGTAATACTCAACAGAAAACAGGGGAACCTCTTCTTACTTTTCTCCAACGTTGGAGAAGGATGTTCTCTAGGTACCCACAACCTATTCCAGACTCTGAGAAAATGGATATATTTGTCAATAACTTGGTCCCCGAACTGAAATATAGCGTACAAATGCAAGTACACCCATCATTTAAGATGTGCTCATAAAGAAGGGGGATATCACACCTTGGAAAGAAACACAAACAGGATCTAACTCTAAAGAGAAGAACAAGTATTGGAAATTTGCCAAAGACAACAACAAGAATTTTGTTAATGATGGAGTAGTAGACATTGTCAAAACCAACTCAAAATCCACAATATTCAACTTGGCTAGTGGTACACAAGTACTTAAAGCTGCTGAGATTGCAGCAGAGAATTCACCAAAGAAAACAAAGGAATGGTTCAAAGAAAAGCCTTGGCTTTCCAAACCTAAGCGTGATTTTACTCCTCTTGAAGAATCATATGAATCCACTTTCAAAACTCTATTGGCAAACAACTTGATAACACTACCAGATAACTCCAGACCATATGATCCAGATGTCAAACCAAGATGGTGGAGAGAAAGTGAATATTGTGACTTCCATCGGAATAAGGGTCATAACATAAACAATTGCATGAAGCTAAAACATGAGATTCAAGATCTCATAGATGCTGGTAAAGTTGTTGTTGGGAATCATCCAACCAATGCTGATCATAAAGCATTTAAAGACCCTTTGCCAGCTTACAAACAAGGTGATTCCTCAAAGACCAAAGGAGGTGCCAAGGTAAATTATACTTATGCCAGCCAGGACAACGTTATCAACATGATTGAACCTTCACACTCAGAATATTGCAATGTGATTATAGTTCAAGATAAACCAAATGAATCATGATATGTGAAAGCTTTGACTAGATCTCAAAAGAAAGTTACCCTCCAATTTCAATCTTTGAATTGCTACAACTATCATCTGCTCACAAGGAAATCCTAGACAAAGCATTGCTCACTACCAACGTTCCAAAAGATTTAGACATTGATCGGTTTCAGTCTATGGTGGGTCATCTGACTTCACCTCACTATTTGACCTTCTCTGAAGAAGATGACAATTCATTAAATCATCCACATAACCAGCCATTGCATATTGAAGCCATGATCCACAAACACAGAGTCAAATGTGTTTTGATAGACGGAGGCGCAGGGTTGAATATCTGTACTTATCATCTGCTTACACAACTAGGATTCTCTGAAAATGTCATTGATCCAGGAAAGAAAATAACAATTAAAGCCTATGACAAAGAAGAGAGGACCTCCAAAGATCTGGTATCATTACCAATCAGAGTGGGACTAGTAGAGAGAGATGTCCTTTTCCAGGTTCTCAATATTCCATTGTCATACAATATTTTACTGGGCAGGTCATGGATTCATGAAATGAAGGTAGTACCGTCAACATATCACCAATGCTTAAAGTTTCCTTATAATGGAGCTGAAGTCAGTATTCCTGCTGATACAAATGTCATCTGTAATGCATTGACAAAAGGTGCAGATACTTTTGTGCCTCATAATAGAGCAGCCTCTCCAAATGAAGATCCTGAAATATTGATGAAAGACTTAGAAAAGAGATTGAAGATTACGGATACCGGCATGGATGGCTACAAGATAGAACCGGTACTATCATTAGTTTCTCTCCCTCCAACACCAAAATAGTTGGGCAAGCCATCAAAGGCTATGAGAACACAAACTTCAGCTCCGAATATTATATATGATGGTCTCTTTATATAGTCTTCTACCTCCTTGGTGGAAGAAATAGAAGAGGATGTTGTGCTTAACTGGCTCTTTAAGGAAGATAGTCCAAATGAGGAGGTACGACACTATGAGATTTCCTCAAACCAATATGGTCGTGGTTACAAAATGATTCAGTGCATGGGGTACTCAGGTACTGGTCCTTTGGGCAAACAAAAAGAAGGTATTACTAAACCAATTCAGCTACAAACCAAATCCACACATGATAAGGTTGGACTGGGATACAATCCGAAAAAGACATCAAAACAAACATAGGTTTCTAAGTCTAAGTGCTCAAAAAAGATATCGCCTTTAACATTACATAAAGCAGACACTAAACAAACAAAAGTAGAGTGTAGATAAGAGAAAGAGGAATCAACGGTCAAGAAAGAAGAAATCGTCAGTGCTCAAGCTTCAACGGTATCAGCTATGATAATACAAGAAGTTGAGGTTCCTGAGGATATAAGAGATAAAGTCGTAAGAATTAGAGAATTGTTTGCACCATTAAAAGTTCCAGTCACATATACTGGCAGGCAACAAGTAGATGATTCAAAGATTGATTCAAACGAGTATGAATGAGGTCCTGACTATCTTTCAGACACATCCACTACAAAAACTCCAAAAGAATCTAGAGGTGTCATAGATGATACTCAAGAACTGATGCGCATAAAACTAGAGAGGGAAATACAAGAAATTAGACAAAAGAGGTAAGAAAATTATGAACAAGGATTGAAAGAAGGAACAATACCAAAAAGCTTCTCATCTATGTGTCCTTATCCTAAAACAGAACAAATCAGTTATAGCACTACACAAGAAGAGTTGGAAACTACAGAACAAGAACCAGTCATCAGTCCAGCAGAAGCTAAATGGAGTAGACAACAAAAAATCACAGAAACAATGAGATCATGTCAACAGGTGTGTCAGATACAAATGACAAATGAACCACAACATGAAGGAACTTGTAGCATTAAAGATGTTAGTATTGATACCATACATATGCTTACTAAATTACCTGAAAGAGACTTGGAAACTTCATCCGATGACTCTGATGACTTTGATGACAATCCTCTTCATGATATCCACTCAACCTCAAATTCTGAATCATTTGATACAAACAATGAAAAGTTGCCTACTAGTCTTATTGCTATTAAACCACGATATGACGTCTAGTCCAGCGTAGTAAACGACGTTACAAGTATGTCTACTGGATTAGATCAATTAAATATTAACGTGAAGTTTAATAATCATGATCTGACTCTTCCTGGTCTCAAGACATTTACACTAGGTATCATTCTGGAACTCAACATTTTGATCCGCATTTGTGATAACAATATCGTGAATGCTCTTGAACCTATCCAAAATTTGTCCTTAGTACATCCCAAATTGATTGACTGTACTTTACAGAATCAACCCATGGATATACCTACTTTTGCCAATGACTATACATTATCCTATTATCTCAATACAGTTGAACCTATGAACTCTTCCACTAGTGAACGGAGTGAAAATATGACTAAAGAGGATATCAAGTATCTTAGTCGCAAAAACAAGAAAAATAAAAATAAAAGATCTGATGGTGAAAACCACATTCTGGCGGTGTCAAAATCTAAAAAAGAGAAAATAAAGGACGTACCTAAAGGTGAAAACATATTTGAGGCGCCTGAAGGTGAGATACGTGGTATACTTCCTAGTCATTTTCAAGAGCGGTCTTCCATATTGATCGATCCAACTCAACCAGTGAATATCGGGAATCAAGAGACACCACAAATTATTCACGTAGCTCAATCACTATTAGCAGAGGAATTGAAGGATTTCACTCAAGTATTATTAGAAAATAAAATAAACTTTGCATGGACATACTCTGATATGCAAGGCTTGGATCCTGATCTCATTATGCACCATCTCTCAATCACACCAGGAGTAAAACCAGTTAAACAAAAACTCTGTAAGATGCACCCGCATGTAGCACTATTGGTCAAAGCTAAACTAGAGAAACTGCTCAAAGCTGGATTTATCAGAGCAATAGATTCTGCTGAATGGATTTCCAACATAGTGCTTATGTCGAAGGCAGATAAATCTATTAGAGTTTGTATAGATTTTAGAGATCTCAACAAAGCATGTCCAAAAGATGACTTTCCATTGCCAAATATTGATATGATAGTCGACATGACAGCTGGGTATGAGTGTACTCACTAATGGATGGATTTTCCGGCTACAATCAGATTAAAATCACTCCTGGAGATCAAGAAAAGATAGCTTTCACCTGTGCAAGGGGAACCTTTTGCTAGAATGTCATGCCATTTGGGTTAAAGAACGTAGGGGCGAACTATCAAAGAGCAGTTACAACTATCTTTCATGACATGATGCATAAGAATATGGAAGATTATGTTGATGATACCTTAGTGAAGACTATGAAAAGATCAATGCATATTCAAGAGTTAGGTCCTATACTTGATAGAATGGAAAAGTTTAAGCTCTGATTAAATCCAAAGAAGTGTGCATTCGGAGTGACATCTGGTAAACTACTTGGCTACATCATTTCAAAGAAGGGCATCGAGGTTGATCCTGAGAAGGTCCAAGCCATAATGGAAATGTCGCCTCCAAAGAACATCAGTCAAATGAGAAGTCTACAGGGACGTCTCTAATCCATTAGAAGATTCATTTCTCAACTAGCAGACAAGGCTCAACCTTTTACAAAAGTATTGAGAAAAGGAATAATATACAACTGGGATCAGCAATGTGAACAACATCTTCAGCAGATAAAAGAGTACCTGTCTAATCCACCAATATTGATGCCACCTATTTAGGGTAAGCCACTAATCTTATATATATCAGCAACTGATTCATCATTGGGGGCACTTCTAGCGCAACAAGATGACAACAAAAAGGAAAGAGCTATTTATTACATCAGCAGGACATTGGTGTCTTATGAAATGAGCTACAGTATAATAGAAAAAGCATGCTTGGCATTAGTCTTTGCATCACAGAAACTAAGGCACTATATGCTAGCATATTCAATCAAGTTGGTGGCCAAAATCGATCCACTCAAGTATCTTCTTAATAAAGCAACACTCACCGGAAGATTGGCAAAGTGGGTAATGATCCTTACAGAGTTTGACATTGAATATGTGGAATGCAAAGCCATAAAAGGACAGGTTATTGCTGATCAACTTGCTGAAACTCCACTTGAGGATACTCAACCATTACACAACGAGTTCCCAGATGAATTAATAATGCATCTTACTCAACAACCCTGGAAGATGTTCTTCGATGGTTCCTTTACTCAAAATGGTTCAGGTGTTGGCATACTATTCATTACTCCTCAAAAGTATTCAATTCCAAAGTCTTATAAGATTCTATTCCCTTGCACAAACAACATTGCATAATATGAAGCTTTGGTGAATGGAATAAAACTAGCCATTGAATGGAAGGTTGTTGAATTACATATCTATGGAGATTCTTAGTTGGTTATCAATCATATCAATGATACATATCAAACTCAAGATGAGAATTTGATGCCTTACAAGAAGATGGTGGACGATTTTAGGAAGTACTTTTCTTTTGTATCATTCTAACAGATTCCTAGATCAGCAAATAGAGTAGCAGATGCTATGGCTACCTTGGCATCTATACCTGAGCTACAGGAGTCCAATTTTCACTTTGATTTCCTGGTGGAAGAGTTATATTACCCTGTTTATGATTCTCCTGAGACCCAAATAGTTTGTTCTATTATTGGACATGACTCATCCCGATACAGCCACATCTATTCCTATCTATGCAATCAAATTATCCTTGAAAACCTTACTCGTAATGAGAAAAGAAACTTAACTCGAAATGCTTCGCGGTATGTTATCATAGCTAACAATTTATTTAGATGAGGTTTGGACGGTACATTGCTTAGATGTCTAGAAACTGAAGAATCTAAATGTGCATTATCGGAAATCCATGAAGGTATTTGTGGATCTCATTCGAATGGTTTTACTTTAGCTCGGAAACTATTACGGGCTGGATACTACTGGCTAGATATGGAAAAAGATGCCATTAAATTTGCCAAGACTTGTGAGAAATGTCAACTTCATGGAAATCTCATACATGCCCTGACAAGGGACCTCATACCATTTATAACACACTGGCCTTTTCAGCAATGGGCCTTTGATCTCATTGGTCAAATATATCCTGCATCATCCAATGGACATAAATTCATCATAACTACCACTGAGTATTTCACCAAGTGGGTAGAGGTAGTTTCGCTCACCAAAGCAACTGGTAAACAAGTCACCTTATTCATCTTAAACTATATAATTTGCAGGTATGGGATACCTTCGTCCATCGTGACTGATAATGGAGGACAATTCAAGAATAAAGATCTGGACGAGCTTTGTGAGAAATTCACTATAAAGCAACACTGGTCATCAATGTATTACCCTCAAGGTAATGGACAAGCTGAGGCGTCTAACAAAAACCTACTGACTATCTTGCATAGAATAGTGAACAAGTCTGGGAAGGATTGGCATCTGCAGCTCAATCCTGCACTATGGGTTTATAGAACCAGTATTAGAACACCTACTAGGGCTACACCTTTCTCTTTGGTGTATGGGTCTGAAGCAGTATTACCTATTGAAGTAGAAATACCATCTCTAAGAGTTTCGTTGCAAGGTCTTGTTACTGATGAAGATCATAGAATATCTAGATTGCAAGAACTCGAATTGCTGGATGAGCGTCAGCAAGTGGCGTTTGATCATCTTAGAGTGTATCAGAAGAGAATGTCCAGAGGGTATAACAAGAAGGTTCGACAAAGAGAATTTCAAGTTGGTGACCTAGTTCTGAGAGAAAATCCACAAAATCAACAGTTTCGCGATAATAAAGGGAAGTTTGAACCCAACTGGTTGGGTCCCTACATTGTTACTGCAGTATTCAGCTCTAGTGCCTATCAACTCTCAAACTCGGAAGGAGAACAGCTCCATGAACCAATTAACACCATCCACTTGAAGAAATTCTTTGCTTAGCACTCTCTGCTCCAGCAAACTTGTACAGATGGAAAAGGTCCTGAAAAAAATCCTAAAAATCAAAAAGTTCCTGAAGAAGAAAAAAAAAAGAAAAAAGAGAAAAAAAAAATATATATATATATATATATATATATAAAGAGAGAAATTGCCCTGGTGAAAACCTGGTAAACAGGCACCTTGGTAAAAAAAATGAATCTCTGCCAAGTAGGTGAAAACCTGGCAAACAGGCGCCTCTTGTACTCAAGCGCTCTATCTATCAACGCAACGTTGGCATTTCCCACTTTCAAGCATCTTTTGCTTTCGCTTGTACATATTTTCAGTCACTTTTGTGACATCCTGGTTTGTTGGAACCCTCATGACTTGAAACTGATCAATGTTCTAGTCTTAGGTTACTCGACAAAGCACATTACATATCCTAAGCAGTGTCAACCAAGTCATTATTCCATCAGTGAAACCTGGTCATCCACTCTGAGTCAGTCACCTGTCTCCTGACTACTACAGAGTTTTTATCACTGAGTTCACAAGCAAAACAACATAATGGAAAACAATTACTAAACAGTTTGAGCTATGAATGAAAATTTTCTTTGTATGTTGTCTTTTATATTGATTTTCGATTATTGCCCCTCTGAGTAACTCGAGGAAGTCTATTGTGACTAAGAGAAGCAAGGATTGGGGGCATAATATTTTCTTTATTTTATGCTTGTAGGAATGATCCTGATGATCTAGAAACATATAAATTAGCTAGGTGTCTGTGATAAGAGCCTTCACTTTAAGGTGAAATTGCCTCACATACCTCGACTCCGCTTATTTGTATGCTACAAGGAGGTCCATATCATTTCTTTGTTTGTTTTGAGGGAATTTCTTCATGATGCAATCCGGGTCCCTGTGAAATCTGTCCAAGGATATGAACGAAAAAAGGGTCATTGCGGACAAGATAATTAAAATTGCACATTGAAAAAGAAAGGAACTCTAACCTTCCTGTTGTGTTCATTATGCTCAGTGATGAATCTTAAGTATTTTAAATCCAATGACTAGGTTTAGGTTGCATTTCTCATATCATTTTGCATTTCATTCTGCATTTTTGTGAATCTAGAGTAATTTCGGTATAGTCATAATCTCTTTATCTTCTGAATGAGAGCTGAAAGCATCATCATTTCTTACGCTAAGTGGTTTTTTTATCATTATTTCTCCAATCGAGTACTTTTTTTTTGAGATGTTTAGTTGCATACCTAACATTTCATATAGATTCATTCATTTCATTATTATTAATTTACATTAATCTTATTGCATAGAAAAACGAAAAAATTGCATTACTCATTACTCATTACTCATTACTCATTTTCATTCATTTATTTGCATATAAAAAGAAACCAAAACATAGAGATCCATATTCATTTGCATTACATACATTCATGCTGAAATAAATGCATACATATAGAATAAAGCATATAGAAACATCTCATAGTCGATCCACACAAGTACAATGACGTCAAAATAGATCTCGTATATATATAATATCAAGTATAAGGGTAAAAAATGATGTCCAATGACATATACAAAATCCCATCGGAGCAAGAATCGTATCAGCTACAAAAAAATGGGTGTGTCTACAAAAAATATCCCAGCTACAAAAAGAATCATCTAGCTGGTGCCCTCTCCCTCATCGCCTAGTGGAGGAGGAGGAGCCTGATGCCCGGGATCCTGGCGCAGTGCTCGTGCTCCCTCTGATCTAGCCATTTACTATGAATAGGGTTGCACCTACTGTGCAACAGGAATTGCAACACTATATGTCACCACATAATATGCAGCCCTACTGCTCTGGAGAAGCACCTCCTATCGTAGAAACTCTATCTCTACTCTCGACTCGGCTCTCAATGCTGTGATCTAGCGATCACGCTCGGCCCTAACCTCGACCAGTTGTCGGTCTTGCTCCACCAGCTGAGTCTGAGCCACTGTCAACTATGACTGTATCTCTACAAGATGTGCTCTCATCGACCATTCGGTGTTAGCCCCTTGCTCTCTCGCAGGCTCCCCGCCACCATCTCCACCGCCATCTTCATTTGTGGCTCCACCCTGCTCATCCCGTCGCTGCCAGACCTGCCTCGAAGCTGCTCGCTCCTCCTCTCCTCCACCCAACCTCACGCCTACTCTCCCAAGTGATCCACCCTCACCCCTCTGTTGTCCAACATCAGCTTGCACCCCACTACTGCTAGCACCAGGATCACCACTAGTCCGTCGTGGAGCATCTAGTCTCTGGCCCTGTCCCTGCCTATGGCCCTGTCTCTATGCCTGTCCCTGTGCCAGTGCGAGGGCATCATCCTCCACATCCTCAATATGAGGAGCATTCTCTCCTAGATCTGTAAACTGAGGGAATGGATACTGCTAAAAGTAATCCCTATACTGGGGCAATACCCCTACATCTGCTATATCATCCAGGTAATCCCACCTTAGGCGGTGTAAACCTGTCAGCTCCTGCATCGCTAAAGCATAGGATAGCCTAGGTGACCATCCCTATCTCTCCTCATCGGCGTATCGAGCATACATTGTATACTCCTGAGAGATCCCCTGAGGTCAGCCGTACTGCCTCATCACTCGTGAAACGACGAATCGCTCCATAATAGTCTATGACCTCCCAATCAGTGGGCATGTAACAAAAAGGTCTCTCCGAACCACCCACCAGTCATCCCATTACTCTAACCCCCTATATGGTCTCCATATGACAGCTATCAGATCATCAAGTTGTCGTCGCCAGAAGTCTATCTTGCCTAGATGGGGCTGCGTAATATATCTGGCATACCTATAAATAATCGGTTGCCCTACTCTCTGCTATCATCAACAATTGAACGACAAATGGGAAGGTGCTCCCAATCCCACACCTGTAAAATGTACACCCCTGTAGCCATGCTCCACCCATCTCTATAAACAATCTCATGCATCTCTCGATACATGTGGGCCAACAAACAAGAGCCCCAGCCAAGTCTCTAAGGGGTCTCTATCAACCTCTCCAACATACGGCCTCATCCACTCTGGAAACCCTGTTGCCCTCTGTCTGGCATCAAGAAGCAACCAATGAAATTTGCTAGGACACATGCCAGTGGATACTCCTCACTGTACCTACTCATCAATATATCCCAACTCATGGAATGAGTAAAGATATCAGGATCCCTGAATACGTTCCTAAGAGCCTATAGTCTAGGTAACAATGCAGTATCATAATCCACCTTATCCCCAGCAAAAGGGATGCGAAAGATCTTGTACACATCCTCAAGAGTGATGGTCAACTCCCCAACTGGCAAATGAAAGGTATTATGCTCTAAATGAAACCACTCTACCAACACTGTGAGCATCCTGTGGTTCACACAGATATCAGGTAACCTCATCAGGTGAGTCAAGCCACAAATATCAACATGAGCCTTCTCAACCTCAGACAAATCATGAACTAAAGCCATAGTGGGAGGATATACACATCTGAAGAGCACAGGAGGTAAGCACACCTGCAAAAACCTAACAACAAGCATCAGAAAACATTCCAAATGAGCCTACAAGAGAAGTTAAACATCACGCAAAATTTCATGTTTACACTTTCAAAAATGATCACTGTTTTTCGAATGACAAAACACAGTCAAACAGCATCTCATATGAGTCAAGAATGGCTCTCGTACGAGAAAACAGCTTTGAACAACAAACTTTTAAACATCGTACGACAAAATGGTCTTCTAACCGACCCATCGTATGACACAAGGGTGAATTTTGTATGACAAATCTAATGTCTTCAAATGACAAACGAAAATTTGCCAGTTTCTCGTACGAGGCAAGATCCTGTCTCGCACGATAAACCGCGACACCCGACCCAAAACCATGAAAAATGAACAAAAAAATCAAAATTGGAAACATAAAGAGGCTAAAGATCGATCACTTACCGCTGGCTCGTAGTTTCGAGGTCGATTGTGACGTCTCTGGCACTCAAATTGATGCTGACGAGTAGGGACCACCATTTTTCTTCGCAGAAGGCTTTTTGAATTTTCAAACTTGGAGGGTTAAAATGATTTGAAAATGACACTTTCGTCCTATATATAGCCTAAAACCTAATTTTTCAACTTGCTCTGATGGTTATGAAAATTGTACCCTTAGCTAATTTGCCTGCTCTGATTCCATTTTTGGGATTGAAATCAAAATTTGAGATCATTTTGCTAGTCAATTTCACAATTTTGACCACTTAGCACTTTTTTTCATCAAATGCTCATTATTTCTCCAAATTGTGCTCAAATTTCAACGCTGAATCTTAATTCAATTTCATTCTACGCATCAACATTTCAATCAACTCTACACTCAATTTCTCATCAATCAACGCCGAAATTTTCAAAAAATAAAAAGAAAAAATCCTCAGAATCAATTTGTGCTCAAATAACTTATTTTCGTCAAACAATTGCCTATAGTCAAGTACCCTCGCTATCTTTCGATTTCGCTCCCAAGGGGGCATACTCACGACCTTATGACTTCACATCTCACAAGTCGAGAAAAATTTTCAAATTCATCAAAAGTCGAGCAAAATCTTTTCAATTAAAGAAAAAAATCCTTATTGCTAAGGGGCATCTCAGCTTCATCGCTTTACATCAAGTTGAGATCTCTCGATCATCTGAATCAAATCAATCACTGGGGGCATATCAGTTTCATCACTTCAAATCAAGCTAATATTTGTCTTTCATCTGAATTAATCTCTTAACATTAATCAGTTTCATCGCTTCAAATCAAACTGATTATTCGTTTAAACTCAATCAAAAGTTTAAAGAGTTTCTTTGATCACACTAAATCTAAGCAGGTGTCCAGTATTCGTTTCTTGATCAAATTAAACGGTTCATTCTTCACTCATCGTGTCTTGATCAATCAAATTCAAGATTGATTTTTATCATCACTCATTTCATCTAAGATCAATCAAGTTTAGATCAGTAAGATCCGCTGCTTGATCAATCAAGTTCAAGTTCGGTATCTTTGTTTTCTATCATTCCTCAGTTCAATCAAGTTTGAGATCAGTATCACTTTAATAAAACTTCGTTCAGCTTTGTCGCTTCGAATCAAGCTAAACACGTTGCTTTTTTATCTAGTTCGTGATCAATCAAGTTCAGAACTGGCATCTCCTAGACATCACACATTCTTTGAACCAACGCGCTGCTCGCACATTAATTCAAAGAGGGGCAAATGTAATACCCTAAAATTGGTCATCTAAACCATGGGTCCCCAATCTTGACAACATCACCAAGGTCCTAACCAAAGGCAATTAAATATTATTAATTCTTTAATTATCAAAAATCAGATGGCAAATCAACTACTCAATATTAATTAAATATTTATTTAATTAATCAAATCATTTCCAAGAATATCATTTTGATCAATTATCCCATTTTAATTTATTAAATATCCTTGCATATTTAATTAATTAATAAATTTTCCATTCAATCATGCAAAAAGGATTAATTTATTACCAAAGATGAATTAATTTATTACAAAGAGTTGAATTGAAAATAAAACAAAAAGAATTGAATTGAGAGAGAAATCAAACTTGAGATATTATTTCTTTTTCTAAATTTAGAACTTGAAATCAGAAAAGCAATTTAATTGAATTATTGAATTATTCTCTAAAATTGGAACTCAAAGCTTTTCAGAAAAAGAAGTTCAATTGCATTGAAAGGACCAAACCATGTTCCTACAACAAATGTGAATCAATCGCCAACAAATAATGCAACTTCAGCCAACACTAATACAGTGCAATATAATGCACCTCAAAGAAATGTAGTACCAAGAAGAAATTTCACACCTTTGGGGGAACCTATTGATGATTCTTTAAAGAATTTGATACAAACAAATATGATCACCTTACCAGAAGCAAGACCATATGAACCAGGCCCATTCAAACCGGCTTGGTGGAATGACGATGATTTATGTGACTATCATTGTTCCAAAGGACACAAAATATCTAGTTGTTACAAGCTCAAGAATCTCATCCAAGACCTCATAGATCAAGGTGATGTAACAGTAGATGCAAATAAAGGATCAAAAAACTAGGAACATACCATATATAAAGATCCTTTTATGAACCATAATCAAGGACAAGCCTATACATCAAAAGGATAGGACAATACGGCCAACTATACCAAGGTTGCATATGATTATACAATCAATGCAATTAGTGAAGGGGATGGAATAGTAGAAACCATCTCCATCAACCCTAGAAACATAGATTGTGCAGTGGTCACTCGTAGATCCAAAGTCACATTGAAAGGAGTACCTCCTCAGGCACCTCATCAAACAAGCAACTTTAATGGTGTAGATTAGCTAAGGAAAACTCCCGCTTAAATATCACTCTTTGAGTTACTCATAATTTCACGAACTCATTGAGAAATTATGGACAAAGCATTGCAAGATTCAATCATATCCAGAGACATGGATGAAAGTATATTACAAGCAATGGTGGATAATATAACCACTTCATCCAGGGTGGCCTTCACAGAGAGAGACATACCCACAGATACGATCAGGCACAATGTTCCTTTACATCTAGAAGCCCATGTTCATAATAATAGAATTGTTAGAATCAGAGATCACTGAGAGGGAGGGGGTGAATTAGTGATCTACTGAAAATCAAATCCTTGAACTTATTCTTTGTCCACTGGTTAGCAATGCATAATAGAAAAGAATATACGCATGAAACAAAGAATACGCAAATCCACAACACTGGAATTTTTACGTGGAAACACGGAAAGGGAAAAGCCACGGTGGGGCTGTAACCCACAATATTCATATATTATGGCCAGGAGTACATAAATATTACATAGATGGGGAATGCACTTGCATTCAGGCTCACTGCTCAATTACAATTGCTCTGAAGGCTACAACCTTCAAAGAAGTCTCACTAACTTACAATTTTATTACAATGAGGAAATGCAATGAAATGAACTCTCAAGTAGCATCTGACTATGCAAGAATGAGTTTCGGTTAAGCACTAAACTGTCTTCTCTCTATTGAATACTTTGTTTCTATCTCAGTCAGCTACTAGATTGAATACGCACGTGAAATTATGCTCAATCACACCAAAAGTGATTGCCACACCCAAATACATACAAAAAATCAATTGCCAAATTGATCTTATATATTCGGTCTTAACACAAAAACAATCTCCTTCGAGTCAGCTTCAATAAGTGTAGCATGTAGCTCCAAGTCGCCTTCAATCTTGAACAAAACATATCACCGGACAAAAAGATTATAATCAAACGCTTCCTAAGGGTCTTCCCAATCACCAAGAACATGAATTCAACCACCAAAAATACTGCAATCATCGGAAATCATTCTAGATCAAAACATTACTGAAGTACCATGTTTTACCGGTTAACTACCCACCGGTTACCTCCATCTTCCAAATAAGATGAATCACGACTACCTAATCAAATATCCAATAAGATTTTCCATCAATGAAAACCCTAGACAAATATGCAGCTACCGAAAGTCATTTGAAATCATCGAATGAGTGTCAATTGCCAACAATCTCCCCCTTTGGCATTGATGGCAACACTTGTGAAAAATGGCTAAGTGTTGAAACCTATACACCGGATGAAAGAATAAAAGAAATATAAAGCTCCCCCTTAGATCAATAATCCAAAAATTTGCATTACACCAGACTGTACACTCCATACATACAATCAGCCTGTACATTTTTCACCTCATCTCTTCCCCTTTGACAACAATGCCAAAGATAGGGTGTGCATCAAAATTGCCTGTACATATATACACATTCACCAGATGATCAAATATATACATGTTTTATTATATCTGCATATGCCATCTTAAGGAACCCAAGATATGTGTTCCATCCTGCCGCAACTTCTCCAAAATTGAAACAAACCCATTCAAAACATAAGCATGAAATTCTATAGCCGCAATCGTAGTAGGAGTCTCCTGAGACATGTTTTGAATGTAGTCCATCTTATGATACACTAAGGTGTCCAACCAAGGACCAATTAGGTTCTGGAGATCACCTATCCACCTAATCATCCTCTCCTTATCCTTCTCAAATTTCCTAATATGCTCAGTGATATTCAAAATTTGTCCTTCAATACTGTCGGTTAAGTTAGATGTAGGATCTTAAGCTTGAGAAATCTGAGCTAATTGTCCTCTAAAATTATCTATTTTCTTGTCTATCTCAGTAGTAAAATTCGTCAAAATTAGACAAGACATATAAATTTTACCGCCTTCTGCTAAGGCCTCATCAATTAGTTTTAACTCCTTATCTAGTTGGGCCTTATCATTACTAAACATTTGTAAATATGCTTGAACTTTAGCATCTTTAAATTTCTCCATAGCTTGTCATGTGGATTCCTTTGTCAAAGAATCAAACTGGGTGGACATATTATCAATTAAGTTCTGAAGCTTACCAGATGAACTGGTGTTTGCATCAAGTTGGAGTTTTGGTACCACTTTTTCCAAAAATTTAACCCAATTTTCAATCGGTCTCTTCTCTTTAGATTCTAACTATGCTAACTCCTGACTGGCTTGTGCCTAAAGAGTAGCAACAACTATCATCCTCTCTACCAGAGACATCTAATTGAAAGGTTTATCAAAACTGATATTGAATTGCAGAAAACTCCCTTGGCTTTGGATTTTTTCTATGTCAATTTCCACAAGTATCGAAGTCTCTACTGTCTTACCCTTTCCTCTATCCAGTTCTTCCTATTTCTCTTCTTCCCTCTTCTTAGCCTCAATCGGTCCAGATTTGACTTCTTTAGGTGCCTCCTGTGCATCGGTGTCAGCACTTGGTACACCATCCTCTGCCTCTCTAGATTTATCATTTTCTATTGCAGGCTCAACTTTGACAGTATCCAAAATTTGTTGTTCCCCAACATCTTGAGTATCTTCTTCCTTATTTACATCATTAACCGAAGGATTTTTTGATTGAGTGGCTTCATCTTGTGAGATAGTTTCTACAAGTCGGTTCTTAGTAAGAAACTTCTTCCATATTTCATTGTTTTCTCTCCTTATTTCTCCAACTCGGCCAACCATCAAACAATTGACTATGTGCTTGCTCCTGAATTCCTTTTTATTCGCTATCAAAATTAATCTGTCAATTTCCTCTATAGTTATACTAGTGCACTGATTAACCAGTTTACTCTCCTCTATTTCTCTATCCATTTGGTTAGCAGATTTTCTCCTAGCATCAATTAGGCTGTACAAATCTTTGGGAAGATATTTTTCTAATTCAATCAATACTTTACTAAATACATCAATGTACAAAATTATAGCTTCCTCAATCTGCCTTTGATCCTTATCATCCATATTTGCATAATATACAAAGATGTTATTCAAATTTCCATCTTTAATAATTTCATCAATCAACTCTTGAATAGACAAAGGAGGAACATTATGATACTCTATTTTAGAAGTCTTCAACTTACTGGATTCTATAGCCTCATCCAAGTCTGATTTTGTCTTCTTTCCTCTCTTGGGCTTGCTTGCTGGTACATGATCAGATCTTTCCTTCTTCTCCTTTGGCTATTTCTTCTCACCATCGAATTGGGGTTTCCAGATCACTCTAGAAAATTCTCCTTTCATTGGTGCCTTGGGAATGTCTGTATCAGATTCAATCTCATATTGCACTAGAGAAACTGCTACATATTCCCTTTGAGGTTTTTGCTTCTTCCTCATAACACCTTTACCTTTAGCAGATACACCAGAGGGTTCAGCTTCAGTAGGAGGTATCTTCACCGAAGTAGGAGAAGGTCCTATCACCTTCACCTTAACTAGAGTAGGTGCTGTATTTTCTTTCTTTGCTTTTTCAATTGCATCCCTCACAGCTCTAACTCTCTCCCAGGGATGTCCTTCTTCAACAAGAATGCATTCTACTATCTTTATAACCTTCCTCTTCCTTTTCGGTTTGGATAACTTGGAGTGCAACTCCATTGGTTTCTCCTTGTAAGTTCTGAACCTTTCCTCCTTGTTGTCTATCATAGCATTTAGCAAGTGTTGTGCATAGGCATCCAAGGTAGCTTCATCAACTTCATATCCCATAGGCAATATCCATACCATCCGGGGTTGAAATTTTTCCATAAGACATTCATCTTTGTTCACCATAAAGAAGATTGTCCCCTCATATTTCTTTCCATCTTTGGGGATTCTAACTCTTTGTTTCATTTTGTTTCATTTTTTCCTAAAAAGTTTTAAAGAAAGCCCACAAAGTAGCATTTTCATTATCCTTGTTGCCAAGTCTGTCAAGACTTTGCTTTATTTGTTGAGCTACCGGTATGTCAAAAGCCCATTGTACTCTACCAGTTCTAAGGATCTGATTCATGAAGTAAATCACCAGACAAATAATCAAAGAACCAAATTTGGAGACATGTTTTTTATCCTGTTTAATTTTCTTCAGATTTATCAACAACTCCTCCAATAGTACACTGCACTGGTCATAATGACCATCTTCTTTGACCATTTTGTAGGTTGCATGGATAGCAATGCTAGATACAGAATTCGGTCTGTTAGAATAATACACTTTGTAGCCAATTACCATTGCAACAAATTTAACATCATCCTCTTTTATTGTGTTGATCTTCATTGATCGCCCGTCAAACTCTGCACTGGTTAGTTTTTTCACGATAGGGTTTGTTACCTTTCGCAACCCTATCTTTTCACCGGTTTGGTTCAAACAGGTTACTTCCCTAATTGCATCAGCAGTGATCTTGTATGGTTGGTCAAGCCGCATGAATTCAGTATGGATCCTGCTTAACACATACCTTACCCATTCCTTCTCATTGAACATCAGAAAGTTTACAAATTGTGTGAAACCCTTTCTTTGCAACTACACAAATTCCAGCTTGGGATTATCGATATCGTCCATGATGTTGTCAGTATACAAGTCCAAGATGTCCTCAGAGCCATTCTCCTCAATTTTGCAGTGAATGTAGGTTTGAACATCATTGATATGCAACACTTCATGCAGAATGAAAGAAAAAGCTCCAACCATGTCAACTTCCATGGATTTGTAGGGGTGTTTCTTAAATATAGGATGAGTCTTGTCCTTAACCTCAACCACCAGTGGATTAGCAATGGAAGATGCAGATGCCATTTCAAATTCTCAAAAAATCAAGCTTAGAAAAATACTCTTAGAAAGGTACCTCAACCAACTGACAGATGCCCTAGATCACTCGTTCGATCACTTTTGTTCTCTGATCGCCTGAAAACCTTGATCGCCTTGTTCTTTAGCTCAAAAATACTATTTGGAAAGTGAATAATGATTCTCGTATTTACCCTTTTAACTTTACAAGCCCTAATTTTACTTTGAAATAAATTCACCTCAGATATTCAACCGGATGCCCTATTTCACTACCGGATGCTAAAATCAGCCATCTGAATTCCAGATATAACCTAAAGCTTAATTTCTACCATCTATAATCCATCGACTATATATCTCATCAAAGGGTACTGCAAGATTTGCATTGGTTTTCCTCCCCCTAAGGCCAAACACCCTAGTTATTGGATGAAGATTATGCACCGGATTCGGGTATAGATCCATTATCTGCCTTAGATTCATCCTTCTTTACCTACATCTTCTTATGTTGATCTCTGGTCTCATCTACCTTTGCTTTTCCCTTTTCATCTGATTTGTTCTTGTCAATCGAAGCATTGTTTTTTCTTCTATGGAATTTTACAATATGATCAATTTTGTTGCATGCTTGACAAACAACATTATTATTCATGGGTTTGAAGTTCATCTGATTCTGTCTTGTCCTGCACTGTTTAGAAACATGTCCAAACATTACACAAGCATAGCATCTTTTATTCTGAAATTTATTCAATACTTCTCTACACACATTTGAATTGTGTCCAAAATTATTGCATATGAAACACTGATCGGTAAAGGTAGGTGCATTATTCATGTTTTTCAGCATATTGTTATTGTTCATCATTCCATTATTCATCTTACTTCTACATTGACTCGCCATATGACCAAACTTGTTGCAAGTAAAATATATACCATTGAATTTATGAGCATTATGATATCTTACCAAAGGATTCTTGCTCTTCTTTTGATCAGGTTTTGCATTGCCTTGTATAGATCTAAAGGATTCACCTTTTTCAAATCCTAGGCCTCGCATATCCTTTCCATGTCTCTAACTTTCCAGCATCTCATCAAGCCTTGATAAACTAGCTTTGAATTTTTCTTTATATTCATTGGCAGTAGCAAGTTCATCCCTCAAGGTAGAAATTTGTCTTTCAAGATCTTGACCATTATTCCTTGATTTTGTTAATTAAGCTTCAAGTGATCATTCTCATAGTTAAGCCTGAAGCATTCATCAGCTTTGTCCTTCAGTGATTGTGCCAGATTCTCTTCATTCTTCTTCCGGTCCTCAATTTCCTTAGTCAGCCTCATTACAATGGATTGCATCTCATTCTTCAAAGCAACATTCTCTCTCTCAAGCTTGTTAACTTCATCAACTTTGTCTTGGTATTACATGATCTAACCTTAGTTAGACTTCAACTTGTCCATTAATTCCTTCCTTTTTTTTCTACAAATACTTGCTTGATCCTTTAGCTCACTAATGAATTCATCAACAGCATTCAAATTCTTCTTCAAGGTACATACCTCACTTCTAGTTGCATCAAGATCCTCAAGTGCCACATTGAGTTGTCTCTGAAAACCGAAATCCATTGAATTAATCTCCCAGATCTTTCTCAAGGGGTTACTATTCATGAGAGGAACTAGGCTCTAATACCAATTGTTAGAATCAGAGATCACTGAGAGGGGGGGTGAATCAATGATCTTTGATTCTAACAAGAATAAGAAGAGTGTTCATAGATGGAGGGGTGGGACTGAATATGTGTACCCTTAAGTTGGTCAATGAATTGGGTTACTCACATTTTCACATAGACCAAACTAAGAAAATCAACATCAACGCCTATTGTGATGAGGAATGTCCTTCAGAAGGATTGGTCACATTACTAGTACAAATTGGACCAGCTACTACATATATCAGATTCCAAGTGTTGGACAAAGAATTAGGATACATCATGCTATCAAGATGCCCATGGATACATGCCATGCAGGTGGTGCCTTCTCCTTTTCATCAATACATCAAATTCCCAGTCAATGAAGTAGAAATAACTATGCATTGGGATCCTAACCCCTTTCAACATTGCAATACCTTAAGAGCAATCATAGACAATCAAGTTCCAATTAATCAAGTAGCATCGCTTACTACACAAATGGACTCATTAGCAATAATAGAATCACATAGAGATACACTTGTGATGCCTTCTTTACAAATTAAAGATATCAGGTGTGGGAAATATTTCCTCTCCAATAAATCAAATGTAAGGCAATTATCTCTTTCTTCTAGATCTGTTGGGAAGCCTCGGACTACTTTAATAAAACAAAATAATGGAAAGGAGATAGTCAGATACTCAGATTCATTCTCATTCATCAGATGGGGAGAATTACAGGAAGAATCCTTAGAGGAAGATGTCAATCACTGGTTATATAAAGAAGAAGATGACATGAAAATAGCCCTGTTACCCTTAGATCAGTATGGCAATGGTTTCAAAATGCTACAGATACATGGGTATGATGGTACCACAGGCTTGGGACTACATAACCAAGGATGAATAGAACTTATTTTACCTCAGGAAAACCCAAAGAATCAAGGCTAAGGTTATAAACATGTCACAAATATAATAGAGGAAAGATAATGAACACTTGACATATTGAATAAACCAAGACTAGCATCAGAGTATATACCTCTGAATCAACCATCAAAGTGGGTATTTCCTCCTTCATCTCATAGAAGCGAGGAAGCAACAACATACCCTAGTATGGAATCAGATGGTGAAGATCTTAGACATCTTTTACATGAAACTAATGTGCCATCACCTAAAAATATGGAACCTGAAGAATTTTCACAAGCAAGTGTGATAACAAAGACTGGATTACCACCTACAAATGAGCCTAATACTTGGATTATGTCAATACTTTTAGCAAGGAAAATGGACCTAACTCTACCAAATGAGTCAGATGAAGAAAGGATGAAATGTCTTATACTAGGCTTGAGGAGAGTCTCCACCACACAAAGGAGATCCACAAGTTAGGAACAAATTCTATTACAAGAACAAGATGAGATAAGTGACACAACATCAGACAGTGGAACATATATAGAAAGTATGACAAATTCTCATGACTATAATTTTTTATCTGTTCAAGACAGTAGCCCACAAACAATAGACAAAACATTTGAAAACCAACCACTCATTGATGATGACATTGTCTACAAAGATGTTCAAAACAACTAGGTTTTCATGATGTCAGACACTTCTCCAGTAGACAAAAGCAAAGATTTACCCCTTATACATTCACATCTTGTTGACTGGGGGCAAGAGGACTCACTAAATCTTGACTGGTTTGAGAATGATGAAGCTATTGTAGAATTCCTTGGTTTCAGAGAAGGGTTTCCCTATGGTGATCATAAGGAAGGATTTGCAATAGACTTGGATAAAACAACATACTTTGGAGAGACTATCTCATCCTCAAATCCAGATGAATCAGAAGAGACAAAAAAATGACTAGAGGAAGGTTGGATGATCTTCCTATTGATAAAGAACAATCAGTACTCCTTATGGAAGAAACATAAAAAGTCAACATTGGAGATGTTGAAAATATACATAAAATTCATCTAGAAAAATCCCTAAATCCTACAAAGACAGATAACTCCATCCATTTCTTTAAGAAAAGACCCATCAACTTTGCATGGTCTTATGCAGATATGCCAAGATTGGACCTCGATTTGGTATTCCATCACTTACCTCTATTACCAGGAGTAAAGCCATGCAAGAAAAAGTTAAGGAAATGCATCCTCATATAGCCTTACTAGTCAAGATCAAATTACAGAAACTATTAGATGTGGGTTTCATTAGACCTGTCGATTATGCAGAGTAGATTTCCAATTTATCCCCAGTGACTAAACATTCTAGGGCATCCGGATCTGTACCGATTTTAGGGATCTTAATAAGGCTTATCCAAAAGATGATTTCTCACTCCCAAATATTGATGTGATTGTAGATATTACAATAGGGAATGAAATGATATCACTTATGGATGGTTTTTCTAATTACAATTAGATCAAAATAACACCAGAAGACCAAGCTAAGACAACATTCACTTGTCCTAGGGGTACCTACTGCTAGAATGTGATGTCTTTTGGTCTCAAAAATACAAGAGCAACATGTCAAAGGGATATGACTATATTATTTCATGATATGATACATGATATCATAGAAGATTGTGGTGATGATATCGTAGCAAAATCTCAAACCAAAGCAAATCATTTAGAGGTCTTGGCAAAAATATTCGACAAATTGGAACAATAAAAGGTAAGATTAAATCCAAAGAAGTGTTTATTTGGTGAAAATAACTGGAAATTTGTTGGGCTTAATAGTATCAAATAGAGGAATAGAGGTAGATCCTGCAAAGGTGAAAGCCATCTTAGAAATGCCAACACAAACAACACTCAAACAACTCAGAAGTATACAAGGTCGGCTTCAATCCATCAAGTATTTCATAGCACAGTTGGCAGATAAGTTCTAACCATTTCAACACCTTTTAAAGAAAGGTGTTACATTAAAATGGTCAGAACAATGTTAGGATGCATTTCAATCTTGGAAAGAATATCTATCGACCACACCAGTTTTGGTATCACCAGCTCATGTAAAACCCTTACTATTGTATATATCAACAATCAACTCAGCTGTAGGTGCCCTTCTAGCACAACACGATGATCAAGGGAAGGAACAAGCAGTCTACTACATTAGTAGAACCCTTGTACGCTATAAATTGAATTACACTACTATTTAATGTGCATGCCTTGTAGTGGTCTTTTCTTCCTAGAAGTTAAGACATTACATGATCATTCACAAGATCCATCTCATTGCAAAATTTGATCCACTCAAGTACCTTTTAAGCAGATCTGCACTAACCAGAAGGTTAGCCAAATGGGTAATGATCCTTAGTGAATTCGACATTAAATATGTTGATAGAAAGGCCATAAAAGTGAAAATTTATAGCAAACCAATTGGCAGAAGCACCAATGCTAGACCACCATCCTATGTTGATAGACTTTCCAGATGAGTCTGTCTTTACAGTCACAACATCCAATGAGTGGAAATTATTCTTTGATGGATCACATACGAACCATGGAGTAGGAGCTAGAATTATTTTTATCACAACTCAAGGTGACTCTATTCCCAAGTCATTCAGAATAAGCTTCTCATGCATAAATAACATAGCCAAGTATGAAGCCTTGGTCATAGGACTTCAGTCAATAGTACAATGGAAAGTAAAAGACCTACAAGTATATAGTGACTCTCAGCTCAATATAAATCAGGTAAATGATAATTATGAAACCAAAGATGACAAGTTGACACCTTACAAATAATTGGTGGAAGAACTAAAGCCATATTTTACCACAATCACATTTGAGAAAATCCCCAAAGTACATAACAGAGCTATTGATGTAATGGCAACTATGGGATCTATCCTTGACATGCCAAACAATGGAGCTTGGTTTGATTTTGTAGTGGAATAGTTGATGGTACCTTTGTATGAAATACCAACTTCAGAATATGTTTGTGTAATAGTGGGACCTGATTCTCCTTGCTATCAAGAGATATATGCATATTTACATGATCAATATATGTCACCTGACCTTTCATCCAATCAAAGAAAGACTTTCATGAGGTGGGCATCTAGATACACACTCATTGCAAACACATTGTACAAAAGAAGCTTGGATAAAACTTTACTTAGGTGTCTCAATACTGATTAAGCACATCTAGCTCTACAAGAAGTTCACAATAGAATTTATGGCGCTCATGTCAGTGGCCCAACTCTAGCTAAAAAAATGTTGATAACGGGATATTATTGGCTAACAATGGAGAAAGATGACTACAAATATGTGCAAAGGTGCAGACAATGTCAGATCCATGGAAACCTAATCCATGCACCAGCACAAGATCTTCAACCAATAACATCACCATGGCCATTCTCACAATGGGGACTTGATTTGGTAGGACAAATCAACCCTACTTCATCCAATGGACACAAGTTCATTCTCACCGCCACAAAATATTTCACTAAATGGGTCGAGGTAGTCACTATGACTTATAGTATAGGCAAACAAATAGCTAAGTTTATTCTAAGCTACATTATCTGTCGATATGGAATACTAATGAGCATTGTAATGGATAATGGTAGACCTTTCAAAAACCATAAAGTAAAAGAACTTTGCAAGCAGTTCCATATTCAACAATGCATTGCAACTCCATACTATCCTCAAAGCAATGGTCAGGTAGAGGAAACAAATAAAATAATTCTTAAAATCCTGAAAAAGGTTGTCAATGAAACATGTCGAGATTGGAAAATACAACTCAATCCTACTATATGGTCATACAGAATAGATGAACAGACAACAATAGGTGCCACACCGTACTCTTTTGTATATGGTACAAAATCCATTTTGCCTATTGAAGTAGAATTGCCATCACTGAGGATCTCTTTAAAGAATATCATATCTGATGAAGATCACAAAATTGCAAGGTTGCAAGAGTTAGAACTCTTGGATGAAAAGAGACAGACTATCCTAGATCACTTACAAGGTTATCAGAATAGAATGCATAGAAGCTACAATAAAAGTGTGAGACCACGTCACTTTGAAGTGGGAGACCTTGTCCTAAAAGAAAACCAGAGGAACTTAGCAAAGCGAGAAAAGCCAAGAAAATTCAAACCTAACTGGCAAGGACCTTTCATTATCACAAAAGTAGTTGGAAATGGCACTTATCATTTAAAAACAATGGAAGGATATCCACTCCTATATCCCATGAACAACATGCACCTAAAAAGATATTACATATAAGGGTTGGGATAATTTAGCATTTACTTTCTGCATTTGCATATCATTTTTCTTAAACGCATAGCATCTCATTTAGTTTCTTTCCTAAATTCATTGCATTTGCAATCTTCATAGCATATAATCTTTGCTTGAGCATATAGTTGCATCAATAAAACAAGGCGACTGTCTAACTCATTCACCTGTCTGCACTAAAGGGAGAGAAGGTGGTCTCATTTCCTAGATACTAATTCATGAAGTCTTTAGGAGGTCTTTATTCATTTATCTTCAATGTCACCTTGTGACTGAGTTTTATACATGGTTGTGTAGAGGTTTCACTATTGAACCTTGTCACCCAAAATCTATCAATTGCTATATCTCACACATTAATCAATAGCTCTAAGTAACTACAGATATCTAGTTGGCCATGTGGCTAGTGTAAAAAATCCAATATCCTCCTTCAGCACCATTGTAATTGTCATACCCAAGTAGGTTTCATTACTTACAAGTCAAGGCAAGAAAATAAAAGAAAAAGGTGCTATGCCAATATCTATCTCAAGGCAAAAAAGAGCAAAGATATTTAACTAAAATATAATGCAAAAATGTGCAATAAAATCTTGATTATGAGAACATGCGAGTAACTCCACAGGGCTATGGATGCATGCTGGCAATGGAACAATATTTGAAAGATTATAATGTATAACCTCGTCAGAGCCCTAAAAGCTTGCAGGAAGAGAGGCTCTATCTAGGTTGCTTTTGTTAGGTCCCAGAGACAACTGAGAGGGGGGGGTGAATCAGTTGTCTAATAAATTCAAACCAAAATCTTATTAACCAACTTAATGCTTAATACCGGTAAACCAGTTAAGTATGTCGGTAGACAGTGTTAACAGTAAATTGCTATACTGGTAAGGATTAATGCATGAAACATAAACACAAAGTCATCCACAACACATGACACCAATATCTGTATGTGGAAACCCTGTAAGGGTAAAAACCACGGTGGGAAACCTTACCCACAATCAGATGATACTACTGCAGATAGTAAGTGTACAAAAAGGGGTCTGCACATGCAAAAAGGCCAACAACCTAGAGCTCACTGCTCAATCACAAATGGGAGTCACACTAACTACAGTTGGATGGTTAAATCCAATAAGAATGTACTGCACAAAATAGCATCTTCATATGTTGGATTCAGTACCGGTGTAATGCTGATAAGCTTCTACAAAAACCTAACTTCACCTTCAAATGATGTCTTCGTGTATACCTCTACTTGATCTCACATATACCTTCACATAATTATTTTTCGCATTCCACACTTGATCTTACAAATAAGATCTTACATTTATACCATACCCTAAGACCAATTTTAGTAGGTCGGCTCTACAAGATATTACAATAAAAACATTTTACAAATAATATAATATCTGATGCAATAACCAATTGAACATGTCGGCTTAATGCATTTACAACAATAATAAATCATCTCCATAGCGTGCCATGTTGATTTGGAAAAGATAAACCTGTCGGTGTAACCCTAGATAATTTGGACCTATTTGCCAGTAAAAGCAAATATGCAAATATGAATATACCAATGATTATTTCTTCAAAATAAAGTGTCAACATGATGTTTTTGATATTACCAAGTGTCTTCCATATCATTCCAGGTACCGGTGAACAATATATCCTGTCGGTGAACCATATACCAGTAACTGTTGCACAGTTTACTTTTTGCCAGTGAATTTTGCTGGATCTCCAAAGTAGGTGTATTCAGTAGGTGTTGACATCAATGACAAAACCATACCAAAATACCAATAGCTTTTGATGTCAGAATAACTCACATAGCTAATCACATAGGATTCCAAGGGTGTTTGATGGTTATAAAAGTCAGAATAAATTCAAGTGCACACACATTGACAAAAGAAGATCAAAGTTTCAAGAATTGACCAAAGATTTTTTCCGCTCCTCCATTTATAAATATTGGTTACATGGTGTGTTAGGTTGGATGGTCTAAAGTCTTCTAAGAATGGATTGAACTCCTATCTCTAAAATATTTCGCACCTTTAATCCACTTAGTACATTTCAGAACGAAAGAATCAACACAATCATCCTTGTTCGAATAGGGATTGCATCTCCATCATGCATCTTGAATTAGCATAACTCGTATTGAAAATTCATTGTCTCCATATGCATCACCTAGAGCATCATGTCATAATAGGTCTGCATACTGGGGGCAAAGCTGAAAAAATCCTAAAAATCAGATAAAGCCATGAAAAAATCCTAAAAATCAGATAAAGCCATGAAAAAATCATTAAAAAATAGATAAAGTCATTAAAAAATCATAAAAATCATAAAAGATCCTAGACAAATACCAAAAACAATCAAAACACATCAAAAAACTTAAAAAATTGATAAAATCCACAAAATCAAACAAAAACATTTAAATACGGTCTTGAAAATATCCTAAACATCAGAAAACTCAAAAACAAACTAAAAATAAAAAACATTCAAAACTTGCAATAAAATGTCTTGTGAGAAACAAATACCCTAGTAGATATCCAACAAACACTTCGCACGAAGTTAAACAAAGGATATAACTATCTTATCAATTGTTTGCAACCAAACTGATAAAGTCTTATCAATCGTCAATATCTATATCAACATGATTAGTATCTTGTCTTGAATAGAAGAGGATACACTCGAAATTAGATAGATCAATCTTAAATGGGGTCCGCAACTTTATGAAACTACACATTATCAACCATCACATTAAATAAATCAAAGCAAAGGCACAGTCAGTCAAGCTGCTGAGTTTTGTCTAATTTGGTTTTAATCTTTTATCAATTGGTGAATATCATGTTTCTATGCTACTCAAGGATGTCCAAAAGTGACTAGAGGAGATATGATGAACATGATCCTTTTATTTGTTTGTTGTTTGTGGTGTGAACCAATGAAGTTGTGGAACAATTGCTCTAGTGGGTATCTGTGATAGGATCATTCAACTTGTGAATGCAACACATACCTCAACCCCTAGCATAATTCCCAGAATGGAGGGTTTATTCCTTGTCTGCTAAGTGTTTGTTTCTTGCAATGATATATCTATACATCTTGGTTCCTCATACCTTGATGTACTAAGCTTCATTGTTACATAATAAGGCTCAATGATGATAATGTATTGCACTATGAATAAAGGCAAAGAAGAGTACTCATCACTATTATTCCTATCATATTATATCAATCCTTGACATCAAGTTGAAACAGTTGATTCTTCATTATCAACGTATATTTTCATCATATTTTCCAAATCTATCTTTCTTTCTAACACTTCTTCTAATTCAAGAGGAACAATCCACAATGTATTTTAGCATAACAAAAGCATTCATATAGGTTGCATATCATTTTAAGTGAGTTTGCATCTTACTTAGATTCACTTGCATTATCACCTAGCTAAAATGCATCTTCACTTAGATTTCATTACATTAGATTCATTTAGATAAATATCATTTCATGTAAAATTTATTTTAGTAATCCGTGTCAAAGCATTATTCACACAATCATATCGTAGTCCTGATTTGCCTCTTTAACTTAATGTTTTCCTTCATCTGGTCTTCATATTTCTTCTTCCATTAAACACCAGTATCAGCTATCTGTGGTACTTCATGACCACGACTTCTCAACAGGTCTTCATATAAATTCATATATTTTTTACCCTCTTTTACCACCCATTGCATTTGGGCCTTATTCAATTTTGCAATGTTAATCCCCAAATCTATTGTGACAATTGGATTAACCTCTCCCAATTCCAGCTTCATCATGTGCCCAAATGCCTTATCTACATCTATGATCTTGGGTGTCTTGTTTGGAGGGTATAGGGCCCAAAGCAATATTTCCTCTTCATCTAGATTATACCTTGATCTAATAAAGATATCATCAACACCCTGTATGTCCAATTTTACATCCTTTCTACCAGAATGCAACAAGTTGTCAAAGATAAAAGAGGCACTTAAGTCCCATCCTGGGAACAAAATGATGCCTGCCTCACTGAGAAGTTGTCTACCTCTCTGTGGTGTCATTGTGGTCACTTCTGCATAAATATCTTCTTTTAATTTTTTAAGCATCTCTGCTTCATTTTCTGGAGTAACATTAGGGATGTTCTCCCTCAACTTTTTCCCTTTATAATGGTATAAGAATGACTTGAACTCCTTTGACTGTACAAAAACCTCATCTGCAACAAAAGTTGCATGCTCTTCAAGTCTTACATCTGCATTGGCATTTATTCTCACCATGATTTGCTCCTGGATCTCTGCTACTTCTTTTAAATCAGGTACACAGAGGGTTGATACAGCTACATTCTCATCATACCCACTCTCAGAATCTCCTTCTTCTCTTAGTTCTTGAAGCCTCTGCTTCTGCTCTTCTAATTTTTGGTTTAATTCCTCTAAAAGTGCAACAGCCTCATCTCATTCCCTATTTCTAAATAAATCTTCAGCCTCCATGGGTATATGCAGATACTCTCCCAGATTCTGGATCTTCCTACAATGGTGGATATACCCCTCTAGCTCATAATTTTTCCGAGCCTGGTGTCCAAACAAATTGTACTCCTCTACCAGCTTCTTTTCTATCATCTCATAAGCCTTGGTAGATACAATAGTGAAGTCTCCAAAATGCAAAGTGTCAGGCATAAATGTCTGCTTATGTGCACCACCCAAATACTTTGCATTTGACATACTAAGTTGCCTAACAATATCTAAATAGGCAATCTTGTCAAGAACTAATATAGGCAACATATACGGAACACCCTCAAAACCATAAACCTTGAAAAAGGTGAAATTCTGACATACAAACTAGTCATCCCAATTGTGGCTGAACCTGGTGTCTCCAAAAGCATGGGGTCTCAAGAATCTCTTAATCTCAGGTGAGATAGACCTATCACATTCCACTCCAAACAATTTGTACAAAGGCTTAACAAAATATTCTTCAAACAACAAATAATGTGATTTGACAAACCTCGAGTCCCACAGGGATACCCATAATTGAACTGGTTGGTCCTGTCCATCTTTGTTCCTGGGAGTCACCCTTAATTCCTATGGCCACAAACCCTTTATTTGCCCATGAAACAAAACCATATGCATTAGCAATGAGTAAAATTTAAAAGTAGGGTTAGGTTCTGTATGCAAACTCAAGAACCCTTCATGCAGCTTCTTTGCCAAGTAGGTTGCATAATCAAATGGCCTTGGCTCATGCATTTGAATATCTGCAGCTAGCACCAGTGGGCCTATCCTTATGACATCAAGTAATTCTTCCCCAGAGACCTTGCTGCATGCCTAGTACGTGTATTGCAAGTATTGTCTTAACAGAGTACTTTCGAAAGGAGGACCATCTTGCTCTGTGAGTCATCCTTTCTCCTTCTTATTAATCTCTAACCTCCACACTGTGTGAGTGGTGTCCATTTGGGTATACTCTTCTTCTAGGTCTGTAAAAGATAGGGGCATGTAAGGCTCATAAGACAAACCAAAAACCTCCTGAATAGTCCCAACAAATATCCAGATGAATGGATCCCCATTGGGCAATTGAATGCACCTTTTTTCTTTGTTGTACTTTTTGGTAAGCAATTCCAATAATCTGAGATTCAGAAAAACATTTGGGACCACTAGTCTGCCCAAATTTGTCATCCAAGGGTTTGAGAGTGGCATCTCCTTATTCTGCCTCAGGTAATGAGATAGAAACAATTTGTGGCCTCTTATGGTTGTCCAGATATCTCCAACCTCTTTGTACTTGTCTTCCAGTTGATCATTGGGTGGCAAATAGGCTTTAGACCTCCTCGACTTAGCACCAGATGACTCCATTTGGTCAATCATGTCCTGCTTTAGTCTTCTCTTTTGCACACCCTCTACAGACTTCATCTTTTTTGATTTAGCGGACTGTGTCTCTGAAACCTCTATAACCTTTCTTTTCCCTTTTGAACCAGAAGCCTCCATGATTAAATGCTTGAACTTTCAAATTACCTGCGCTTCTTGTCTGCAACTTCAATGTTGATGGCTGAAAACACAGTGAATAATTCTGGCATGAAAACCCTCTCTTTATGGTGGATATGCCACAGCTATAGTCTATAAAAATCATAAACTCAACAGATTTTCTTCGTCCAGATCCAATCTTCCCGATCGTGAGCATTAAATAATGGTAGTCGCATTAGATATTCCAACGGCTAATCAACGTAATCCTACCCGATAATTCAATTACTTGGTGCCACCCTATTTTGTATTCCTTCAATTACCTTTTTGTCTTTTTGATCGGCATAACCTTCCCCGATTGCTTCATCGGGTGTCGGCGTAGCATACTTTCCTTGCTTTTGATGGTTATAGCTTTTCTGATGGATCCACCTTATGTCCCTCTATGGCATTCTACCCATTGGGAATCGACACAACTCTGAAAAATGTGTCTCTGATACTGTAAGTTACCCCAATGAGTCTTTTATTTCAATCCGCACCTTACTCTCCTTATGGGTTACTTCAGTCTATTGACGTAGGTTTTCCCAATGTAATCTCTTCATTTGCGATGAGCTCGTCTCCCTCATTGGGTATTGGGGTAACATAAATTAAGACCTCCCGATGACCTGATGACATTGATATGAATACATCACTCCATCTATTGTCGGCAAGAGTTCCACCGATAACCCCATCAAGTATCGGGATAACATTTTTTTCCTCGTTCCCGATAGTGTATGTTACTTCGATGACTCTGACTTCTTATCATATTGTCACCATAACTCTCCCCGATGGATTACCACTCAGTCGCACTTCTTCCCACTGCTCACGCTTTTAGTAAACACCATCGGCATGTGTTGCTCCGATCAACACACTTTGTCCTCCTTGGGCGATCTCATTAGGGTGAATTATGCCGATAAGCAGAATTTTGCATTTTGTACAAAAGAAGCCTTTCTCCTTGGATGCAACTTTTTAATGACCATACTAAAAGTTTTGTCCCACACCATTGACATCTCTGAACATATTCATAACCCTGCTCTATGTTGATCTTCCAAAAGTGCTCTTCCAATGAAACTAATTGTGAAGATGAGGATTACCAGAATGTCATCATATTCAACATTCCCCCTGAATATGACCAACTGATGCCTTTTTCATGAAGACACTACAACATATCACCTGCACATACAATCCATCAGTAAATGCTCTTATCATGAAACTATGTGCAAAAACCATCTATATATAGCACAGAAATATTTTGTAAAAATATGTGTTAACACATCTCAACATCGTTTTTCTCCTTTTGTGCATTTACATGCTCAAAAATAGGTTTCAAGTTCAAATTGAGGATACAAAAGCATAATATAGATAGATACAAGACTAGTGAAGAAAAAATTACCAAAAAAGGGGTTGACACTGAGAACTAGCACCTCTTTCCACCAAGACTAGGACACTTAGTGCCATATTTCAAGCATTTTGACATAAAAATTGACTAGAAAGAAGTTTGGAAGCTCGAGTTCAATTGGATTCCTATTTTGCACCCAGACACCTATCGAGACTAGGGAGCCTAGCTATAGTGTCTAATAAGTTTTGGCCTATATTTCTATCACAAGTTCATCTTTGCATCCCCTTTCTAGTTCTATACATATCTTAGTTTATTTATGGGCTCACACTCCAATAACCAAATGGAAGCTTGGGTGATGCTAAAAGCTTTGGAGAGAGATTACGCTTTAGGATGGAGAATATTTTTGTGTGAAATTTACTATATGATTCTTGTCTCCTTGTTGAACAAATAGAATTCCCAAGACAGTTCCTAGGGTTTAGATTTGGTTGTTAAGAATATTTTGTGTTGGAAAAAAAAATTAGTTGATCTATTTCTCACATGTTTGTAGACAATGGAATAGGATGGTAGATTGTATAACCAAATAGGCTTCTTCAAGGAACTATAGCTAGAATGTTGTTGATATGGTTGGTCTAGATTACGATAAATCTTAGCAAATTCTCAAGTTTATTCAATATGACCAAGGAAGATAATTTTAAACTTTTGGAGTTGGGAAGAAAGTGGTGCTTTGGTTCTTTCATGATTACTATTTGGCATTTTTTAAGGACCCCCATTGGTCCTTCTTATGTTGTACCTTATAGTGGTAATGACCATTTGGAGATCCTTATTCTCAAATATTTTTTATTTTTTAATTTTTTGTCAAAAAATATAATCAATGAATGAAAGAAAGAAATAATTTATTTTTAGAACAATCAACAATTAGAATGAAGATTTATATATATAGTTATAAAGAGAATATTGTTGAAACCAAGGTAGGACTGAGAGGAGGGGTGAATCAGTCTTGAACAAAAATTAATGAAACACATAAACAATTAATCAACAACACATATCCAACACATGGACACCATGATTTTCTACATGGAAGACTTCAACAAATAAAAACCATTGTGAGAACTTGCCCACAAAATATATCCACTACGTATATCTGATTACAATGAATGAACCCACTACTCTGGACTTGCAAACCAAGGCTAATTTCTCTTGAGGCAAGATACAAAAAGAGGACTTGCAAATCTGATGCTAACTACAACAAGGAAACATACAAAATAATTTGAAAAGAAGGATCTCCTAATCATGAAGTTGTCCTCAAACTCTGCATAGAGTGATCAACATCGACACACACAACCCAAATCTCGTCTGTCAACACTCTATCTCATACCTCTGCCACAGATTCAAACAACTCGCATATCATTCAAACACAACTCTTCTTCTCTCTCTAAATTTTATTGATTATCTTCACATCACTTACTTCCTCTCATCCTCTTACTTTTCTCTATACAAATTAATCACATACATCCTTTATATACAAGATAGAACATCAAATCTTAAACCAAGTTGGTCTGAAACACAATACACATTTCAAACCAAAAATACACATGTTGATCCACTCCAGGAGAAAGAGGGGACCAAAACACATCTTCCAAAGATCATTCCACTGATCCTCAATCACCAGAATAAAAATTTCAACATCCCAATATGCAATCCATCCATATAGACAATTAACAGTTAAAACACTCTCTCCGATGAAATTACTCTTATTTGGATCTCCACATAGTACGGTGAGACCCATAACATATCAAATAACCTTCCGTAAATCATATTCGAACTCAAAGATAGGTTTAACATAGAATATCACAACCTATTATGAAATATGCCACAACTTTCAAAGAACACAAAGATATTTCCAAACCACAAAACTAACTCATCCATAATGCCAAAAACATAACCAAAGAAGATAAAAACATCAGTAACACTTTTCGGACCTTGACACTTCCACAACAACCAATAGAACAATTGCAATACCAACACAACAAGATATCTCTGCACCACAAATATTCCAGACCAACAACTATTCACACCAACAAGTTTGAAATCAATGGCAACCACAACAACACATACTTCCAACAAAATATACAATATGACTAAAAAATTATAATGTTTAGAAACATTTATTTGTAATAAAACAAGTATTAAATTATTTGTGGCCATATTTATCGCAAATATATCATTCCATGTCAAATAGGTGTATTAGTGCCATTAATAGTTATAGATTTCTAAGTTAAGAGTATTAAAACATGGTAATAGGTTAATTGTGTTTTACTAAAAATACATTTACAATAATTTCATACTAAATTTTAAACAATGGAGCATATACTATGAGGTTACAACAAAGGGTAATTGGTATGGATGACTTATCAATGTAAAAATAGATCATTTAAACCAAATGTAATGAGCTAAATTACATCTCATATGTTGCCATCAAGCATATTTTTCTACATAAAAAGGAGGAGGTAGATATTCCTACCATGGAACCATCTAGGGGGGAAATTAATTAGAAGGAGGATAAGTGACTTCATAGTTATCAAAAGATTGTCAAAAAACAAGTTGAACCAACAATTCCCCCATCAGGAATGAGACTAGTCCCTCCATTGAGAAGTCAACAATAAATAAATTTGGTTAGGAAAGTGACTCTAATGGTGGTCCAAAGGTGTAAATATTTAGGTAAGGCCATTAGGAAAAAATTTCTCATGGCACGATCCACTCTTTGTTGTGTTTGAGATGGCCCCAAAGATGTTAAAATTTGGGTTTGAAAATACGTGGAGTTAAAAATAATGAGTGGTTGGACATTTGATGATGATAAATTTCAATATACATAAGTAATTATTTATGTGGAAGCCTTTGGTCAATTAGAAGCCATAAAAAGAGAAAATTCGAGCCTTTGTCTAGATTTCCAAACTATTTTAAGCTTACAAAGCTATGTTTGAGATAAATAATTTAATCCCTTCCACTTTTTGATCTTATAGAGGGAATATAAGAAAGGTCTATGTCTAAGAGAAGTAATTTAATCCCTTCCACATTTTGATCTTATAAAGGGAATATAAGAAAGGGATAAGGATCCTATAGAGAAGTGCCAAAGTGTGGTTCCTAGATTTAATATCAAAATTATTCCATGAGTCCTTCCATCGAGCCAAAGGAGGCTAAAGCTTTGATTTGTAAATAATCTTGAGATAATAATAATGGTATGAATGCCTTTTAAAAATGTCTAGGAGATGACCAAAAGTTATGATCATTGAAATAAAGTCTTTTTTTCAAACCATCGCCATCTATATTGAGAAAGTTATCAATTGTCTTAAAGGTCTTCTAGACATTTTGAAGAAGGGATGAGAATTTAATCTTGACAAAGATATTTGTTGATGATTGTCATGAGAAGACTAATTCTTTGCCAATATTATTTTATTGTAAGATAAAATTGACGAAATATAATGCATGAGGAGAATCTTCTAGATCTTTGAGCTATTACAAAACAAATCATCCACTCAAGACAAAGTGTGATGCATTGTATACAAATATCAATCATGCCTATAATCATATTTATCTTAGGGAAGACAAATATGTTCCCATAAAAAAATATTGAATTGTCTAGTTTAGTGGGCATTGGACCAATTAAATCATATAGGAGATTGGGAAGTCTATAACATGTATCTTTTGATGAAGCCTAATAAGAATAGTAATAAACACAAGTTGCTACCAACACTTTGATGTGCATTTAAAGCATAATTGTAAAGAAAGAGGTTAAGAAATCTAAAATGTTATATTCTTTTCAACTCTTTGCTTCAATAGAGTGGATGATGAGACACCAAAAACCAAGGAGTTGCCATAAAATTTGAACATATCCCCTTCGTGAAGGTATTTCTATGTAAAATATTTCAATCGATCCAATTATAGTCTTATCCTATCGAAGATTCAAACCTAGATCCGTGTTCATAATTTCTAAGCATGCAATGGATTTAGAAAAATATGTGTAGTCACATAAATCTGTCCAGTTTAATTAAATGAATATTTGCTATTTATTTGATTAAAAACCCACTAGCCATCAGTTAATTAAATTAATATTTAATTAATTCATCTTCAAATATTCTCCTATTAATTAAATAAATTATTCAATTTATTTTAATTAATTTACTATACCAAATTCACAAATCAATTAAATGAATAAATCATATTTATTTCATTTAATCCCCTTTTCCTCTTTTAAATAAACAAAATAAAACATTTATTTAAATCACTATTCCCCCCCCCCCCCCCACTTGCAAATTCCTACAAATGCAAGTTGCAACCACAAGTTGAAATAAATTAAATTTATTTTAATTAAAATCCTAATTTCCCTCACCCACCAAATCCACTTGCACTCCTAAACCCCCTTCTAGATTCTTCTAAGCCCTTCCTAATTAACCTAATCCATCCCCTAATTATTGTCACATTCCTAAGCAACTTGAAGTCGCTTCTCAAAGACTTCAAAGTCTTTGAAAAACATTTAATGCTTTGTGTGTTCAACAATTTAACCTCTAAAGTCTTCCAAACCATTAATGGCTCTTACATGACCATTTATGGTTAACCCCTAACTCAACCCTCATATGACTCATGTGTCTCTTCAAGCATTTATTACTTTGACCATGGTTATCCCTTTTACCTTTGCACAAGAGTTTATCCATTGGATAAAAGCTTTATTCTTTGAATAAATAATTTATTCACTCAACCCAACCTTGACCTTAACTCCCAAGTTAACTCTCAAGTCATGTCAAGCATTTAATGCTTATTCCCTCTCCTCTCAACCTATCTCATATGGACATTTGTCATCTTGGGATTGGGTTGAAATCCATCACATGGATTGAATATCATTCAATCCTGACCCTTGTTGAGATTAGTCAATCTCAACCATCCATTGCTACATTTTTCCTATAAATAGAGCCCATTTCTTCATAATCCAAATCCTAAAACTTGTATGCATCTAAGTTATAGTGAATTCTAGAGAGCATTTAGCATAAATCACTAATATATTGTTATTTTGGCCTAAAATAAATCATTTTAGCATCATAGCATCTAATATTAGCTTTTATTCACATTTTCATAGCATTTTATAGTAAACATTTCAATCTTGAACCTCCATAAGCATCCATAGTGCAAAAAGCTGCTAAGAGCTACACTAGTTTGGAACTTGGAGAGGAGAGGAACAAAGGAGAAGAAGCTAAGAGCATGTTAGGAGGCATTTGGATATTTCTCGTTATATTTACTTTCCTAGTTAAATATTTCTTCATGTTTTTGGTGTCTCTTTTGATATGCCTGCTTATATTAGTTTTTGGTTGATTAACACTAATGATTTCTTGTGTTTTTGTGTGTTATTCCACCATAGGTTTTATTCTAACCTTCCCCCATTTTGCAGAGAATCAATATGGCTGGCTAATTACCTTTGATAAAAATATTGGGAAATGATAGGAAGATAAATTATCATACCAACTACTGTGAAGCATTGTTTAAAATAATATAGAAGGGTTGCCTCGCTATTACATGCAACAAAGGGGTAAGACAATAATCTTGTTGGATGGATCTAAAGAATCAAAGCTTTCAAGTATATTTTCATTATTGGGGATAGACTAGAGGGTAATAATAAAGGGCTTGAATAAGAAGTGACAATAATTCCTCAAATTTGAGTGTTAAGAAATAATAGAGTACAAGGTCATTTAATGTTATATTTTACTCAAAATTAAGTTCAAAGAATACAACCAATTGCATAAATTCATAATCTATGATGATTTTATTTATAATATAGTACTTAGAATTTGATGAAATCCATTTACTCAAACCAGACAACAAATAGAAGCAAGTTCCTACCAAACTTTTGCAGCCATTGTTGGTAAACTTTGGCTGGGGGATGACTTTTTGTATGTGGAGGTGTTGGAGGCATCTGGGGGAATTGCTACCCTTTGGGACCCCTTCAAAGCCCAAGGAAAGATCTATGTTAGCACTCAGAACTTCCTAGCAGTTACTTTTCAATTTGGTGATCTTTGCTGGCACTTGTTCAACATATATGCCCCCAATTCCAAAGTGGGAAGGCATCTGGTGTGGGAGGAAATTTTTGAGCTCATCCTTGAAGACCATAATTCTCATTACATGTTGGCAGGAGACTTCAACACCACTCTCTACCCCTCTGAGAAATGTGGAGGTCTTGTGGATTTTTCTGATCGCATGGGAGATCTTGCTAATCTTATTAATGTTACTAGCCTCTTTGATCTTGATCTTCAGGGTGTCCCCTACACTTGGTCAAATAATAGGAAATGAAATCACCTAATTCAAGTCAGATTGGATAGATTTATTGCCTCTTCCAATTGGGATATTGGTCACAACTCCTATCTAGAGACCCTCCCAAGGATTGCTTCAGATCATAGCCCCCTCCTCCTCTATTGGACTGATAGACCCTACCTGGGTCCCCCCCCCCTTTCCGCTATGAGATCATGTGGGCCTCCCAACTGGATTTCAAAGATCTGGTCAAGGGCTAGTGGGCCACCCCGATCCAAGGGACTGTAATGTTCAAAATTGCTGAGAAATTGAACCTCATACGCAGAGAAGTAAAAGGTTGGGATAAGGCAACCTTTGGTGACATCTTCAAAAAGAAAAAGGAGTTGTGCTCTAGACTTGAACAATTCCAAAGAAATATGGTTGCAAGTAACCCCCCTCACTCTCTTCTCATTGAAGAAGAAGAATGTCTTAAAAATTGGAAGGAAATCCTTTCTAAGGTGTAAATCTATTGGAAGCAAATGTCCAGAATTCAATGGCTAAAAGAGAGCAACAGAAACTTGGCTTTCTTCCATCACTCAGCTAGCATTCACAAAAGGAGAAACTTTATCAAATGTCTAAAGGATGACTCTGGTCAGGAGATCACTGGTGAATCCCAAATTGGTCAAACTACCACTAACTTCTTCATCTGTATGTATATCGAATCTGGAAGAGGTAATGAATCCCTCCAGGACAGGCTTTTGAGTAAGCTCCCTAATGCAATCGGGGAGGAGGATAACTATCAGCTCCTTGCTCCTATTTCCTCGGAGGAGGTCCGCTTGGCGGTCTTTGTGATGGGTGATTTCAAGACCCCGGGCCCGGATGGCTTCCCCCCAGAGTTCTTCTAGGATTATTGGGACATTGTTAGTTATGATGTTACTAAAGCGGTGAAGGACTTCTTCAAGACCGGAAAATTACTAAAAAAACTAAATAACACCTACATTGTTCTTCTCCCCAAGTCTTCAAACCCCAGTTGCATGAAATATTTTTGACCCATAAGCCTTTGCAATTCTATCTACAAGATAATCTCCAAGGTCAGTGAATAGAATTAAGCCGCTTCTAGCTAATTTTATCAGTCCCTCCCAGAAAGGTTTTGTCCCTAATCGTCAAATCTTGGATGCAGCCATTGTTATCCATGAAATTATCCACTTTATGGATAGGAGAAATTTTTTAGGTATGGCTTTCAAACTCGACATTTCAAAAGCTTATGATAAAGTCAATTGGTGCTTCCTATTTAAAACTCTCTCAAAATTGGGCTTCAACCAGAAGGTTGTTGACATGATACGGGAATGTGTTTCTATGGTTCAGTTCTCGGTCTTGATCAATGGGACCGCTAGGGGACATTTTAAAGCTGGAAAAGGTATTTGACAGGGAGACCTCTTGTCCCCTTATATTTTCATTATGATTGTTGAATTCTTGGGTAGGAATGTGGTTGATATGATGATCAATGGAAGATTGCAAGGATTCAAAGTGACTTCGACTATTCCCCCCTCAATGATCCAACAATTTGTTGATGATACCTTTTCTTTTGGTATATCCTTTGTGATTGAGGACAAAATATGGAAGAATTTACTTGTGAATTATGTCTTTGCTTCAGGGCAATGTATCGACCATGATAAAAGTAATCTCTTCTTCTTCAACACCTTTGTGGACCTTCAAACTAAAATCTTTTCTATCCTGGAGTGTAAGTCTACTACTCTTCCTGGAACTTACCTGGGTCTCCCTCTCACTATTAAAGAGGTTACCCCTGCATTCTAGAATACTATCCTTGAATGTATACAGAAGAAACTTGTTGATTGGAAGGGAAAATTCCTTAGTAGTGCGGGTAAGCTCCAACTCTTGGCTACTTCCCTCCAAGGAATCCCTATGTACTTCCTTTCCTTGTTCAAAATATCTAGTGCTATGGGGAAAAATCTTGAGAGGATCAAAAGAACTTTTCTCTAGACGGGCATGGAGGAAAAGAAACACCTCTCTCTGGTCAACTGGGACATTGTTTGCTTACCTAAAACCATGGGAGGTCTTGGTATTAGAAAGATAAAGTGGGATGGACCCTAGCTAAAGGTGAGGCAGACTTGTGTAACATTATCAGGGCTAAGTATTTGGAAAGGGAGTAGTTCTATTTTAATTTGAGTGCTGGTAACCTACCTCATGGGTCAAAATAATGGAACACCATCTTGAAACTCAGGCCTGTTATCAGAGAAGGACTAAAGTGGTAGATTGGGAACGAAGGGAAGATTAGGTTCTGGGAAGATTCTTGGTTGGATGAAAAACCTCTAGTTGAATCTCGATTTTGTCAAATAATGTATTCCCTAAAGGATCATTTTGGTGATTACATTATTGACTACATGGTGTCGGGAAGAGGAAGATGGAAGAATATATCCCTGATCTTTTCTAATCGACCTAACCTGCTACCCACTGCCCTTGACCTATAGGATCTTATGCTTGAGTGTTGAGTTCCTTTATCTCCCCAGGAGGACAGATTCATCTGGAAGGGGACCCAGTCGAAGGATTTCTTAGTCAAGTCTACTTACAGACAGCTCCTAAGACCCACTAGTGATGTTGAATGTTGGAGAAAGATATGGAACTCATAGCTTATTCCAAAAGTCCACTTCTTCTGGTGGTCCCTTATGCATGGAAAAATCTTGACTTAGGACAATATGAAAAGGAGGGGATTCCAACTTCCCAACAGATGCATTTTATGTAAAGCTAATGAGGAATCTATTGACCATCTTTCCATCTGCTACCCCTTCATTGAACACTTGTGGACCACTACCCTTGAAAAATATGGTATTCAATGGGTTTTTCAGGATAACATTCATCAGTTTGTTACTGGATGGACACCTCCAACCACCCCCTGATTTTTCAGCTATGGAGGCAGATCCCTCCCCATATCTGTTGGGGTGTCTAGAAAGAAAGAAATAATAGAATCTTTAGAGATGTTGAAACCCCCTCTGATAAAGTTTTTTACAATTGTTTCAAAATTCTTATGGATAATATATCAGTGACTAAACCCCCCCAATCCTTCTAACCTAACTGATAAAAGAATCACTGAACTGTGGAAGCTCCCCCTAGAGTTTAAAGTCTTCAATAACATTGCAAAGATCAACAAAAAAAAAGACCAAATGGTTAGCCCCAAACCCCTCTTGGCACAAACTGAATTTTGATGGCTTGGCCCAAAGGACCTGCCAAGCGGGAGGTGGAGTCATCCATGACCATCGGGAGAATATTGTAGCAGCCTATGCGGGTAACCTGAAGAACCATACTGTCACTCAAGCTAAGGGAATGGCTCTCCTTTGGGGTTTGAGATTTGCTACTTCTATTGGTATTAAACAATTGGAAATTGAAAGTGACTCTAAAGTTATCATGGAAGCTGTCAATGGCAGATCTATTGTTGGTTGGAAAGTGGATTCTATTTTGAGGGATGCTAGAATATTTTTGGCTAACCTTGACTGTTTCACCATCTGCCATATCTTCAGAGAAGGGAATGTGGCTATTGACTGTATGGCTGTGGTGGGTAGGCTACAAAATGGCTTACGATGTTGGAGGAACATTGATTTGCTGTCAATAATCACCAAGGAGATCTTGGAGAAAGAAAATACCAAGTCTAATGATGAACCTATATAATTATCATCGGATGAAGAGAACCAATTTTCAAATTTTGAATTTGGAGGGGAAACTTGTCCATCATGGGTTGGCCTTGCCACGTAGCTAGATATGGCCTTTGTTAGGATTCCCACAGATATTGAGAGGGGGGGTGAATCAGTATCTGACCGGTAATAAGATTTTCTTAACTTAAAACATGTAGAGCAAATTAGAACTGTGTACCGGTAAACAAAAAGTAATGCAATAAACAGAGATAAAAACAACCGCATGAAAAACACAACATAACACAATATTTTAACAAGGAAACCTAGTGTGGGAAAAACCTCGGTGGGATTTGTGACCCACAATATTCACTTACTGGCCAATAAGAGAATACTACTGCTACAAGAGGGGCCTACACATGTAGGAAGGCCAAGTGCCTAGAGCTCACTGCTTAATTACAAAATGGGAAGTCTCACTGACTTACAAAATGGATTATATAAATCCAATGTCTTGTACTGCTTCAAAATAGCATCTACTATGCCAGATCCAGTACCAGTTTATAGCTCTGCTTCTTACATAAACCCTTAACCTATAATTTGCATAATAGGTCTGCCTTATTTCGCCTATATATTTTCTTCCATCTATTACATTTTTGTTCTACAATGATCTCTTATATATATGAGTCATCTTACAACTTTCCAAGTCGACTTACAATGATTTTACAATAATAAACAAAATATATTAACAACAAAATTCTTGTCGGCTTCTGTGTCGGTATGCTTCCTTTCACTACCGGTGCCGGTAGTCTATGTGTCAGTGTAGAATCTAACTTTGTTGGTGCCAGTGTCATAGGATTGCAAGGTTTCCATCAATGAAAAAACCTTCAATCACCTACAATGTCTCATTGGAGTGTGCATTTGCCAACAATCTCCCCCTTTGGCATTTATGGCAACACTCATGAGAAAAATTCAGAAGTGTATCCAAAAATTGAAGTCCAAAAATTGTTACCAAAAACGTGTGCTCCCCATGAGCAGATGATCCCTAAGTTATTGGATTTTTCTCATACCACTACTCCCCCTTTGGCATCAATGACAAAGGTTGTCAAAGTGTCAATAGAGTGTAGTTCCCTGTCTCAACCTTGTAACTGGCTGGTTAAAATCTGAAAAGGCCCTACCAAAACCAGATTAAAGTTCTCAATGAACTTTTTACTATCTCATATTGTGGCCTTTGTCCTCTGAACTGTATCGATGAGGTGTTGCATTTTCTCTACTGGTGTTTTATGTCCTTGTACCAATGCATCAGATATTTCTTTCCTTAAGGATGCTAGGTAGTCCAGTTTTGGACTTAGTCTTAATTTCAGATCCTTAGCCTTACTTTTTATTCTCTCCTTTTCTCTTTCTAGCTTTAGTAATTCTTCCTCAAAACCTATTATCTTTTGCTCAAAAACTGATAATGAATCAGATGAATTAATAAAATTGTCAACTAGTTGATTTATTTCCTCCTGTATCTTGTTGATCTTCTTGTCTATATCAACTGTCAAAAAGTTAGTCTTACCAGTATCTTTGTACAAAGTTTTGAATTCCTTTAATGTGCTACATAATTCCAGTAGAAGTGTGTCAAACTGCCTTGTACACCTCTTTATTTGTTCCTCAAATAATTTTTGTTTTTCCTTTTCTAACCTCTCTTTGAATGCATCATCCTTTATTTATTCAACTATCACTGTGTTGTCAGTAATATACTTAGACAAAGTGTCAAATTGACTCAAAGAATCCTTATTATCTACATTACGTTTTGGAGCTATCATCTTCAAAATTGGAATTGTGTCATCTATAGCCTTATATGCCTGTGAACTACAATCTGTTATTTTCTTTATAGAGTCTAAAAGAACTTCAGTTACATTTGTTGTCTTGAATCCTGCAGTTGAAGAGCCAACACTCTGAATTCCACCGGTGGGAGCAATATCCTTGCTTGCAGTGACCTCTGGTAGGTCAGTCTGTCTTTCCATTTCCTTAAGCAATGGTTTGTTTTGCTCAGCAGTTGCCAATGGCACTGAATCTGTATTAACATGTTCCTGTGTTGGAGCCTATTGCTCTGCTTGTTGCTCTGTTTTTTGTTATACCTGTTGTTCTGAGTTACCATCTGTCGGTTTACCTTTTGTGTTATCTGTTACCGGTGACTCACTAACCATATCTGTCTTACCGGTTGTGTCCTTATCTACCACAATGTTGACCTTCTGAGTACCAACATCTATTGTATATAATACCTCAGAATTAGGATTTGTATCCTCTTGTGATATATCCATACTGTCATCAGCCGGTTGATCTTCAGTTGTTGTTACTGGTGGAGTATCTTGAGACGGTGGGGGTAGATTATCTATTATTTTGATGCTTGGAGGTCCACCAACCTTTCCTTTTCCCTTATCCTTGTCTTTCTGATATACCTTGATTGGTTTGGGGTTTCTATATTCTTCCTATTTTTCTTTCTCAACAAGGAATATATCCCATGCGTTAGCAGTTTCCTCTGCAACCTCATTTACTCTACCAACCATAAGTGCTACATGTCGGTGTGCAGTTGAGAATACTGTCCGGTTAGCCTCTAAGATCATATCATCTATCTCCTTTGGTGAGTTAATAGGATAAACAGCAAGTAGTTTCTCAATTTTCATTTTCTTGTCAAGCTCTATAATAGCTTGCCTTCTAGCTTCAAGTCTCTTAAATAGTTCTACTGGTACTTCATCTACAATTTGCATCAAAAATTTCTTATAGATATCCAAGTGTAGAATTACACTATTTTCAATTTTCTCCTTGTCATCGACTGATAATGTATCATATAGTTTGTTGATGTTTTTCAGTTGTCCATCCTCTATTATTTCATCTAGTAGTTTGTCAATTGGAGCAATATTTTGTTGAGTCCTTTTCTTTGGTGTTAAATTTTTCTTCTTTGGAGTTATCTTCTTAGCTGGGGGCCTTACTGCCTGTTGTTTTTGTCTGGTTCTTCTAGGCGAAGGTGTGGATACCGGTGAAGGTTCCCTTTTCCTTACAACTCTTTTAAATGTAGGTGGCATGTCACTTTCTGAAGAAGTTGCTACCGGTGAAAGGTGAGTTTCTAGTTGTTGTGCTTGTAACTCATCTTCAGTGATACCGGTTTGTTTAAGTACATCTTCTTTGATAGCCTTAGCCTGCCTTGAACCTTTCCTCACTGTTGCTTCTACTTTATTCACTCTCTTCTTGGATTGAATTTGATTTTCAATGGTTCTAGCACTGCCAAATACCTCTTCCTTAGGTTCCTTAGGTGCTTCCAGAAGGGCTTTTGCATATATTTCAATGATGTGATCATCTGTCTCATAACCCATTTCAATAACCCAAATTGTTCTTGGGATAACTGCCTCCATCCAAATCTCATCCTTCTTAATCACAAAACATATGTCATCCCTATATTTATCTACAATTGTTTGTGATAATCTTACTCTAGTGTTCATCCGGGCTTTCAATGCTTGAAAGTACTCATTAATATTCTTCTCTTTGTTTTCACCCATGTTGTTTAATAAGTCAGATAACTATTTGCCTACCAGTATGTCAAATCCAAGGTTCTTATTACCTATACCGAGCACCTGTTTGGTTATATGTAGCATTAAGCAAACAAGTAAGTTGCCAAATCTAAATGTCCCTTTCTTATCCTTCTTGATCTTTTCCAAATTGTCAATCAATTCATCCTTCAACCATTCACACACATCAATTTTCACATTATCCTTAATCATGTCGTGAGCACTCTTTATGCATAAGATGGAAACTAAATTTAGTATGTTTCCATGTGTTGTTTTGTAGCCTAGAATCATGCTAATGAATCTCACATTTATGTCAGTTACATCATTCACTCTTAAAGACCTTTTGTCGGATGTTGCACTTGTTAGGTTCATTACTAGGTCATTTGAGACCTTCTTTGTCTTGTCAGGTCTGTTACCAGTGGAGGGTAACCCTGTTATAGCTTTTACTACCTCTTTAGTTATTTTGTGAATTGAATCCAACCAGAAAAAATCGCCATGAACCCTGCTCAACACTATCCTTATCACTTCCTTAGGGAATTCTGGAATGCAGAGAATTTCTGTGAATCCTAGGGTTTCAATTATTTTGTGTTCAGGTTTCACATTACCAGAATCATCACAAATAATAGTCTTGTACATGTTCTTAATTTCTTCATCTCCTAATTCTTCTATATGGCAATGAATATACATCCTAGGGTCTTCTGCAAAAACTACTCCTTTGGGGATTTGAGAAAAAGCACCAATATTATCATCCTTCTTTGCTATTTCGAGAACTAACTGAAAAACGGGCCTAAGGCACTTGATTACTTCCACTATAGTAGGATTTGCTATGAATTCAGGTATAGAAGAGGATGCCATGATTATAAATACCTTTTTCTACCTTTGGAAATATTGATTGTTGAATTGCTTTGCTTCTTTGCTTGAAATGCCTTAGCTCGAAATTTTTGCGCTCTTCAAATGTTTGAATGCTCGGTGGAGTAAAATGGAGCCAAAAACATTGATTTATAATGTTAATTTTTCCAACCACCATATTTAATGCTTGTTGATTAAGTAATCACTTAACATATCTGTCGGTATAGAAGTAATTTTAACTTCTTACCATCAACCGAGGGAATAATAGCATGTTTCACATTTGTTTGCCAAACCCTCAAATAAATTTTCTTCAGTTGGATGAAGAGTCTCCTGTCGGTGGAGTGTTACTTCCTTCTGTCGGTGGAGGAGTATTCCTATCAAGATTTAGTTCTGATTTCCTGATCCATTGTTTTGAGAATTCTTGCTTTACTTCTTCAACCTTTTCTTTACCTTTCAAACTAGGACCTTTGTTGTTTACCAGTGAGGACTTGCTTCTACAAAATTTAGCAATATGCCCAATTTTGTTACATGCATAACAAGTCACATTATTTTTCTGAATAGCTTTCACATAACCTATGTCAGTTTGTGTTTTGCATTGATTAGATAAATGTCCAAATCTTCCACAAATATAACATCTCACATTCATTCTGCAATTTTCAGAATTATGACCAACTTTCTTGCATTTTGAACATTGACCGGTGGGTGTACTGGTATTCTGATAATTTCTAGATCTACATTGATTTTCTCTATGACCACACTTATTACAGTTAAAGCATTTGCCATTAAATTTATAATCAGTAGGTTGTCTTACCAGTTTGCCATGATCATGTGTGTTTGCTGTACCGGAGCTTTCACCAGTTTCAAAGTCAAGACCATTAGTGTCACCATTAGGTTTCTGATTCTTCAACAAGTCACCAAGTTCTGCTGAGCTTTTCTTGAATTTTTCTTTATGTTGATTTGCAGCAGCCAGTTCTCCTTCCAAGATACCTTTTTGTCTCATGAGTTCATTTGAGTCATTTTGTGCATGCATTAGATCTGTCTTCAACATATCATTTTCATAACTAAGTCTTGTGTTTTCATTTGCAGCATCATCCAGTCTTCTAGTCAAGTCTTCTTCATTCTTCTTTCTATCTTCAATTTCTTTACAAAATCTCATAGTCATATCCTGCATCTCATTCTTTTTTGTCATGTTTTCTTGTTTTAGCTTATTCATCAGATCACTAAGAGTTTCCTTTTCATCATTCTCATTTTGCATCTTTTCACAAAGTTCTTTTCTCTTGTTTCTTAAACTAGTAAGATTTTCTTGAAGTGCTTGAATAATATCCTGAGCAGCCTTTAGATCATCTTCAAGTTTGATATTTTTCAATTTTTCTGCATCATAGTCTGAGAGAGCTACTTCTAGTTGCTTCATCAAGTTTTCCATCTCTACCGGTATCAAGATCTTCCTCAAACTGTTAGGCTTCTGAAAATAGAGAACCAGGCTCTAATACCAATTGTTAGGATTCCCACAAATACTAAGAGGGGGGGTGAATCAATATCTGACCGGTAATAAGATTTTCTTAACTTAAAACATGTAGAGCAGATTAGAACTGTGTACCGGTAAACAGAAAGTAATGCAATAAACAGAGATAAAAACAACCACATGAAAAACACACCATAACACAATATTTTAATGAGGAAACCTGGTGTGGGAAAAACCTCGGTGGGATTTTTGACCCACAATATTCACTTACTGGCCAATAAGAGAATATTATTGCTACAAGAGGGGCCTGCACATGCAAGAAGGCCAAGTGCCTAGAGCTCACTACTCAATTACAAAATGGGAAGTCTCGCTGACTTACAAAATGGATTATATAAATCCAATGTCTTGTACTGCTTCAAAATAGCATCTACTATGCCAGATCCAGTACCGGTTTATAGCTCTGCTTCTTACATAAACCCTTAACCTATAGTTTGCATAATAGGTATGCCTTATTTCGCCTATATATTTTCTTCCATCTATTACATATTTTTTCTACAATGATCTCTTATATATATGAGTCATCTTACAACTTTCCAAGTCGGCTTACAATGATTTTACAATAATAAACAAAATATATTAACAACAAAATTCTTGTCGGCTTCTGTGCCGGTATACTTCCTTTCACTACCGATGCTGGTAGTCTGTGTGCCGGTGTAGAATCTAACTTTGCTAGTGCCGGTGGATTGCCTTGTCAGTGTCATAGGATTGTAAGGTTTCCATCAATGACAAAACCTTCAATCACCTACAATGTCTCATTGAAGTGTGCATTTGCCAATAGCCTTATCATCGGCTACAAGGGGGTTAGATAATGATGATATTTATCGATGTAGTACCGATATCGAGAAAGGAAATTTTCTAATTATCATCTGGATGAATATCATTAGCAGTGATAAAGGTAACAACTGGGCTCAGCTAAATCACATTGGTTGAATTGATGGTTCATAGGAGTGTAATAGATTTCATGATGGTGAAATCTGTTTAAAAACAACTTGCAATAATCGTACCGTTTATTGCATGATTTTATTCCAGACCTGGCTAAGTTTTCTTCTCGACTCTGCCTCTGCTCTGGTTCAGCCTTGCTTCTTTGCTACCATGTTTCTCATTTGCTCTTCTAAGCTAGAAGAAACAACCATGGGGGTCACAGACTAAGACTGGAACCCGAAAAACTGGATGAGTTTAAAGCCAGGTCGACGGTGTGGTTTGTCTGCTCGAAAGGTGGGATAGATAAATTTATGGAGAGCATGAAAGGAAATGATGAGAGACTGTCTAGCGGTTCATCGCTTCTTGGGAGGATAGAAGGGTTATCATGAGTGGTATTTTGTTTGAAATTAACAAAGAGGTGATCGCTTAGTCGACAGGTCTATCCATGGAGGGTAGGAAATGGAAGAAACAAAGTTGCATTTTAGACACCACCAGCCTGAACCAGTTTTTTCATGATAGGGAGAAACCTATGAAGAGGGTGGGCGACTTCAACTGGGAAGAGCTTCCGCCACCTTGGGACGAGGTCTACTACATAATAATGAAATATTTCACCCTTGAAGGACGGTATGGGGTCTTCTACTATTATCACCCTCCTTTCCTTAACCATCTTAGGAATAAAGATCTTATCTCCATTCCTTTTTCTTCTGCTGCACTCTATAAACTCTAATGTTAAAGATATTGTGGAAGCCAAGAAGAAAGGCAAGGACTTTCCTATTCTGCACCAAGGCCTTATCCTCCACCTCTATTATTTCCACCTGGCCCTTTTCCCCCCTCGCACAATTTCTATCCAGAATGTGCCTAAAAACCAACCCCTAGCCATTGTTGTTGATAAACCTGACATAAGCCCTCCTCAGCTGCCTGGACTTGGCTCCTATAGTAAGAAGAATAAAAAGTGCCATTTGGAGGATGCTAAACACCTTAATAAAGTTAGAATCCAGGAAATTGACTCTAACATATATATTATAGATGAGGCTAACACTCCCTGTCACTCTGTGAGATTGGCCTCCAAACCCCCTGAGAATTCCTTAAGGGACACCTCCTCATCCCATGAAATTGGGAATTCCATCCCTTCTGTCAATGTAGCCCTATTTCAGTCCACCTCGACCCCCCACTCTGTCAACTCCACCCATGCTTCTGAGAGTCCTATAAATTCCATGAATTCAGATGTTGGCCCCAAATCCCAGACCAACTCTCTATCCCCTACTCTCGGGTTTGATAAGATGATGGTGCTGGAGAAAGTGAGCAGCATAAAGGAGGAAGAGGACTGCAAACTGGCGGACTTAGGTAAGAAAGTGGAGGGTATGTTTGAAAACTTGTAGGAAATCACCAGCAGAACGAAGGCCATTGAGAACAAGCTGCAGGACGTCTCCAGGTTTGCTCTGAATGTTATGCACTTCTCGGTGACCACTCTGTGTCTCCTGCAGGAAAGCACAATCAAAGGTAAAGGAAAGGAGGATGAAGACTATAGGGACATCTTCAAATTCCTCACCAAGGAATGGGCTAGGTGTTACTACTTATCAAGTTGCCATTAGTTTTATGTTCAAAGTTATTCTATATACTCTAGTTGGTTACTACTACCGAAATATTCAGTCGGTATGAACAGTCAAGTCGGTTACAGAAGAAAGTAGTCTCAAAGCGTAGTATGCACCGAGCTATCTACCGAGTATCATTCCATGTCTATCGAGCAACAAAGATGACACACTGAGTTGTTATACACCGAGTGAAACATGTTACCAGATTCATTGAACCTGGACATACATATGAAAACGTGTTACAAGATCAAGGCACATAGAACCATTATCACATTGGAAATTGCACTTAAAGATTGTGTATGATTTTGAGGTCATCTAACCAATGAAATATTTTGCATGGTTATTCATTTGATAAAACATGTTTATAAGATCGAAGCAATGAAAGGATCACTGTCATAAGAGATCTATTTATACAACATGGATTAAGATCGTAAATACACATGTAGCATGACAGCAAGGAAGATATAGAGATATATGAAGCAAGACATGTGAAAGCACTAAGTGCTATGACTGTTACAGAGACACAGAGGTCACCGAGAAGGATTTCAGAGAACAGTCAAAGAACAGAGTAAACAGAAGGGTTTACTGAGTTACTATATGGGTTACCGAGGTATGCTATAAGCAAGGTAATCTTATTCTGAGCACATAGAATCTATTGTAACATTCCAGATGTAAAGTTGCAGATATTTGTAATAATTTTATTGTAATATTTTGAAGTTGTAAGAGAAACCTTTAACAGGGTAAAAGACTAATAAAGTCTATAAATTGTAAAGCCTCTAACCAGGTGCAGCACTTAGATTAAGTGTTGTAAAATCCTTTAGCAAGGTAGATCTAACAGATCTTGTTACTCCTAACAGGGTAAGCTATCAAAAATAGCTAAACATGTAGCTCTAACCGAGCACCCTTTATTATTGCAATAGTGAAGTTGTGGGTGCCATCCCCACCGCAGTTTTTCTCTCTAACCAAGAGTTTTTGCATAACCAAAATATATGTGTTATGGAGTGAATCATGTATGATTGTTATCTATTTGTTTTAGCTTTATATTATGTTACTGCACTATTTAGTTTATGCATAATAGTAAAGTTATTGTTAAAGAAAAGTTTTGGAGTACTGATTCACCCCTCCCCTCTCAGTACATTAGCTTTCCATATTGGGCCTAACAATTGGTATCAGAGCTTCAATCTTGGAAAAGGGTTTAACTGCCTAAAGAGAAAGATCTTATCAATGGAAGGCTATAAACAATCTCGGAGGATTGTGTATCTGCAAGAAGAGCTAGATCATGCTAATCAAGTGATTGCAGACATGCAAAGGCAAATGCAAAAATCTCTGAAAGTGAGAAGAAGATTATCTGATGGTTTGTAGGACTCTCAAGAGTTAGTGGAACAAATTGAGACATCATCTGAGAATAGTATATCTGAAGAGACTGAAGAAATGATTGGAGTATTGAAAGAAAAGAACAAAGCATTGGCTGATCAACTAAAAGCAATGAAAAGAGAACATGAACATTTCAGCACATAGATGACTGAAAATCTTGATGCATTGAGGACAGTCGAGGATAAAGTAAGAGATCTAGAAAGAGAGAAACAACAACTTGAAGTCTTAGTATCTAATAAGAATGATGAAATCACAAGGTTGACTAGAATTCAATAAAACCTATCAGATCAACTAGGCTATGCACATCATGAAGCAAATCTGAAAGATGATGAGAATCAAGCATTGAAACTTGAAGTATCAAGGTTGACCGATGAACTTGAAACAGAGAAGAAATCCAAAAAAACACTGAAGAAGAGTTATGAAGCATCAAAGATGTTCGATGAGCAACTGAATACAAGACGACCCAACAAAGATGCAGGACTCGGTTACAAAGGAAAAGACTCTAACGAGAAGGGAATTCATACTACCAAGAGAGGAGAATCAGAAAAGCAAGCTGGAAACAAGAAGAACATCAAAAGAAAGAAGCCTATTTGCAACTACTGTGGAAATCAAGGTCACACTGCCAACATGTGCCAAATCAGAAAAGGTAAGCAACCAAATGTCACTAAGTCCAATGGTTATTGTTACAATTGCAATAAATATGGTCACACATCTAATCAATGTAGGACAAAGTCTGTTAACAATTATCAGAAGGCAAAATTCAAAGGGTTTTGTAAAAACTGCAATAGATATGGACATAGTACTGAGAAGTGTTGGTTTAAGCAAAAGAACTATATGTGGTCTGCACACAGAGCAAATGCTAGAGGTTACCGAACTCTTACAAATCCTTACCGACAGTATTTTGCAGTACCATGGGATTACAATACAAGGATATGGTGTGAATGTTGTGGAAGATATGGACATATAAGTGCCAACTGCTTTATAAGGTTTGGGATGAACAACCGAAGATCATGGAGAAATCCTGGTATGGCATGTTTTCATTGTCACAAAGTTGGACACTTAGCTGGAGATTGCAGAGATCAACCTAGAAAAGACACTGAGGAAATAAAAGAAAAATTAAAGATGATTTGGAAAAAGAAGGAAATTGTGTCAAATAAACAAAGCACCTTACCTACCGAGTTAGGTGCACCTATTCCAAATTAATCGGTAAAGGTATAAAGGCACTGCATTTTCTCAAGGTTAAATCTTAACAGTTCCTATTCTATTATGTACTCAATTCAAAATCTGCATAATTAAGATGTATTAATAAGTTTGAAATTCTATCAAAAGTCTGTTGGAACCTGTCGAGTCAGTGAATACAGAAAACTTGTCTAGTTGATGAATGAAGGAAGTTTGGTTGCTTAGTTAAAGTGGAAAAAGGAAAGAAAGTTAAGTGGAACCGAGTGCATTTAATGTTTTTGACCTAACCCGCATGGAGCCCGATAAGGTATATTGTGTACTTAAAAGCATTTTCGCGGTCATTTTTACTTACCAAGTTTTCGAGAGAGCAGAGCAAAGTGAATCTAAGGCGATCAAACCTCCTACAAAGCAAATTCAAGGTATTTACATCAATCTCAATGCATTGTTAAGTTGGTTTACCGATCTTATCAAGTTGCTATTATCTGCTAAGTATAAAGCATCTATCGTTTGAAATCCTGAAACCCTAAGCATCCTTTGTTAGCTTTTATCTGAAATCTACAATGGCGCCTAAGATCCAAGATCCCATTGTTGTCAAGAATGTAGAAAAGCCCTCACTAAAATAATCTTTGACTCCCAAAGTTGCTTTTGAACTGGATGACAAAACCACATTTTCACTCATCCTGGATAGAGTGTTATTAGTCGAGGATGTGAGATTCTTCACCAAATGTCGTGTTGAAGAACTCAGTCATGTTGAAATCAGAGACACCTATGATGAGCTATGTACCGATGGTAAATTGAATAGCAAGTATGAGCACATTAAGATCAAGGGATTAACTGAAGCCCTAACCTATCCCTGTGTGTTCAAACCCCAGTGGGTCAAGTTTGTTCTGAGCAGAGTTCACGATGATTTCATGTGGCTAGAAGAGCAACCATTTAAGATTACCAAGGAAATCATTCATCTGATTACCGGTTACCCTATTTATGATCATGCCCGAGCCCAAAAGATGATATCACAAAAGGAATTGATCAGTTTAACCAGAGTGGAATCTGATTACAGAGGACTGAAATTGAACAATGTCACTGATGAAGAACTAAAATTTTCCATTAGAGTAATAGGCTATTGTTTCTTCCAATCGGCAAGGGAAAACAGTGTACCCTGTGCAGCAGTAGACCTAGCATACAAAATTGTGAAAAAGGGAATGAAAATTGATCTATGTGAGGTGTTGCTGAAGAACCTGTTTGAAAATCTGAACACCATCAGGAAGTCGAAGAAGAACAACTCGGCTAATACACTAAAGTTTGGATCATTACTTGTATGCATGTTTTTCTATTTTGAAAAATTCTTTCCATCAGTCGGTAAAGTTGTTTGGGAACTACACCGACCAATCACCCATCAAATCAATGACTTCATCAAGAAGTTAGGTGATAATTTTAATGATATTATGGATGATTACTTCAGTAAATTTCAAGAGAAAATGCATAACAGATATAGAATTCCACCCCAGCTAGTGGAGAAATACAAAAATGATATATGTTTTGAAGTTCACACCGATTATTGTTATGTGAATGTTGTGGAACCAAGAACTCAATCTTTGTCACCTATGGGTTATGAGATTGATTTTGACATCACACAACAGCAAATTGATGCATTTCTCACATTACCGAGGCATGCTACCGAGCTAAGGTATGGAACCTATGAGGAAGTGAAGGAAAAGGTAAAGATGAGCATTGTAGTACCCAAAGCTACAAGAAAGGCAACAAAGATGATAAAGGCATTATCAGAGAAATTCAGAGAAGACTCTTCCTCCACACCTATCAAAGGCACTTTAGCCATTACCGAAGAGGAATCTAAAGCCCAAGAGGCAGCTATAACACTGAGCACTGAATTGCCTAAGGGTAAAGTGCTGAAAAGAAAGAAACTGGATTCATCAAAGGCCTCACCGACTCCTCCAGTAAAGTGACCTAACACAAGAGCATCTGTAGCTTCACCGAGTAAGAAAACAAAAAGTGTTACTGTTCCCAAGGTAACAAAAACATACAAGAAATCTACTCGGAGACTCATTTTGGTAAAAGAGTCTAGTGATACCGAATCTGAGGATGCAAGAAAATTTCAGATTGTCAAGAGCAAGAAGGTAAATGTACATAGTGTTGAAAACTTTTGTACTAATCTGAAAGAATATGGTGGATTTGGAGGATTTAGATATGTTAAGTATGAAACCAGGAATAATGATGAAAAGAGACAAATTGAAGAAGCTGTCATCTGCACACTTCTAAAATTCCGGTTAGCTCCATTGGAACTATCTAAGTCACTTCCAAATGAACTATATTTACATATTGACAATAGGTGGAAGTATGCAATGGACTCGGAGAAACAGATCAGAGAAAGAAGTCTGGTACATCTCTTTCCTGACATGTCAATAGCTGAAATAAAGGAACATCTGACAACCTACAACTCAAAGTTTCTCGTCAAACAAAGAGCCTTAAAACTGATGAATGGGCTGTATATTGAAGTAGAAAATGAGACAAAAGCACAGTGGCAGGAAATCTTTAAAATAAAGGATCTCGAAGAGAAAGCTACAGTTGAAATTGTTGATGTCACCGAGCAAGATCTTGATGTTACCGAGCAAGACCCTGCTGACACCATTCAAATAGATGAAGATGTCATGGATACAGAGGCACCGGAACAAGAAATGATAGAAGGCAATGCATATGCAAAACTTGTATCCAGTGAATCAGTCTTGGAACAAGTTCACCCTTATCCACCAGTCAAACAACCTGTCTCAACCAAAACCCCTCAGAATACGGATCAAGGCACCGAAGGTCACAAGTCTACAACAGGAGAAGGTACTACTCAAGAACAGACGTCTCAAGCACCTTCTAGCACTAAAAATATTGTAACTGAGACACCGAGTACCAAGACACCAAAGCACACTACAGAGGCTAAAGAAACCGACCAAAGTGTTGCCTCTACCGAGCAACCTACCGAGGGTCATCAAGCCTCACAAGCCATTGTCTTAGTTCCATCGGTGAAAGGTAAAGAAAAGAAGATGAAAAAGCATAGTTTTAAAGTTGATTTGTCAAAACCAATAATGTTGCCCAATGTAGACATATCAAAATTAAAGGGGCAAGCACTCGTTGATTTCGATGAACTATGCAAAGCTAAGGCCGAACAAGAGAAGCAAATGGTGATTCAAAAGAAAAATAAAGTACTTCAGAAGGTGAAAGCACTCTTAATAGATATGCTACCTGAAGCTACAGTGTCAACAAATGTAGCCATCCACATTCAACTGGATGAACTCCTCACAAAGATAGAGACATCTAGAGTAGATGCATCGGAGTATTTGAGCAAGCTAAAAGACAAGGAGCTCACTGCAAAAATGATAGAAGAGGTACAGAAAGCTATAGCTATTGGTAAAGTTAAACTTGTCAAATTTATTGTTGAGTTGACTCCTCAATTCAAGCACATTCTTTATTTATTTCAAAAACTCTGTACATTTTCTTTATTCATTGAAGACATCAAAAATAAAATAGTAGCAATTGAGAAATAAATCACCGATCTCTCAAATAAGTTGACCACAGAGCCAAATTCAGTTCAGAATTTTTATACAAAGCTACAACAGCTCATGGCTCAACAATTGGACATAAGAAATGAAGAACACAAGATCAGGATGGACATAATGACACTTCAGACATTATTCCTTCCTCATCTTTCATCCATCCAAGAATAGATCAACCGAGCCACCTCCTTATCTACTACACAAGGGGGAAGCACTCTAGATGGCTTAATATCATTATTGGCTGATATTCAAGCATAGAATTCTTTAATGGATAGTGTAAAGGATGCCCTCTCTGTCGCTCTCACCAAAGCATGGACCAAGTACAAATCCATTTTTGACCAGTTGCCTCCACCGAATGGTAACTAAATTATGATGTTTGTCAAAAAGGGGGAGTGATACAGTTTTAGCAGAGTGATATAGTATTCAAAGTATAGTATCAAACAACAGGAGTATAGTATACAGGGGGAGTATACCGAGCAAAGTGAGCAGAGTATCCAAGAGCAGTGAACAGAACAGCATGCAAAATTAGAGTTTTGCACAGTATATCGATAAGGGGAGTATCTCTAGATATATTATTTCATTGACTATTGTATATATTATCGGTATAATCAAACTTTGCAAGTATATAGATTATTGAGTTATAACTTTGAAAGTAGTTTTTGTCAAACATCTCAACTAATGTCAAAAGGGGAGATTGTTACTACTTATCAAGTTGCCATTAGTTTTATGTTCAAAGTTATTCTATATACTCTAGTCAGTTACTGCTACCGAAATATTCAATCGGTATGAACAGTCAAGTCAGTTATAGAAGAAAGTAGTCTCAGAGCGCAGTATGCACCGAGCTGTCTATCAAGTATCATTCCATGTCTACCGAGTAGCAAAGATGACACACTGAGTTGTTATACACCGAGTGAAACGTGTTACCAGATTCATTGAACCTGGACATACATATGAAAACGTGTTACAAGATCAAGGCACATAGAACCGTTATCACATTGGAAATTGCACTTAAAGATTGTGTATGATTTTGAGGTCATCTAACCAATGAAATATTTTGCATGGTTATTCATTCGATAAAACATGTTTGTAAGATCGAAGCAATGAAAGGATCACCGTCATAAGAGATCTATTTATACAACATGGATTAAGATCAGAAATATACATGTAGCATGACAAAAAGGAAGATATAGAGATATATGAAGCAAGACATGTGAAAGCACTAAGTATTATGACTGTTACAGAGACACAGAGGTCACCGAGAAGGATTTCAAAGAACAGTCAAAGAACAGAGTAAACAGAAGGGTTTACCGAGTTACTATATGGGTTACCGAGGTATGCTATAAGCAAGGTAATCTTATTATGAGCACATAGAATCTGCTATAACATTCCAGATGTAAAGTTGCAAATATTTGTAATAATTTTATTGTAATATTTTGAAGTTGTAAGAGAAACCTTTAACAGGGTAAAAGACTCTAATAAAGTCTATAAATTGTAAAGCCTCTAACCAGGTGCAACACTTAGATGAAGTGTTGTAAAATCCTTTAGCAAGGTAGATCTAACAGATCTTGTTACTCCTAACAGGGTAAGCTATCAGAAATAGCTAAACATGTAGCTCTAACCGAGCACCCTTTATTATCGCAGTAGTGAAGTTGTGGGTGCCATCCCCACTGCAGTTTTTCTCTCTAACCAAGAGTTTTTGCGTAACCAAAATATATGTGTTATGGAGTGAATCATGTATGATTGTTATCTATTTGTTTTAGCTTTATATTATGTTACTGCACTATTTAGTTTATGCATAACAGTAAAGTTATTGTTGAAGAAAAGTTTTGGAGTACTGATTCACCCCTCCCCTCTCAGTACATTAGCTTTCCATATTGGGTCTAACACTAGGAAGCTCATCCCCAAGAGGAGCCATGGAAAAAAGAAATGTTGTTTTCCTATGGTTTGGGTTTCTAGTTTTTTTATTGGCCCTAATGGCCTATTGACTTATAGTTTTAGCTTCTGGCTATGCTTGAACTTAACTATATTTTGCTCTGTGTGGCATACCTTAATTAAGAATTTTATTTACCTGGTTAATATGTATAGAATGATTAAAGTTTTTGATAGAGGAAAGTTTAGGGGGCTGTAATTTTTCCGCTGCTCTGTTGACAGTTGGCTTGCCACTGTTTTTCTTTTTTCTGTACCTAGGTCAGCCCCCTTGTTTTGGCTACTTTTAATATCAAAACCAAATAGAAGCAAGTAAAAGATGCTTAAATTTAACATTTTAGCCATGATCTTCTAGATAATATTGAGTAGTGTGATATGCTACTAAGTGTGTGCGGGAAAAGTGGGGGATGAAATGAGAAATGTGATTTCAAAACTAGTCCACACACCAATGGGACTCTTGGTGCAAGTTATGGAGTTATATTGAATAACTTAACTTCCCAAGGGATGTTCCATTTATCTCTATCTCACAAGATCCCTCAATCCAATCCCTTTGCTCTCAAATCACTGAGCAAAGTGAATTAGGGATGACAACCATGAGAACGAGGGATATTGATCAATCTAGCATGAATGCATTCCTAGTTATGCATGATACTAAATTTAACATAATTTAAACTAACATGGATATGATAACAAGATGAAATGGTTAGTAACAACTATCCTAACATGTTATGCTAGTCTAATATGATAATGCTATGGAAATTAGAAATGCTTCTAAAAATGTTTATTTAGATGATTTCTATTCAAAGAGAGGCTAAATGCTTGATTAAAATGATTTAGATTAGATGCTTAGTAAAATGTCTATAAGTTTGATACTAAAGACTTGGATTTGAAAATGGAGGAATGGGGGCTCTATTTATAGGAAAAACGGGGCAATGGATGGTCAAGATTGGATAATCTTAACAAGGGCCAGGATTGAAAGTTATCAATCCATGTTTACAATTCTCACCAATGAAATGGTGACAATTGTCAACATAAGACTGCTTGAGAGGATATGTAAGAAGCATTAAATGCTTGAGAATACCTCATGGTTAACTTAGGGGGTAAGGGTTAAGGTTAGGTTAGGGTTATCCATTGGATAAAGCTTTTACCCAAAGGATAAACTATTGTGAAAGGGTTAAAGGAAAAACCATGGTCAAAGCAATGAATGCTTGATGAGACCCTTGGGTTATATGAGGGTTGAGTTAGAAACAAAGTCTCTAATCATGCAAGAGGGTTGAGTTAACCATTAATGGTTTGAAAGACTTTCAAGGTTAACTTGTTGAAGACATAAAGCCTTTAATGGTTTTCAAAGACTTTAAGGGTTTGAGAAGTGACTTCCTTTTGTTTAGGGATGTGACAAGTGATGATATTTAGGAGATGGGTTAGGCTAAATTAGAAGGGATTAGAAGAATCTAGAAGGGGGTTTAGAGAGGCAAGTGGGAGATGTAGGATTTTGCAAGTGGGTGGAGGGTAATTTTAATAAAAATAAATTACTTTATTTCAACTAAAATAGATGCAACTTGCTTAAATATAAGTGGGGGATTTAAATAAATAAATTTGATTTATTTATTTGTAATGAACAATTTAATTAAATGTAAATTTAATTAAAAGGGAAGAAAGGGGAATTAATTAAATAAAGTGATTTATTTAATTAAAGGCTATGAGAGATTTAGGTGAATTTAATTAAATAAATTTAATAACTTATTTAATCAAATAGATGAATGTGAATAATTTAATTAAACAAAATTTAATTAAATAGAGGAATGAGGTTAAGATGAATATTAAATATTCACTTAAGAAAGTGGTCATTTTTATATGTCTACATTTTGCCCCTCTTTGAAGTGACGTGTGTGCACATGTTGATTCAAAGAAAATTTTGCCGGATATGATGTTTGTTTCGAGATGTCGATATGATGATGTCGTGCCCTAGATTTGATGAATGATATTGATGATGCCCCCTCGAGAAATGAATCAAGTATTGTGAAAAAATTGTTGATTTTGATGATCATTTTTTAATTAATTGCATTTTGAAATGTTGACTGTGTTGAATGCAGAGTTATTGATTCATCTCCCGAAAAATGATATTTGATAGGGTTAAAAGTGAGAAAATGAACAAAATACATGCCCCACCTACTAACCCTAGTTGACTTTTACCCTATAAAAGGTAAAAAGTGATTTCATTTGGATTATTTGCACCTTTTGACTTCTTACGAGAGTGACATGTGGAGAGTGACAAAATGTCGGTTCCTTATGCTTCTCACCATTTTGAGCGTGTTCGCCGATACCGGAGGCCCGCCATGTATGGTCCACCTATAAGTCATCTTAATTTTGCCCTGTTTGCTTTTTATTTTATCGATTTTAGTCACATTTTTAATTTTTTGCTTCCATTTTTTGCGGTTTAGCGTGGAGGGTTCATCTCCTAGCGCATACGATAAAAACTTTAGCGCATAGGGTTTTTCAACTAGGGTAGCGTCTCGGAGTCTACCTACAGCGCGTCATAGGTTTAGGATAGCACATAGGGAGTTCTAGCACATAAGGCTAACAAGTTTGTGCATGCAGTGCATAGGGTAGCGTGTAGGGTTAACCTAGCGCATAGGGTTCTTAGGTTAGCCCTGGTGGATCTCAAATCAACAGATTGGGAAAGTTCTAAGGTTTTGCTACTTCCTATGATCAAACCTCCCAAATTGAAATGGCCAACTTATAGAGTGAATCCTATGGATTTCTAACTCTCTCACTTTAGGTTCTGCAGGACCTAGGAGTGTATACCTGTACACTAGTGATTTATGTTGTCTAGTGTTTTTTATAGCACAAGTCTTATCTTGATTCTAAGTTACCCCAATCCTTGAATAGAAAAAGTTCTTAGGACAAGTGCTTTTAGATAGGTTCGAGATGTTTGTAATGGATCTGTCAAATAATTGTACTTAAGGCCTAAAGATTACTTCTAACTAGTTCTATCTATTCTATTCAGTTACTCGTATTGTTGTTTGTTCAATTGTGAGTTTTGTAAACTGTAATGAGGATTGTACTTAATGATCAGTGCCTTTCTTATGTTTTTGGGCTACAGAGTCAATTACTTCTTTAAGGACTTACTATATGTTGTATGAGACAATGATTAAACCTATCCCTTATAGGTCTGTCAATTGATATTTCCTTATGAGTTCAGTTAATTACTTGTATTATTAAATTGCTTGTGTGTATTTAACATAAACTTTATGAGACCACACAAGAAAGAATTATTAGGAACGATTACAATCCATAGATAAATCTTTTAATTCAATTTGAAATAACACAGAATAAGTACTTTACTGAAAGAATATAAACAATCTTATCTACTATGATAATATCACACACAAATGCCACAAAAAGGAATACTCTGTAAATTTGGAACAGGAACAAAGATCTAATTTTGTATTGATTCTTCAATCTTCGATTACAGTTGATTAGCCAAAGCTGTATTTCTATATGGCAGTATTTCTAATTATAATTCTCCCCCCCCCGTCTACAATACAAAAATCCTTTGCTCCATATATGTAAACGAAGGGTCATGACAAGAGTCGTGTCCTTTTGTTTATACATCAATTAGGAAGACGGCTTGTTAACTAACCTAAACACAAGAAGACTAAACATTCCCATGTGTTCGATATACTTGTCATCTTTGTAAAGCCTGATAGTGTCAACCAATTTCTTCATTTCAGACTCCTGTAGATTGTATCCCGACAAGATGTAATTCGCCAATGCTGTCGGGTCTTCTTTCTTTTGCAGTTCCTGAAATGATTGCTCTTTAATGTTTACCAATTCTGTCCTCCACTAATCCAAGGTAATTAATATACCTTCGCTATAAAAAGAGGGCACCCTAGGGGTATTCCCTTCATCCAAAGTCTGTATTTCCTTTTCCAACATACTCTCAAATTCTTCATGGGGTCCTGTGAAAGTATTAATCTCTGCCTGCTCCTCTGGTGTGACATCAGTGATTCCTTTGACTCTGGATGCAAGCTGCTTATGTTGATCAAAGGCCTTCATAGTTCCAGTATATGTAAACCAATATTTATCCGCAGCAGGCATCATTGATTTAAACCTATGATCAATTATGTCATTGATCATCTTATACCTCTTCTGCTTCATATCTTCAACCTGCTTGGTAGCCTTTTCTGCTTTGTATTTCCAGTACAAGGCATCTGAGATATCATCCAAGCTTTGACCTATGGGATATGCAACATATTCACTTATGGGAGTTCCTATCTCATGCTGCAGTATCCTTGTTTGTAGCCTCTGGTTTTCATCTTTAGTCTTTTCATATAAACCCTTATAAGTAATATTTTCCCTAACCAAAAACTCTGTCTGATCCAAATTTAGCTGGGCTACATCCAAATTCAATTTTGTTGTGACCCTAGGGTCAGTCTTCCCTACCTGATGGATCATAAGGTGTCCAAAGGTTTCTTCAGTACCCTTCGGATACAGTGCCCATTGCAAAAGAGCTTTTTTATCAGGATCATATCCTGAACCTGTAAACAATTTATCTACTTCTTGGGGTAATACCTGTTGGTTTGGGTCTTGCTTCTTTAGGAATCCATCAAACAAAAGTGTTGAATTCATGTCCCAACCTGAAAAGATGATGACACCAGCTCCTTTAGCATCTTCCTCCCTTTTTCAGGGGTCATATCTTTCATGAGAGTATCTATCTCATCCTGCAGCCTTTTCATCTGCTCTTCTTCTAGTTTCCCAGCCATACTTCTTCTCACATGAGCACCTTTGTACTGGTATAATAATGAAAGGAATTCTTTTGAGGAAGTGAATCCTTCATCTGCAACAAAATCTTCATGTTTTGTCATCCTTATATCAACCACTTCCCTAATATTGAATTCACCAGTTTCCACATCTACTTCTGCCTCAAATCCAGGGGGATAGTCTTCTCTAGGGGAGTCAGCAGGGATGCTACTAGCAGTTGATTTTGGTGACATGTGAGCCAATGGCTCACTGTCTCTTCTAGTTTCTACAAAATGGAGGAACTGTGGGGGCACTCTATGCATAATTTCTGCCTCATGCTGAAGTAGTTTTTTAGCTATCTCCAAAGGATCTTGGAGGTCTCCAAGTAGGTTTCCATCCACTTTCCCCCTCACTCTCTTCCACTTGAAAGATTCCCAAGTCATCTCATATCTTTCTCTCAAGGCCTTGGCTTCCTCCCTTTCAAGATTCCTGATTAAATCATCTGGCATCTGAGCCACATGTATTCCAGCCCTTAGTTTCTGAGATGTCCTTGTAGCTTTCACATATCCCTCAGGATCAAAGCTCTCTCTAGGATCACCCAGAGTCATGCCATAATAATCTAACTTATTCTGAAGTAAATGATAACTCTTGGAACTTTTAACAATAAAATCAGAAAATACTAGTAACCCTAGCACAATAGATTGTTTACCAAAATCTATGAGATGTTTGGCACCGACAGTAGACAATTGTCTTACAATCTCTAGACTAGCCACCCTGTTTGGCACTGTAATTGGAAGCATGTATGGCATCCCTTCATACCCGAATATTCTGATTTATGTATGATTAGGGTGGCAGTACCAATCACCCCAATTATGATCAATCTAAGACTCTGGAGAGAAATCTTTCAGCCTGAGGAATCTTTTGATCTCAGGGGACAAAGTATAGTCTCTATGTTGTCCGAGGGCTACACTGAGTGGTTTTATAAAGCATTCCTGGAAGTGCCAATATTGGTTGTTTATAAATATTTGGTCCCATGCAGAGACCCACAACTGGACTGGTTTCTTCAAACCACTTTTATCATAAGCTCTGATGCTAAAATCATCTGACCAGAAATTGGACTCTTGTCCACAATAAAGAATAACATGCAACAGCAAAGAATACAATGAGAAATGAATATTTACAAGGTCTCCTTTTAACTTTTCCAGCCCATGATCTAGGGCTTCTGCAACATGAGTGGCATAATCAAATGGCCTAGGGTCTTTTGATTGCAGGTCAGTACATAGAACCATAACCCCAATATCCATGAGAGGATGAGCCTCTAAACCTAAGACTTGGGCTGCAGCATAGTATGTATACTTGAAGTAGGGATGGAATTGGTTGACATCAAAGGGCACCTTGTCAGTTTTACTAAAAGGAATTATGGATCCTCCAACCTTTGGCCAGTGAATGGGTAATCTCCATTTCCTATAGATGTCCTCTAAATTGAAAAACTCTTGTGACAGTTTCTGCATGTCAATTTTCTCCTCTACATCCCAGTCTAAATCAAACACCATATCAATTGTCTGTTTGTTGATTGCCACCATAGGATCTCCTCGGTAATCATATATGGTTTTGGTTTTTGGATCATAGGAATCTACTAGGGCTTTCATTAATTCAACATCTACAAATACATTCGGAACTACCAGTTTCCCTAAGTTTCTCTTCCACGGGTTACTTATCGGCTCAGGAGCCTCCCTTCTCTTGTAACCAAATAAAAACAACTCATGTCCTCTGATCTCAGTCCATATGTCTCCTAGATGTTCAAATCTATCTTCTAACCCTTCCTCTCATTTTTGATTTTCTTGGACCTCACACTGGAAGTTGGACATTGGTCCAACAAATCCTGAACTAAAGTTCTACCCTCTTTCTTCTGTCGTTTGGGTTTTTCCTCAGGGTTTAATTCATTTCCTTTCCTACTCTTTTTAGAAGAAGATGAGGGTTCCATAACTTCAATCAATGCGAGATATCACACTTACTTGGAGAACAGTTAAACTCTTCTATCTGTTTGAACTATTCTTTTTGAGCCTCAGCTAGCTCCCTGCAACTTTTTGGCTCTTGGCAATTATCTGGTTCTCATGAAAATTTGATCAATTTAGCTGTAATGTTGTGAGCAACTTATATCGGACACAATAGTTAATGTCTTTGTGCTTGCAACGGTCACTCAAGTGTTTGAACTTAATTGCAGATGCGACACCTTCAATTCAAGCTTTTAATTTCTTCACAGGAACCAATGTTTAGCTGAAGTGACTGTGAATTAGCTTTTCCTTGAAACCCTTGTCTTCGATGGAGTTCTTTAATCTTTCATTGAAAGTTATTCTTCCTCGACACAACTTACTTTATGTTCTTTCGGGATCGATGAAAGCTTTGCATCGGCAAAAACCGCTTTTTCATCGATATACTATCTGCTTGTTAGAACATCCTTCCTCTCGGTGAAAAATACATGTCGTTAAGTTATTCCAGGTCCTACTCGATATCAGATTTTCATCGATAAGACCATAACTTCATCTGATGACTTAAGTGCTTCCTCGATGTATCATTTTCATCGACAAACACTATCGATGAGAATATATTTAGTTTCTTCGATATCATTTCATCGGTAAATGGCCCTTGTCGAAAAACCATCTTTTAGTTTACTCGAAACCATCCTTTCTTCGATGAGATCTCTGTCAATGAGTTTGTCGTGACTCTCACCAAAATTGTATTTCGATGAGTTTTATGCTTTGATGAAACTTTATTCTTGCCTGCCAAAGTCCTTCTTTCATCGATATACTTTCCCTATCGATGAGACTTATGTTTCGATAAAGTATCTGATGGTCCCGCCGAAGCCTTCCCTTCTTCAATGCCTTTCCTTTATCGATGAAACCCTTCTGTTTTTTATCGACATATTGCTATCGATAGGATTTGTCTTTCGATGGACATTTTTAGGTTTCACCGGTAGTTTAATTTCCTCGATATCACCTTTTGTTTACTTTCCACTTTTCAATGAAACTGGAGCATCGATGAGTCATTTCTTTCATCTACCGAAAGAGATATTTCACTGAAGTCATTTTAACGTAGTGCTTTACACTTTATGTTTCATTTCAATGAAACTATCCTTTTGGTGAAACTCTTCTTGAGGTGCTCGACGTAGTATTTTGGCCGATGATCTTTTAGTATTGATGAAACATTTTAAGTTTCATCGATATTTTTCGTATGACCCTTCTAAGGGAAAAAATATAAACAGTCTCCTAATTTTGCACCAACCTTTTACACCTTTGGGAAGATTTTTAAATTTAAATCTATTATTCAACAGTGGCTCTAATTGAGGATGGAGGTATACTGCGTATGCCTTCAAGAATTCAGAATCTCTGGTTCCTTATAATGGAAAGAAAAATAAATACATGGTATTTTACAAGTATATTGTACATGCAGGCTTTAACCCCTCCTTTTTTTAAGAAAAGAAAGTCTTCAGGTATTGTCCATGCACAGGCAACTCCTGACTTTCTCCTGTTGTACTCTGAAGGAAATATGCATCCTCTCCAGCTTTATTTGTTATAACAAAAGGTCCAAGCCACAAAGCTTCAAACTTTCCATGCTTTCCTCTGTCCTGATTTCTTGCATCCCACATCAAGACCCAATCCCCCACTTTGAACTTTCTATGTGAAGCCCTTTTGTCATGCAGTGTCTTCATCTGATTTTGGACTCTCACATTTTGTCTCTGAGCTTCAGCCCTTACTTCTTCAAGTTCAATTAGTTGTACTAATCTTTCTTGCAATGGATCCTCTAGTTCAATTCCCTCCTGAGTGATAAACCTCTGTATAGGCAATAAGTTATCTAAAGGCAATCTGGCTCTAGTTCCATAAACCAATTCAAATGGTGCCTTTCCTGTGGACTTCTTCACAGTTATTCTATCCGCCCATAGTGCTAGAGTTAATTTGGAGTCCCAAGCTTTCTTATTATTTCCTAGCAGTTTCTTGATAATTTTCAGGATATTTTTGTTGCTTGATTCTGCCTGTCCATTCCCTTGAGGATGGTAAGGAGATGAATGTGATACCTGAATGCCATACTCTTTGTAGAACTCATTGAATTCCTCTTATCTAGAACACATTCCATTATCAGTTATGATCTTTGCAGGGACACCAAACCTGGAAATAATATTATCCATTAGAAACTTAATTACCACTTTGCTAGTGGCTTGCCTAGTAGGTACATCTTCCACCCATTTAGTCAAATAATCAGTAGCAACAAGTATCCATTTATGTCCTCCACTTGACTTATCTGAGATTTCGCCTATGAAGTCTATCCCCCATTGTTGAAATGGTTGTTCTACTTGCATGGGTCTTAAGGGCAATGCCCCTTGATATTTCACCTTTCCAGAGAATTTTTGACATGGCTCACACTTCCTAACATATGCATGTGCATCATTGAAAAAAATTGGCCAGAAATATCCACTCCTCAATATTTTGTGGGCAGTAGTTTTGGCAGAGAAGTGACCTCCACACATTCCACCATGCATTTCATGTAATACTCTTTCTGCTTGATTTTTGTCCAAACATAAGAGTAATATTCCATCTCGGTTCTTCCAGTACAAATCTCCATTGACTATCACATATTTGATAGCCTTTAACTTGAGGGTCCTCTTCTGAGCATCTGTCATGTGATCTGGACATTTCATGTGTTTGAGATAATACACAATATCTGTGTACCAGGATGTGTGTTCAATGCTGAATTGGGCTTCTTCCCATTCAACTCCATTTACTTGGGCTTCATCAACATCTATTCCTATCATGAGCTTGGCCAATCCTTGCCCCTTTATGACCTGTGATATCTTGATTTCTATATTGAACTCCTGCACTTGGTTGATCCACTTGCATCTCTTCCCGGTGACTTCAGTCTGTCTAAAGATATCTTTCACTACTGCATTGGGAACATATGCTATAACTTTAGCCCCTACTAAGTATGGTCTGAATTGCTTTACTGATTTAACCAGGGTATAAGCTTGCTTTTCATTCAACTCATATTTTATTTCTGAGGGGCTTAAAGACTTGCTGAAATATGCAATAGGCTGCTCATATCCCTCTTGATTCTTTTGCAGCAACACTGCAGCTATTGTGTGATAGGAGGTGAATGAGAATATTATAAAAGGCTTGCTAAAGTCTGGAGAGATCAATACTGGTGCTTCTGAAATTGCTCTTTTGATTGCTATAAAGGAGTCTATTGCTTCTACAATCCAATCTATTTGGGCTCCTTTCTTTAACATCCTTACTATGGGTTTTATTATGTCTGCAAAGTTTAGGATAAACCTTCTTACAAAATTTATTTGTCCCAAGAATGATTGGATGGCCTTGATGGTTCTGGGAATGGGAACCTCATTAATAGCTGCCACTCTTTCAGGGTCAATTTTCACCCCTTCCTTGGATACTATGTGTCCAAGTAGCTTTCCCTCTTCAACACTAAAGTGGCATTTTTTAGGATTCAAGGAAATCCCATACTCTAAGGCTTTCTTGAATACCTTTTCAAGATGATCACAATGATCCTCAGCTTTCTTCGAGTATGCAGTTAGGTCATCTTGGTATACTACCATGATTATATCAATCAACTCTGCAAAGGCAACATCCATTGCTCTCTGAAATGTAGCACCAGCATTAGTCAATCCGAATGGCATTCATGCATAGACATAAGTACCCCATGGAGTTGTAAAGGTTGTTTTATATTTTTCAGCCTCTTTGACTTTCACCTGATTATAACCTGAAAACCTATCCATCATAGACAATAACTCACATCCTGTCACCTCCTGCAACATGTTATCCATATTTGGCAATGGATAATTATCTTTTAGGGATGATATGTTTAGGTTTCTAAAGTCCACACAAAATTTAATGTCCCCATTCTTCTTTCTAACCGGCACCAAGTTAGAGACCCGTGTGGAATATCTGTAGGGTTCAATAATTCCTGCATCTTTCATTTTTATGATCTCTCCCCTCATTTTTGGTAACAAGGTTGGATTAATAGGTCTCTGCTTTTGTTTGAATGGTTTAGCTTCTAGCTTAAGTGGTATCTCATTCTGAAAAAGATCTTCCCTGTAAGCTTTGAGATCTTCATAAGACCATGCAAACACATGTTTATACTTTTTAAGCAACATTATCAGTTGTTGCTTCATGGCAGGAGTTAACCTCTTCCTAATGAAAACATTTCTAGGAGCTTCTTCACTTCCTAGATTGACTTGCTCCACATCACTTTCTTTGACAATCGATCCTTTAGTCTCAATCACATCCCGAGTATTGAAAGTCCTTTCCAATGCTACTAGGCCCCTTGGTAATTTGTTTGACTTTAGTTGTATAATTTCTTGTCCAAATAAAGTCTCTTTACCCTCAGTCTTTCCTACAAAGTCATTGAAATTTATAGCCTGAGACTGATAGTGATCAACACACTGTAAAAATTTCAGCAAGTTTGCATCATCTTGGAACACTTGCCAGTTATATAAGTTGTCAGGAATAGATGGTCTAACTTTTATTTCTACTTCAGATATCCCAGTCAACGTTATATCATTATCCTTCAATGCAATATTGGCCAAAAAGTCTGCCATGATGTTCTTTGATCTGTCTATCCAGTTTATTTGAAAAGCATCAAAAAGCTCTATAGTATCCCAGACAACATTTCTATATTGTTTTAATCTTAAGTGTTTTGAGCCATATTTCTCCTTCACTTGTGAGACTATCAACTCTGAGTCACCAAAGACACTAAGCAATTTAATTCCATGCTTGACTGCTATGTTAAGACCAATGAGTAAAGCTTCATACTCTGCAATGTTATTTGTGCACTCAAACAACAACTTGAAAGAATACTTGTAGGTTTCCCCTGTGGGTGAAATAAATAGGATTCCAGCCCCACTTCCTTCCTTGCTACAAGACCCATCAAAGAACATTTTCCACACTTGTCCAGCATAAGTTGGCAAGCTAGAGCATTGGAGGAGGGTGTTGGATGATATTGATATGGTTATCTAGAGACCATATATGGACTACGAGGTATGGGCTGAGGATGGGCTAGAGATGCCCTATGTTTATATGTCGAGATACATGATTGGGCAGACGCCTTTTATCATTGAGAGATTCTTGCATAGTCGTGTTCAGCGACAGTATGGTCAACAACAGGGTATACCGCAGGGAGCATGCTTATATGCTCGTCAGAGTGGGGTCCGACTGTTGATAGTGCAGCGGTTGTGGAGGAGTATATGCATTTGGCTGGACAGATATGGGATTATGAGTTTGGAGTGGTGGATGATGGGATGACAGAGGAGTTTGCAGCATACTTCGTGGCACATGTCATGGCACGGATATCAGATCCGGCAGAGATGCTTCCTGCCTTTGACGATGATGAGGATGAGCAGCCAGAGAGACTAGTGAGATAGAGAGAGGAGGGAGAGGAGATGGAGGAAGGATATGGGGATGATGGAGGAGATGACGAGGGATATGAGAGGGGAGGTGGTAGAGGGAGATGTGGAGATAGAGGAGGGGATGGAGGGAGATGGGGAGATAAAGGGGGAGATGGGAGAGGAGATGGAGGAGACAGAGAGAGGATTGGATTAGTCAGACGATCGGGTGGTGATGGAGGTAGGGGAGGTTTGGTTCTTGGAGCTGGTGGGGTTGGCAGAGTAGGCGAGATGCTAGCACTTGTGGGTGGCTTAGAGGAGTTTAAGCAGCTGACCCAGCGGAGGAGATCAGATGTGTTACCTCCACCAAGGCCTAGGACAGGGATAGGTAGTGTTACCACCCAGGTACTAGTGCAAATCAGGGTACCATTGCATCAACAGGATTCATAGATTTGAGCTATGCATGTTACAGTGCAGGAGTTGCAGGCGTGGGTACTAGCTCAGCAACATCAGATTACGAAGATTACCATAGAGCGAGATATGGTGATACGCCTAGGTCGAGCAGAGGAGCTTGCAGAGAGACTGTAAAGAGTGACACCCGATGCCCCTATGAGAGACACACTGAGGGAGATACGTTATATGACCATGGTGGTTGAGTACTACAGGCGGTTATATGAGGATCTAGTCCCTAGAGAGAAGAGGGCTCCTAGTTTTACTACTAGTCGATCAGCTCGGAATCAGATGGGGATAGAGAGCAGAGGTGTTACAGGGCCTTCTCGACATGATCCACCCAAAGATCCAGGAGCTGGGACATCTATTGCGGACCGTCAACCTCAGTAGATAGTCATACCTGAGAGACTTGTCTCTGTTGTATTTTGATCATTGTGTTGTATTTTGACAAACATGACATCCCTTGTATATTTTGATCATTTTTGAGATATGTGTGTGTGTGTGTGTGTGTGTGTGTGTGTGTGTGTGTGTGTGTGTGTGTGTGTGTGTGTGTGTGTGTGTGTGTGTGACACCGATTTTCTGATCCACATGTGATGTGTTTATGGATGATGATTTATGCATTGATATGATGTTTCTATGATGATGATGTGATGCTTAGATAAATTTTATAGATTTGATATTGATTGATAGGATTGATGATGAAGATGTAATGATATAATGATAGGTTGTGATGAATTTGATTTGTGAGATGTATCTTGAAAATGAGATGTATGATAATGATAATGATGTGAGATGTATCTTGAAAATGATATGTATCATAATGATAATGATGTGAGATGTATGATAATGATGTAAGATTAAAATGATATGCAACTAATGCAAGATTTAAAATGATATGCAACTAATGCAAGATTTAAAATGATATGCAACTTAATTGATCACTTTTTCTCGTTGTCATTCCTATATGGTCACATGTTTTTGCTTTGTTTTTGTTTATCATCATTTAGCTTTTGATATGTTGAAAGTTTATACAAGCATAATGGTATAGTTGAACCATAATGACCTGAGTAAAACTTACATGGATTTTGATATTGCAAGATGGCACAAGCGTCAAGGTATAATTAAACCAAGACAACCTAAGTGTTGCTTGCGTATAAACAAACAAGATTGAACCATTTGTATGTGCAAAGTAGAACAATGTCTTCAGTGATATGTTTCTAATCACGTCTCAAGACAAAATTTGCACAATACAAGTGATCGCCTCACAGACAGAAAACCAAAAAAATATCACTATCCGGCTACTTTCTCTAGTTTGATGCATCGTTGAGAAATTAAGGAGATCCAATGATTTAAAAAAGTTGAAGTGCAAAATAGTCAAAACTTCATGTGAGATGTAAACAAATTATATTTCATAAAATCATCCATCATGTGTGTTGAAGTTGTTAATTGGATCAGTGTTTTGTTTTCTCGGTTGTTGAGTTGTTGCTTGATAGGATTTTCTTGGTGTGTTGTGATTCGTGTTTGCTTTTCGTTGGAATGCTTGAAGTCAGAGGAATGTTGCCCCTAGCTATAGATATCGATTAATGTGGACATTTACAATGATTACCAAGCCATGGTGGAATATAATGAACTGATCTTCAGATAAGCAAGGACAGTGACTACGCTAAGTGTGTCCAAGATAATGTTGCGTGAAAGGTGTTGGGCGATAGCCATTAGCTGTGACTTTGAATGTAAAAGATATGAGTAATGATGGATAGAGGAGCTATTCCCTCACAAATAGCACCTATTGCTAGGTTTTCACCACTTGTTTTTATTGTACCTTTTTGTTGTTTTTCTGATTTTTTTATATTTTTCTGATTTTTGTATTTTTTTGTATTTTTTACTTTTTTCGTGCATTAGACCCCTCAAGTATAGAATTTATTCAGATGGATGTTGTTGGTTGGTTCATCAAGCACATCGCATTCTGAAGTTGTAAGTTGATAGGCACCTGATCCATAGGTTGATATGATAACATAGGGACCCAACCAGTTAGGTTCAAACTTCCCCTTCTTTTCTCGATCTTGTTGATTTCTGGGATTTTCTTTGAGTACGAGATTGTCGACTTTAAAAATCCTAGGGATGAATTTGTGGTTGTAGCTTCTGCACATGCGTTGCTAGTATGCTTTGAGGTGATTATAGGCATGTTGTCATTTTTCATCCAGAAGCTCTAGTTTTTGCAATTTGTTGACCTAATACTGCTCGTCTGGAATGATGCCTTTTAAAGATACTCTGAGTGATGGAATTTCTACCTCAAGAGGTAAAATTGCTTCTAACCCATACACTAATGAATATAGCATAGCTCCTGTGGGTGTCTGGATGCTAGTCCTGTATGCCCAGAGTGTCGGATTGAGTTGCACATGCCAATCCTTTCCTGCATCATTTACTGTCTTCTTTAGGATTTTCAATATTATTTTATTTGATGCCTCTGCTTGACCATTCCCCTGTGGGTAGTAAGGTGTAGAAAAATGATGTTGGATTTTAAATCTTTCACATAATTCTCGTACATCCTATTTTTTGAAAGGACGCTCATTGTCAGTGATAATAGAACTGGGGATGCTATATCTGCAAATTAGATAATTGAGAATAAAAGAGGCAATTTTCTTTCCAGTTACTGTGGTCATTGGGATTGCTTCATGTGAAATACTCTATCGTAGTGATAATGAACTTGTGTCCATTTGAAGAGGAAGGATGTATTTTCCCTACTAAATCAAGTCCCCGCTGACAAAAATGTCAAGATGATGTAAATGGCGCTGCAATTCCTGTGCTGGTGCATGGATAAGATTGCCATGGATTTGGCACTTAGGACATTTCTTTGCAAATTGATAAGAGTCTTTCTCCATTGTCAACCAGTAATATACCATTCTCAGAAGTTTTTTAGCAAGAGTAGGACCACTTGAATGCATGCCATAGATACCCTCGTGAAGCTTGTGTAAAGCATAGTCGGATTCATTACGATCAAGGCAACGAAGAAGAGTACCATCTAGACCTCAACGGTAAAGGGCATCAGCAGTTAAGGTATAACATGCGGCTTGCCAAATAAAGTTGTGTTTTTCATTACGAGATAGGTCAATGGGTAGGGTATTGGTTTTAAGGTATTCATAGATTATCCCGTATAAAGGAGAGTCTGAACCGGTTAAGGCATAGATAACATGGGATGTAGAATTGTCATAGGTTGGGGAAAACAGTTGCTCTACTTGAAACTCATAATGACTCTGTTGATCTAAAATTTGTATTAGTGAAGCGATAGTAGCCATTGCATTGGCCGCTTTGTTGTCCAACCTTGATATTTGCTCGAAGGTGATGTGTACAAAATATTATTTGAAGTCATCCACCATTCTTTTATATGGCAACAACTTGTCATCCTTTGTCTGATATTCATTGTTGATCTGATTTATAACCAGTTGGGAATCTCTATAGACCTTCAATTTCATGATTCTCCATTCTACGGCCATTTTGATTCCTATGACCAGTGCTTCATACTCAGCAATGTTATTGGTGCATGGAAACATGAGTCTATATGATCTTGGAATGGTGTGTCCTTCAGGGGTGACGAACAAGATGTCGGCACCTGAGCCAAGTTGAGTGTAGGCGTCGTCAAAGTACAGGGTCCATTGCTTGGGTGTAATAGTAAGGACATCCCTATCTACAAATTCGACCTTCATTGGTTGCTTATCTGGTAGTGGTGCTTCAACTAATTGATCTGCAATTACTTGTCCCTCGATAGCCTGATGCTCTGTGTATTTGATATCAAACTCACCGAGAATCATGACCCATTTAGCCAGTCGGCCTGTGAGAACTACTTTGCTGAGTAAATACTTGAGAGGATCATTTTTTTCTACTAGCTTGATTGTGTGAGCTAGCATGTAATGTCGGAACTTTTGAGAGGTGAATACCACAGCTAGACAAGCTTTCTCAATGAATGTGTAATTCAGCTCATATCCATTTAATGTTCTACTGATGTAATAGATAGCTCATTCCTTGCCTTCTTGATCTTCTTGTGCTAACAGTGCCCCCAATGATATGTCTGTTGTTGATATGTAGAGAATAAGTGGCTTCCCTGCTATTGGTGGTACCAAAACTGGTGGGTTCATTAGATATTGTTTGATTTGATAGAACGATTCTCCACACTTTGCTTCCCATCTGAATGGTATGTTCTTATGTAGCAAATGATTGAATGGTAAACTTTTATCTGCTAATTGGGCTATGAATCGCTTGATAGACTGTAGCCGTCCTTGTAGAGATCTAAGTTGACTAATGTTCTTAGGAAGTGGCATCTCCATGATAGCATGTACCTTCGCTGGATCTACTTCAATGCCCTTTGCTGACACAATTTAGCCTAATAATTTCCCTGATGTTACCCCAAAGACACACTTCTTAGGGTTTAGCCTGACTTGGAATTTCTCCAATCTTTGAAATATTTTATCTAATATGCCCAGATGTTCTACCCGGGTGAATGAATTAGCCAGTAAATCATCCACATAGTCCTCCATGAAGGTATGCATCATATCATGAAAGATTGTCATCATTGCTCTTTGATAAGTTGCCCCGGCATTCTTCAAGCCAAAAGGCATGACATTCCAACAATACGTTCCCCAAGGACAGGTGAACATTGTTTTATCTTGATCCTCTGGAGCTATCTTGATTTGATTATAGCCAGAGAAACCGTCTATTAATGATAGCATTGCATGGCCTGCTGTGAGGTCTACAATTATGTCTATGTTGGGCAAAGAAAAGTCATCCTTTAGATAGGTTTTGTTGACATCTCTAAAATCTATGCATATTTCGATGCTTCCATCTGGTTTTGAAACTGGCACAATGTTTGAAATCCATTCAGCATAGTCTAAAGGTCGAATAAATCCGACGTCTAATAACTTCTTTAGTTCAACTTTGACCATTAATGCTACATGCGGATTCATCTTTCTTAACTTTTGCTTGACTGGCTTAGCTCCTGGAGCAATAGATAAATGATGCATGATTAAGTTTGGATCTATTATGGGCATATCTGCATAGGACCAAGCAAAATTGATTTTCTTTTCTTTGAAGAATTTGATAAACTCTGTTTTTTCTTCTTCTGTCAGAGATTCTGTTAGGTGTATGTTTTTAGCTACTTCTTTTGTACCAATGTTGATTGATTGAGTGGGCTCAATAAATATGGGTGATCGCTCCTGATAGTTCTCAGGAAGAGTGTCAAGTCTCCCATCCATAGGTGCCTTAAAAAGGTTTTCACCCTCACATGCATCCTTTATTTTGACTTTTTTGTGATCTAGTACTGCCATTGACTGGTTTTCAACATTGGATCCTTTATTTCTTTCATTTTTGCGATTGACAGACTTGGCACCCTCCCGATTGTAGATATCATTATTTTGTTCACTAGTAGAGTCTATTTCTGGGTTGACAGTACATAGGTAATGGACAGTGGATTCATCATCTGGGAAAATAGGTATGTCATGGTGTTCGGGTTCATCCTAGTCTATGAGATCAAGAAATATGAGCGATAAAGAGTCATTTGGTGGGTCGATGTTGGTTGCGGTAAGTGTCATGATAGAGGTATTGTTAAGGTTGTTTGGGATATTGGTTAAGTTAATGATATTGTCAAGGTCTTCAATGGTATCATCTTGCGTGTAGACTTGCTCATAGCATCGTTGCTTGTTTTCCTTAGCTTCATAGATATGTTGTGGACCAAATTCAAGTAATCTAGACTCTGTGCCTTGTCCTTCCTGAGAAAGGAGTGTATGAATAGTACCTTCAGGGATATCTTCAGTAACATTTGAACAGCTGCCCCATTCATAGTCATTAGAATCAGTTTCAGAAGTACTATCCCAGAGTCTTTCAGTGCTACTGACAGGTATGTTGTAAGGTGAAAAGAGATCCCTGATAATTGATACTAGTCTAGTAGTTTTCTCTGATTCTGAATCAGAACCTGCTTGTACTCTTTGCATTTGTTCATACATTGTTTCTCCTTGGGGAGTAGTTATTTCTTCAGGAGGTGATTCTGCCTTGTTTTGAATAGGTTCCTGAATGTGGTGTACTTCCTCATAAGATGTTTCTTCTCTTTGAATGGTTAGCTCTTCTTGTTGTTTCTCTTTTTCCTGGTGCTCTCATTCTTTCCTTATTGTTTCTATTGCTTGGTGCAATGCATCTTGCCATGATTCCTCATTGCATTTCTTCTTTGCTTTCCACTGAGGTTTTTGATATTTATTTTGTTTTTGCCTTGGGGGTATGTTGTGTCCATAGCCCAGTCCTATTTTGTCTCAAGAAAAATGTGAAGGAGGGTCCAATGGTTTTGTAATACCTTCTTGACACTTGCCTATAGGTCCTTTGCCATTGTATCCCATCCGTTGCATGATCAGGAATATTTTTCCATATTGTTGTGTTGGCATGGCTACCTCCAAAGTAGCAGCTCTGTCTTCTTCCTCATCCTTGTATAGCCAGCTAAGCATGTCCTTCTCTTCTGATTCATGTGCTAGGGTTCCCAATTGAATAAACTTGTCGTCAAACTTGGTGATGGGCCATGTTGCTTGATGTGTCGCCGCAGAAGGTTGTCCACGAGATTTTGGTGATGCTGGCAATTTAGATATAGACACATGGGTTCGAAAGAGTATTCTCTCATACCTTGCTCTTTGATTTTCATATTTTGTTCAAAATCTATTGTTAAAGATTTAATCTTTTCTTGATGATGATCTAGTGCTGAGGAAGTTTGAGCTTCCCTGTTATGTGGAACCAAGCTATCTTGGGCTGCCCCCATAGCATTGCAATGTTGAAAGGGGTTATTATCCGCCAATATGGAAATATCATGTCCATTATATGGGAATTTGACACACTGATGGTAAGTTGACAGTACTGCTTGCATTTCATGTATCCAAGGATGACCCAATAAAATATTGTATGTTAAGTCTATGTCTAAGACTTGGCACATAGTGTCCCTTTGTATTGGTCCTACTTGAATAGGTAGTATCATTGTTCCCTTGGATGATCTTTCTTCATCATCATATGCCTTGATGGTGATCTTTTTGTGTGGATCAATAGACTACTTAGAGAAGCCTAATGCACGGATAAGTTTTAAGGTACAGATATTAAGACCAGCTCCTCCATCTATTAATACTCTTTTAACTCGATGTTTGTAGACTAAGACTTCAATATGAAGGGGAGTATTATGTGGATGGCTCAAAGAGATATTATCATGTTCGAAAAAGGTAAGATTATGAGGGCCTTTCATGTGAGCCACCATGGCTTGAAATTTGTCAATATCCTGATCTTGAGGTACATTTGTTTCAACTAGTGCTTGTTCCAATATGTCCTTATCTTTTGGCGAGAATTTGAGCAACTCGAGTATGGATATATGAGCAGGATTTCTTCGCAGTTGACTTACCAAGTCATATTAAGTCTTGGGGATAGTGGTTGATGTTGATGTATGTCCTTTGAAGACATATTTTTGAGCTCTGGTTGTCACATTGACTGATGTATGGTCTTGTTTGTCTTTGATCTTTATGATGTTTATCTGATTATCCTCTGTTGATATGTGATTGATGGTGTTGTTTTATAGATGATTTATGCGAGATCCCTGTGTATTGTTTGATGATGAATCTCCTTCCTTGTTGTAATTTGGAAGAGTATTTTTAAAGGCATCATGATCACCATTCATTTTGAGACCATCAACCATTAAATCACCTCTATCGATCATATCTTGAACAATTTTTTTATGCCTCATGCAATCATTTGTGCAATGTCCTTTGTTTCAATGAAAATCACAAAAATACGAGTCATTCCACCAAGGTGGTTTGATCTGGGGTTCGAAATTGTTTATGGCTGGTAATGTGATAATCTTGTTCGCCAAGAGTTCTCAGAATGTTGATTCTAAGGATTGCCCCAATGGTGTATAGATGCGTCTATTTGGGAAATTGTTGGTGTTACCTGTAATACCCTAAAATTGGTCACCTAAACCATGGGCCCCTAATTTCGACAACATCACCAAGGTCCTAACCAAAGGCAATTAAATCAACTTTGAGCACACAATTAATTAATTCTTCAACCATCAAATGTCACATGGCAAGTGAATTATTCTATATTAATTAAATATTTATTTAATTAATTAAATCATTCCAAGAAAATCATTTTGATCAATTATCCTATTTAATTTATTAAATATCCTTGCATATTTAATTAATTAATAAATTTGCAATTTAATCATTAAAAAAAGGAATTAATTTATCACAAAAGAGGAATTAATATGCAAAGCAAGAGTTAAATTGAAAATTAAATAAAGAATTGAATTGAGAGAGAAATCAAACTTGAGATATTATTTCTTTCTTCTAAATTCAGAACTTGAAATCAGAAAAATAATTAAATTGAATTGTTAATCATTCTCTAAAATTGGAACTCAAAGCTTTTGAGAAAAGAAGTTTAGTTGCATTAAAAAAAGACTCTTTTCTTGAATAAATCAAAGAATTACCTATTTTTATCTCTAGTGCATGGAATTAATTGAATTATATCTCTAATGCACTTCTTTTCTAAATGCATTTCAATTAAACTATAATTGGAATCTATCTCAAGGTTAACTGAATTTGATCTCTCAATTATTTCAATTATCCTAAATTGTGCTTTATCTTGATCTCTCTTGTCATTCTCTATAAATTCAACCTTCATCTCTCATTCAAAACACCCTGGAGATTTATTGTTATTATACAATTTTTGCTCTGGAGTCATTGAAGATTTTGTGCTTGCTTTTTTAGATTATTGCATCTTAGTTTAATTTCTTATTCATGATTGTTTGAATTCATCCATCTAGCATAATCTTTCATCCATTTAACTTAATCTCGTACTCATATAGGTTAAATCCTTCATCTTGGTGTAGTCTAGTCACTGGTATTGCTTATACAAATCTGAGAGCAATCTTATACTTACATCTTTTAGAAGGCAATTAGTCGATTTGTTATGGTTTTCATATTCATGCTTATATCTAGCTAACCATACATGTAATGACTTAATTGAAGTGTTGTGTCTTGCAGCTTATAGACTTATTCCACTTTTTCAGACACACATTTCTGGCACCCACCGTAGGGCAGAAGACTACATCTTTTGGCCTCGGAGACTAACTTTTTCCTTATTTTTCAGATTTTTCTTTTTTCAGATTTTCGTCCATATAGTTGCTGTGAATTATCGTATGAGTTTTCCCATAGTCCCGAATGACAAATGGAAAATATCGTGTGATCTCGTACGAATTATCGTATGACTCGGTGAGAATCATCATACGGTATTCTGTGTTTCTGGGTTTAAAAGCATATTTCTTTCTTTAGATTTTCTCATTCAATTTTTATCATACTAACGCTAACCCTGGCTTGTTGTTCGTCTGTCTGAGAAATTTTCACAATCTAATCATTTTTTTCCAGAACGCTTGTCGAAGAATATGCTTGTCAAACAAAGACAATATGACTATTGATTTGTTGTCTTTGCAGGTTGCCTAAGGAGATTCGAGCAAACATTGTGTATTCATTAAATTCATTTTTTAGGCACCTAACTTGCTATCTGGTTAATGAACAAATCTATCTTTCGTGTTTTAAGAAAATTCAGAGAGGTAGGAGAGTATGCTCTTATCTGCATAGACAATCAAAAATCCAGACCCTTGAGGCTTTTTCCTAAGTTTGAGATTTGTATAACTTTAGCGGGCATGCCCTCCCAAGGAGCCTTTAAGGCCAAATCTATTAGGATCGGTGGGAGGGGAACGACCCAAGTGGGAACGGCTAAACGCCATGTACTCCAACCCACTATAAAATAAATGTGATTTGATGAAAATCAAGTCAACAACAGTCCTCGGGAATAGCTCTCCTCTATACCTTCGGGTATATTAAACCTTGGTTTTCAAGTCTAGGAGACCTCTTAATTGAGTTTATACCCCAACGCGTCAAACGGATCCCTTAATAGTTCCAAATAAGATTAGAAGCTACCCGGTTCACCTCTGAAAGGGGGGATAATCTTTGTGCAAGAGAGATAGTAACTCTCCCAAGATACTTGCCATTTCATGCCCCCATTAGCATTTGGAGTCAGCTAATACAGTGTTGAGAATCCATTGTGTGAGACTCAGCGGTCGTATTCTAATTAGCTATTGGGTGTGTACCTGAGTCTGCAAGCAAAGGTTTTCTTCTCTCACCAATTTCCATAGGGTTAGCGTGTTGTGATTGGAGTAATTATACATATTGCGTGTTTACTATGTTTTCATCCCTAAAACTAAAATACCAAAATTGGAGAAAACAATAAACCACTCAGTAGTCAAAACTGTCCGTGTCGAAACTAGCCTATCTTAGTCAAAACTTTGTCCGTGTCACAAACTAGTCTACCTCAGCTGTCCAAAAACTCAGTCCATCTCAAAACTGGTCGTCATCACTCATTAAAAACTCAGTCTATTAGAAATTTTGTCTCTGTCCAGTAAATTGTTGTATGAGTCTTTTGATTTATCGTCCTGCTACATACCCTTTGTCGTACGAAATTTCATCAGGTCTAATAGTTTGTCGTCTGAGCCTCAGTTCTGTGTCATACGAAACCTGATAAACCGTCATCCTGCTTAGGTAATTATCATATGTTCTCTAAATTTGTATCGTATGAAACACCATTGCATCCATTAGTTTTTCGTCTGAGGTATACCCATCTGTCGTGCAAACATAGGCAGCAACTCGTACGAAATTTTGTTTTTGTCGTCCTGAAGCTATTAAACTGTCATCTGGTTTTGTAAAACTTGTTGTACGAATCTTTGATTTTGTCAGTCCAAAACAATCAAACTTGCCTAAAATAGTCTACAGCGAGCTTAAAATTGGTTATCATCATTCTGAGCATAAACAACTCTGAACAATGCACTTTTGTCGTAGTGTTTCACGATTTTGTCGATCATCTTTCAGCTGGTTCAATCAACCATTTATCAAAATTAAGTCACTTAGATAATGTCTTACACTGGATAGATCATTCCTGAAACCAGACTAAGTCTTAGTCACTTCTCTTAAATCAAACTAGGTAACTTAGGTAAACGTCTTACACGGGATAGATCTTTCCTGAAACCAAACTAAATCTTAGTTGCTTCTCTTAATCGATACATTAAATGAACAACTAGCTTTAAATTTGATCTTGACTTCTACATCACAAACAACTTTAGGTCACATCAGTCAATAAAAATGCCTATTCAAACAAAAAGTTCTCATAAGAAGGTTGCCAAGGGCAAAGGACAATCCTTTTGATATCAAAATAATCCATTTTATGTAAAGAATCCTCTCACTAATAAACCTCCATCATCAGATGTCCCAATTTATGATCAATCCTTGTCTCCCACCATATCTGGAACAAAACAAGAAAGATAAGGTGTTAAACACAAAACTTATGACGATATCAATATCCATGATACCAATAGTGACTCCTCATCAAGTGAATCTGAAGCCTCTGAACCTCCAAAAACTGATATACAGAAATGTCAAAAAGATAAAGATTTCCGAAAAATGATGAAGGTTATCATGGCTAGAGAAAAAGAAGACTATTTTCTAGAACTAGAAAAGCAAGGAGCTAAACTTCCTACTGGTTATAATGTTGAGGCCCTCATCACTAAAGAGGAAGAGACACCATGAGAAATGGTAAACAAACAATTACAAGCATTGCAAACTGAAATCACGGAATTGAAAAACAAGGATAAATCACCAAAACAATATTCTCTAGACACAATATGCCCATTTCCATTTGACAAAAACATTTAAATACCTCCATTTCCTTCATGAGTGGAGATCCCAAAATTTGACAAATATGATGGTAACTCAGATCCCCAAGACCATATCAAATAATTTTGTGCTTTATGTATGGAGTTCATGCACGACCAAACGTATCTCATGCACCTTTTCCCAAGAAGTTTAGGAGGGCAAGCTATGGAATGGTTCTCAAATCTACCTATGGGAATAAACACTTTTGAAGAATTAATCCAACTGTTTCTATGATAATACTCCTATAACATTCATCACCCAGTCACTATGATAGAGCTTTGCAATACCAAACAGAAAACAGGATAACCCTTTCTCACTTTTCTCCAATGATGAAGAAAGACGTTCTCTAGATATTCACGGCCTATTCCAGATTCTGAGAAGATGGATATCTTCATCAACAACCTAATCCCTGAATTAAAATACAGTATCTAAATGCAATTATATTCCTCATTCGACAAAATGGTAGATAGTGCCTTTAGGATGGAAGATGTGCTTATAAAGAAAGGAGATATCTCACTTTGGAAAGAAACACAACAAGCTTCAAGCTCCAAAGAAAAGAACAAATATTGTAAATATGGCAAAGACATCAACAAAAACATTGTTAATGATGGAGTGGTAGACACTGTTAAAGCAAAATCAAAATCCACGATATTTAACTTGGCTAGTGGCACGCAAGCACTCAAAGCAACTAAAACCGAAGTAGAAAATCCTCCAAAGAAAGTAAAAGAATGGTTTAAAGAGAAACCTTGGCTTTTGAAACCTGAATGCGACTTCACTCCTCTGGAAGAATCATACAAATCCGCTTTCAAAAATTTATTGGCAAATGATTTGATAACCTTACCAGACAATTCTAGGCCATATGATTCGGAAGTTAAACCAAAATGGTGGAGAGAAAATGAATACTGCAAATATCATCAAAACAAAGGTCATAACACAAACAATTGCATGAAGCTCAAGCATGAGATTCAAGATCTCATTGATGCTGGCAAAATTGTTGTTGGAAATCACACAACTAATGCTGATCACAAAGCTTTCAAAGATCCCTTACCCTTTTTATGAACAAGGTGATTCCTCAAAGTCAAAAGGAGGTGCCAAAGTTAATTACACCTATACCAACAATGACAATGTGATCAACATAATTGATTCTTCCCAACCTGAATATTGCAATGTGATTATAATCAAAGATAAACAAAACAAATCACAAAATGAAAATGTTGTGACCCGCACTCAAAAGAAAGTCACTCTCCAAGGAGCTAGTTCTTCAACTCCTGCTCAAACGACATCAAACCTACCAACCTCATCAAACAAACAAATAGATACAACATTTGCTAAATTTAAACAACTAACTTCATCATTATCCTCTAGATATAGCATTATCGAACAACTGAAAAGAACGAATGCTCAAATCTCCATCTTTGAATTGCTCAAAATCTCTTCTGCTCATAAATAAATCTTGGACAAAGCATTACTCACAACTAATGTCCCAAAAGATTTAGATATCGATCGGTTTCAATCTATGGTGGGTCACCTAACTTCACCTCATTATCTTACTTTCTCTGAAGAAGATGACAACTCGCTGAATCACCCACATAACCAACCATTGCACATTGAAGCTATGATCCATAAACACTGAGTTAAACTTGTTTTGATAGATGGAGGCACTGGGTTGAATATTTGTACCTATAATCTGCTTACACAGCTGGGCTTTTCTGAAAATGTCATTGATCTGGCTAAGAAAATAATAATCAAAGCTTATGATGAAGAAGAAAGAACCTCTAAAGGTCTGGTACTATTACCAATCAAAGTAGGACATGTAGAAAGGGATGTTATTTTCCAGGTGCTCGATCTTCCTCTATCATACAACATCTTACTGGGTAGGCCATGGATTCATGAAATGAAAATAGTTCCATCTACATATCATCAGTGCTTAAAATTTCCTTATAACGGGGTTGAAGTCAATATTCCTGCTGATACAAACTCTCCCTATAATGCATTGACAAAGAGTGGTGATATCTTTGTGCCTCATAATAGAGAAGGCTCTATAGGTGAAAGTTTAGAAACCTTGATGAAGGGCTTAGAAAAGAAATTAAAAATCACAGATACTGGCATGGATGGATACAAGATAGAACCAGTACTTTCACTCATTTCTCTTCCTCCATCACCTAGACAATCAGGAAAACCATCAGAGGTTATGAAGCCATAGACTTCTGCTCCAAATGTCATATATGATTGTCTCTTTTTACAATCCTCTACTTCCCTTGTAGATGAAATAGAAGAGGATGTTGTTCTCAAATGGCTTTTCAAAGAAGATAGTGAAAACAAAGAAGTAAGACATTGTGAGATTTCTCCGACACGGTATGGTCTAGGATATAAAATGATTCAACGTATGGGATATTCAAGTGTTGGTCCTCTGGGAAAAAATCAAGAAGGTATTACTGAACCCATTCATATACAAACAAAGTTTGCACATGACAAAGTTGGACTGGGATACAATCCAGGAAAGACATCAGACCAAAAACATGTTTATAAGTCTAAGTGGAAGAAAAAGACACTGCCTTCACTATCACAGGAAGTAAAAATTCAACAGACTCAAGAAGAGTATGAAAAAGAACAAAAATAAATGACAATAAAGATAGAGGAAACAACCAATGATCAAGTTCCAATGGTATCAGGTATGACATTACAAGGAGTAGAAGTTCTAGAGGATATGAGAGAAGAGGTAGAAAGAATCAGGGAATTGTTTGCACCACTGAAAATTCTAGTCACATACAGTGGTAGACAACAAGTAGATGATTCAGAAATTGACTCGAATGAGTATGAATGGGGTCCAGATAATCTCTCAGATAGATCTAGTACAAAAATTCCAGAAGATTCCAATGATATCACAGATGAAACTATACGCTTAAAACTACAAATGGAGATAGAAGAAATCAAACTAAAAATACAGCCAGACTATGATCAAAAGCTAAAAGAAGGAAGGACACAAGAAAATTCTTTACCTACTATGTCTCCCTCTAATAGGATAGAATAAATCAGGTATGGAACTGCACAAGAAGAATTGGAAGCTACAGAAACAGAACCAGTCATTAGTCGAGAAGAAGTTGAATGGAGTAAAAGACATAAATTCATAGAACCATCAAGGTTATGTCAATAGTTATGTCAAATACTAGTGATAAATGAACCAAATCATGAAGGAACTTGCAACATCAAAGATGTAGATATTGACACTATACATAAATTCACTCAATCACTTGAAGAAGAGTCGGAAACTTCCTCTTATGACTCTGATGACTCCAACAATAGTCCTATTGATGATAATACCTATTCAACATCAAACTCTGACTCCTCTGTCATGCTTTATTGAGTCAATTTTATTGAGTTACTAATATTCCCCTAGCGATTGATTTGATTCAGATGATCAAGAGATCTCAACTTGATATGAAGCGATGAAGCTGAGATGCCCCTTAGTGATAAGAATTTGTTTGATTTTCTTTATTTGAAAAGATTTTTTTGCTCGAATTTTGATGAAGATTTTTAAAAAATTCTCGACCTTGAAGATGTGAGGTCATGAGGTTCTTGAGTATGCCCCCTCGAGAGAGAAATTGAATGATAGCAAGGGTACACAATTTTATGTAATTGTTTGCAATGATAATTATTTGAGCACAAAGATTGAGTCAAAGGAATATTCAAAGATTTCGCAATGATTGATGATAAATTGAGCGCAAATTGAAGAAAAGAATGAGAATGTGATGAAAGCGCTAAGTGGTCTCAGTTGTGCAAAATTGACTAGGAGAATGATTGGAAGACTCGTACGATAGTTTACTGGACAAAGACAAAATTTCTGACAGGCCGAGTTTTTAATGAATGATGACTATAAAAATGTGTGTGTGGAAATACCATCTTTGAGAGTTTATTTGCAAGGTCTTGTTACTGATGAAGACTACAGAATATCTATATTGCAAGAACTCAAGTTGTTGGATGAACGTTGGCAAGTGGTGTTTGATCATCTGAGAGTGTATCAAAAGAGAATGTCTAAAGGATATAACAAGAAATTTAGACAATGAGAATTTCTCGTTTGCTGACCTTGTCTTGAGAGAAAAACCTAAAAATTAACAGTTTCGAGACAACAAAGGGAAGTTTGAACCCAACTGGTTGGGTCCCTACATCGTTACTGCAATCTTTGGCTCTGGTGCCTAGTAGCTCTCAACATCAGAAGGAGAACAATTATGTGAACTGATAAACACCATCCACTTGAAAAATTTATTCACTTAGTATTGTCCACTCCAACAACTTGTACAGCTGAAAAATGTCCTGAAAAAAATCTAAAAATCATAAAAGTCCGGAAAAAAATAAAATAAATAAAAAATAAAAAATCTTTGTCAAGCAGGTGAAAACCTGGCAAACAGGCACCTCTTATACTCAAACGCTCCATCTATCAACGCAATGTTGGTATTTCCCTCTTTCATGCATCTTTGCTTTCGCTTGTACATATATTTTAGTTGCTTTTGTGACATTCTGGTTCTTTTAGAACCCTCGTGGCTTGAAACTAATCAATGTCCTAGTCTTAGTGTAATCGACTGGGCATTTTACGTGTCCTAAGCAGTATCAACCAAGTCATCATTCTATCAATGATACCGAGTCATCCAATCTAAGTCAATCACCTGTCTCCTAACTACTGAAGAGTTTTATCACTGAGTACACAAGGAAAACAACATTACTGAAAACAGTCACTAAACAGTTTGAGATATGAATGAAATATTTCTTTGTGTGTTGTCTTTTATATTGGTTTTCAATTATTATTCCCTCTAAGTAACTCGAGAAAGTCTATCTTGACTAAGAGGAGCAAGGATTGGGGGCATAATATTTTCTTTGTTTTCTGCTTGTAGGAATGATTCCGATGATCTGAAAATATATAATCAGTTGGGTGTCTATGATAAGAGCCTTCACATCAAGGTGAAATCACCACACATACCTCGACTCCGCTTATTTGTATGCTACAGGGAGGTTGGCATCATTTCTTTGTTTTTTTTGAGGTAATTTCTTTAAATGTGTAATCCGGGTCCATGCGTAATCTGTCCAAGGATATGAATGAAAAAGGGTCATTGCGGACAAGATAATTAATATTTCACATGAAAAGAAAGGAACTCTAATCTGCCTACTATGTTTGTAAACACTCAATGATGAAACTTGAGCATTCCAAATCCAGTGACTAGTTTAAGTTGCATTCATTCTGCATTTTCTGCATTCCGAGTGATTTTGGTATGGTAACAATGATCTCTTTATCTTCTCAATGAGAGTTTGAAGTTTCATCATTTTTAAGCTAAGTGGTCTATTTTTAATCTTTTCTTTGATCGAGTACTTGTGTATTGAGATGTTAGCTGCATACATAAGCATTTTATATAGATTCATACACATTCATTTGCGTTCATATTATTGCATAGAAAAAAAATAAAAAAATTGCATTAATCTTATTTATTTTCATCATTTATTTGCATATGAAAAGAAACAAAAACATTCATATTCATTTGCATTGCATACATCCATACTTAACAGATATGCATACATATAGAACAAAGCATCTCATAAACCAATCGACACAAGTACAATGAAATCAAATCAAGATCTTGTATATATAATCATCAATATCTCGGGGTACAAGTGATATAACTATCATATACAATCTCCCATCGGAGAAAGAATTGTATGGGCTACAAAAAATGGGCTATCTAACAATATCTAAGAGCTATAAAGAAATCTATCTCTCTGCCTCTCCCTCATCGCCAGGTGGTGGAGGAGGTGGAGCCTGTTGACCGACATCCTACCTCAGTGCCCAAGCTCCCTTAGATCATGCCATGTACTGAGAGTAGGAGACAACCTGCTATGCTATAGGAACTGCTATGCTATAAGCCGCAATGTAATAAGTTGCCCGACTGGTCTAATGCAAAACCTCCTACTGAAGAGAGTCTCGCTCTACCCTCATCTCAGCGAGATGACGATCACACTCAGCTCTGACCTCAGCTAATTGGTGATCTCTCTCTTCTCTATGCTCTACCAGCTATCGGTCTCGCTCTGCAAGCTGCGTCTGAGCCACTGTCAACTATGACTGCAGACCTGCTAATTGCGCTCTCATCGACCGTGTTGCATCAGCTGCTCCCTCATAGACTCCTCGCCTCCATCTCTGCCTCCAGCTCCACCCTGCTCATCCCTCCTTTGTCATACCTGTCTAGGAGCTATTCGCTCCTCCTCTCCTCCACCCTCTATTGTCCTAACACCACTCATCCTCACACCAACAGCTCCTAGGGATTTGCCCTCTCCTATATGCTACTGTCTCCCCCAGTTGGTACCTTACTGTTGCTCACACTAGGATCACCACCTGCCCGCCTAGGAGCCTCTGCTCTCCGTCCTTGTACCTGTCCCTGTGCCTATGCAGGGGCGTCATCCTCAATCTCCTCTATGAGAGGCGCCTGCTCTACCAAATCTGTAAATCTAGGGAATGGATGCAGCTGGAACCAATCCCTGTACTGGGGCAATACCCCCGCATCTGCGATGTCATCCAAGTAATCCCACCTAAGTCATTGTAACCCTATCAGCTCCTCTGCATAATGAGCGTACGTAGTAAACTCCCATGAAATCCCCTAAGGCCTACCATACTACCTCATAACCCGAGATACAAAAAATCGCTCAATGACTATCACAGATCTTCCCATAAGAGGATGAGTCATGAATATAACTCTCCGCATAGATCTCCAGTCATCCCAAAGCTCTAGACCCCTATACGATCTCCATACGACAACTATCAGGTCATCTAGTACTCTGTCTTTCCCATATGGGCCTAAGTAATGTATCCAGAATATCTATAAACAATCAGTTGTTCCGGATCTCTGGCGTCATCCACTATAGGTCTGCAAACTGCGATATGCTCCAAGGCCCATATCTGTAAAATCAATACCCCTGCAGCCATGCTCTTCCCCTCTATGTATACAATCTCATGCATCTCATAATACATGTGGGCTAAAACACATGAACCCCATCCTAATCTCTTAGGGTGATCCACAAGCCTCTGTAACATCCTAGCCCAGCCGCATAAGAAACCCTGTTGTCCCTTGTTTGACATAACAAAGCAACTAATAAATCCTGCCAAGACACAAGCCAGTGGAAACTGCTCACTATACCTAGTCATCATATCATCCTAGCTGATAGCCCACGTAAGGATGTCCTCATCGTGAAATACTTGTCTCAATGCTAGTAAGCCAGGATGCTATGCAGAATCGTAATCAACCTTATCCCTAGTGAATGGAATCCTAAGAATCCTGTAAACATCCTTGGGAGTGATGGTCATCTCCCCAACTAGTAAATGGAATGTGTTATGCTCAGAGTGAAATCTCTCCACAAGTGTTGTGAGCATCCTGTGATTCACATAGATGTCAAGCATGTCTAAAAGGTGAGTAAATCTGCACAAATCAATATGTGCCTTATCCACATCGAATAACTCGAGCACTAGTCTCATAGTCGGAGGATAGACGCATCAGAAAAGAACATGCGGTAATCGCACCTGCAAGAAGCAAACTGTTGTTCTCAAAATCTGATTCCCCTTAAAACCCTTATAATAATGTGACAAACTCTGTCTGCAGAAGAGAGATCAAAGAGAAGGAAACTTTCAGAGCAACATATGACAAGGTTTTGCAACCTTCTACACTTCGAACTTATACAAAGTTCAGGCAGGTATACCTTATGTGAATTGACTTCACACTTTTAAAAGACAAATCCACAGTAAACCAATCTGAAAACCTATGAATCTTATCGCCTCAATACTAACTGAAACAAAGAAAGAAAGCTTATATTCATGTTCAGTATTGACCTACAAGATGTGAAAAAAGACAATCGCAATAGATACCAGTGCCTTATCCAGGCCACAGAGTCATCTAAGTTTAGACAATACTCCCACAATCAAATATCTCCACACATCCTATCAGCTTGGCTTCTACAGATCCCCACATATGCCTGACATACATAAGAATTTTACTCGTACCAAACTAAACTACATTTATCAAATTCAAAGTATCCCACAAAGAATTTACTGATAGAAATGATTCTTGCGTATTTAATACCCCTCTTGAAGAGAAAAGCTAAGAAGCACATCTACTTGAAGTCACCTTACAACCCATATTCAAAAGGAATAACCCTAAATTACTCAGATTGAAACAGTAAATAATTGCAAACATACTTGAAGACAACACAAAGTCTAAGCTCAAAACCGATGGTCTGTGTATTGATATTATTTTAGAAAGTATTACAAAAACATTTGAATGTTCTCCATTAAGACTTAACAAAAAGCTCAGATAAAATTTCTGCAGTGTTCCCTTACAATTTCTTGTGATCCTTTTTACTAGTCTTGGTATCCATTTATAATAACATGGATGCATACATAGCTTCGGACTTCCCTAAGGAAATTGTTACCATCATTACTTCTCTCAAGAAGTAGTTACAAAACCTTTTCCAAATGCAGTTACAAGTCCTTTTCAACATCCGCAGATTCTTCTACTTGTTGTTCTATTGCAACCTCTTCTAACTGCTCTTCATCCAATACTACATATTTTCTTGTCCGCTCCTGGTATACATCATCAGCAGGCCACGAGAAGTTAATCACTTTTCCCTTTGTCTTGGCTAATCTTTTCCAAGAATTCCTCATTTTGTTAACCTCTGAATTTAGAAAACCATAATGAGATTTGAATTTCTCAATTTCCTCAATTGTTTTGATAAATATGGAGGCATCCTCTGAATTAATAATTCCTTTTATTCTTAATGACAATTTGGCTTCTAATTCCTTAAGCCATATTTGTTTGTCCTTTAATTGAGTTGGACTGGCAAAACCCCCTGGGAGTAATTCAAAAACTTGATCAGTGTACTCTTTCTTGTACAAGTTGATCTTTCTATCTACATTATCTACTCCTTCTACTAACTTTACTAAATCCTTTGTCATATCATAAGTAGATTTAATAATGGGGTCAGCCCCTGCCTCGTCATAGGATACACAAATAAGTTCTATATCCTACTCTCTGGGTTTCCACTTGTCAAAAATAGGCATTAGAACAACCTTGTCTCCATTTAGCTCATTCCACATGTCCAAAATCTTATTCATGTTGTTGTACATTAGTGAGGACCCTATGGTGTCAGCAAAACTCAAAATTGTAGCCCTTACTCTCTCTTCATATTTCTTTGCATACATGGCCTGAGCCTGTTTTAGCTTCTCCAATTCATGGGGAGTGATCTCAATCAACTGAGAACTAGAAGGTGCTGGAGATGGTGGGAATTCAATAATGGGGCTAGTAGGTGGAGGCCTTGCAGGAGAAGAGGAGATCATCAATGTTGAGGACTTGCCTTGATGGTATTGTCCTGCCAACTGGCTTTGTAGCTTGGCAATGATGTTATCTTTACCCCTTACCTCCTCCTTGGTACTGTTATAAGCTTTTAAAACTATCTCCAACTTAGCTTGGAGATCTTCTTTTTCCTTTGCCTCTCTTTCTGCTACTACAACACTAAACTTTGTCATCTCTAGAATAGTGTTAGCGGCTTCCACCACCCCAGTGCTTTGTACTATTTTCACTATCATACGTCCAAGGTAACTTGACCCTGGAGTATCCCTTTTCTTTTTATTCTCATCTCTTTTTAGAGACCACATGACCAAAGCAACATGATCCTTGCTGAAGGTGACTCCTTCCATGGGTTTAGTCTCTTTCCTTACTGCCTCTAAAACCAAGGCATCTGCTATGTCCCATTCAGGGAGGATAAGTACACCAGCCTTTGCTACCATGTCTCTTCCTTGCTCAGGAGTGATGGTCTTGAACTCAGTAATCATCTCTTTCTTTATTTCTTCCTCCACCACAGCTGCATCCTTGTGGGGCTGCTCACTCTTCCTCTTCTCACATCTAGCATTGAAATGATCAATGTTCTGCTTCCACACAAATTGCATGAAAGCTCCTGATGTGACAAAGCTGCTATCAGCCAAGAAATATTCACTGGCTTGTTTAACATTAGGATCCAACTCCTGGCCTTTGAACTCATCAATAGGTATATTCATTTCAGCATTAAGGGGTTCTTCTGGCATTCCCTCTTCTACTTCATCATAGGTGTAGGCTATCTCCCCAAGGCTACCTAATTGTAGCAGTTGTTCAGTTGTTGCTTGTTCATCTCCTACATGAATAGGGGATTGAGATGGTGAATACAAGGGATCCTCATATTGCACTTCCTTTCCCACCCTTTGCTTCTTTGGGCTCTCCTGAATATCAATGATTTCTTTTATTTTTCTCTTACCTTTTGAAGTTGAAGGCTCCCCTGTTTTTGGTACTAACACACTATATTTGGACCTTTTATGTAAAACATAATCACCTAGAGGGATTGTTTTGGCAGATGTAGACCTAGTTAAAACTAGTTTTGCCTTCTTAGGATTATTTTTAATCACAACCTCCCTTTTTTCTTTCAACATCTGCATCACATCTTCAAAACAAAGAATTAAGAATTTTGCCTTTTCTTGAAAGGGGTGGAAACTAGACAAAGGATCATAGCTAGTGTCAAATTGATGCACAAAATCTAAGGCCTTCTTGTAGGCCACCCATTTCTCTTTCCTCAAATCTTGCTCATCCAAATCAAACTCATTCCTGATCAGGTCCTCAGGGAATTGAAATTGATGAGGTCTGCCTCTGCATACTGCCCTTTTCCTGAACATGTCGTTGAAGAAATATTCAAGGTCGGCACACCTTGATACTGCAGTTGATAAATGATAGGGTTGAAGGAAATATTCAAAACACATCCAACCCCCTTTAGTTATCACAAACTGATGTGCTATAGTTATTGTAGGGAAAATGGTCCCTTTACCTCTAGCTGTTAACTCTACCTCTTGCACACTTCCAATCTGCCTGAGGACTTCTGCAATTCCTATTTTTAATGAGACCTGGTAGGGCAACAAAAATGGAGTACCTTTGAAACCATACACTCTAAAAACTGTGGAAACAGGGTACAAGTACATATCACCCCAATTATGGACAACTGTTATATTCTCGGCAAATTCCTTTGGCCTAAGGAATTCTAAAAGAGCTTTAGGGACTCTTGGATTTTCTGAGCATAAAAGAGTCCTGATCTTGGATGCAAAGCACTTATCAAACCTTAAGTAGCTAGCATCTTCTCTGTCCCATGACAGCATTGTGCTCCACAACTGAACTGGTATCTTCTCTCCATCCTTTTCTTTTACTAGATCCATTCCATTTGCAAAGTAATCTCCACCCTTAAATAAAAATAGGTGCATGAGGAGGGAGTACCATCCAAAAGGCCTATCCACTTTTCCATTTTTTATCCCTATCAAACCTTCATGGATGGCATCAGTGATATAGGGTGCATAATCAAATGTCACTGCTAGAGAAGGATTTAAAATTTGAGCAATCATTAGCATGTAATGAGTTGGCATGTTTGCTTCAGCATCTTCTCCAAAAATTTGGCAGAGTGACTAGTATAATCCCTTGGCTCTTAGAGTGAATAGATTTAAGGAGAAAGGCTCCACAATATTTGGTCCTACAATAGATAATCCACCTATTTTAACAAAGAATTCTTTAAGAGGCCCATTCCTAAGGTGATTCCTCTGTGCATTGTAAACCTGAGCCAATGATTTGAAATTGATGGGCTCCAAATAGTTGGACACTTCACTAAGGCCGAATGCATTTCTGAACTCCTCATCATTAATCTCAATGAGGATTTTTCCATTTATGTCCCTAATACTCTTTGTAATTGGGTCATAATTGTGTGCAACCTGAGTTAGAATGTCTACATCCATGAACACTCCAAGAACTACCAATTTTCCTACATCCAACTCCCAAATGTTGTTCATTGGGGCCAAGGAGTGTCTCATACCAAATCCAACTTTAAACAAACCCAACCCAAACAACCCTATCTGCGGGTCTCTCAGCTAATTGCCTTTGTCATACAATCTGTCTCCTATTCTTAAACGAGGAGCTTTTGGCACTAGCTCTTTAACCTTAGCTGCCACATTAGTTGACATGGTTAATTGCTCCAGGAAATCATCACAGATTGCCCTCTCTTGGTAATTGACTTTCCCTGAGAACTCCCTTTTAGGTGCCATCTCAATAATACTATGCAAGTAAATTAATTACTTGCCCCAACAGTTCTATTAACAGATCAAAACCCCAATTCAAACAAACTGTTAAGCAAAAGTACGAGAGAACCTGTTCTTGGCTTGAAGAAATCTGCTTTGCACCCACTTCTTCGCAACAACTCTTCAAAATGATGCCTACATTCAATTGATGTGAGACCATATACGGCAATCGGGCTCTTAATTGCAACATTGATACTACATGCTTCGGCTATCCTTTCAAAATTGAATTCATAGAAGAATTCAAAAATTTCGCTCCAATGGGTCATGACACACCAGTGTATTTTCTTTTCTGCTCTTTCACCATTTTGCAGAGCATAACATCCTTGCATGTTCATCTAGCGAAACTGCGCTAGCCACTAGATCATATCAAACTTGCACTGCCTTTACCCTTTTACCTTTCCTCATCCGGCAATGAGCTAAAAATCCTTTCGCTACTTCGCGGGCCTTAACCCTCGAGCATTTTCCTTTCACGAAGCTGCACCAAGCGTTAGATGAAGCTCTAATCACTCGGCCTTTAACTCCGATCGGGACCCTCAACATTTTTAACTAACCGCGCCTCATCTTGATAGCTAACGGTTTTCGTTGTTTCGCAGAGGTTAATCCGCTTCCATCTTTGGGCCACAAAACAACGAGAAGTGTTGGATCAATATTGAGATGAATGCCTTTTAAGTGGGCCCTTTATCAAGGTACTACTTACCCCACTTGTTCACCGGTTAACAAATGCCACGTGGCATTCGGCTATTAGCCCTGGAAGCTCCTTCGGGTTCAGTTCTGAGTCAGCCGCGTGTCTTACTTCACTATTCCCACATAAATGCCGGTTACACATAGGCAGGCCCTCAGTCACCTTTAAAAACCACGTGTCACTCGACACATCATTATTGAGCCCCACAAAAGGCAGCACCCATCATGCCACGTCACGCCTTTATGTGACTTGCACCTGTCTTTCACGACTTCACGAACATTAATCTTCAGTTGGTTTGCAGCCACGAAGTCATGAGAACCATTGGATCAAAACAAAGTTGATCGGCCTTTACCTTTATGCCTTGCCTATGTTGTGGGCCCACTGCCCCTTAATCCTCAAATTTAACTCACTAAATGCTTTGATTTTCGGCCACATGTCACTTTCTTACTTGCCACTTAAACCAGCTGGACCGCTCACTTGGAATGCCATGTCATTTTTGCCACTTCGCGAAAGCTATTTTTCGAGCATCTTCATCTTGCGAAACTGCACTGGCCATTAGATCTCGGGGACTTGCGCATCTGTTATGCCTCTTATAAACCTCCTCGCCCGAGCCCATCAACCTTTTGCCATTTCGCAAAGAGTAAACTACAAGCATCTCTCGGCTGCCAAACAATGCGGGTCGTTGATCTCTTTCAAAACTGACCACCTTTTAGACAAAGGAGAAGTCTTCACCGCTGGGTCCCGCCAAACCTTTTCGCCATTTCACGAAAGGTAACTTGCTTATTTTGACTGCGAATCAACACGAGCTGTTGGATTCAAAATGAGATGGAGGCTCGTTAAGCTGGCCGCCAATGCACGCGGTCAAGCCTGCTTTTGCCTTTCACTATTTCGCATAGCTTAATACACCTGCAACTTCGCCTAACGAAACAGCGAAAGTCGTAGATTTATCTGAGAATTGTGCGATACTTACAGGACCCGACAACATTTAGGAAAAGGCATAACAGATAGGCGTAAATTTTTACAATTATTTAATGACCGCCTAGGCAAGTAACAAGGGGGGGGACACTTTACACGACTTAAAGACCCATTACTTAAGTGAATAAAGTAATGCAGAAATAGAAGCCAGAGGGTTTTTTATCAGAAATTTGAGCGATTAAAAACTAAACCCTTAACCCTTAAAGACCTAGAACATATTTGAAGCAATTAATAGCATACCTGACTCAAAATTTTCAAAACTTAGCCAATCATGGGAAAAGAAAACCCATTTCTTAAACAGTGATAACACAAACAACAAAGCATGAGAGAATCATCCAAATCATGCTAGACAACTTAAACATCACGCAAATCCAAATACATCAATTGCAAAATCAAATTTTCATGTTTGCACCCTTAAAAAAGCTCATTGTTTTTCATATGACATTTCAGGCAAAAAATCGTACGAGTCAGCTATAGCTATAGGATGACAAAAGACTCTAATACGACAGAAAACATGCATTTGCACGACAAAATGGTCTATCAAGCAAACTTTCGTATGACACAAGGGGGTGTCCCGAATGACAAAACTAATGGCTTTAAAAGATAAAACATAAAAGAACAGTTTATCATATGAGACAGAATGGTGTCTCGCACGACAAATCGAAAATGACCGACTTTTAAACGCCATAATTTTTTTTTTCAAAATTGATGAAATGAAAGAGCTAAAAATTAGACTCTTACCGTTGGCTCGTAGTTCTGAGGTTGATTATGACATCTCTGGCGCTCAAATCGGTGCTCCTGGATCAGAATGACCATCTTTCTCTGCAGAGGGCTTTTCAAATTTCAAACTTGGAGAGGTTAAAATAAATTAAAAATGAACTTTGACCCCTTATATAGCCCAAAACCCTAATTTTTCAACTTGCTCTGATGGACATGAAAATTGTACTCTTAGCTAATTTGCACATCCTGATTCCATTTTCAGGATTGAAATCAAAATCCGAGATCATCCTCCTAGTCAATTTCATACAACTGAGATCACTTAGCACTTTCATCACATTCTCAATCTTTTTCTTCAATTTGCGCTCAGTTTCTCATCAATCATCGCTAAATCTTTGAATATTCCTCTGACTCAATCTTTGTGCTCAAATAATTATCATCGCCAACAATTGCCTAAAACTGTGTACCCTCGCTATCTTTCAATTTCGCTCTCGAGGGATCATACTCATGACCTCACGACCTCACATCTTCAAAGTCAAGAATTTTTTTCAAATCTTCATCAAAAGTTGAGCAAAAGAATATTTTCAAATAAAGAAAATCAAACAAATTCTTATCACTAAGGGGCATCTCAGCTTCATCGCTTCATATCAAGTTGAGATCTCTTGATCATCTGAATCAAATCAATCGCTAGGGGCATATCAATTTCATCGCTTCAAATCAAACTGATATTTGCCTTCATTTGAATCAGTCTCTTAACGTTAATCAGTTTCATCGCTTTTCATCAAGCTGATTATTCATTTAAACTCAATCAAAATTTTAAAGAGTATCTTTGATCACACGCTTAATCTAAGCAGGTGTTCAGTTTCATCGCATCAAATCAAGTTGGACACTTTATCTTCTCTCATCGTATCTTGATCCATCAAGTTCAAGACCAATTTTATCTTCGTTCACTGTGTCTAGTTCAATCAAGTTCTAGATCAGTAGGATCCACTCCTTGATCAATCAAGTTCAAGTTCGGTATCTTTGCTCTCTATCGGTCCTAGTTCAATCAAGTTCAGGATTGGTTTTGCTTTAATCAACTATGTTCATCTTCATCGCATCAAATCAAGCTAAACACCTTGCTCTTCATCTGGTTCATGATCAATCAAGATCAGAACTGGTATCTCCTAGACATATCAACATATTCTTTGAACCAACGCGCTACTCGCACACTAATTCAAAGAGGGGCAAATGTAATACCCTAAAATTGGTCACCTAAACCATGGGCCCCTAATTTAGACAACATCACCAAGGTCCTAACCAAAGGCAATTAAATCAACTTTGAGCACACAATTAATTAATTCTTCAATCATCAAATGTCACATCGCAAGTGAATTATTCTATATTAATTAAAAGTTATTTAGTTAATTAAATTATTCCAAGAAAATCATTTTGATCAATTATCCTATTTAATTTATTAAATATCCTTGCATATTTAATTAATTAATAAATTTGCCATTTAATCATTAAAAAAGGAATTAATTTATCACAAAAGATGAATTGATATGCAAAGCAAGAGTTAAATTAAAAATAAAATAAAGAATTGAATTGAGAGAGAAATCAAACTTGAGATATTATTTCTTTCTTCTAAATTGAGAACTTGTTAAATTGAATTGTTAATCATTCTCTAAAATTGAAACTCAAAGCTTTTGAGAAAAGAAGTTCAGTTGCATTAAAAAAAGACTCTTTTCTTGAATAAATCAAAGAATTACCTATTTTTATCTCAAGTGCATGGAATTAATTGAATTATATCTCTAATGCAAACTCAAACTTCTTTTCTAAATGCATTTCAATTAAACTATAATTGGAATCTATCTCGAGGTTAACTGAATTTGATCTCTCAATTATTTCAATTATCCTAAATTGTCTTTTTTTCTTGATCTCTCTTGTGATTCTCTATAAATTCAACCTTCATCTCTCATTCAAAACACCCTGGAGATTTATTGTTGTTATACAGTTTTTTCTCTAGAGTCATTGAAGATTTTGTGCTTGCTTTTTGAGATTTTTGCATCTTAGTTTAATTTCTTATTCATGATTGCTTGAATTCATATAGCTTACTATTCATCCATCTAGCATAATCTTCCATCCATTTAGCTTAATCTCATACTCATATAGATTAAATCCTTCATCTTGGTGTAGTCTAGTCAGTGGTATTGCTTATACAAATCTGAGAGCAATCTTATACTCACATCTTTTAGAAGGAAATTAGTTGATTTGTTATGGTTTTCATATTCATGCTTATATCTATCTAACCATACATGTAATGACTTAATTGAAGTGTTGTGTCTTGCAGCTTACAGACTTATTCCACTTTTTCACACACACATTACCCTTGGATCTGGATTAGTTCCTCGATTAGTGTTGTTGCCTTGGGTGTTGTTGTTGGTGTTTACATTTGAAGATCCCTAATTGGTATATGGCAGATAAGTGCTAGCGCCTTGGTTAACACCCTTGTGATTCTTGGTAGCTTGTGGATTACCTGATAAATCCAATATTGGTTGTTTGGACTTCATATCATTAGCATCAATTCCTCCTCATTAATAGCATTTTTGTTTCTGGTCCATAATTTGGATTTGTCTAAAGTGTTGTTGTTGTTGTTTTGGTTGTTAAAGTGAGAGTTGGATGAATTAGTTCCTTCTTTGAAGAACTTCAATATCCCCTTTTTGATGCATGCTTCCTCTACTTGGATTCCATTTTTGATTAACTTGGCAAAAGATGGTATGCATTGGAGCTTGAGTAAATAACTCATCTCACTATTTAGATTGTCGATAAAGATTCCCATCTTTTCTTTTTCAGGCACATCTCGAGGATATCTCGAAACCATCTATCTCCAATGTCGAAGAAACACCATGAATGTTTCATTGTTTTTCTGTTTGGTATTACATACATCCAACATGGTGATCGCGTGTTGAATATTGTAGGAGTATCGTGTGATAAATTTATTGACCAACTCATCAAAGGATCTGATGGGAGGTGTAAGTTTAGACAACCACTCCATTGTTTTCCCTCCCAAACTTCTTGGGAATAACCTCATCAAGTAAGTATCATCATGAGCAAATTCTAGGCTCATGGTACAAAACTCCCGAACATGATCGCGGGGATCACTCTTACCATCATACTTATCGTATTTGGGTATATCTAAATTCGGGGGAAAAGGTATCATGTTTAATCTACTGTCAAAGGGGTAAGGATAAATTTTATTTAAGGAGTATCATATTGTGGTCCCCTATTGCATGTCATGCATTTGTCTTTGCAGCATTTGAATTTGTTGTATAGGAGAAACCAGGGGCGCATTTGTTTATCGAGGGAAAGATTCTCCTCTTTCATTATCCCTAGTTCAAGCATGGGTGTGTTCAGGTATGTTATGTTGTTCAGGTATGTTTTTTTGTTCATGTATGTTTTCAGGGTCACGTGTTTCCTCTTCTCTTTGTTGTTCTTGATAAGCATAATTTCAAGACCTTGTCCTAAAAAATTTCAGTATCGAAGTTTTCAGGAAGCCTCACTCCTTTGCTTGTTAGCATGAGCATGTATTTTTCTTTGTCATCTTCTATGAGTCTTTCCATAAGTTTTTGGAATGAGGGGTTTTCTTGACATTCTTGAAGAAGCTTCTCAGTGATCTATGTTTCCCCTAGATCAGTATAATCGAACGGGTTTGATAATCTTCAACCCATACTAGACTCTGGTTGTGGTTTGCTTTGCTTGTTTCGTTGAGAGCGAGTGACAACAGGTATCTAGTAGAAACTTTCTGTGACAAAGGGGACAAACTCTTCTTCTACTTGTTCAGGAGTTGGTGGGTCAAATCGAGCTATGTTATAAGTGATGCAGACTTGTGGGAAGAAATCAGGGTTGATCCTTCCTCCACGATTCAAGCATTGACTGAATGCTGATTTTTGGCAAAAGGCTTTGCTTTTTAATGGTTTTTTCGTCAAATTAGTTTGACTTGTCTTGAAGATATAACCGCATATGACGGAGAAAGGTGTGATGTGATTTGAAGAGTTGACGATTTATGTAGAGAAATTTGTTTCGTTTGGCAAGTGTTTTGGAACTAGGTTGTCATTTCTTCAAATTAGTTTTGTGATGAAGAGTTTTTCTTCTCAAAATATGAGTGGTCATACACAAGTGATCAATGGTTTCCTTTTATTTGTTTGGATTAGGATACTTCGTTTGAAAACTTAAGTCTACTTTATCGAGTAGAGGTTTAGATTTGCCTCCACGACAAAGTGCGTCAAATGATATGGATATGAGTCTCCTAATATGGAGACTCGATTTGACGACTTAAGTTTAAACTAGGTATGATTATTTGATAGAATCTATTTAGATGGCGGACCTTTTGATCAATATGATGGTGCTACCTGATTTTGATTGGATAAAGTCTTATCTCTAGCTAGTTTTAAATTCGACAATTGTTATTCTAAGGATGCTTGCTTGATTGTTGAAATATTTTCTCTAATGTTCTGGTTTAAATTCTGATTAGTGAGTTTGACTAAGGATCCAAAAGAGTATTCAAGACTGACGATAAAAATTTTCAAAACTGCTTGGTTTACTCTTTGCTTTTCTAAGTTTTGCCCATGCGCTAAGATAGAGATCGGATGCGCTACTATATGAACTAGATGCGCTATTCAAAGCCACCTATGCGCTAAGATGCCTGGGCTATGCGCTAACTCAGAGCTTTGAAATTTGTTTTGACTAGGAAGATCAAGCGCTATTATGTCCTGAATACGTGCTAAAGTTTAGACTCAATGCGCTAAGGTTTGCCCCCAATGCTTGACTGATGCTTGAAAGCACTAATATGGTCTTCAAAAGTGCTAGTGAAATATTTATCAGGAAGATAAGTGTTATGCGCTAGCTTGATGAATAAAAGCACTAAAGTTGGGTTGGTACGCGCTATTTAATGCTTCAGATGCGCTAAGAAGTTGCTCTTATGTGCTAAACCGTCCTAATTGCTTTGTTTTTGGTCTTTTTGGAAAATTTTAACACTTGTTTGATTTTTGATGGATGATTTTCTAAAAATATAAACTGAAAACACAACATGAAAAAGACAACCAATTTTTCCTATGCTAAACAGATAGTGTTGTGTGTGTGAAAAAGTGAACCTGTAGTTGCAAGCACAACACTTCAATTAAGTCATTATATGCATGGTTAGTAATCAATAAGTAATAAACCATAGCAAAGCGACCAATTGCCTTCTAAAAGATGTGAGTATAAGATTGCTCTCAGATTTTTATAAGCAATACTAGTGACTAGACTACACCAAGATGAAGGCTTTAATCTATATGATATTAAGCTATATGGATGCAAGATGGATGAATAATTCAAGTAATAATAATCAATTCAAGCAACAATGAATGAAAAATGGATGCAAATAATCTAAAAAGCACAACAATCTTCAATGACTCCAGAGCGAAATTAGCGTGGTAATAATCTCTAAGAGTGTTCTCAAAAATCTCTGGGGTGAATTGGAATGAGAGCTGAAGACTGAATTTATAGAGAATCACAAGAGAAAAAGCTCAATTTAGGATTAATTGAAATAATTGAGAAATCATGTTCAGTTAACCTTGAGATAGATTCCATTTATAGTTTAATTGAAATGCATTCAAATTAGAAGTTCAAGTTGCATTGGAAAATAATAATAAATTAATTCCATGCATATAGGATAAAAATAGATAGTTCTTTAATTTATTCAAGAAAAAGGTCTTTTCAATGCAACTGAACTTCTTTTTCTGAAAAGCTTTGAGTTCCAATTTTAGAGAATAATTCAATAATTCAATTAAATTGCTTTTCTGATTTCAAGTTCTAAATTTAGAAAAAGAAATAATATCTCAAGTTTGAATTTTCTCTCAATTCAATTCTTTTTGTTTTATTTTCAATTCAACTCTTTGTAATAAATTAATTCATCTTTTGTAATAAATTAATCCTTTTTGCATGATTGAATGGCAAATTTATTAATTAATTAAATATGCAAGGATATTTAATAAATTAAAATGGGATAATTGATCAAAATGATATTATTGGAAATGATTTGATTAATTAAATAAATATTTAATTAATATTGAGTAATTGATTTGCCATGTGATTTTTGATAATTAAAGAGTTAATAATGTGCTCAAGATTGATTTAATTGCCTTTGGTTAGGACCTTGGTGATGTTGTCGAGATTAGGGGCCCATGGTTTAGATGACCAATTTTAGGGTATTACATTTGCCCCTCTTTGAATTAATGTGCGAGCAGCGCATTGGTTCAAAGAATGTGTGATGTCTAGGAGATGCCAGTTCTGAACTTGATTGATCATGAACTAGATGAAAAGCAAGGTGTTTAGCTTGATTCGAAGCGACAAAGCTGAATGAAGTCTAATTAAAGTGATACCGATCCTAAACTTGATTGAACTAAGAAACGATAGAAAACAAAGATACCGAACTTGAACTTGATTGATCAAGAAGCAGATCTTACTGATCTAGAACTTGATTGAACTTAGATGCAGTGAGTGATGATAAAAATCAATCTTGAACTTGATTGATCAAGACACGATGAGCGAAGAATGAACTGTTCAGCTTGATCAAGAAACGAATACTGAACACCTGCTTAGATTTAGTGTGATCAAAGATACTCTTGAGACTTTTGATTGAGCTTAAACGAATAATCAGTTTGATTTGAAGCAATGAAACTGATTAACATTAAGAGATTAATACAGATGAAAGACAAATATCAGCTTGATTTGAAGTGATGAAACTGATATGCCCCTAGCGATTGATTTGATTCAGATGATCGAGAGATCTCAACTTGATGTGAAGCGATGAAGCTGAGATGCCCCTTAGCAATAAGGATTGATTTTCTTTAGTTGAAAATATTTTGCTCGACTTTTGATGAAGATTTGAAAAATTTCCTTGACTTGTGAGATGTGAAGTCATAAGGTCACAAATATGCCCCCTCAGGAGCGAAATCGAAAGATAACAAGGGATTGATTATAGGCAATTGTTTGGTGAAAATAAGTTATTTGAGCACAAATTGATTCTGAGGATTTTTTGAAAATTTTGGTGTTGATTGATGATAAATTGAGCATAGAGTTGATTGAAATGTTGATGTGTAGAACGAAACTTGAAGTAAGATTCAGCGTTGAAATTGAGCGCAATTTTGAAGAAAGAATGAGCATTTGATGAAAAAAGCACTAAGTGGTCAAAATTGTGAAATTGACTAGCAAAATGATCTCGAATTTTGATTTCGATCCCGAAAATGGAATCAGAGCAGGCAAATTAGCTAAGGGTACAATTTTCATAACCATCGGAGCAAGTTGAAAAATTAGGTTTTAGGCTATATATAGGACGAAAATGTCATTTTCAAATCATTTTAACCCTCCAAGTTTGAAAATTCAAAAAGCCTTCTGCAAAGAAAAATGGTGGTCCCTACCCGTCAGCATCGATTTGAGCGCCAGAGAAGACATAATCGACCTCGAAACTATGAGCTAGCGGTAAGTGATCGATCTTAAGCCTCTTTATGTTTCCAATTTTGAATTTTTTTGTTCATTTTTCACGTTTTTCACGTGTTTTGGGTCAGGCATCACATTTTATCGTGCGAGATAAGATCTTGTCTCATACGAGAAACTGGTAAAAAATATTTTTTCATTTGAGCCTACTAGTTTTGTCGTACGGGGTCCACCCTTGTGTCGTACGACGGGTCTGTTAAAAGACCATTTTGTCGTGCTAAGTCTGTTAAATTGTTGTTTGTGGTTGTTTTCTCGTACGAGAGCCATTCCTGACGTGTACGAGATGCTGCTTGACTGTGTTTTGTCATTCGAAAGACAATGATCATTTTTGAAGGTGTAAACATGAAATTTTGGTTTTACATTTGACTTATTTGAATTTGCGTGATGTTTTAACTTCTCTTGTAGGTTCATTTGGAATGTTTTCTGATGATCGTTGTTGGGTTTTTTGCTGGTTCGATTACCTCCTGTTCTCTTCAGATGTGTATATCCACCTACGATGGCATTAGTTTGTCATCTATCTGAGGTTGAGCAGGCTCATGTTGATTTATGTGGCTTGACTAATTTAATGCGATTACTTGATATCCGTGTGAACCACAGGATGCTCACGACATTGGTTGAGCGTTTTCATTCGGAGCAGAATACCTTTCATTTGCCAATTAGGGAATTGACTATCACTCCCAAGGATGTGTACAGGATCCTTCGTATCCCTTTTGCTGGGGATAAGGTGGATTATGATACTGCATTGTTACCTGGACTACGGGCTCTTAGGAACGTATTCAGGGTTCCCGACATTTTGACTCGTTCCATGAGTTGGGACATATTGATGAGCAGGTACAGTGAGGAGTATCCGCTGGCATGTGTCCTAGTAGGTTTCATTGGTTGCTTTTTGATGCCAGACAGAGGGCAACAGGGTTTCCAAAGCGGATGGGGATGGATGTTGGAGAGGTTGATAGAGACCCCTCAGAGATTTGGCTGGGGCTCTTGTTTATTGGCCCACATGTATTGGGAGATGCATGAGATCGTATACAGAGATGGGTGGAGCATGGTCGCGGGTGTATACATTTTATAGGTGTGGGCTTGGGAGCACCTTCCCGTTTGTCGGTCGATTGTTGATGATAGCAGAGAGCCAAGGCAGCCAATTATTTACAGGTATGCTGGATATATTACGTAGCCCCATCTGGGCAAGACAGATTTTTGGCGACGACAGCTCGACAACCTTATAGCAGTTGTCTGGAGACCATACAAAGGATTGGAGCTGTGGGATGATTGGCGAAGGGTTCGTAGGGACCTTTTTGTGACACCCCCACTGATCGGGAGATCACAGACTGTTGTGGAGCGATTCGTCATTTCAGGAGTGATGAGGTTGTACGGCCAGCCTCAGGGGATCTCACAGGAGTATACAGCGTATGCTCGCTATGCTGATGAGGAGAGGCAGGGATGGTCTCCACGATTGTCGTATGCTTTGGCTATGCAGGAGCTAACAGGTTTACATCGCTTGAGATGGGATTACCTGGAGGATGTAGCAGATGTGGGGGTATTGCCCCAGTATAGGGATTACTTTCAGCAGCATCCTTTCCCACGGTTTACAATTCTGGGAGAGAAGGCTCCTCATATTGAGGATGTGGAGGATGATGCCCCCACACCGGCACAGGGATAGGGCCAGAGGTAGGGACAAGCACAAAGATCAGAGGCTCCATGACGGACTGGTGGTGATCCCGGTGCTAGCAGCAGCAAGGTGACAGCTGATGTTGGACAGTAGAGGGGTGAGGGTGGATCCCTTGGGAGAGTAGTCATGAGGTTGGGTGGCAAAGAGGAGGAGCAAGCAGGTCCGGCAGCGGGGGGATGAGCATGGTGGAGCCATAGGTGGAGATGGCGGTGGAGATGGCGATGGAGATGGTGGCGGAGAGCCTGCGAGAGAGCAGGGGGCTGACACAAGATGGTCGATGAGAGCACGTCTTGCAGAGCTGCAGTCACAGTTGACAGTGGCTCAGACTCAGCTGGCGGAGTGAGACTGATAGCTGGTCGAGGTTAGGGCTGAGTGTGATCGCCAAATCACAGCATTGAGAGCAGAGTCGAGAGCAAAAATAGAGTCTCTATGACAGGAGGTGCTTCTCCAGAGCAGTAGAGCAGCATATTATGTGGTGGCATATAGTGTCGCAGTTCCTGTTGCACAGCAAGCGCAACCCTATTCACAGTATATGCTAGATCAGAGGGAGCACAAGCACCTCGACAGGATCCCGGGCATCAGGCTCCTGCTCCTCCACCAGGTGATGAGGGAGAGGACGCCAGCTAGATGATTCATTTTTTCGTAACTAGGATATTTTTTGTAGACACACCCATTTTTTGTAGCCTATGCGATTCTTGCTCCGATGGGAGTTTGTATATGTCATTGGACATCATCTTGTACTCTTATACTTGACATTATATATATATATATATATATATATATATATATGAGATCTGATTTGACTTCATCGTACTTGTGTTGATTCGCTTATGAGATGTCTCTTATATGCTTTATTCTATATGTATGCATTTCTTTTCAGCATGAATGTATGTAATGCAAATGAATATGGATGTCTATGTTTTGGTTTCTTTTCATATGCAAATAAATGATAATGCAAATGAGTAATATTGAAATGTATAAAGCTATATGAAATGTTATGTATGTAGCTAAACATCTCAAAACACAAGTACTCGATCGGAGAAATAATGATAAAAAGACCACTTAGCGTAAGAAATGATGATGCTTTCAGCTCTCTTTCAGAAGATAAAGAAATTATTACCATACATAAATCACTCTAGACTCACAAAAATGCAGAATGAAATGCAAAATGATATACGAAATGCAACCTAAACCTAGTCACTGGATTTAAAATACTTAAGATTCGTCATTGAGCATAACAAACACAATAGGCAGGTTAGAGTTCCTTTCTTTTTCAATGTGCAATATTAATTATCTTGTCCGCAATGACCCTCTTTTCGTTCATATCCTTGGACAGATTTCATAGGGACCCGAATTGCATCATAAAGAAATTCCCTCAAAACAAACAAAGGAATGATATGGACCTCCCTGTAGCATATAGATAAGCGGAGTCGAGGTATGTGAGGCGATTTCACCTTGATGTGAAGGCTCTTATCACATACACCCAGCTAATTTATATGTTTCCAAATCATTGGGATCATTCCTACAAGCAGAAAACAAAGTAAATATTATGCCCCCAATCCTTGCTCCTCTTAGTCACAATAGACTTTCTCGAGTTACTCAGAGGGACAATAATTGAAAATCAATATAAAAGACAACATACAAAGAAAAATTATCATTCATAGCTCAAACTGTCTAGTGATTGTTTTCCGTTATGTTGTTTTGCTTGTGAACTCAGTGATAAACTCTTTGTTAGTTAGGAAACAGGTGACTGACTCGGAGTGGATGAACAGGTTTCACTGACGGAAGAATGACTTGGTTGACACTACTTAGGATATGTAATGTGCTCTATCGAGTAACCTAAGACTAGAACGTTAATCAATTTCAAGTCATGAGGGTTCCAACGAACCAGGATGTCACAAAAGTGACTGAAAATACGTACAACCAAAAGCAAAAGATGCATGAAAGCGGGAAATGCCAACGTTGCGTTGATAGATAGAGCACTTGAGTACAAGAGGTGTCGGTTTGCCAGGTTTTCACCTACTTGGCAAAGATTCATTTTTATTTTTTACCAAGGTGCCTGTTTACTAGGTTTTCACCAGGGCAATTTCTCTCCTTTTTATTTTTTTTCGAATTCTTTTCTCTTTTTTTTTTTCATTTTTTGGGACTTTTTTCAATTTTTAGGATTTTTTTTTCAGGACTTTTTTCAGCTGTACATGTTTGATGGAGCAAAGAGTGCTAAGCAAAGAATTTCTTCAAGTGGATGGTGTTAATCGGTTCATGGAGTTGTTCTCCTTTCGAGTTTGAGAGTTGATAGGCACCAGAGCCGTATGCTACAGTACAATGTAGGGACCCAGCCAGTTGAGTTCAAACTTCCCTTTATTGTCGCGAAACTATTGATTTTTTGGATTTTCTCTCAGAACTAGGTCACCAACTTGAAATTCTCTTTGTCAAACCTTCTTGTTATATCCTCTGGACATTCTCTTCTGATACACTTTGAGATGATCAAATGCCACTTGCCGACGCTCATCCAGCAATTCGAGTTCTTGCAATCTAGATATTTTATGATCTTCATTAGTAACAAGACCTTGCAACGAAACTCTTAGAGATGGTATTTCTACTTCAATAGGTAATACTACTTCAGACCCATATGCCAAAGAGAAAGGTGTAGCCCCAGTAGGTGTTCTGATACTAGTTATGTAAGCCTGTAGTGCAGGATTGAGCTGCAGATGCCAATCCTTCCTAGACTTGTTCATTGTCATGTGCAAGATAGTCAGTAGGTTTTTGTTAGACACCTCAGCTTGTCCATTACCTTAAGGGTAATATACTGATGACCAGTGTTGCTTTATTTTGAATTTCTCACAAAGCTCATTCAGATCGTTATTCTTGAATTGTCCTCCATTATCAGTCACGATGGACGAAGGTATCCCATACCTGCAAATTATATAGTTTAGGATGAATAAGGCGACTTGTTTACCAGTTGCTTTGGTGAGCAGAACTGCCTCTACCCACTTGGTGAAATACTCAGTGGCAGTTATAATGAATTTATGTTTGTTGGATGAAGTCGGATATATCTGACCAATGAGATCAAAGGCCCATTGCTGAAAAGGCTAGTCTGTTATAAATGGTATGAGGTCCCTTGCCGGGGCATGCATGAGATTTCCATGAAGCTGACATTTCTCACAAGTCTTAGCAAATTTTATGGCGTCTTTTTCCATATCTAGCCAGTAGTAGCTAGCCCGTAATAGTTTTCGAGCTAAAGTAAAACCATTCCAATGAGATCCACAAATACCTTCATGGACTTTCGACAATGCACGTTTAGATTCTTCAGTTTCTAGATATCTAAGCAATGTACCATCCAAACCTTGTCTAAATAAATCGTTAGCTATAATAACATACCATGAGGTGTTGCGAGTTAGGTTTCTTTTCTCGTTACGAGTAAGGTTTTCAAGAATAATTTGATCGCATAGATAGGAATAGATGTGGTTGTATCGAGATGAGTCATGTCCAATAATAGAACAGATTATTTGGGTCTCAGGAGAATCATAAGCGGGGTAATATAACTCTTCCACTAGGAAATCAAAGCGAAAATTGAACCCCTGTAACTCAAGTATAGATGCCAAGGTGGCCATAGCATCTACTGCTCTATTCACTGATCTAGGAATCTGTTGGAATGATACAAAAGCAAAGTGCTTCTTGATATCATCCACCATCCTCTTGTAAGGCATCAATTTCTCATCTTGAGTTTGATATGTATCGTTGATCTGATTGATAACCAGTTCAGAATCTCCATAGATATGTAATTCAGCAACCTTCCATTCAATGGCTAGTTTTATCCCATTCACCAAAGCTTCATATTCTGCAATGTTGTTTGTGCAAGGGAATAGAATCTTATAAGACTTTGGGATTGAATACTTATGAGGAGTAATGAATAATATGCCAGCACCTGAACCATTTTGAGTAAAGGAATCATCGAAGAACATCTTCCAAGGTTGTTGACTAAGATGCATTATTGATTCATCTGGGAACTCGACGTGTAGTGGTTGAGTATCCTCAAGTGGAGCTTCAGCAAGTTGATCAGCAATTACCTGTCCTTTTATGGATTTGTGTTCCACATATTCAATGTCAAACTCTGTAAGGATCATAACCCATTTCGCCATTCTTCCGATTATTGTTGCTTTATTAAGAAGATACTTGAGTGGATTGATTTTGGCCACCAACTTGACTGAATGTGTTAGCATATAGTGCCTCAGTTTCTGTGATGCAAAGACTAATGCCAAGCATGTTTTTTCTATTATATTGTAGCTCATTTTATAAGACACCAATGTCCTCCTGATGTAATAAATAGCTCTTTCCTTTTTGTTGTCATCTTGTTGTGCCAGAAGTGCCCCCAATGATGAATCAGTTGCTGATATATATAAAATTAGTGGCTTACCCTGAATAGGTGGCATCAGTATCGGTGGATTAGACAGGTACTCTTTTATCTGCTGAAGATGTTGTTCACACTGCTGATCCCAGTTGTATATTATTCCTTTTCTCAATACTTTTGTAAAAGGTTGAGCCTTGTCTGCTAGTTGAGAAATGAATCTTAAAATGGATTGGAGACGTCCCTGTAGACTTCTCATTTGACTGATGTTCTTTGGAGGCGGCATTTCCATTATAGTTTGGACCTTCTCAAGATCAACCTCGATTCCCTTCTTTGAAATGATGTAGCCAAGTAGTTTACCAGATGTCACTCTGAATGCACACTTCTTTGGATTTAATCAGAGCTTAAATTTTTCCATTCTGTCAAGTATAGGACCTAACTCTTGAATATGCGTTGATCTTTTCATAGTCTTCACTAAGGTGTCATCAACATAACCTTCCATATTCTTATGCATCATGTCATGAAAGATAGTTGTAACTGCTCTTTGATAGGTCGCCCCTGCGTTCTTTAACCCAAATGGCATGACATTCCAGCAAAAGGTTCCCCACGCACAGGTGAAAGTTGTCTTTTCTTGATCTCCAGGAGTGATTTTAATCTGATTGTAGCCAGAAAATCTGTCCATTAGTGAGTACATCTCATACCCAGCTGTCATGTCGACTATCATATCAATATTTGGCAATGGAAAGTCATCTTTTGGACATGCTTTGTTGAGATCTCTAAAATCTGTACAAACTCTAATAGATTTATCTGCCTTCGACACAGGCACTATGTTGGAAATCCATTCAGCATAATCTATTGCTCTGATAAATCCAGCTTTAAGCAGTTTCTCTAGTTCAACTTTGACCAATAGTGCTACATGGGGGTGCATCTTACGGAGTTTTTGCTTAACTGGTTTTACTCCTAGCGTGATTGAGAGATGGTGCATAATGAGATCAGGATCCAAGCTTGGCATATCAGAGTACGTCCATGCAAAGTTTATTTTCTTTTCTGAGAATAGCTGAGTGAACTCCTTCAATTCTTCTGCTGATAGTGATTGAGTTACGTGAATGATTTGTGGTGTCTCATGATTCCCAATATTCACTGGCTGAGTTGGCTCAATCAATATGGAAGACCACTCCTGAAAATGACTAGGCAGTATACCAAGTATCTCACCTTCAAGCGCCTCAAAGAGGTTTTCACCTTTAAGTATGTCCTTTATTTTCTCTTTTTTAGATTCTGATACCGCCACAATATGGTTTTTGCCATTAAATCTTTTATTTTTATTTTTCTTGTTTTTGCGACTAAGATACTTGATATCCGCTTCAGTCATATTTTCACTCTGTTCACTGGTGGAAGAGTTTATAGGTTCGATTGCATTGAGATAATAGGATAATGTATAATCATTGGCAAAAGTAGGTATATCCATGGGTTGATTCTCTAAAGTATGGTCAGTCAATTCAGGATGTACTAAGGACAAATTTTGGATAGGTTCAAGAGCGTTCATGGTATTGTTATCACAGTTGCGGATCAAAAAGTCGAGTTCCAGAATGATACCTTGCGTAAGTGTCTCGAGACCAGAAAAAGTCAGATCATGACTATTAAAGTTCACGTTAATATTTAATCGATCTAATCTAATAGACATACTTGTAATGTCATTTACTACATCGGGCTGGACATCATATTGTGGTTTAACAACAATAAGACTAGTAGGCAACTTTTCATTGTTTGTATCAGATGAATTAGAATTTGAGGCTGAGTGGATATCATGAAGAGGACTGTCATTAGAGTCATCAGAGTCATTAGATGAAGTTTCCAAGTCTCTTTCAGGTAATTTAGTAAGCATATGTATGGTATCAATACTAACATCGTTGATGCTACAAGTTCCTTCATGTTGTGGTTCATTTATCATTTGTATCTGACACAACTATTGACATGATCTCATTGTTTCTATGATTTTTTGTCATCTACTCCATTCAGCTTCTTCTGGATTGATGACTGGTTCTTGTTCTGTATTCCAACTCTTCCTGTGTAGTGCTATAACTGATTTGTTCTGTTTTAGGATAAGGGCACATAGATGAGAAGCTTTCTGGTATTCTTCCTTCTTTCAATCCTTGTTCATAATTTACTTGCCTCTTTTGTCTAATTTATTGTATTTCCTTCTCTATTTTTATGTGCATCAACTCTTGAGTATCATCTATGACACCACTAAATTCTTCTAGAGTTTCTGTAGTGGATGTGTCTGAAAGATAGTCAGGATCCCATTCATACTCGTTTGAATCAGTCTCTGAATCATCTACTTGTTGCCTGCCAGTATATGTAATTGGAACTTTTAATGGTGCAAACAATTCTCTGATTCTTACGACTTCATCTCTTATATCCTCAGGAACCTCAACTTCTTGTATTATCATAGCCGATACCGTCGAAGCTTGAGCACTGACTATTTCTTCTTTCTTGATTGTTGATTCCTCTTTCTCTTTTCTACACTCTACTTTTGTTTGTTTATTGTCTGCTTCATGTAATGTTAAAGGCGATATCTTTTTCAAGCACTTAGACTTAGAAACATGTTTTTGTTATGATGTCTTTTTCGGATTGTATCCCAGTATAGCCTTATCATGTGTGGATTTTGGTTTGTAGCTGAATTGGTTCAGTAATACCTTTTTTTTGTTTGCCCAAAGGACCAGTACCAGAGTACCCCATGCGCTGAATCATTTTGTAACCACGACCATATTGGTTTGAGGAAATCTCACAATGTCGTACCTCCTCATTTGGACTGTCTTCCTTAAAGAGCTAGTTAAGCACATCATCCTCTTCTATTTCTTCCGCCAAGGAGGTAGAAGACTGTATAAAGAGACCATCGTATATAGTATTCGGAGCTGAAGTTTGTGTTCTCATAGCCTCTGATGGTTTGCCCAACTATTTTGGTGATGGAGGGAGAGAAACTAATGATAGTACCGGTTCTATCTTGTAGCCATCCATATCGGTATCCGTAATCTTCAATCTCTTTTCTAAGTCTTTCATCAATGTTTCTGGATCTTCATTTGGAGAGGCTGCCCTATTATGTGGCACAAAAGTATCTGCACCTTTTGTTAATGCATTACAGACGACATTGGCATCAGCAGGAATATTGACTTCAGCTCCGTTATAAGGAAACTTTAAGCATTGGTGATATGTTGATGGTACTGCCTTCATTTCATGATCCAAGACCTGCCTAGTAATATATTGTATGACAATGGAATATCGAGAACCTGGAAAAGGACATCTCTCTCTACCGGTCCCACTCTGATTGGTAATGATACCAGACCTTTGGAGGTCCTCTCTTCTTCATCATAGGCTTTAATTGTTATTTTCTTACATGGATTATTGACATTTTCAGAGAGTCCTAGTTGTGTAAGCAGATGATAAGTACAAATATTCAACCCTGTGCCTCCATCTATCAAAACATGTTTAACTCTGTGTTTGTGGATCATGGCTTCAATATGCAATGGCTGGTTATGTGGATGATTTAACGAATTGTCATCTTCTTCAGAGAAGGTCAAATAGTGAGGTGAAGTCAGATGACCCACCATAGACTGAAACCGATCAATGTCTAAATCTTTTGGAACGTTGGTAGTGAGCAATGCTTTGTCTAGAATTTCCTTGTGAGCAGATGAGAGTTGTAGCAATTCAAAAATTGAAATTTGAGCATTTGTCCTTTTTAACTGTTCAACCACGTTGTATCCCAAGGATGATGATGAAGTTAACCTTTTAAATTTGTCCAGGTTGATTCCTTTTGTTTGTTTGGCAAGGCTGTTAGATTTGATGTTTCTTGAGCTGGGTTGGAAGAACTAGCTCCTTGGAGGGTAACTTTCTTTTGAGATCGGTTCAGAGCTCTTGCATATCGTGATTCATTTGGTTTATCTTGAACTATAATCACATTGCAATATTCCGAGTATGAAGGCTCAATCATGTTGATAACGTTGTCCTAGCTGGCATAAGTATAATTTACCTTGGCACCTCCTTTGGTCTTTGAGGAATCACCTTGTTCGTAAGCAGGCAAAGGGTCTTTAAATGCTTTATGATCAGCATTGGTTGGATGATTCCCAACAACAACTTTACCAGCGTCTATGAGATCTTGAATCTCATTTTTTAGCTTCATGCAATTGTTTATGTTATGACCCTTATTCCGATGGAAGTCATAGTATTCATTTTCTCTCCACCATCTTGGTTTGACATCTCGATCATATGGTCTGGAGTTATCTGGTAGTGTTATCAAGTTGTTTGCCAATAGATTTTTGAAAGCAGATTCATATGATTCTTCAAGAGGAGTAAAATCATGCTTAGGTTTGGAAAGCCAAGGCTTTTCTTTGAACTATTCCTTTCTTTTCTTTGGCGGATTCTCTACTACAATCTCGGTAGCTTTAAGTGTTTGTGTACCACTAGCCAAGTTGAATATTGTGGATTTTGAGTTGGTTTTGATAGTGTCTACTACTCCATCATTAACAATATTCTTATTGTTGTCTTTGGCAAATTTCCAATACTTGTTCTTCTCTTTAGAGCTAGATCATGTTTGTGTTTCTTTCCAAGGTGTGATATCCCCCTTCTTTATGAGCACATCTTCCATTCGAATGGCATTATCTACCATTTTGTTAAATGATGGGTGTACTTGCATTTGTATGCTATATTTCAGTTCGGGGACCAAGTTTTTGACAAATATATCCATTTTCTCAGAGTCTGGAATAGGTCATGGGTACCTAGAGAACATCCTTCTCCAGCGTTGGAGAAAAGTAAGAAGAGGTTCCCCTATTTTCTGTTGAGTATTACAAAGATCGATCATAGCTACAGGATGTCGAATGTTGTATGAGTATTGTTGTAAAAATAGTTGGATTAGTTCTTTGAATGTTTTTATTCCTTTGGGTAGACTTGAGAACCATTCCATTGCTTGACCCCCTAAACTCCTTGGGAAGAGACGCATGAGGTATGTTTGATCATGCATGAACTCCATACAAGCAGCACTAAATTCCCTAACATGATCTTGAGGATCTGAGGTACCGTCATATTTGTCAAATTTGAGGATTTCCACTTGTGAAGGAAATGGAGGCATGTGTAGATTCTTGTCAAATGGAAAGGGACATATTGTTTCCAGACAATATTGTTTTGGGGACTTGTCCTTATTCTTTAGTTCTATGACCTCCATCCGCAAAGCTAGTAACTATTTGTGTACCATGAGTATAGGTGAGTCTTCCCTTTTACTAACAAGTGTCTGAACATCATATCCAATAGGAAGTTTGGCACCTTGTTTTGCTAATTCTAAGAAATAGTCTTCCTTCTCTCGGGTCATGATAGTTTTCATCATTTTTCTAAAGTCTTTGTCTTTCTGACAGTCAAGGATTTCTTTTTCTGAAGGTTCAGCGTCTTCATCAATCTCACTTGATGATGAGGAGTCATTATGATTTTTGGGAATATTACGGTCGTTTTTGTTTCCATCATTGTATTCTGTCTCATGTATGGTGGGAGATTTAAGTTCATCAAAAATTGGTCCGCCTGATGACAATGGCATGTCAGCGAGTGGATCCTTCACGTAGAATGGATTATCTTGATAGGTGAAGGTTTGTTCTTTGCCTTTGGCTTGTTTCTTATGAGAAATCCTAGTTTGAATAGGCATCTTTATGGATTTGTGTAACCTAGAGTTGTTTGTGATGCAGAGGTCAAGATCAATTTCAGAGCTAGTTGTTCTGTTTAGAGTATTGTTTAGGAGAAACAACTGAGATTTAGTTTGATTTCAGGAACGATTTATCTTGTCTAAGATGTTATCTAAGTTGATTCTAAGCATAGTGTAAGATTCAGTCTGGTTTTAGGAACGATCTATCCTTTATAAGACGTTATCTAAGTGACTAAAATTTGATAGGTAGTTGATTGAACTAGCAGAAAGGTGATCGACCAAATCGTGCAATGCAAATGGCAGAGGTACACTGTCTTGATCTGTTTATGCTCAGGAAAATGATAACCAGTATTATGTTTGTTGTAAGTTGTTTCTAGGCAAGTTTGACTGTTCTATTTTGACAAAACCAGAGACTCATACGACAGTATTTTCTGGACCGGACGACAATTTAGCAGCTACAGGACGACAATAGTTATGTTTCATACGAGTTGTTGCCTCGTACCATACGACAAATGGGTATGTGCAGGACGACAAAAGACTGAGGGAAATTTTGTCTCGTATGAGACAGGATACAATATTGGACGATAGATGACTCAGACTTGTACGACAGATAATATGGTATAGGACGACAAATCAGTAGACTCGTACGACACATGACTTGGTGCAGCACGATGGATTATCAGACTCGTACGACTGTTCACAGGACAGAGTCTAGAAATTTTGAGTTTTACCGGTTGCTGAGTATGATAACTAAGTATGACTAATTCTGAGATGGACTGATTTTTGACCCGGATAAACTAGTTTCTGACGCAGACAGATTTCTGACTTAGGATGAACTAGTTTCTGACACGGATAGAGTTTTGACTTAGGATGGACTAGTTTCTAACATGGATAGAGTTTCGACTTAGGATGGACTAGTTTCTGACACGGACAGAGTTTTGACTTAGGATGGACTAGTTTCTGACACAGGCAGAGTTTTGACTTAGGATGGACTAGTTTCTGACACAGACAAAGTTTCGACTCACTGAGTTGTTTCTGGTCTTCACCAATTTTTGGTATTTCAGTTTTTGTTTCAGGGATGAAAACACAGAAAATAAGTAGTATGTATAGTGACTCCAATCACAACATGCAAACCCTAAGGAATTTGGTGAGGAAAGAAAACCTTTGCTTGTAGACTCAGGTACACACCCAATAGCTAATCAGAATACAGCCGCTGAGTCTCACGCAATGGATTCTCAACGCCTTATTATCTGACTCCAAATGCTAATGGGGGCACGAAATGACAAGTATCTTGGGAGAGTTACTATCTCTCTTGCACAAAGATTATCCCCCTTTCGGAGGTGAACCGGGTAGCTTCTAATTTTAAATTGGATTTAATCAGGGATCCATTCGACGTGTCGAGGTATAAACTCAATTAAGAGGTCTCCCAACCTTGAAAACCAAGGTTTAATATACCCGAAGGTATGGAGGAGAGCTATTCCTGAGCACTACCGTTGAATTGATTTTCATCAAATCACGTTTATTTTATAGTGGGTTGGAGTACTTGGCGTCTAGCCGTTCCCACTTAGGTCGTTCCCCTCACACCGGCCGTAACGACTTTAAGAGTTTTTCAACCCCTCGGGATGACAGGTCTGCTAAAGATGTACAAATCTCAAACAAAGAAAAAGCTTCAAGGGTGTGGATTTCTGATTGTCTAGAAAAAGACAAGAGCATACTCCCCTACCTCTCAGAATCTTCTAAAAGCACGAAAGACAAATTTGTTCTTTGACCGAATAGCAAGTTAGGTTCCTATAAATGAATTTAAAGAATACATGATGTTTAGTCGATTCTCCTTAGGCAACCTGCAAAGACAACGAATCAGTAGTCATATTGTCTTTGTGCGACAAGCATATTCTTCGACAAGCGTTCTGCAAAAACTAGTTAGGCTGTGAAAAACTCTGAGATAAACAGATAAACAGTCAGGGTCAGTTGTCAGAATAATCAATCATAAATGAAAAAATTATGAAATTTGCCTCTTTTACCAGAAAATATAGAATCGTACGACAGGCACTTGACTCGTACAAGACAGGATGCAGTATCGTACGAAAGAAGATTGTTGATGATGTCTGCTTGTACGACAGAGGATTTTTGCTCGTACAACAGAGGATCTGCTCGTACGATAGGATATTTGCAATTCGTGCGACACCTGCAGTTTGTCGTTTCAGCCTGTAAAAATTGTCATACGAGATGTACTGATGAAAAAAAAAAACCAAAAAATCTGAAATCTGGAAAATAACAAAAAAAAGTGGTCAGTCTTGGAGGCCAAAAAAATGTAGTCTTCGTGCCCCACGGTGGGCACCAGAGATGTGTGTGTGAAAAAGTGAACCTGTAGTTGCAAGCACAACACTTCAATTAAGTCATTATATGCATGGTTAGTAATCAATAATCAATAAGTAATAAACCATAGCAAAGCGACCAATTGCCTTCTAAAAGATGCGAGTATAAGATTGCTCTCAGATTTTTATAAGCAATACCAGTGACTAGACTACACCAAGATGAAGGATTTAATCTATATGATATTAAGCTATATGGATGCAAGATGGATGAATAATTCAAGCAATAATAATCAATTCAAGCAACAATGGATGCAAAATGGATGCAAATAATCTAAAAAGCACAATAATCTTCGATGACTCCAAAGCAAAATTAGCGTGATAATAATCTCCAAGCCTGTTCTCAAAAATATCTCGGGTGAATTGGAATGAGAGCTGAAGACTGAATTTATAGAGAATCACAAGAGAAAAAGCTCAATTTAGGATTAATTGAAATAATTGAGAAATCATGTTCAGTTAACCTTGAGATAGATTCCAATTATAGTTTAATTGAAATGCATTCAAATTAGAAGTTCAAGTTGCATTGGAAAATAATAATAAATTAATTCCATGCATATAGGATAAAAATAGATAATTCTTTAATTTATTCAAGAAAAAGGTCTTTTCAATGCAACTGAACTTCTTTTTCTGAAAAGCTTTGAGTTCCAATTTTAGAGAATAATTCAATAATTCAATTAAATTGCTTTTCTGATTTCAAGTTCTAAATTTAGAAAAAGAAATAATATCTCAAGTTTGAATTCTCTCTCAATTCAATTCTTTTTGTTTTATTTTCAATTCAACTCTTTGTAATAAATTAATTCATCTTTTGTAATAAATTAATTCTTTTTGCATGATTGAATGGCAAATTTATTAATTAATTAAATATGCAAGGATATTTAATAAATTAAAATGGGATAATTGATCAAAATGATATTATTGGAAATGATTTGATTAATTAAATAAATATTTAATTAATATTGAGTAATTGATTTGCCATGTGATTTTTGATAATTAAAGAATTAATAATGTGCTCAAGATTGATTAAATTACCTTTGGTTAGGACCTTGGTGATGTTGTCGAGATTAGGGGCCCATGGTTTAGATGACCAATTTTAGGGTATTACAAGTGTATGTTCTGTGAGGATGTGTTCAAATCCCCAATGTTTTCACAGGCTTGGATACAAAGAAGACAAATTAGATAGACTCTTTATTCAAGGGTCATCAACAATTGTTACTGTGTATGGTGAAAATGGATAACAATAATAACAATATTGAAAGACTAAATGGATTCAACCACCAAACCCTAGCCTAACAATCAACAAAGATCCACCATAACATATGAAGATTACCTAAGACAATGCAAAATAAAACAAAATCACAAAGATTATACCATCACATGTCCAATAGGGTTTTGATCTCCATTCTTCCTATCTCCATTGATCTTGCTTGATATATTTGCTCTCAGATTTTTGTATGCACAAGAGCTCAACAAAGAACAGAATGTGGTTGCAAGTAGGATCGTAGTGTAGCAAGTTGCATGAAAGATCATTAGCATGAGTGATTAGGGTTTGACAATGAAGAAAGCATCTTCTTAAATAGAAGACACAATATGAAATGGAGGGTTAAGATTGAGAGGTGTAAAAAGAGAGGTCGGCTAGGATTAGAGGGTAGGTAAAAGAAATACCAAAATAATGAAAGAGGTAGGTAGTGTAGGAATTAAGAGATGAATGACATGTGTCATGTGTAGAAAAAGCTAATGAATTAATTAAATAAATAAGGATTTATTTAATTAATAGAAGAAGTATGATAATTAAATAAATAAAAATATTTATTTAATTTAGGAAAAGAATAATTTAAATAAATAAATGTATTTATTTAAATGAGAAATAAGGCTAGAAGAGGATAAATGAATTAATTAAATAAATAAAGATTTATTTAATTAATAGAAGAATTAGGCTTAGATAATTAAATAAACAAAATATTTATTTAATTTAAACATGACAATTTTGGGTGTCTACAGTTACTACTTACTAAGTTGCCATTAGTTTTATGTCCAAAGTCATTCTATATACTCTAGTCGGTTACTACTATTGAAATATTCAGTCGGTAAGCACAGAGCAGTCGGTTATAGAAGAAAGGAGTCACAAAGCCTAGTATACACCGAGTTGTCTACCGAGTAACACTCTATGTCTACCGAGTAGCAATAATGATACACCGAGTTGATATACACCAAGTGAAACGTGTTACCAGATTCATTGAACCTAGACACACATGTGGAAACGTGTTACAAGATCGAGGAACAAAGAACCGTTATCACATTGGAAATTGCAATTAAAGATTGTGTATGATTTTGAGGTCATTTATCCAATGAAATATTTTGTATGGTTATTCATTCGATAAATCATGTTTGTAAGATCGAAGCAATGAACCAGATCACCGACATAAGATCTATTTATACAGCATGAATTGGGATCAAATGTGTGTGTGTATGAGTGTGAAGACAGACATATGTGAAAAGAAAAATCATGGGAAAGCACTGAGTGTTATGACTGTTACAGAGACACAAAGGTCACCGAGAAGGATTTCAGAGAACAGTCAAGAAACAGAGTAAACAGAAGGGTTTACCGAGTTACTCTATGGGTTACCGAGGTATGCTATAAGCAAGGTAATCTCATTTTGAGCACATAGAATATGCTATAACATTTCAGATGTGAAGTTGCAGATATTTGTAAAGATTTTATTGTAATATTTTGAGTTGTAAGAGAAACCTTTAATAGGTAAAAGACTCTAACAAAGTTTATAAATTGTAAAGCCTTTAACAAGGTGCAACATTTAGAATAAGTGTTGTAAAATCCTTTAGCAAGGTAGATCTAACGATCTTGATACTCCTAACAGGGTAAGCTATCAGAAATAGCTAAACATGTAGCTCTAACCGAGCACCCTTTATTATTACAGTAGTGAAGTTGTGGGTGCCATCCCCACCGTAGTTTTTCTCTCTAACCAAGAGTTTTTGCGTAACCAAAATATATGTGTTATGGAGTGAATCATGTATGATTGTTATTTATTTGTTTTAGCTTTATGTTATGTTACAGTAGTTTTTGGTTTATGCATAATAGTAAAGTTATTGTTCAAGAAAGGATTTGAAGTACTGATTCACCCCTCCCCTCTCAGTACATTAGCTTTCCACATTGGGCCTAACAATTGGTATCAGAGCTTGAATCTTGGAAAAGGGTTTAACAGCCTAAAGAAAAAGATCTTATCAATGGAAGGCTATAAACAATCTCGGAGAATTGTGTATTTGCAAGAATAATTGGATCATGATAATCAAGTGATTGTAGACATGCAAAGACAAATACAAAAATCATTGAAAGTTAGAAGAAGGTTGTCTGATGATTTGCAGGACTCTCAAGAGTTAGTGGAACAGATTGAGACATCATCTAAGAACAGTATATTTGAAGAGACCGAAGAGATGATTGGAGAATTGAAGGAAAAGAACAAAGCACTGACTAGTAAGCTAAAAGCAATGAAAAGAGGACATGAACATTTCAGCACACAGATGACTAAAAATCTTGATGCATTGAGGACAGTTGAGGATAAAGTAAGAGATCTAGAAAGAGAAAAACAACAACTTGAAGCATTAGTATCTGAAAAGAATGATGAAATCATTAGGATGACTAAAATACAAAGTAATATGTCAAATCAATTGGGTTATGCACATCATGAAGCAAATCTGAAGGATAATGAGAATCAAACATTGAAACTTGAATTATCAAGGTTGACCGATGAACTTGAAACAGTGAATAAATCCAAAGAAACACTAAAGAAGAGTTATGAAGCATCACTGATATTGGATGAGCAACTGAATACAAGAAGACCCAACAAAGATGCAGGACTCGGTTACAAAGGAAAGACTCTACCGAGAAGGGAATCCACACTACCGAGAGAGGAGAATCATCAAAGCAAGCTGGAAACAAGAAGAACATCAAAGGAAAGAAACCTATTTGCAACTACTATGGAAACCAAGGTCATGCTGCCAACTTGTGCCAGATCAGAAAAGGTAAGCAACCGAATGTCACTAGGTCTAATGGTTATTGTTACAATTGCAATAAATATGGTCACACATCTAACCAATGTAGGACAAAGTCTGTTAACAATTATCAGAAGGCAAAATTCAAAGGGTTTTGTAAAAACTGCAATAGATATGGACATAGTACCGAGAAGTGTTGGTTTAAGCAAAAGAACTATATGTGATCTGCACACTAAGAAAATGCTAGAGGTTACCGAACTCACACAGATCCTAACCGATAGTATTTTGTAGTACCATGGGATTACAATACAAGGATATGGTGTGAATGTTGTGGAAGATATGGACATATAAGTGCCAACTGCTTTATAAGGTTTGGAATGAACAACTGAAGATCATGGAGAAATCCTGGTACGATATGTTTTCATTGTCACAAAGTTGGACACTTGGCTAGAGATTGCAGAGATCAATCTAGAGGAGACACTGAAGAAATAAAAGGCAAATTACAGATGATTTGGAAAAAGAAGGAAATTTTGTCAAATGAAGAAAGCACCTTACCTACCGAGTTAGGTGCACCTATTCCAAATTAATCGGTAAAGGTATGAAGGGACTGCATTCTCTCAAGGTTAAATCTTAACAGTTCCTATTTTATCATGTACTTAATTCAAAATCTGCATAGCTAAAGATGCATTAGGAAATTTGAAATTTTATCAAGTCTTTTGGAAGCCTGTCTAGTCGGTAAATACAGGAAGTCTGGCTACTCGATAAAAGCATAAAAAGGAAGTGGTACCGAGTGCATTTAATGTCTTTTGACCTAACTGCACGAAGCCCGATAAGGTATATTGTGTACTTAAATCTTTTACGCGGTCATTTTACACTTACCAAGTTTTCAAGAAAGCAGAGCAAAGTGATTCAAAGGCGATCAAACCTCCTCCGAAGAGAAATTCAAGGTATTTACATCAATCACAACGCATTGTCAAACTAGTTTACCGATCATATCAGTTGTGAATATCTGTTTTACATTTGCTAAGTGGGAAGCATCTGTCGTTTAAAAGTTTTCAAACCCTAAGGATATTTTGTTAAGTAATTATCCGAAATTTGAAATGGCACCTAAGATCTAGAAGCTCATTGTTGTTGAGAACATTGAAAAGCCCTCACTGAACTACTCTCTAACTCCCAAAGTAGCATATGAACCGGATGATAAAACTGCATTTTCACTCATTCCGGATAAGGTTTTACTAGTTGAAGATGTCAGATTCTTCACTAAGTGTCGTGTTGAGGAACTAGGTCATGTTGAGATCAAGGACACATATGATGAATTGTGTACCGATGGGAAATTGGATAGCAAGTACAAACACATTAAAATCAAGGGACTGACCGAAGCCCTAACCTATCCCCGTGTCTTCAAACCCCAATGGGTCAAGTTTGTTCTTAGTAGAGTTCATGTTGATTTCATGTTGTTAGAGGAGAAACCATTCAAAATCACCAAGGAAATCATTCATTTGATCACCAGTTACCTTATCTTTGATCATGCCCGAGCTCAGAAAATAATATCACAAAAGGAATTGATCACTTTAACCAGAGTTGAATCTGATTGTAAAGGACTGAAACTGAACAATGTCACAGATGCAGAGCTAAAGTTTGCCATTAGAGTCATAGGTTACTGTTTCTTTCAATCGGCGAGGGAAAATAGTGTACCTTGTGCAGCAGTCGATTTAGCATATAAAATTGTGAAGAAAGGAATGAAAATTGATCTATGCGAAGTATTGTTGAAAAACCTATTTGAGAATCTAAACACCATAAGGAAGTCAAAGAAGAACAGCTCAGCTAACACACTAAAGTTTGGATCACTTTTGGTATGCATGTTTTTCTATTTTGATAAATTCTTTCCATCAGTCCGTAATGTAGTTTGGGAGCTACACCGACCAATCACCCATCAAATCAATGACTTCATCAAATGGCTACGTGATTACTTTAATGATATTATGGATGATTACTTTACCAAGTTTCAGGAAAAGATGCATAACAGGTATAGAATTCCACCCTAGTTAGTAGAGAAATACAAGGATGACATATGCCTTGAAGTAGACACTGACTATTGCTATGTTAATGCTGTGGAACCGAGAACTCAATCTTTGCCACCTATGGGTTATGAGATTGATTTTGACATCACACAACAACAGATAGATGTTTTTCTTACATTACCAAGGCATGCTACCGAGTTGAGATACGGTACATATGAAGAAGTTAAAGAGAAAGTTAAGATGAGCATTGTAGTACCCAAGGCTACAAGGAAAACAACAAAAATGATCAAGGCATTAACGAAGAAATTTGGAGAAGGTTCTTCCTCCACACCTGTCAAGGGCACTCTAGTCATCACCAAGGAGGAATCTGAAGCCCAAAAAGTAGCTATTACATTGAGCACCAAGTTGCCTAAAGGGAAAGTTTTGAAAAGGAAGAAACATGATACATCAAAGGTATCACCAACTCCTTCAGTCAAGCGCCCAAACACAAGATCATCTGCAGCATCACCAAGTAAGAAACCAAAGAATGTTGCCACACCAAAGGTAATAAAAACTTATAAGAAATCTACTCGGAGACTCATTTTGACTAAAGAGTCCAGTGACACCGAATCTAAAGATGCAAGCAAATTTCAGATTGTTAAGAGCAAAAAGGAAGAAGTACATAGTGTTGATAACTTTTGTGCTAATATGGAACAATATGGTGGATTTGGATCATTTAGATATGTTAAGTATGAATCTAGATCTGATGCATAAAAGAGACAAATAGAAGAAGTTGTCATCTGCACACTTCTGAAATTCTGATTGGTCCCATTGGAAGTAACTAATTCTTAGATTCCAAAAGAATTGTATTTGCATATTGATAACAGGCGGAAATATGCCATGGACTTGGAAAAGAAGATGAGAGAAAGAAGTCTGGTACATCTCTTTCCAGACATGTCGGTAGATGAAATAAGTAAACATTTGAAAAACTACCACTCAAACTTTCTAGTCAAGCAAAGAGCCTTGAAATTGATGAATGGTTTTTATTTGGATGTAGAGAATGAGACCAAGGAAAAATGGCAGGAAATCTTTCGAATCAAGAATGACGGTGAGCAAGTTGAAGTTGAAACGGTTGATGTCACCGAGCAAGATCTTGATATCATCGAACAAGACCCTACTGACACTATACAAATTGATGAGGATATCATGGACACCAAGGGAAAAGAATAGGAAATGATAGAAGGGAATGCATATGCCAAACTGGTATCCAGTGAGTCAGTTTTGGAACAAGTTCAGCCCTATCCTCCGGTCACTCAGCTTGTTTCAACCGAGGCCCCTCAGGATACTGAACAAGGAACAAAGGGTCACAAGTCTATAGAAGGAGAAGCTACTTCTTAGGCCACCGGGGAACAGACCTCTCAAGCCCCTTCTAGCATTGAAAATGTTACAATTGAGGACCCAAGAACAGAAGCACCAAAGGAGAAAACAGAGGCTACAAGAACCAACAAAAGTGTTGCCTCTATTGAGCAACCTACCGAGGGTCAACAAGCCTCCCAAGCCATTGTATTAGTTCAACCGGTGAAAACTAAAGAAAAGAAAATGAAAAATCATAGTTTCAAATTAGATTTGTCAAAACCAATAGTGTTGCCGAATGTAGACATATCCAAATTAAAAGGGCAAGCACTCATTGAATTCGGTGAACTATGCAAAGCCAAAGCAGAACAGGAGAAATAAATGGCTATTCAAAAGAAAAACAAAGTACTTCAACAAATATGCTACCGAAAGCTACAATGACAACAGATGCAGCTATCCATATTCAACTGGATAAACTCCTAACTAAAATTGAGACATCTGGAGTAGACGCATCTAAATACTTGAGCAAGTTAAAGGACTAAGAGCTCACTGCTAAAATGATTGAAGAGGTACAGAAAGCCATTGCTATTGGCAAAGTAAAACTTGTCAAATTTATTGCTAAGTTATCCCCTCAACTCAAGCAAATTCTTTATTTATTTCAGAAACTCTGAACATTCTCTTTATTCATTAAAGATATCAAAAATAAAATAGAAGTGATTGAGAAAGAGATCACCGATCTCTCAAATAAGTTGACCACTGAGCCAAACTCTATTCAGAATTTCTATACCAAGCTACAAAAGCTCATGGCTCAACAATTGGAACTTAGGAATGAAGAGCACAAAATAAGGATGGACATTATGACTCTTCAAACCTTATTCATTCCACACTTGTCCTCCGTCCAAGAGCAGATCAACAAGGCTACCTCCCTATCCACTCAATAAGAGAGAAGCACCTTAGATGGACTAATTTCACTGTTAGCTAACATTACAGCTCATAATTCACTCATGGATAGTGTCAAGGATGCCCTCTCTGCCGCTCTTACCGATGCAAGGACAAAGTACAAATCCATTTTTGACCAGTTGCCTCCACCGAATGGTAACTAAGTTTTGATGTTTGTCAAAAAGGGGGAGTATAGTATCAAAGTATCAAAGGGGGAGTGTAGTATACAGGGGCAGTATACCAAGCAGAACAGAGTATCCAAATGCACAGTTGCAATTGACAGGGAGCAGTGAACCAAGCAATAAACACAGAACATTGATCACCGAGCATGCAAAATCAGAGTTATGTACAGTATATTGTTAAGGGGAGTATATCTGAATATACTATTTCATTGACAAATGTATATACTGTCAGTTTAGTCAAATTTTGTAAGTATATAGATTTTTGAGTTATGACTTTGAAAGAAGTTTTGTCAAACATCTCAACTAATGTCAAAAGGGGAGATTGTTACTACTTACTAAGTTGCCATTAGTTTTATGTCCAAAGTCATTCTATATACTCTAGTCGGTTACTACTCCTGAAATATTTAGTCGATAAGCACAGAGCAGTCGATTATAGAAGAAATTAGTCACAGAGCCCAGTATACACCGAGCTATCTACCGAGTAACACTCTATGTCTACTGAGCAGCAATAATGATACACCGAGTTGATATACACCAAGTGAAATGTGTTACCAGATTCATTGAACCTAGACACACATGTGGAAACGTGTTACAAGATCGAGGAACAAAGAACCGTTATCACATTGGAAATTGCAATTAAAGATTGTGTATGATTTTGAGGTCATCTATCCAATGAAATATTTTGTATGGTTATTCATTCCATAAATCATGTTTGTAAGATCGAAGCAATGAACCACATCACCGACATAAGAGATCTATTTATACAACATGAATTGGGATCAAATGTGTGTATGTGTATGAGTGTGAAGACAAACATATGTGAAAAGCAAAATCATGGGAAAGCACTGAGTGTTATGACTGTTACAGAGACATAGAGGTCACCGAGAAGGATTTCAGAGAACAGTCCAGAAACAGAGTAAATAGAAGGGTTTACCGAGTTACTCTATGGGTTATTGAGGTATGTTATAAGCAAGGTAATCTCATTTTGAGCACATAGAATCTGCTATAACATTTCATATGTGAAGTTGCAGATATTTGTAAAGATTTTATTGTAATATTTTGAGTTGTAAGAGAAACCTTTAACGGGGCAAAAGACTCTAACAAAGTCTATAAATTGTAAAGCCTTTAACTAGGTGCAACATTTAGAATAAGTGTTATAAAATCCTTTAGCAAGGTAGATCTAACAATCTTGATACTCCTAACAGGGTAAGCTATCAGAAATAGCTAAACATGTAGCTCTAACCGAGCACCCTTTATTATTGCTGTAGTGAAGTTGTGGGTGCCATCCCCACCGCAGTTTTTCTCTCTAACCAAGAGTTTCTGCGTAACCAAAATATATGTGTTATGGAGTGAATCATGTATGATTGTTATTTATTTGTTTTAGCTTTATGTTATGTTACAACAATTTTTGGTTTATGCATAACAGTAAAGTTATTGTTCAAGAAAGGATTTGAAGTACTGATTCACCCCTCCCCTCTCAGTACATTAGCTTTCCATATTAGGCCTAACAACAATATCATAGCCCACTAGTCTTGATACTCCATCAACTCAAACACCAGTGTCACCCCCTAGGGGGTGCCCATTTTTTTGTCTTTTGCCATAATTTAACCCAAAGTGAATTGCTTCACAATTGGGTAGTTATCTTGGGAGATATATGGTGAGTAATCTTGGGGGCGGATTCTTCCCCACCCTTGCACTATGATATTGAAGATGTTTGGATATTGATTCGGCTCAAGGTTTCTATTGCTAAAGTTCGTAATCAAGCTTCTTGTTCGGTCTTCAGTGATAAACTCCCTCGGGAGGCTTCCCAACCTTTAGAACAAAGGCTTTACGTATCGTAAAGATACTGGGGGAAGGCTAATCGCTGAGCAAAACTGTTGAAGAGACTTTCGTCAACCTCCACTTTTGATTATAGTGGGTTGGAACACTTGGCAATAAAGTCATTTCCCACTTAGGTCGTTCCCCTCTCACCGACCATTTAAATGGGGCTCTAAGAGCAACTCGGGAGGGCAGGCCTGCTAAAGGTTTTAAGTACATGAAATATAGAAAATATAAGAGTGGTTTGGCTTTTTGGTGACCCAGTTAAGGGGAGAGAATATACCTTCCACTTTAGAGACAAAAAAATCAAGTTCTTTTTAATCCTCAAAGGCAATGATTTTCTAACTTCTATTGGGAGATGTTGCTCCAAAAAGGCATGGTGTTCCTTTTAAGTCCTCATAGCAAAAGTGTGTATTTCCAAAATAAATGCTTGAATCAAAACCCGATCAACAAAATAAATTTGCGATTTGGTCAACAAATATAAATTCTAAAGGGGAAGGATTTCCCTCTTTTTGCTTTGTCTAGAATTTGAAAGTGAGGTTCTTTTACTTGTGCAAAGTAAAGTGGATCCTTTTAAACACCAGAGGATGGTGAGGTTCATTTTAAAACTTTTGCAAAAATAAAATTTGTCTTTGTTCTTTTTAGATCCCAAAATGAAGTGTTTTTCTTCCTAAGAAAGAAAGAAAATGGATTTTTTGTTGTTCTTTTTAAGCAACACCAAAGGAAAATGAGTTCATTCTTTTTACCAACAAGGAAAATGAAATACTTCTAATAACTAACTTAGAAAAAGTTAGAAACAAGAAAATAATCAAATGCCTAAAAATAAAAAATCCTCCAATCCTGCAAAACAGACATTAGTAAACTACAACAAAACACCAATTAGCCAAAGATTTTTAATGTGAACTTCTACAAGTCTAACTTTTTGTCTCGGTTACAAACTTTTTTTTCTCTTTGTTTCTTCTATGCACTAATATTCAGAACCAACGCGCTACAGAAAATCACCAATGCGCTAATAGACGACCCCAATGCGCTAAGCTGTTGCTTGGATGCGCTGAACTGATGCTTCAAAGCGCTAAGGTTTATCATTTACCAGAGGAATAGTTATGCGCTAATCAGACTGCGGGATGCGCTAAGTTTTGGGTCTGACGCGCTAAACAGTAAGCAAGATGCGCTGATAGACAGCCCAGATGCGCTAAAGGAAGGCCCCAATGCGCTAACTCAGCTTTTTCACGTACCTACAATGTTAGTCCTGCATTAAAAATGATATCATTTATGGGGTTAAGCCCCACAGTGGGTGCCAAAAATGTGTACGGGAAAAGGGGGGATGAAACAGAAAGTGTGATTTCAAAACCAGTCCACACACCAATGGGACTCTTGGTGCATTTATGGAGTTATATTAAATAACTCAACTTCCCAAGGGATGTTCCATTGTTCTTTATCTCACAAGACCCCTCAAGCCAATGCCTTTGCTCTCAGATCACTGGGCAAAGTGACTTAGGGATGACAACCATGAGAACGAGGGATATTGATCAATCTAGCATGAATGCATTCCTATTTATGCATGATACTAAATTTAACATGATTTAAACCAACATAGATGTGATAATAATATGAAATGGCTAGTAACAACTATCCTAACATGCTATGCTAGTCTAATATGATAATGTTATGATAATTAGAAATGCTTCTAAAAATGTTTATTTAGATGATTTCTATTCAAAGAGAGGCTAAATGCTCTATTAAAATGATTTAGATTAGATGCTTACTAAAATGTCTATAAGTTTGATACTAAAGACTTGGATATGAAAATGGAGGAATGAGGGCTCTATTTATAAGAAAAACATGGCAATGGATGGTCAAGATTGGATAATATTAACAAGGGTCAGGATTGAAAGTTATCAATCCATGTTTACAATTCCCACCAATAAACTGGTGATAATTGTCAACATAAGGCTGCTTGAGAGGAGATGTAAGAAGCATTAAATGCTTGAGAAGACCTCATGGTTACCTTAGGGGGTAATGTTTAAGGTTAGGTTAGGGTTATCCATTGGATAAAGTTTTTACCCAAAGGATAAACTCTTGTGCAAGGGTTAAAGAAATATCCATGGTCAAAGCGATGAATTCTTGATGAGACCCTTGGGTTAGATGAGGATTGAGTTAGAGAGAAAGTCCCTAATCATGCAAGAGGGTTGAGTTAACCGTTAATGGTTTGGAAGACTTTCAAGGTTAACTTGTTGAAGACACAAAGCCTTTAATGGTTTTCAAAGACTTTAAGGGTTTGAGAAGTGACTTCCTTTTGTTTCGGGATGTGACAATATTTAGGAGATGGGTTAGGCTAAATTAGAAGGGATTAGAAGAATCTAGAAGGGGGTTTAGAGAGGCAAGTGGGAGATGTAGGATTTTGCAAGTGGATGGAGGGTAATTTTAATAAAAATAAATTACTTTATTTCAACTAAAATAGATGCAACTTGCATAAATACAAGTGGGGGATTTAAATAAATAGATTAGATTTATTTATTTGTAATGAACAATTTAATTAAAAGGGAAGAAAGGGGAATTAATTAAATAAAGTGATTTATTTAATTAAAGGCTATGAGAGACTTAGGTGAAGTTAATTAAATAAACCGAATAACTTATTTAATCAAATAGATGAATGTGAATAATTTAATTAAATTTTTTTTAATTAAATAGAGGAATGATGTTAAAATGAATATTAAATATTCACTTAAGAAAGTGGTCATTTTTATACGTCTACGCTAAATAGTGATAACCTTTGGGTCTTTGGATTTAGAGATGAATTTAATGTTTCCTTGGTTGATGATGATTCATAGTGACTTATTACATAAAGCCTCCTACTAGATACATCATTGTTGTTAAAAATGTAATTTAGATGACATGATGGTTAGGCTCTTCTCTTAGGAAACAAGATAGGAACTTCAACTTGGGGAATGCATGTGCCCATTTGTTGAGATCATCCTCATGCAAGGTAATGGGTTATGTGGTGTGAGGCCAACTTATCCACAAAACCATTTGAAATAAAAATAGACTTCGATTTTTTGTAAATAATTAACATTGAATAATCCATATTTTGCATGCTAATAGAATGAAAAAATAATGATAATTTTGTAAGCAAAAAAACATTTCATAAGATGAAATTCATATGGATTTATTCTTTGTGAAGAGCTCCAGCTAGTCATCCCCATTTGTTAAAATTGTAAACTTATTATTCAAAAGAGTTTGTTAGTTTGGTTAGAGATAATCGTCAACTGGGATAAATAAATGCTTGCCCGCTCAATCTCCCCTTGACAAATCATCATCACTGAGCAACGTGGTATGAGAATGGCTAGAGGGTTGAGAAATCATAGAAAAGGTCTCATCAAATAAACACTAACTTTGAGATGACATGATCTAAGTGTTTTAATTAGGAATTGGTTCATTAGTTGGAGAAATTGTGTCACTTTTGTGTGCACATTATTGGGTTTCAAACATAGGAACCAACTCATTAGGTGTCACAAGTTTTGAGGTAGAGGATTTTTCCCTCCCATAGTATTCCATCCCCCATCTTTTTCATGCTTGTCTCAAATTTTAGCCAAAGTATTAAAACTTGCGCGTGGCATAAGTAAACAATCATTAATCTCATGACTAGTGATTTGACATTTAAAGCAAGAATTTAGCATATTCATGTAGGTCAGTTTCTACACAAAGCCTAATAAACCAACTTGAATATATATAAATTCCTTGAGTTTAGAGGTGAGCTCTATTTTAATGCATATTCACTGACATGGATGGCATAAGTAGATCCTTTCCATCTCATGACACATAAATCACTCTAGAGGTTGGATGTTTTGCTCCAAAAAAATTTAGAAACAAGCCAATAGACTCAAAAGATAAATCCAAATATAAATATTATTTCAAGCTTGCTTAGAAACTTTTAAAATCACAAGTCCACTGAGACAATACCAAAGGGTGTTCTTCTTTGGCTAAAAAATAGATTTAACAGAGGTCTTTGAAAGAGAATAAAAAATCCCCTTAACAAGGTTCTAGACTATAATGAGCTCAATGTTATGGGATCCTAAATGTGCTTAGTTCAAGTAATTAAAGATTTATTTGAGAAGATATAACAAATACAATAATCTATCAAACTATTCTCATACCATTAACAATGAAATCAATAACTTTTATCAAAAAAGAAACATCAATGAATATATTGATTTTATTATCTCGTTGTATACCTTGAAAATAGTTTTCTATTTATATCATCTTCATTATCATTCACAATAATTTTTTAATTATTAAAAAATAATAAAAAATCATATTAAAAACCTATTGGTAGTTTAGTAGCGTATGTTACTATAATGGTGGGAAAATGATGAATGATAGATCAAGAGGAAAACTAACCCTTTCCCTCAAAGAGAGATGTGAGTTTCACTATCGATTATCATTCAAGTATTTCTCACCATTACATTAGGAAGATAAAGGATAATTCACTAGATTCAATCTCCACACAGAGATGATAGAATGAATTAAGAATGCTAGGATGATCTCTTCTTCCTTTGTTTGATTTGGAAATGAGTTGATTAGATTATGTAGTGCACAAGTGACAAAGAATCAATTATAACTTTAGATCAGAATATGGTATGAAGCTGTGCACTTGGATTTGGTAGTAAAATGTCGAGACGAAGTCGCCCTACAAAATTGACGAAAATTTGTTCGGACCGTGGCAGGAATGTACATGGTCCTTCGAAAAATCCGTGTAACAAAAAGGGTTTTTCTGCCTCTACAAATGAAGCCCGAATCTGAAAGTACAGTTGCGCACCTGCAACCTACACATAGAAAAGAGAGGAAAAGGGGTTGGGATTGGGGGTTTCCCTTTAGGTCAAACCCCAATTTTAGAATTAACCAAGTAATGAAAGAAAGTACTTGCAAGTAGATGTAAATAAAAGACTGAATTGTAAATCACCTCAAGGGAGGTTGTAGTAACAATGTTGATATAAATGCTTGTGTGGAATTGTATGTTGAAATCAATCTCCTCTTCAATGGTTGAATCCTTGACTTGAATGCAACACCTAGCCCTGAAGGGAGACTTGAGAATGCTCAATGCTGGAAAATAATGCTTGAATGCTTGATCTCTCATGTAACATGACCTTATCAAAATTCCACTTATGAAAATGAGAGGATGAATGCCCCTTAAATACATGTTGGTGGATTTGAATTTTGTCACGGCCTGACATCGGGGAGGTTTCCCGCCCGAGGCACAACCCACAAGACATGATCTAGGAAGGGACCTGCCTTAAAATAGGGCAGGAACAGGGACACCACGCCCCTATCCTAGGAGGAAAGGGGTGCCACGCCCCTGTCCAAGGGGGGACAGTGGCGCCACACCCTTGTTCTACCCCTTTCTCCAGGGCAAAATGCAGCCAAGGTGATGCAGAGGCCAAGGAAGAATCTGTTTTCGCAAGTTGAGCACTCTCCGGTCTTCGATCAAGCTAGAGGATTTGAGTTTGCATGCGTGAGGACCCTAATATAGTCGTAAATTGCTAGGGTCACAATTTTATGACACTACATTTAGCCCCCACTTTAGCAGGAGTATAAGCATATGCCAATATTGTTGGTAAAGTACAAGGAAACAAGATTGAAAGACTTTTACCATGTCAAGGAGGCAAGATACACCAAGTCCCCAGCGGACTTAGGATCTTACAACTTTTATTGAAAAAGTAAAAGGGAAGATCAAGAAGGGGAGAACCATGACTGCAAGTACCAAAGTTCCCTTCACTATGAGTCATGAAATAAAGGATAAAAAGATTACAAAGCAAAGCAAAGTTCACTAAGTAATTCTAAGTATCACAACAAGGAAAGTATGAGTGAAGTGTATGCCCCCACGTTAAAGTGATTGCACGCGCCTTATAGAGAGCGATTGATTTAAAGTAGGATACACCCAAGAGAAAGAGAAGAGAGGGAGCACATTATCGCAAGGATTTAGCCTCCAATCAAGGGATAAACCCAAGGATAATTAACACAAAAATACGAGGTAGTGTCACTTTCCTCGAGGTCAGTATATTGTATGATAACTCATGTATATCATGCATGTATATGCATATAATAATATTAATTCCCCAAAGAAGGACACTACCTTAGAAGAAAGGGAAGAGAGGATGTCTTTTGAGTCAACATGAAAGAGACCAATAAAATATCTCAATGCTTTGCATCGTCCCCAAGTAGACATTAAGGGAACAAATAGAAGAATGGAGATACATATAGAAGAATAGTCACAAAAGAGAAAGAAAGGATAGAGAAAGATTTGTAGTGATAATATTGCTAATCTAGCACGAAATTCGCCTCATGATCTCACTGATCACTATTTCGGGAAGGCGAGCAACATGCCAGAGGAGCGATATCGAGCACAACAGATGGAGCTATCACAAGATCCAAACAAGGACTATGCTCATGTTGTAAGTCACTTTGTTCGATTCCAGGAGCTAGGATTAAAGTTTGTGAAAACTCATCCGATAAATGTTTGTCCACATCAACATACTCATACTCACTATCAGAAGCATCAGGAGTTGTATTACCATTATGAATAACATTTTCACCCATTTGTTCATCAAAGTTTAAAGCAAGTGGAGCAAGAATACAAATAGGAGTAAAACCATCACATGTTTTATGCAACTTACGATTTGGAGATGTTGGTTGAATATATTGCTTAGGAGAAAAGGGAATCATATGAACTATTGGGGTCTGAGGAGATTGAGTATTTTGAGGGATAGCTTCGTGAGCTCAAACATGGCGTTCTCTCACACAACGATTCTGTTGAGTCCTAGTGGAAGGCTAAGAAGGAGGAGGAAAATTTGAAGAAGTGGGAATGGATTTCTCCTTTATAGTGGAATGTTTAGGTTGAGGTCTTTTTGGTTGAACAATAGGAGAGGCAAGTCTCTTCTCTTGATACGAGGAAGGAGGTGGAACTGCGCCATAGAAAGGAGGAATATTGGGTGTAGGGAGGAGACCAAGTCCATCATGGGGAGGAGGGATAGGTCTAACCTTAGGAAGAATATTGATGTTCTCCTTAAGAGAAGGTAAAGTCACATCCATAGGAGTAGGTGGACAATTTTCCTTAGGAGGAAGATTAGTTCTATCCGAGAGGGGAAGAATCTCATCTTGAAGAATAATAGGAATGTCAAGTGTTGGCGATCTAGGTTGACTTAAGGATAAGATCATATCATTCTTCCATTTTTGATAATATTTAAAAAGAGCATCGCTCCTTAATGGAAGAGATTGAAATTGTTTAGACCAAAAGAGATCAATAGGAACACCGAGGCTTCTTTCAGATGGACGAAATAAGATATGGTTCACGGTTATGATTTCTCCATTGTGAGGAAATTTAAGACACTTGTGGATTGGAGAAGAAATAGCCTTCATGGAGGAAAGCCAAGGATAGCCCAACTTCACACAAAATTGTTTAGAAGAAGGTGTAATGACAAAGTCAACATCCAAGGATTTACTATGAATTTCAACAGGAAGGGTGATAGAACCAATGGTAGGACAAGAGAAACCATCGAATAACTTCACAACCACATTAGAAGCATCATAGAGTGGTTTATGCAATCGTAAAGTGAAAAGATACTCTTCAGTTATGACATTAACCATGCAAGAAGGATCAATCAGGGCACCACGACAAGGGATATCCTTAACCTTTGCAAATATGTATAAAGGGCCATCGGGTGCTCTAGTGGTCTCACTAGGGTCAAATGTAATACAAGGATCCTTAGGAGTATCTTTTGTATCTACCATATTAACCAAATTTGGAGCCATACAGATGAATGCTTCAGAAGTGAGAGAATTAGGCACAATCTCAATAATGTTAAAGATATGAGATGGCAAGGGATCAGTGAAAATCTTAAGATTTTGATTAAGAGGAGCAATTGATTTTCTCCCTTTATCATTCACACTTGCCACAAATATAGTATTATTATGAATCAAGTCTTGAACCTTATTTTTCAATGCAAAACATTTTTCAGTATCATGACCAGGTTGATGATGAAATTGACAAAAGGAATTGTTATCAAAGTGAGGAAATGCAAGTTTAGAAGGATCAACTTGTTTTATAGGATGAAGTTTGATAACATTTCTATGCAATAAATGAGACATCATACTATGCAAAGATTCATTCAAAGGAGTAAATTATCTTTCTCTTTGGAAAAAATTAGAAATATGAGGCACACCTGTTGTAGCATTCACATGGTTGTTGTTGATTGGATCAATGAACTCGATGAAGATTTTTGTTCATTTGAACTTTGCAAACGGTTGTTGAACACTCTCTCCCTTATCACTCAGAGCTATAGGAGTGGATTGCTCCATTTGACTCACAACCAGTTGATAATTGTGGAGTGTTGCGCACAACTGCGAAAAGGAAGTAAACTCAGACAAAAGAAGCTTTTCCCTGATATCTTTTTGTAAATTAGAAATAAAAATTCTTTGAATATCATTATCAGGCACATGAAAAGAAATTTGAGCACACAAATGCTTATATATACCAATGAAATCAATCACTTTTTCTTTAACACCTTGTTTACAATGCATTAAATCAGTTAAAGTGATTTTAGGACCAATGTTGTTTTGAAATTGTTGGATGAAAGCATTTGCTATTTGTTGAAAGGAAGTGATGGAATAAGAAGGCAAAGAGTAATACCATTGTAAGGCCTCATCTCTTAGTGTTCTTGTAAACAATTTTGCAAGTAATCGTTGATCATAAGCAAAATCAGTACACAAGGTTTGAAATGTTTTGACATGCGTAGGAGGATCACCTTTTCTATTATAGAGTTCCAATTGAGGGATCTCAACATGTTTAGGTGGCACGACTTTAAAAATATCAAGAGAAAGTGGGCTCGCAACATCAAAGGTGGGCACACTAAACTTGGATTGACTCATAGAAGCAATTTGTTGTTGTAAGGAAGACACAATTTGAGCAAGATTGTTAATTGTCATTTCGGTAGAAGAATTCATGTTAGACATAGGTGATTGAGAAGGTGGTGTGATGTTGTTGAAAGAAGGCATAGACTAAGAATAAGGTGTGGGAAATTATGATGAGTAGGCATTGGTGATGATTGGGTAGGAAAAGGGACACTTAAAGGAGGAATAAAGTTGTTGAAGGAATGACCCCCTTGTGTCACACTGATTGGTTGAGGAATAGTAAGAATACTCATGGAAGATATAGGTATCAATGGAGGATTAAACAAAGAAGAGGGATTGCCCCCATGACCTATGATTGTAGGAATGACATTTTGAGTTGAAGTAGCCATGATGTTAGATGCAAGAGTAGGAATACTAGTCATAGGATTGGTCAAAGGAATAGAGGAATTGACTTGTGTTGAAGGTTGCGAGTAACCCAGGGTTTCAACACAACTCTTGATAGGCATGACATTAGAATCAACAATATGTGCAATGCCACACAATATATCAATTCCATTCTTATCACTTTTAATCATGCGCTTAAGACCTTCAATTAATGGAAGAGATCACTATTAGGGTATTCTTGGGACATCCATTGTTAAAGCTATCAAATTAATTGTCCAATGTAGACAGTTGATCTAAAGAAACCCTGGTTAAAGCTTCTTTTTCATCATGGGATCCATCAATGGGGTGAATAGGAACATGATTAGGATGAAAAGAATTAGCATGATCCTCATTAAAGAAGTCACCCAAATTAGGCTCCATCTCCTTGGTAATTAAACATTGGGAAGTCGATTCGTCTTACGAGGATAGGATAGGTAGGACTAATAGTGGTAAAACTCATGCACTAGAGGGAAAAATTAAATTTTGAATTGTAGAACAAAGCTTGCAAAATTGAGTAATGCAAAATTTAAGAAAATAATAATTACACAATTTGAAATTTGTTGGAGGAAGAGAATGACACAATTTCCAAAAAAATAAAATGAAAGGAAGTTGGAATTTTAAAATTAGGGCCAAGGGAATACCACTTAATTATAAAATTAGAATTTTTAAATTTTGAATTTTGCAATGTTGAATTTTGAAGGTATTTCCAATTCTAGAGGGATCAAAAATCGATAAAATAAGCCAATCTTTTAGATTTAGGCTATTAAATATAGTCATAATAGTCTCTCGAAATTTTGGGAAAAAACCCGAGGACCGTGGTGGGAACGCACATGGTCCGACCAACTTTTTTTGAAATTTTCAGGGATGATTATTATGATGATTTTAAAGCTAACCCCCCAAAATGGCAAATTTTACGATCTCTAGATGGGCGAAATGAAGACACAAAGGTGAAAATAGGACCCTATTAGGATTTTGAAAAAAAAAGGAATTGAATTGCAATTTTGAAAGGATCAAACCTAATGGATAAGGACACCTTGGAAAATATTTAGAAATCTGAATGTAACTGAAATTGATTTGAAATTCACACAAAATCCAATTAATTTTGAAAAATAGGGTTTGATGACCTAACCACTTAATTTTGAAATTTGAACCTTGGGAAAAAGGGGGGAAATTGAAATTTTGAATTGTAGGATTGAAGACAAATCTGAGAACAATCAGAAACCTAAAAACTAAAGGGAAATCCAATTTTTGCACAAGTTCAATATGATTTTTGAAAATTAGGGTTTTAACAAGTAACCTCTTAATTTTGTAAATTTTAATTGCAAATTGAACAAGACAATGAGGAAATTGAATTTGACAAACAAAGCAATTTTCAAATCTAAGATAACCACAAGCAATTTTTACAAATCACAAGTTCAATTTTAATTTGAAAAACTAGGGTTTTTAATGATTTAACCTCTAAGTTTGCAGAAATTTGAAACTTGTAAATGAAAAATATGCAATATTGTTCAAAGGAAAGCATACAAGATGTCAGGTTCACCAAAATGTAATGGTGGGAAAATGATGAGTGATAGATCAAGAGGAAAACTAACCCTTTCCCTCAAAGAGAGATGAGAGTTTCACTATCGATTATCCTTCAAGCACTTTTCACCATTACATTAGGAAGATAAGGGATAATTCACTAGATTCAATCTCCACACAAAGATGATGGAATGAATTTTGAATGAATTAAGAATGTTAGGATGATCCCTTTTTCCTTTGTTTGATTTGGAAAGGAGTTGATTAGATTATGTAGTACAAAAGTAACAAAGAAGCGATTATAACTTGAGATCGAAATATGGGATGAAGTTGTGCACCTGGATTTCGCAGTAAAATGTCGAGACGAAGTCGCCCTGCAAATTTGATGAAAAGTTGTCCCAGACTGTGGCGGGAATGTACACGGTCCTCTGAAAAATCTGCAAAACAAAAAGGGTTTTTTCGCCTCTACAAATGAAGCCCAAATTCGAAAGTACAGCTGCGCACCTACAACCTACACACAAAAAAGAGAGGAAAAGGGGTTGGGATTGGGGGTTTTCCTTTAGGTCAAACCCCAGTTTTGGAATTAACCAAGTAATGAAAGAAAGTACTTGCAAGTAGATGTAAATGAAAGACTGAATTGTAAATCACCTCAAGGGAGGTTATAGTAGCAATGTTGATAGAAATGCTTATGTGGAATTGTATGTTGAAATCAATCTCCTCTTCAATGGTTGAATCCTTGACTTGAATGCAACACCTAGCCTTGAAGAGAGACTTGAGAATGCTCAATGCTGGAAAAGAATGCTTGAATGCTTAAATTATTGAATGCTCTTAAATGCTTGATCATTTATGCAACATTACCTTATCAAAATTCCACTCATGAAAATGAGAGGACGAATTCCCCTTAAATACATGTTGATGCATTTGAATTTCATCACAGACCGACATCAGGGAGGTTTCCCGCTCAAGGCACAACCCACAAGCATGCTCTAGGAAGGGTCCTGCCCTAAAATAGGACGGGGACAAGGGCACCACACCCCTTTTCAAGGGGGGAAAGTGGCGCCACACCCCTGTCCAACCCCTTTCTCCAGGGCAGAATGCAGTCGGAGTGATGCAGAGGCCAAGGAAGAAGTTGTTTTTGCAAGCCGAGCACTCTTCGGTCTCCGATCAGGCTAGAGGATTCAAGTTCGCATGCGTGAGGACCCTAATGCAATCGTAAATTGCTAGGATCACAATTTTATGACACTAGAGTTACCATGGAGTCGCATCTTGTGCTCCTTCCAGATGAGAAATGCAGAATGGTGGCTTTTAGGGGCAAGGTTAAACCATAGAGGTGGCATAGGGTCTTGAATGACCTAGATGATTTGTCCATTAGAGCAATTCATGAGATAATGGGGCAGAAAATTATCAACAATGAGCATAGGTCCAGGGTAAATCCTGACATCCCGACGATATTTGCTGCTATCCTTTTGGTCCTTAGGATGTCGAAGCTAGGTTTTCTCCACCCGTGTTATGCCATTTTCAAGAAAGAGTTGCTTAGGGGGCTAGAAATTATAGTAAATAATGTGGATGAACACATGAGAATTATGTTCTCGAAAGATTATGTGGGGGTTGGTGTTGGGCCGCGTAGGGTGGGCATTGTTCGACACTCGGTGTTGGTTCTGAAGGATAGACAATAGTTTGCGGAGAGAAAATTAATCATGGAAAGGAATATAGGCTTTCTCCAAAAATGGTTGTACCTAAAACCTGTGGAAGGAATCTAGTGGTGGCTTGATTACAAGAGGGCTGAAGGATTTGATCCTCCTTCAGAATTTTCGAAGGCGGAACTAGCCAATTTCCAAGTGATCCTTCCAGTGATAATCAAGGCTTTTAATCTTCGAGATGTCAAAAAGCGCTCTGGGACCACTCCCAAGCGAGATGGTGATACTGAGTAAGGCTCGACGCTATGGAGCAGTAGAATGACCCTTTTTGTCGCTTAGGCCACTCTTTTACATAATATATTATAGCCTGTGGTTTATGGTAGTTATAGGGTGTGGACATATATCCTTGTTGTTGTTATGGTTCATATGCTATGGTGAACTCCCTGACAGACTTTATCAGATTTTTTTCATGAATATTTCGGTTTGATAATCTATTATGGTTGTGTTTTCTATGTGTTTCCATCTGTTCGGTTTGGTACGCTTTTGTGGTCTCCCCCTTTTTTTTTCCTATTTTTTTGTTCGACTTTTTTGGGGTTGTGGGTATATATATCATTATGGTATCTCGCACTTTGCATCTGCTCTTAGTTGGTTTCGACTCATAGTAACTCGCACCATGGTATTTGCTCTGATTTGGATGGTGCTCTCATTTTTCTCTCTGACATGCCCTGTCCTTTGCTTGGCTGGGGGTTTGATAATCGGTTATGGTTTAAGCTCCTCTGCAGAAGATCATGGTTATGGTTGCATTTAGGTTTCTTTGGTATTGTAGATTTATTTGTTGGTAGATCTATTTTAATTTCAGTTAGTTATTGCTTATCTCTAACGTGATTTTTATGCTTCATAAGGATGGGTATTTTTGTTATGGTTGTCTCAATATGTTATACTCTGCCTATCAATCCTAAGTATAAGTGTTAACATACTAAAGATGGCTTAAATATGGCTTGACATTTTTAAGATGGTTTAAATTCCATTTCAACATTGTTCTTTTCCTTCGGATGATTGAAAATTTATTTCAACTTGACTAATGATAACAGATGATATGGATAGAATGAATAATGATATCTATTTCACCTAACCCCTACTGTTGAGCTATGAAGTTTTCAACATTACAGGATCTTACATATGACAGGATTTGATCTGGGATATCTAGCCAGGGTACTATCTGATATAATCTAGATATGTAAATGGGGAATGAATCCCCCAAAAGCAATCCTGGTATCTCTAGAAATTTACTAAGGCAGCTGATGTAAAAATGATAAATTGTATTGCTAGAAATTACCTATTGCAGTTGATGTAAAAATGATAAATTGTATTGCCAGAAATTACCTATGGCAGTTGATGTAAAAATTGTAAATTGTACTTCCAAAAAAATTTTCCTTGGGCAAGATCGGAGGTTTTCTTGACTCGGTTCTTTCCTACCGATGTCCACACTTAGCCGAGTTTGTAAAAACTATTATTTCAACTAATAAAAATCATCTGGCTAGAACCTATCACCTATAAAAAAAATCATATTAAAAAAATTTATTTACCTTAAAAAAAAATTAAAAAAAAAAAAAATGAAAAAACCCTATAGTATCCTATAGACATGGTGTGGTAAAATAAAATTTATTACAATAGATCTTATTTGGAAATGGAAATGGAAATGGAAATGAATCTTTTTATAATCCATGATATTAGGTGGTTTGTTTGTGGGTCTACAAATGGCTTATAGTAATATGGGACTACCCCATACTCCTTGCGAAAGACACCTAAACATGCTACAAATGAGGTGTACATATCTTATTTCTTAGAAACTTGTAAAATCACAAGTCCAATGAGACAATGCCAAAGGGTGTTCCTCTTTAGCTAAACAATAGATTTAATGGGGTCTTTGAAAGAGAATGAAAAATCCCCTTAATCAAGTTTTGGACTATAGTGATCTCAATGTCATGGTGTAATGTCCTCTAAATGGGAATGCCCTGAATTTTCCCCAATTCTCAATTTCTAAGTAATTAGGTGGGTTTAGAGTATAGCTTTCCCCTAATTTAAACCCTAAAAATAGATTAGAAGCCTCTTACAATAGTGATTCCAAAAATCAGATTACAACAATAATTAGTAAATTAAATCAAATTTAAAACAATAATCATACTATCATAATTAGTAAATTCATAGCAGAATTATTAGCTTAGTCATATAATAATAAATATATTTGGAGGACCCAAACATTGGAGAACAATGAAGGGTGTGAATTTGATGGAATGTCTTGGAATCTCTACCCTAGGCCCAAGAGTGGATACACCATCCCTCTTGGCTTCATGTTGCCCATGCCATCCCTATGAGGTGGTCTACCTAGTGAGGTGTCCACTTTTTCATTATCCTCTCATCTTGCCAACCTTTTCCCTCTCTTTACATATGATTGGTCTTCTTGCACCATGGTAGGGGAATGAGGTTGCAACAAGGTGCCTTGTAATGCCATCTCCTTTAGGCCCCAGGGCAGTACCCTTTTTACCCCCTTGGCCTCATGGAACTATCTAGTTCCCTCATAGTGGCGACACACCATAGAGGAGTGCCCCATCACCATACCCCTCTTGCAAGCCTACACTCCTTCCACCATGGTTGGCAACACTCATAAAATATAAATGAATACATAGTATAAGATTAATTGTAGAATGCCATTAAATCAGATTATTATTTGGATATATATTATTATATATACACTAATAACAATAGATATGCAGTCCCAGTATTTGTTATGCACATATAGAGAATTCATAGTAAATTCATCTATTGTATATTCAATGCCTTATCAAATATATTCAGTGCTAGGTTAGTTTGAATGAATTCCTTTGGTTGTATGATTTGAGGTATTGGTGAGTCATAATGTAATGACACACTGGTTTGAGATATTAGAGATGGTGATTGAATGAATGTTGATCTAATAGAATGAATTATTGATTGATTGTTTTCTTGATGGGAATGATGATTGATAAGTGATCCTTGAATGATTTGGAATGATCTCTTTTATACTTCATTGGTGAAAGGGTCACCACTTTTCATAAGGTCTGAGTCAATACCCTTCATTAGAGTTGAGTAACCACCCTTCATTGCTACCTCTGAGAATAATAAATCATTCCCCAAGTTGATCTCCCTCAGATGTCCCCTTTAAATGAAACCTTCTCCCCCTTATAACATCTAATGCGAGAGAGATTCACACCTCTTCATCATGTCGGTCCTTTGCAAGGGTCACAACCTTTCATAATCATCACTGTTCGAAAGAGTCACGACCTTTCATAATTATCACCCTTCGAAAGAGTCATAACCCTTCATCATTTATGTAGTTTGAGAGGGTCACAATCTTTCTTATTTATCACCTTTTGAGAGGGTCACAACCCTTCATTACTTTTGCCCTTTGAGAGAGTCATTTCCTCATTTCCTTCCCATCCCTTCTTCCATTTATCTTTCAGTAATTCCTATGCTCCACCCTTTTTTTTCCTTCTTCCCTATCCTTTTAAATGAATTCTTTCCCCTTTTACATCTCATGTTTGAGGGAGTTAACTCTTCATGGCACACCTCTTGACCTTTCATTAAACTCAATTAACTTGTAATTATATTATATTTATTTATTTAATAAGTAAATAGCTGCAGAGGGGCAACACCCTTGTATTAATCAAAATAGGAGAATACAAGGTTTGGTTCAGTGAGAGCGGTAGGGGGAAAGAACCAGGAAGAAAACCCTTTACCCTAACTCTATTCCACATACAAAAAAACCAGCAATGGAGGCTGGACAAGTACAAAACACTAGTCGACAAACGCTGGAGGTAGATAACAGAACCGACCAGAGGCCTTCAAACAAAAAACAAAAAATAGAAAGCCAAGAAACATGAGAAAGGTGACACAACCAGAATCATTGGGAGTCTTCAGAGTCATCGTCTACAGGAGCACGAGCCGCATCCAAGATTATTGGGCATTCAGTGCCACAGGTCGAGTGAGCCGCCGATTCAACCTTCTCCCTAGGGAGTCGGTAGTCATTTGGGAACCACTCCTCGCTAAGCCCAAACCCCCAGTCATTGCCATCAACCAAATCTCCATTCTCCAGAATGCCAAATCCTTCTACACCGGTTAACCCTTCATCTCGAAGATATTTTTCCCTCCATTCTGACCCGAAGCCATTTTGAATGCCTGTCGCCTTAAACATAAATTCAATATTCCTAGTGATGGTAGGCCAGGTTTCTTGAAGAGCATCATAGTCCAGAGAGTTCATAATCACAAAATTTCTCACCTTCGCCTCGTTGCCCAAGGACATATAGTAATTTTGGGGAAGCGATATTCTCAGGTTGCCATCAATGTTGTCCAACGCGGCATCAATTTCCCCCAGCAGGCGGTGTTTAAACACCATTTGAGTTAAAAGCTTCGCTCTCTGCTTGCTAGTCCCCATGTATATCACCATTGCAAGGAAAAAGCCCGGGATATCGACATTGGTTTTGTATCTATGATAAGCCATAAGGAATTCCTTCCCCAGTATCATTTTAAGGCTGTGAAGTATAAGAGGGTGTCGAAAGTAGAGGACCTCCTGCAAACATTTGTCAGTGATTTCACCCAGGAAGGCCACTTGTCGACAAGTAGCTTCAAGGAGAATTGGGGATTCCATTGCAAGTCACCGAGCGAAGAATGCAATTGTTTGATGGGGAAATGAGGACATTCCTTTGTTAAGTAGCAAGACATCAAACCAGGGGATACGAGCGCCCGACAAGTAGTTCATACCTATTGAATACACACAAGCATGAAGTGACAGTGTCCAATCATCTTCTGAGACAAAGTTCGTCAACTTAATGTCGATCGTCTTTATCCATCAAGTAATTATATGCATATCCTGATAGGATCTAGTCGTAACTAGATATCAATTAAAGGTTCGCATATGTCCAATTGCCACGGGGCGCATACCAGCACAGACCAATATTGACGACAGAGAGTCACGTCTCAGTGGCAAGAAGAAACCTTAACTGGTAAACCAAATCATTCGGTCAATCAATCCACCGGGAACCATGACCATTAGGTTAAGTAAAAAATAAAAATAAAAATAAAATAAAATATAGAGGCCCAACTGGGGAGACAATACAACCGGTTTGCTCCACAACCGGTAGGTCAATCAGAGAAACATATCAACCGGAAGGAGAAATGGAGACCACAACCTGCAAGTAACTCGACTGGTAAACACCACCACTGGTAAGATTAATCGGGACTCCATATCAACTGGTGGAGGCAATACAACCAGTTAGCGCCATCACCGGTAGGTCAATCGGAGAAACATATCAGCCGAAAGGAGAAGACAATCAGATGAGACCACAACCGACAAACTCAACCGGAAAGCACCATCACCGGCAAGAGAATCGGACCATATCAACCGGTGGGAGCTCATCTAGAATAACAAACCAGACATAAAGATCCAATCAGAGTGCCTAGGGTGGTCGCCATCGACAATCACAATTTTAGAGAGTCTGTCAGCCTCTCCATTGCCTTCCCTATAGATATGGCTAATCCGAAATTCATCAAAGGTGGCTAGGAGCACCAGAATCGGTTGAAGCCATTGGTTAAGGCGCCAACAAGGGGTGTTGCTACAACGGACAACATTAACCACATTTAGTGAGTCTCCCTCCAGATGAATTCTTTGCACCCCAAGCTCCATCCCTACCTGCAGTCCTCTTAAAGAAGCTCTGAATTCAACTTCGTTGTTAGTAGCAACTCCAATCTTTTCAGAGATTTCTTTTATACAAATACCATCAGAATTCCTTAATATACACCCAATACAATTATATTATATTTATTTATTTATTTATGATGTTTTAATTTTATTATCATTATTTATTATTAAATCATGTTTTAGAAAAGGCACATTGCACATGGGTCCCTCAAATGTTCTTAGTTCAAGTAATTAAATATTGCTTTGAGGAGATATAACTAATATAATAATCTATCAAACTATAATGCTCATACCATTAACAACAAAATCAACAACTTTTAATAAAAGAGAAACATCAATAAATATATTTATTTTATAATTTCATTGTAACATTGAAAATAAAGTTCTAAATATCATCTTCATTATCATTTAGAATATTTTTTTTTATTATTAAAAAACAATAAAAAGTCATATTAATAATTTTTATTTATTTAAAAAATAAAGTATATAGTCATATAGTATAGTTTTGCAGAGTCTTTGGAAAAGCTGACAAGTTGAATGTATTGATCATCATTGTGTAGCAGTGATACTTGATATTTAATAGAAAAAAATAAAAAATAAAAATTAAATAAATAAAAAAAACTCTAAAGTATTCTATAGGTATACCTAGCGTGGTAAAATAAAAGAGCCAAATAAAAGTTCTTACAATAGATCTTATTTGGAAATGGAAATGAATCCTTTTTATTTCATGATACTTGGTGGTTTGTTTATAGGTCTATAAACGATTTATAGTAATATGGGACTACCCCATATTCTTTGGAGAAGACACCTTAAACAAAGAGATACACATATCTTACCTCTATGAGATTTGAATTAGTGACCTCTCTTTCAAGAATACAAATTCTCCATCAATAAACCAAGTATTTGAAATGCATATAAATATATGAAAAAGTAAAGAATTCCAAATTTCCCAATTAAAATTAAACATTACATGGCCATATGCCTAAATGATACATTAAAGAATTATGTTATAATGACATGGCAGCATCTAAGGACGATATCATGTGAGAGATGAGGTACCCAAACAATAGGGCCCTTTCCCTTTTGACATAAAATCTAGGAAGCTTTGTACATTAATGTGTTTTTGGAATTCAAAATTTAGATATTAAGGTCCCTCCATGGGAAAGCAATTCAACTTTGTGTACAATTCCCGCCAGTGCGACCACTAGAGCCCTGTTTGCTCCCTTCAGTTCTCTCCTCTTTCCACACGCGAAAACCCAACTCACTGCTGAACGCGAGCTAAGCAGGGAAACAACACTATCATTCTTCGCTTAGCCGGCAAGGGTTTCAACTTTCAAATCGCAGCCTGCGCATCCAGGTTTCGCTTACATTTTATTGCTGTTTAAATACTGTCCAATGCGCCAAACAATTTTGATGAAGATGGACTCTTCTTTTGTTAAATATTGAATTGCTCTTTGCGATGTCTATCGTCTGTTTGCTTAATCCATTTTCACTAATATTACTAGCAAGTTTTTAGTTCTCTTCGGTATTTTGTTTCTATATTCTAGAGGTTCCAGATTGTAGTTTCCATCAGTTTCACATTTCAGTTTTATGACAGAGTTCAGACATTACATTCTTTTTAGCGTTGCGATTCTAGATTTCTATAACCGCCTCATATTCTCCATTAACTTTCTGATTTCTGTTTTGATTTGAATTTTAAATTTTATGAGATTTAGGATAGCAAATATAGGTCTTTATGTTGGCTCATAACACTTTAAAATTTAAACTATAGCTATGTATCCAAAAATAAACATTACAGGAAGGTCCAGACATGATTAGATTATACCAAGATTGTGGTGATAGAAAATTACAAACCTTGGATTAGCTTTTGACTGAAGCTAAAGACTGCCATGGTTTTCAATTTGAAACTTGCTGACAATATGCAACAGTATCACTACATACAGGCCAAGAATCAATTTGAAGGGCAAGGGATCCTGCCACAATTACCAAAACTATGGTACCAAATGATAGAGGAACCTGACTGCTAAACAACGTGGGAGTAAACCCATCTTATTAGAGATATTCACAAGATGCCACTTGATAATGAAAGTAGATATAGATATTGCAATACATTACCCCTCAGCAACTGTCCATTGATATGCATGAAAGACAGAGATAGAGAGGTGGATCTTTCAAACCTTAAATGTAGCAATGCTACCATGTATAGAACGAGGAAAGAACTAAACATGGTAAAACATTTGAAAATTGTCTCTGGAGTGATTTCAGAAGTTTTAGAAAAAAATGGAATCGCGAAGGATTAGTGGCAATTCTTTGGCAAAGTTGTTGAATCATTTTTATGACTTGAGGAATGTTTTCCCAAGATTCTGGAGTGGGGGAGGTGTTTTAGAGGCACAAAAAAATTATCGGGTTTTGGAGGTTACAACTATAAATAAATAAACAAAAACTAGAAGTCTGTAAATGGCATAAACCTGCTAAGTTTGAAAATAAAATGAAAAAAAATGAAAAAATCATATTAGAGACAAACTGAAAGAAGCTGAAATCAAATAACTTCAATGATTCAAGACATTTATAAACAAACTAGAAGAAGGTGAAATTAAATAATTTCCTTGATCCAATATTGACATAATATAAGCAAACCAGAAGAAGCTGAATTTAAATAGCATCCTTGATCAAGCAATGACTGATGTTGTCACACTACAAAATGTATGATAATTCAAATTGAGATTTAAATGTAAGCACTATAATTTTAATTGTACCAATGAGTAATAATGACGTTTAAAGTGAACTGAAGATTCATTAGCAAGTTATCAACTAAATGGTTGAAGTTTCAAATTGAATAATGAAAATGAAATTGCTAAAATGATAATGCTTATCTGCATTGAGCAAGAAGCTCAATGGTTGAAGTCACAAGTATAAGGAAATCCCCTAAATTCCTTTCAGTATGGAATTGCTAGAGCCATTTGGCTCTTGTGATGGACCTCAACTAATTTTTGTTACACATTTTTGTTCTCATGAATATGCATTGGCTCCTTAGATTCTTAATCTCATTGTGGTGCTACATTCTCCTTTCTTCATTTGTATTCTGATCAATGAGACAGAAGGAACCATGTATAACAACAAGCTTTGCCTCTCTTTCTGATGTAAGGTTCCTCTTAACAGAGTAGGGAAAGCTATCTGTAGATCAATTACTCTTGGTAGCAAAGGAACTGGAAACTTGTGAAAGGAGGCAAACAACTAGTGTTCATAGTAAAGAGGAGCTCCTATAGAGCTTCACTAGTTTACATAGTTTTCTTGCATCTATCTATTTTAGCCAAATTCCTGTAGCCTTGGAGTGATTAAATTTGGTTCCTTGATTATTGCATCAAAGTACACATCATAATTTTTTCGAGGGCCTCTGTCAAGTCCTCCTTCACCTCATTGTCATCAATAGGAACGACTTTGTTAGATTTGTCTGTCAACAATCTGGGATTCATTTTTCATATTACATAAAGAGTACAAATACATCTTAGTTGAGCATCATTGATTAAAAACTATTATGATCGACCAAAACTTGGAAGTCACCAAAATCCTATCCCTTAGTAGCAACAATAAATAGATGACCCATGTCTAGGTCATCGAAGTGTAAAGTATTTGAGATTTATTGCACATGTGATTGTGTGTAAAGGGGTGTATAGCTTCTTCCACACCTGGTGGATGGTGAGTAGAATTTAGTCATGATAAATCTCAAGTGGTCTCTATCAGAAATCACAATTTTAATCTAGCCAAACATGCAATTGGTGCACTATATATCTCTTCAACGTTAGGATTGTTAAAGTTCCCATATTTGATGAGAGTAAAACACGGGTACAAAGTGTATAATGTGTAATATGTAACAAAATTTTTTCAGAATACCACATCCTCCTTCATGTTCGCTTGTTTAGTCTTGGACTCTGCCTACCCATTCCACTTCTATATCATAATCATTAATTGCAAGTGCTCTATAACCCAAGTACACTTTCCAATAAAGCAAAATAGGATTCCAGTCTGCCCTTATTTGGTTTAAGGATTTACTTCCTTTAAATGGACTGAAACACTACCAATAAAGTGTGTTGGTTGGATGTAAATACATTCGTTTGCTTGGTTCTCATCACCACCTCTTTGACTCACTTAGTTTTCCCAATTTCCTTAAATGCATTCTTCATTACATGCACAAAAGGAGTTTATTAAATGTTTGTATTAGTAGCCTCAAACAACTTCCCTGTTACCCTGCACATGTATGGTACATTTGTAACCTATTTCACTGTACTGGCAGGGCCAACCTTCTCAATAGCATTCCATAAAATCCAAAACTGAAATTCAATGCCCTTACACTTTTTAGAACAATCAATAGAAGTAAGGAAATACGAGCCTTATTTACAAATGACTATGACAATAATGAGTGAGCTACAACTGATTTCCATCCAACATTCATGATGGTAGAGTACCTGGATGTCATCCATTTAACTTTTCTCTTCTCCATCAACATGTTAACTTTTAAATTAGTTATTTTTAAATGGTGACTCTCATTTTAGGTTTACTAGGAGGCACAAGAGTTGAATCTATTTTGCATGTATTGGTCAATTCCAGCTTGTAATAAAGAGTGAATAAAATGAAATAGAAAACCATTTTCAAGGAAGGATTTGCCAATGACATCATTTGTATCCTTTTGAGCCTGCACTCTATACATATTTGTAATCAGACTTGAAGTTGAATACGTGGCCTTTCCTTTTTTCTTGGGTTCAATTTTATTTACCTCAGAAGTTGGAACTGTGACAGTTGTAATATAAACATGTCTGGAAATCCGAGAGGAAGGGCCACTAGCATATAATGTCAAATACTTGAAAACTCCCCATTAAACAACCTCGACATTTTAGCTCTCTTATGAAGTGTAAGTGCAAAAAAAAGATTAACCCCCATACATGGGATATATTGAAATTGTGTGTCAATGGTAATGCCACGCTTCAAATTATAGCTGCAAATATAAAATTTCCATTGCTGACTCTGCCTGATTTATTTTAATATTTCTCTTGTTTTTCTCGAAGCATATTTGACCATTATCTTTGATGGGCAAGTAAACACCGAAGCACTCCCATTGAAGCTTTCAGTTAAAGCCCTTAGAACTTTTACCCAGTTTCATTTTCATCATCTCTTTCCTGCATTTTGTTACTCATGAAACTAATTTTGCAGTAGAAAACTGAAATAAAGCAGAAACAAACCCCAAAATAATTTACAAAATGACTACCCAACAATTGCCAAAAAAATTGATTTTGAAGTATCTTGAGCACATTCAAACTAGATAAAAATGCAACTAAAAGAAAACAAAAATGAACTGATAATGCTAATTTTCTTAACACATGCAACCAATGAACAATGAAAATTTCATTGTTAATTGGTTCAGATTTGTTAAAAATCAGGTCATCGTAATTCATAAATTACATGTAATTAAATATAACTGAATTGAAAAAACTATATAGCGACTAATTTACACAAACTTAGTGAAAGAAATGTATATGGCAAAGACTGCAAATGTCAAATGTAGTGATTTCTTGTTGGCTGCAAATCCCTTGTTGATGCATAGTAGCTTCGGTCAGATATAAGGATGATCATTTATATTGCTTATATATATATAAGTATGTATGTATGTATGTCAGTTCACTACGTGAACAGACATACATACACGCATAGTACATACACATTCTTGTGCCTATAAGAATAAATATTTCAAATGCTTTGTAAATCCATCATCCTTGTATTTGATCAAAATACTATACTGATACAAGTATATTAATCTGTGTAATCAGATTCTATTTCATCTTCTCTTGCCATGTTTCGAGCAATGATCATTGACGGCAACATTGTTTTATATATAACAGATCAAGAAATGATCATATTTATTATATCAAACATACCTGGATCGAGTAATGATCAAATGTAATGCACAGCAGATCGGCGGCTTTCATAATATTGTTTTTGATTTTTATGTTAACTAAACCGATTGAGGATCGGGCCTCTTGAAAGCACCCTTTGGCAAGTGTTGTATTGTTTGAGAGAGGGCCATGTCATGAGCGGACATGGCTCCACATTGTGGAGACATGTCCCCTCATGACATGTCTCTGCACATATATATATTTATACATGCTGATATCATAAAGAGAAGACATATGTAATAAAAAAATGCTCTCTCTCCCTTTGATCGGCAATCTCAGACTTGAACAAAAGAAGTACATCAGCGTCTCATCAATACATTATCATTATTAACATTCATATTTGTTAATGATTAAATTCTGAATACATACCCTGAAATCAAAAGAAGAAATCAGTACATTATAATCTGCATATTGTAAGAATTGCATCAGTCTGAAATAAATTTAATTTACTTTAACATGGTATTAGAGCTTTGGTAAAGAAGATCCAAATTAAATTTGAGATATCAGACTATCATCTATTGATATTGCAGTCACATTTCATTCTTCACGATGTCAAATGTGGATATAAGTCCTTCAGGACCGCAACAAATTTTGCATTGGTTCGGGGTGAAGGTATCTACCCCTCGACAGTGTGGCAGAGGAAAGATTTTTTTGGGAAGTTGATGGCAGCGATCAATTATTGCAGGTCACCCTGGCGGCTTCTTTCCTACACAAAAACCTCACCTGCATGAAGATGCGAAGCCAACGATACTTCACAGGGATGTGAAGGCGGCGAACGTGCTGTTGGACGAGGAGCTCAGCCCTCTTGTGGCAGATTTTGGGATGGCTGAGTTCAAGAGGACGGACAAGATGCACTACACCACATGCACCGTGGGCACAATGGGCTACATGGCACCCGAGTATGCGCTCTACGACTACCTTGGCGTCTTTGGCTTTGATATTGTTGTGCTGGAGCTCTTGAAGGGTCGTCGGGCTTTCGACTCAAGCATTAATCGCCTTGAGCACATCCTCGTTTCTGACTGGGTGGTTGACATGAGTCAGAATGGGCGCTCTACGGAAATAATGGACGAGAGGATTTGACATTTCAGTTGCAGGCAGAGTATGGAGAAGGTATTGTTGCTAGCGTTGTAGTGCGCCCACTCGAGAGTTGGGTGTAGGCCTTCAATCGACGAATTGCTGCTTATTCTGGAAGGCATGGAGAGTCCTTCGCCAAACATGATTTGTGCACTATAGACCATGGAGGTGAACCTAGAATCATCATTGAATAACAATTATATATTATTTGTTGTACAATCATGCGTCGCATCTGCATGCAGAATCGTCCCCTCTATCGGGCCGTTCAAATTCGAAGGGCATTCTTAACCTTGCACCATCGAGTCTGCTGATTTGGCTGATGAATACATCTATACATTGTTTCTGGAGCATCCATTTATTTTTTCGGCATAAGACTCATTTGCGGCATGGTTGTGATGCCTATGGAAAGTTACTTCGAGGCTTTGTGTTCCAATCTATGACGGGTATGAGGCCTCACCTGTTGTGCATGGTGGTTCCCGCGAGGTTTAGACATAGTGGTCATCGAGATCATTACCTATAGCTTCTTGTACAGGAGGAGGAAATATACAAATGTGAATGCGAATTGTGGTGAGTGCCTCCCATTCCAAGTTGGATGTCCACGTATGTGGATAGGCGTGTGCCCGTGGTGTTTGCCCAAGCATAGGCCATAGCTCTTAATGCTTGGTTGAGATCTGTTGGAGATATCATTGGTCATCTCTGTGAAGCGTGGTGAGAGGTGCCTAGCGCATTGACAATGATCTAGACGACAATCTTATATCTTAGCCGAGTATCACATATGTTTCTTGGCAAGAGTTTGTGGAATGCACACCATCTCTCAGTAAATGGATATATTTGATGACGTGTTCACAAATGATGCTGATATTCAGCAGACAATACGATTGGATGTATAGGTTGTTAAGGACAAAAAAAACCCTTCTTGCAGATCATATAGTTGGGCTTTGTTGTATTTGAAGGGTTATCATGTTTTACAATTGTATCGTGTTGCACATGCATTGTGGAATCGAGGTTAACGAGAATTAGCTTTGGCTTTGGAAAGCCGCATTAGTGGGGTCTTGCTGTGGATATGCATCCAAGAGATTTTGATGCATGCATAATCATATAACTTAGAAGAAGTATCACTTAATTTCTGTTCACCTGCTTGTATTGGCAAGGGTATTTTACTCGATCATGGAACATGCATAGTCATTGGTGAAATTGCTGTTATTGGAGACAAAGTCTCAATGTTGCAGGATAGATTAAGGAGGTCATAATGTTGATGCAAGTACTTGGAGATTTAGAGGGAGTCTAACAAACCAACAAAGGCAACTTTGGACGAGAAGGTCAGGAGGTTGATACTAGTACTTGAAGCCCTTGCTGAGAGGGATGCTAAGCATCAATAATTTGTGTTATTCGTTATTAATGCATTTTTCTCTGAGACGGAGAAATTTGAGGTGCAATCCCTTGTTAATGCATTCTTCTCTGTGAGAGATAAGCTTGAGGTGCAAGCCCTTGCTAATACATCTTTCTCTGTGATAGAGAAATTTGAGGTGAAAGCCCTTGTTCCACCCTCTGGGAGTAGCCATGGCGGATGTCATGTTGAGAGACTCCATTACAACATCACTTGTGTTTGTTCACCCTTTGGGAGTAGCCATGGTGACCGTCATGATGAGATGACGACATCACGATGAGTGACTTCGTGATGGGCACTTGTGCACTTTGATTCCTTCCACACATGGGAGTAGCCATGGTGGACATCACGTTGAGTGACTCCGTGATGAACTCTTCTCCACAAATGGGAGTAGCCATTGTGGATGTCATGTTGAGAGACTCCATGACATGTGATTAGATATAAGTTTGAGGAACCAGACAATAATCACAAGAGACCACTTTGGGCTAGAAAGATGATATAGGAAGCAGAAATGCATGCAACACCTAAAGGGACATTCAGAGAGAGCAAAAGACCTCGCAAGTTCACATATGATGCATTAATGAGTGAAATCATTAATTCTGAACCTACTGGTGTTACAAAAGCTCTCAAGCATCAAGTTTGGAAGGATGCTATGACAGGAGAGTATCAATCCATTCTGAAAAATGATGTTTGGGACATAGTTCCTAGACCAAAAGAGAAATCTATTGTCTCGTCCAAGTGGCTCTTCAAAATTAAACATGCTGCGGATGGTAGTATAGAGAAACATAAAGCATGTTTTGTTCCCAGAGGATTCTCAGAAGGAAGGTATTGATTATGAAGAGACATTTGCACTTGGTGCCTAGTATACCTCCGTTAGAGCAGTCATAGCTATTGCAACAGCTAAAGGTTGGAAGATCCACCAGATGGATGTGAAAATTGCATTCTTGAATGGGACTATTGAAGTTGAAGTCTATCTAGAACAACCTGAAGGTTTTGTGATTCATGATGCAGCTTCACATGTGTGCAAACTGAAGAAAGCCTTATATGGACTTAAACAGGCTCCCTGAGTTTGGTATGAGAGGATCGACAACTATCTATTGGGTCTAGGATCCTCCAAGAATGATGCAGATCCAAATCTTTACTTTAAAGTAATTAATGGTGATATGTTGATACTAATCCTATATGTTGATGATCTGCTAATTACAGGAGAAGATCACCTTATTGTTCAATGTAAGGACCTGGCATCAAAATTTGATATGAAAGACTTGGGCAGTTTACATTACTTCCTTGGATTGGAAGTCTGGCAGAAACATATAGAGAGTCCTTACCACTATGTGAGAGACATGGTAGAAAGGAATGTGATCCAATTGGAGTATATTAATACAAGCGATCAAACAACAGACATTCTCACCAAGCCTCTCCCCAGAGTGAAAGTTGAACACTTCAGGAAGAAACTTGGTATGGTTGAAATGTAAGTTATTGAGATTGAATCTTAAAATTGTTTATTTGTATTAATATAAATAAAGATGTTTAATGTGTAAACTCTTTTGTCATATGTGTGACTCTTTGACTTGTGGGCCTACCCCGTGTACATTATTGAAAGGTGATGATGATCTTTCAAATAATGAACACTTGTATCTAACATTGTAAGGTGACGACTTTACAATGATTAATTCACTATCATGATGAATATCATGTGACTTGATATTTATGGACATGTCATGATAGTTAGTATCTCTTGGACTTATTGATAGATATCATGAGACTTGATATCAGTTGAATATCATTAGGCTCCTTTATGAGATAATCATGGTGGATATTATGCAACGTAATATCCTTGGAAATGCCATGACTTGTTATGGTAGACATCATGAGACATGATGTCAGTGCACATACCATAACTTGGATTTATATGTGAAGAATGTCATGTGACTTGATGTTCTTGAAACATCCTCTAATATCACGAGTTAGGTGATATTTCCATTGATATATACTTGATTATCTTCCCTAGCTAAGAGGGAGTGTTGATGCATAGTAGCTTCGGTCAGATATAAGGATGATCATTTATATTGATTATATATATAAGTATGTATGTCAGCTCACTGTGAAGTGACATACATACACACATACATTTCTTGTGCCTATAAGAATAATTATTTCAAATGCTTTGTAAAACCATCATCCTTGTATTTGATCGAAATACTATATAGATACAAGCATATTAATTTGTGTAATCAGATTCTATTTCATCTTCTCTTGCCATGTTTTGAGCAATGATCATTGACGACAACATTGTTTTATATATAACAGATCAAGAAATGATCGTATTTATTATATCAAACATACCTGGATCGAGTAATGATCATATTTAATGCACAGCAGATCAGCAACTTTCATAATATCGTTTTTGATTTTTATGTTAACTAAACCGATTGAGGATCAGGCCTCTTGAAAGCACCCTTTGGCAAGTGTTGTATTGTTTGAGAGAGGGCCATGTCATGAGCGGACATGGCTCCACATTGTGGGGACATGTTCCCTCATGACATGTCTCTCCACACACACACACACACACACACACACATATATATATATTTATACATGCCGATATCATAAAGAGAAGACATATATAATAAAAAAATGCTCTCTCTCCCTTTGATCGACAATCTCAGACTTGAAGAAAAGAAGTACATCAACGTCTCATCAATGCATTATCATTATTAACATTCATATTTGTTAAGGATTAAATTCTGAATACATACCCTGAAATCAAAAGAAGAAATCAGTACATTATAATCTGCATATTGTAAGAATTGCATCAGTCTGAAATAAATTTAATTTACTTTAACATCCCTCCTCCATTTCCTCTCTTTTCCTTTCTTTTTTATTTTTCCCAAAACAAATTGAATTTTAGGGTTTGGAGGGTTGTGTTAGGGGCTGCCTATTTTAGGTTTAGGTTTATTTGTTATTTGTTTTTGTTTATTTTTTTAGATTTGACATTTAAAAAAAAATATGGATACTTTTTGACATGTTTAGACATCTCTAGGATAATTGTCATATCTCCATGGGTGTCAAGTGTTTTGTATTTTAGGGGAACAATTAGGAGAGGTTCTGTCCCTTTTCCTCCATCTCCTACATGTGGTGGACTTTTGGGACACAATCAGCTTTTGGTGATGTGTCTGCGTGGCATTGATTTTGACTTTGGAGAAACATTGTTTTCAAAATTGATAGGACAATATAAAAAGCCTAGAGGAATTGACTTTGTTTGTTTATAGAACTATTATTAAATTATTAATTATTCCCGCCCTTGACAAATTTAGCAAACAAAATATACTACAAATTTTGGGTGAAATGACAACTTACAAGCATCAAACTTTTGTTTTGGGGAGAAACTATTTCTTTACAAACTATGGTGGAGGACAATTATGTATATGATTAGTTCAGAAAGTGACTAGGAAGGATTTTGTGGCTTTGAAGTCACAGTATTTTTATACAATGTCAATATCAAACAATGTTATTGTGTACTATAAGCTTTATTTATTAATACAACTTATACATTTCTTGACATTTGTCAACGTTGTTTGTACTCCATGTTGCATGGATGTCTCAGAACCTTGGAATGACACTTTTTATGGTTACACAAGCTTGCTATTTCAACTTCAATGTCACCCTTTGTATTTCCATATGTAATAACCCTTCTTAACAATTTTACATTAAAAAATTCCAGTGGCATTAAACACAATTTTGTTGGCTTATACCAAAACTTGAAAAAATTGTTTTAAAATGACAATTGTTGGCTCCCAGAAAGGTAGAGAGTAAATATCTATCTATAACAAGAAAATATTTATTGCTAAAGGGTAGAGGAGAATCACAAGCTAATACCACGCCAGATCTGAAGTTTACTTCGGAGGAAACCAACGGGAATTTGCAAGAAGTTATTTACTTCGGGAATGTAATTGAAAGAAATGTTAGAGAATCCTTCTTCGATACAGTCAATACGCTTCTCCATTTGCTGGAGATAGATGTTTCTATAATCAGAGAAGTTTATATCATTAGCAATCAATTGTGAATCTCCTTTGACTTGAAGATGCTATATATATTGTGAATCTAGTATGCTTCAAATTGGAAATTAAAAGAAAACCAGATAGTGGAAATGCTTCCTACATTAATTTAAGAGGAGAGAATTGGGAAGAAACTATGATCAAGACAATTAAAGAAAAGAAAAAACCATAGATTGTAGACTCGACGAGTATTCGCCGAGCTTGTGAGTACTTGCCATTTTTTGAACCATGTGAGTGACTTGTAGTTTAACGCATAGGTCTTCGTGAGGTCATCACATGCCGATTTTCACATAAAAGATATAGAGAACTCGCCATGAAATTGCCATACTTGTGCCATTGAGGAGGGAGAAAACATGGGAGGCACGCATGGTAATACGAGAGGGTTTCCGTTGACGTGGGGACACGTTTCAAATGCGATTTCAATGCAATGTATACGGTTGAAGAATTGATGAGTTTCAGACACGTTTTAGAGATGAATCCAAGTTGATGCAACTTTTTCCTTAGACCCTAGCCTCTAAACCATAAGCTAATTTTTTAAGTTTAGGGTTAGTTTTTTTTTCCTTATTTAATAATTTACTAAAATTGGGGTTAGTTTTATTTATTTATTTTTCAATCTATCAGATGCTGTTACCATTAGGTAATTTATTATTTTTGACTAACACTTTCTTCATGGTTTTTTAGATTTTTTTGATACAGTTGTACTCTAATACTTCCTCATGGTCTTTTAGACTAATTTGATACATTTGTAATTGAATTTTGCAAAATAAAAGTGTTTTTATAAGAAATTTAAATACTGTTTAAGTTGTCAAGTATTTGTCAATTTTTTGCCGAGTTTTTGCTAAGTTAAAAAATTTGGGCTTGCTGATTGCTCTTTGAGTTTGAGTATGCAATCTATGGAAATAAGACAATGAAGTAGAATCACATAACGTAAAATTTATCCTGGGAAAACTGTTTTGGGAGAAAACCTATTAGCAAAGGTGTAGGTGTCTTTTTGTATTAATTAGTACAATATTGTTACAATACAATCTCAAAGAACATCCACCCTCATGCATACGCATCAATTGTGGTTGGAGAAACTTTGGCAAGATAGCCTTTCAGAAAAGAGTTGTGAAACAATCTTTAGCCCATTCATCAAATAAATAGAGCAAGTCCAAACGACAAATCGTAAGTGGTTATACAAAACTACAACTCAAGATTCCATGCACTAAACATGGTGGCTAAATGTAGGGCCTGAAATCTAACACCCTTTCCTTGATTGTCAACTTACTAAAAGTAGTATGTAATTCTCATGTTGTAAAATTCATCTTATAGAAAACTACAACTCAAGATTCCATGCACTAAACATGGTGGCTAAATGTAGGACCTGAAATCTAACACCCTTTCCATGATTGTCAACTTACTAAAAGTAGTATGTAATTCTCATGTTATAAAATCCATCATGATCCACCACCAAACTTGGACACTCCTCTTTAAGGCTATTATCTCCATTGAAAGATCGTTATGATGCATCATAAGTTGGTGAAAAATAATAGTTTATTATGTTCTTACATGCTCTTATATGTGTTGTAAAATATCCTACATATTACACATATTACACATCTTTCACATCTTATGATGTTATAGATGCTTTTAGTTTTACACATGCATCATATTATAAATTTAACTTGGCATAAATGCCACCTCAAATCGGATTTTCTTTTCCATGTTGGCACATAAAATATATACAAATTAAATAAACATCTAAACATTAGCATCACAAAATGTATAACACCTATACCAACAGTCTCCCACATGTTGTATGTAAAGAATCTTTCCTGAACCAATCTATTTCAGACTGACAATGAGAAATTATGTAACCAATTTAAATGTGATACAACCGATTCAGAAACTTAACCCAAGTTAATTTCACAGGCAATTATTCCTCACTATTCAGACTTCAAACAATCAATACACTCTAGATGTGGTAATAATTAAATATTTCAATTATTCCCATTGATGTACAATAATTCTTATCTGATTTGTCCAAAACTATTATCCAAGTCTATTCGAAGAAAATACTGCTCAGAAAATTGAACTCGACTGGAATTTATATACTCAATACTTGAAGCAATGGAAAATTTAAATTAGACGCAAAGTTTCAGAATAACAGAGTAAGGGATCGTTATTGCACCTGTAGGCATGTCAACGGTTTATATGTAATATGCTTTTCTGTTACACAACTTTCCCGATACCATTTCATTCAGTTCCATACAATCTTGAGTAAGACCATTCGTCTGTGCCTGGAAACAGCAGAGGATGATACACACAAAAACAAGTAATATTGATCCCAATCGAATGTGAACTTGCTATCCGATTGTTCCAACAGAGTTTTCAGAACATTTCCCGTGTGGTCTCATAGAATCTTGATGATATAGTGAAATAATGAAGGGATGTCGTCGCCGTTTTGTGGAGTCTTCAAACATGAATTTCTGTTGCCATCTCATCCATTGTGGCAACTCCAATACAACAAAGTGGTTACTGGCAAAGCCTTCGGTTTATTATTCCTTCGGTTTATTTTTCCCATATACGACAATCTTCACGTCTTAGTTTGTATTCGGCTTTGAGAACATTTCAATTGGATATTATACTTCCATGCCTCTGCGATTGCATTCTATGAAACAATTAATCCAATAGGACAGTATGAACTGTCGAAAGGAAAATAATTCAAATTTCTTTCTTACAAATCACTTACTTTCAATTTCCAAAAAAAAACCCATAATCCTCGTTCAAATAGGCGCAAATACGGGTATGATTCTCGTAAAGAAACTTACGCCACCGAAAAACTTATTAGTATAAGTTTTAATTATTTATTAATTAATTTATATTAGTTATGTGAAAATTCTAATACAAAGTAATTAATTCAATATTAATAAATTATTAATTAATTTATATTAGTTGATGGATTCTAATATAAAATAATTAATATTCTAGTCTTACTTTCGACTAGGAATGTATTAAAATATTAGGGGACATTACATTGTATACCTTGACAGAGCAAAAGGGAAACATCAACAATTTGTGAACTATTTGTAAGGGCCATGAGATCTGTAGGCTTGTTGAATCATCTAAACTTTTTAAATAAATAAATACCCAAACATTAGAATCGCAAGGTGTGTGACACATATCACAATATATTTCCACTTGTATACCTTGCAAGGGCAAAACAAAAACATCAAGAATTTGTGAATTGTCTGCTAAGGGCTATGAAACCCATAGGGTTGTTGCACTAGCTAAACTTCTTTGTGCTCACATGCTTTGTCAATGCATTAACAACTTTCATAAAATTGTTAACCTTCTCTAGCACAAATCTCCCATACTTCACCATGTCACAAACAAGATGACATCGAACATCAGTGTGCTTCGTTCATGGATGCAAAACTGGGCTCTTTACCAAGTTGATGGCTTTTTGATTATCATATCTAATCTACAATGCTCCTTAATTCAGCCCACCATCCAAACACAACCTTTGAAGCTAAATTGCCTCTTTATAGTCATGAGTAGCTATCATGTATTTTGCTTATGTAGTGGATAAAGTTGCTACAACCTACTGCATGCTCTTCCAACTAATTGTGCCATTGAATAGGCTAAAAACATAGCCATTGGTTGACCTTGTGCTGTTCATATTTCTTGCTCAATTTGAGTCCACAAACCCTTGAATTTACAAGTCTTCTAAAGTATTGCCATGGGTATCATTAGCATTGCTACAAGCTTTCTCAAGATGTCTCAAAATGCTTTTGTGATATGCTGATAATGGATAGAGCACTTTGTAGCACCCTACAAATATCTAAAGACTTGCTTCAGTATCGCCTAGTGATCTCTACTAGGATCAACCATAAACTGGTCTACGATTTCAATGTTTAGTTTGTTGTAGACCATAGCATATATGAGGTTCGCAACTATATTAGCTTAAGGAGCATAGCTCATGCCCTCCATCTCACCAAGTGAGACAAACATTTCTCAACTGATAACTTTGTTTTCACAAAAATAGGAATGCTCATTGGTTTGTAATTTGAAATGTTCAAAACATCACAAGATAGGGTCAACGTATTCCTTTTGGCTCAACCAATGTTTTTTGTTAACTCTTTATCAACATAGCAGTCTCCAAATCCTTCATTTGAAATTGTGAAGAAAATTGAGAATTCAAGTCCCTAATCATACACATATTGTTATTGAATATCAACATATGATCAAGATACAAAGTTATAACAATAAAATGATCAACATCTTATGTATAATAGGCACAATGATTATATTTGGACCTCACAAATCTTAATATCGCATATAAGAATTAAACTTCTAGTATTACATTCTAGGTGATTTCTTAAGACAAAAAGGGATTTCTTCAATTCACAAACCAATGATTCCTTATCGTTTACCATGTATTGCTTAGGTTGTGTCATGCAGATTTCTTCTCAAATTTATCTTGCAGGAAAGTTGTCTTCACATCCATTTTCTCAACCTCAATGTCAAATGTCATGGCAACAAATAACAAGGATCTAATGGATGTTAGCTAGCAAGTGGGAGGAAAATAGCAATAAAATTGATTCTCTCAACTTCAGAATATTTGTTAACAATCAACCTTGCTTTGTATTTCTCCATCTTACCTTCTGAGTTGCAATCGAGACCCACCCTCCATACCTAAGCGTCGTTTTGTAAAGTTTTCTTTATGCATATAAAAGGGTGGCCCCCCTGCTATTCAGTTGGCCCATAGAATTGTAGGGGCTCTCCTATCAAGCCCCCTCGTGAATAGTAGGGCCATAGAATTGTAGGGGCCCTCCCCCAACCGAATTGGGCAGGTGAGCCCCCTACAATTGAGCTACCTTCTCCCTACTTTTTGAAGGGCTAGTGTATTCTAGCCCCTTAGAATCTAGCTACCTCCTTATTCTAGTAGGGAACTTCTTGAAAACCCATTCTCAACTAACAAATTTCCAACCCTTCTTTGGGGAACCATCTCCTCATCCATGCCCATCTTCCAAGATTCACTTTCATTTGTTTTCATTGCCTTCTTTATAGTTCTAGGCTCATAAGTGTTAGTAGACAAAAAAAAAATCTAAATCAAGTGGACTATACCTTTGCAGTTGCCTCCTCCATTGAGTGGGCCTCTTGGCAAGTTGAGGTGGAGGTTTTTCTTCTTGTAAGCTCGTAGAGCTCTTAGTTTTGTCCTCCTCATTTAGTGTATCTTGGGTCTTTGACGTAGTCTCAAGTGCACCCTCCTTGGTCTTTGATTGTAGTTATATTGTTGTTTCACATTCTTCTTTGGTTGCCCAATTGTAGGAGAGGGCGTGATCTCCTTGAAGATCATATTTCAAATATACACAAACTTTTCAGTTATAGGATCCCAAATCTTGCATCCCATCACATTGTTAATGTAGCCAATGAAAATAGGCGTAACAATTTTGAAGTCTAACCTAGATCTCTTTGCTTTAGACACATGAAAACATACTGCACAACCAAAAATTGGGGTATTTTAGGGTGAGAGGTTTTGCATATCCAAATCTTCATTGCTTTTTTGTCAACAAGAGTGGACGTAGGAGATTTGTTGATTCAATAGCAAGTGTTGCTAATTGCTTGTGCCTACAATCCAATCTGACTCTATTGAGCATGCTCCTAGTCCTCTCCATCAATGTCCCGTTCATCTTCTCTGCAACTCCATTATGTTGAGGGGTGTATGGAGCTGCTTATGGTTTGCAATATCATTGACCATATGAAATCTATCCAACTCCACTTAATTGTGTTTTCCACCCTTTTTCGCTTGCAACACTTTAATCTTCCTTTGTGTTTGGTTCTTCACAAGAGCCTTAAACTCTTTTAAGTAGCTGAAGACCTTAGATTTGTGCTTCAAAAAACAGACCTATGTTCTTCTAGAAAAATCATTATTAAAAAGAAACATAATTTAGGGTTTTCACAAGTGAAGATACAACAATTGGAGCTAAAACTTCATTATGAATAGGATTGAAAACCTCTACAAATTTATGAGAACTTCAATAAATCTGAACACGATGTTGCTTTCCATACATATAATGTTCACAAATGTCAAAGAGAAATCAACTAACCTCTCTACAAGATTTTTTATATTCAAGAGTCTTAAGGCCTTTTTGACCAATAGATAGGTAATTTTCTCTCATGTAAGAGCATGCAAAGGAACCTATATTGCACCCCTAAGTGAACCAAAGCTGGATAATGTAGGTATCAGTGTCAAAGGTGAAAATGGTATAAATTTTTTCATTGTATGTACAACAAAATTATTACATTGAATACATGTGCTTGCATCGAGGTAGTAAAAGAGTCCCAATCCAAACTCCCTTTACAAGCACCATAGCTCCATGAACCATTTGGCACCCTTCCTTTTTGAAGACTATTTGCACACCTACATCATTCATTTTGTTGCTTGACAAATAGTTTCTTGCCAAACTTGGGATGTGTAGAACTTCTGAGATTTCTTTGATTCTCCCATTGGGAGAATTTGATCTTATCTCTATGATGACCAACAATATTGGGGTGAGAGTTGTCATTAAGATAAACATTTCTACCATCAAATCTCTTGTAGTTAGAAAACAATCCCTATGGGGAGTCGTGTGGAAAGAAGCTCTATAGTTGATGATCTACACATCCTAACAGACATGCACAACCAAGGCTGCAACAAATGCATGATTGACATTATCGTAAGAAGGCATTGGAATTAGAATTGTCATCAAATTCTTGTTTGTCCTTTTTCTTCTTCTCCTCGCAACCTTTGTTTATGTGGCTTTTCTTAGACTGAGATCTATGCCTAGACTTAGATTTCTTTCCTTTCTTGTTCTTTCGCTTTTCTTTTTCCTTTGATTTTTCTTGAGCAACCGATGCATTTTTAACAAAATTAGAAGTCTTTCGTCTCATCTGACTCAGGAGAAGAGCTCCCACCACCTCTTCAATGGTATGTTTGGTGGTTGTAGTACCTATTAACATTGCTAGGGTGTACAAGAATTTGGAAAAGATCACAACATTGTAATGCACAAATACTTGTTGTCCATGCAAAAACTAATGGCTTTCATCTCTATTACAATGGTGTTGAAAGCATTTAGATGCTTGAAAATGGAGTCACTATCATCCATTTTCAAAGAACAATTTTTCTTTTGCAGAAAAAATTGTTTACCAAGGAATCTTGGTGAAGGTTACCCACTTCTTATGTAGGGATTTCACGGTGTCCTCTAGTGAAACATTTAGGAGAATTGAGTCCACCAAATAGAGCCTAATGAGTCTCCTAGCTTTCTAATCCAACACCACCTAGTCTTTATCTTTCATGCTTGCAAGTTTGTTTTTGGAGGTTGTAGCCTATAGATCTTGATCTATGAGCAAGTCCATATTTAGCTTCTATAACTCAAAATTTGTGTCATTGAATCTATCTCCAATTGTGAGGTGTTTGCCATCTTACCTAAAACAAAAATCACCTCTACGCAAAGACCTCCTACTCAAACCAAGATTATTACCAAAATCCTTTTTCTTGTTACCAAGAAATAGAGCTTGCCAAACGTTGCTACCAAATGGAAGGAAGACAAATACTGGAAACACTTCCTACACTAATTTGAGAGGAGAAAATTGCAAAAAAACTATGATCAAAACAATTTTAGAAAAGAATAACATAATGAAGTACAATCACATAATTAAAAAATATCCTAGGAAAACCCTTTTGGGAAAAAAATCTTGTAGTGTTGTTAGTGTCTTTTTGTATTATTCAATAACAATACGCTTACAATTTGATCTTAAAGAACATCCAAAGTTATGCATAAGCATTGATTGCGTTCGAAGAAATTTCGGCAGCATAATCTTTCTACAAAGATAAGTGATATCCAAGCATTGATTAAGTGGAGCAAGCTTGATTCACAAACCATAAGTGGTTTTACAAAACCATGGGCCAATATTCCATGGGCTGAAAATCGCATCCAAATCTAGGTCCCAAAATCTAATGCCCCTCTCCATGAAGGTCAACTTGCTAAAAATAGGATGCAACTCTCATGTCATATAATCTGTCATAATCCACCATTAATCTTGGGTGCTTCCTTCGGAGTTGTTATCTCCATTCAAAGATGCTTTGTGATATGTCATTCTTACATGTCATAAGCTTGTCAAAAGTCATAACCCACCATGTAACTTGCTCTTAGATGCTTTTACATGCATCATAGAGTCTCTTACATGTTAAATATCTTACAATGTCATATATGCTCTTACGCATCTTACACGACATTGATGCTCTTACATGTGCATCATATTACAAATTACACATGGCATAAATGCCATCTCAAAAGGGATGCCCTTTTCCATGTGGCACATAAAATAAATACAAATTAAACAAATAACTGCTGTTAGTAAATTTCATATGGGATAGGGTTGGTCAAGCATTACACATTTTTTATTTTTTTTTATTTTGAAATCAACTTCCTTGAGTCTTGAATTTTCCCTTTCAGAATTTTGTTTTTGCACTTACAAACTGAAATAATGCATCTAATATAGAGATTTAAACTCCTAAACAACTATTAAAACAATCTTAAATTGAGTTGCCTTGCATGCAGTTTTTCAATTGGGTGATAAAAACTAAAGGCCAGAAAACTAAACATAAAAAAATTATCCTAAAAATACTAATAGGCTTTATTCTGGAACAACTAATTAATAAGTAAAAAACTCAAATTTGGTTTCTTAAACATAGTCTTGAACTGTTGGAAAATAATGCCTAAAACAAAATCTTGTATTATTTGTTGAGCCCAAAATTCGAGTGAATTGTAGGATGTATGAAAATACCTTTGGCAGCAACTGCTATTATCTTTGTTAGCATTTTTTTTATTTGACATTACATTTTCCCTAGGTTGCCGGTTCGGGTTCAAAGAACCTGGTACACCGGTACGGCAAAATTTTGAAAAGGGGTTTGGGTTCGTTAGTACAAAAGCATGTAACTTATATATATATATATATATATATATATATATATATATATATATATATATATATATATATATATATATATATATATATATGTAGACATCTATAAATGGTCAACGCTTGCGGAGTCCTACTTTAACATTTGCGCATTGCCTTATTTTAGGGTTCTTGCGTCGCATTAACATTTCTTCTATGTTGCGCACTTGGTCTTTATCATTTGCGAGCATCGAGTCCTTCTTCTGCATTCCTCATTTTTTTTGCTTTCGAATTAGGTCTTGTCGATAGCAATTTTCAGTCATGATTTTGGTCGATCCTTGTTCTTGTCAATCTTGTCATTTTGCGATCGATTCGTCATCGATCCTTGTCCTTGTCAATCTCATCATTTTGTGATCGATTCGTCATCGATCCTTGTCCTTGTCAATTTTGTCATTTTGCGATCGATTCGTCATCGATCCTTGTCCTTGTCAATCTTGTCATTTTGCGATCGATTCGTCATCAATCCTTGTCCTTTTCAATCATGTCAATTTGGATAGATTAGTCATTGTTCCTCGTCAATTGGCGCTTATCAATTTGATCTCCTTGTCAATCTTGGTCAATTTGTCATTGATTTTTGTCAACCAATTTTAATCATTTATCAACATTGGTCCTTTGTCAATTAGAATCATGATCAAACCTACATTAATTTCTTGTTGTCTTGACCTAATTTCTTGTCCTCTTATTTCTAGGGTTTTATGATTTGTTCATTTAATCCTTTTCTTCTTCTTTGTGGGTTAAATAAATCTATTTATTTATTCCTAGGTCTCTTTCATGAATTAATTAATGGATGAAAACCTATTAATTAATTCACCTAATTTCTATTTCATCTTTTTCCTCAATTTTCTAATTTGCTAATTTCTCCTAATTTCTAATTTCTATTTCTATTTCAATCTTGTCATAATTTGTCATGCATTTTGCATAGCAACTTGTCATAATTTGTCATAATTTGTCATACTCCTTGCATAGCAACTTGTCATTTATCATAATGTTGCCATTCTTGATTTGAATTTACTTTCAAATCTTTTCATGCTAATCTTGTCCTCTCTCCAATTTGTCTATAAATTGGATGAGTTTCTTCAATCAAAAAAAGGAATCAATCACATTTTCAGATCAATCAATCACATTTTCGAGTAGCCTTATGCTGCGAATTTCATTTCTCAACTTGCTTTCTACTTGCATTTTGCACTTGTAGGTGAGATCAACATCAAATTTGAAGGTGAAAGAAGAACAATGGAGCCACATGAAGGAGATATCTGCATTGGTTTGCTTCAATTTCATTCAATTTGAATATCTTGTCTTTATGTCTTTATTGATTGGATTAGGATTGCTTTCATTGCAATTTTAGGTTTTGTGATTGTCCTAATTTGATATTGCTTTGATGTTTTCTCAATTTCTTGATCTACAATATATTTTGATATTTGTGAAGCCTATAAGCATGAATTAAAATTTGCATGTCACATAGCATCATATAAACAACAAAACAAACATAAACTTGTAATCATAGCATCATGATCATACCATAATAGCATCATATACATCAAGTTTAATATCAAAATGACAAAATATTCAAGTATCATCGTTTCAACTTTCAACAATATAAACTTAAAGTTTAATCATCAAATGGATCATCTAATTCATCCTCCTCCTCCTCCTCCTCCTCCTCATTGACATTGACATTAGATGAGCCAATGCCACTTGCACTTGCACTATAAGTTGGCTCAATTTTCGAGTCATCAAGTGTCAATGCAAGAAGCTGAGAAGTAGGAGCATTCAAATCAGTATGCTCTGGCTCTATATCCCACATCTTCGTTTCCCCTTGTGTGTAGTCATGTTGTTTGTGTGAAAGAAGACATAGGTTGGAATGCACATATACTAAATTCTCCGCTCTTTTTGATAGCAGCCTATTGCGCTTTACTGAGTGGATGAAAGAGTATGTGCTCCAATTTTTTTCTGAAGCAAATGAACTAGCAATCTATGAAGACAAAGTAAACAATTAAAGTTATACATTAATAAAAATAAAATTACCAACAACCTATGAAGACAAAGTAAACTATAAATAAACTAAAACTTGTAAATTTAAAATTTTAATTAATTAAACTTACTTGTGATAAAACTTTTATAGCGAGGGGTTGTAGGTGTTGGAAGCATGTGCCATGGAAGTACCACCAGCTATGAGCATCCTTCTTCGATCTATGACGAAGTGCATCAACACTTAGACCATTCCCATTTGCGAATTCTATGAACTCATTTGTAACAACATCTTGCAAATCATCATCGGGATATACTCTAAGAAATGCTGCCTTGTACCCATTAGATATTTCTAGATCTCTCCATGGTGGAATCCTTCCTGGTTTATCAAGAAACTAATTGCTATAGTACTTAGGTGTCAAGGCATAGGCAAGAAGGTGCAAAGGAGTGGTCATCTTATTCCACCTTTCTACAATAATTACTTCCAGTTCTTTGAAGAATTTCTCCTGGGGATCATTCTCTTTTTCATTTATAGCGACCTTTATTTTTTGAAGCATTGAGTCAGTGCCATCATAAATCTCACCTATGCAAGGCCTATCCATGTCTGTATAGCGAATCATGCTCATGATGGGCTTAGTGATACTTAGGAGATATGTAACAAGATCCCACCATTTCTCATTCAATATTCTATCCCTAATTTTTTCTGCCCTCTCAGTGCTACTCTGCTTCCATACAGTCCAATTGGTGCTGATCACCATATTGCATAGTGCCACTCTAACTTCCACAAGTTGTCTTAAGACGATTGTGTTTGATGCAAAACGGGTCTTAGCAACCCTATAACACAAATTAATGCCAAATGATTAAAAAATAAAGCCAAACTTTAAAGAAGAATACACAATATAGCTTACACAATGATATTATGAACATTGAAAATTAAAAAAAATCAGAAAATGTAAAATTAAATTACTATTTCACTTACCTTCAATAGCTCCAAATTCGAATAGGTTCTAAAAATCCCTTTAGACATGTGGTGGTTTGTGATGAATATCTGGATGTCCTTAGCCTCTGCATACACATCTTTGATCCATTTTATTTTTTGCCCAATCCTTTGTAGCATAAGATTGAGTGAATGTACCGCACAAGGTGTCCAAAAGATATGATCATAGCGTTGCTCAACCAACAAACCAGCATCTCTACAATTTTTTGCATTGTCCGTTATGACTTGGACAACATTGCGGGGTCCCACAAACTCAATGGCAGAGATGAGAATTTTTGCAATAAATTGGCCCTCACAATCCACAGCTCTCAAAAACATTGCCCCTTTAGGGGACACCGCTATGACATTGATCAAGGGACGGTTTTTAGCATCTTTCCACCCATCTAAAACAATTGTTACACCTGTCTCAACCCATGAATCCCTTATGGGTTTCAATGCATCTTCAACCCTCTTCACCTCTTTCTCCAATAATGCTCCACGTACCTTCTCATAACCGGGGCCCTTATACCCTCTTGGAGCCTCATTAACACTTTTTATCATTTGCTTCCAATATGGGGAGCGGGCAACATTGAATGACAACCCATTTGCATAAATGCACCTTACTATATCTTCGTCAGCATTGTCTCTACTCTCATTTTGGAATGCGGTTTCTAAAGGCCCCTTTGTTCTTTTACGTGTCAAGGGTGGTTCACTTTGAGGTTCATTTGTGGCAAAGAAGAGGTGGTCTTCTACTACAATATTGGGATTAGAAGGGCCTTGCATTCCCTTTGTTTTCTTTGATGCGGTTTGGTTCAATCTACGGGCTTCCCTCTCTTCTACCGCCTCATGCTCCCTAATATATTTCATCATTGTCTCATCTGGTATAGGTTTACCATTTTTTCTAGGGCATTTTTTGATGCCTCTTCCTTTTATTCCACACAAATGGCCTACCACCCGATAATATGAACTATTACGTTCAATATCACATCCATGGCATTTCCAACGGAATCCCCCACCTCTCGGAAGTTGTTTTATAATGTCCACATATTTCCATAAGGGAGAATTTGGATCATTTCTTTGTTTTGCAATTATTTGTTCATTGCCAATGGAGGAAGATGTAGATGTCATTCTAGATCCTATGGCAAGAAATAATATAAACATATTCAAAAACAAAAACTAAATAATGAAAAAAAATTCAAGTTTCATGTTTGACAATTTGTGAAACAAAAATAGTTGGAAAAAAATGTTTAAAAACCTACCTCTTGCAGCCAATGGAAGCTTGAAAATGTATGGAAATGATGCCGCAACACTTGTTGAAGCTTCAAAAATCAGTCTTCAACTCCTCCTCTTTGATCTTGGAAGCCAAATTTTGTTCACCCTTTCTTCAACCTGCTCTCATAAAACTTTTGTTTGCAACACAAATGAGGTGAAATGAGTGAATAAAATGTTTTAGAAGTCACTTTTAGGTTATAACTTTCACTTTTTACAAGGCGGAATTGAAAAAAAAATTAAATTTGCATTATTTTTGGACTTTACGGGCCGCCCAACCGCCCGGGTTCGACTGGGTTCGACCAGGGTCGAACTACCTTTGGGTTTTTCGAACCCTGGTCGAATCCAGTTCGAACCAGACCCGTACCACAGACCGGGTCGAACTAGGACCCGTACTTGGGGGGCCCAGAGGCGAACCCGGTAACCTAGCATTTTCCTACATTCTGTCCCTTGATGTCAAATTTCTGTATATGCAACTCTGTCATTAAATTTTGATGTATCACCCTTCCTAGCCTATTAGTCATGATAGCTGCCAACTGATCTTTTGAGTTGCAAAATTGAAATTCAACTTTCTTCTCTTGTATCAATGCTTGTACATCATGGTGCTTCAGTTCTATTTGTTTTGTTCTTGCATGAAATACTAGATTTTATTTAATTGTATTGCTCAACTATTGTAACAAAATATTATTATAGGATTCCTTTGTTCTTCTCCTACATTTTCCAAAACTCTTCCTAACCAAGTTGCTTGTGCACATGTTGGTGGTAAAACAACACATTTTTTATCCATACTTGATAATGACACTGTAGTCTACTTCTTCGAATTCCATGTAAACACTCCACTTCCCTCGTGGAAAACAATGCCCTAGATGCACTCTTTCTATCATCTCACAATCTTCGCCAATAAGAATTTTAATAACCAAATTACTTTGAATCTTCAACTAATTAATAATGGATTCCATGACTGTGTGTTCTGTTCACATACTTTAGTATACTATTTGTTGGTTGGTTATGCTTTTCTATAGGTTTACTCATACTTTGAAACCACCAATATTACAAACATAATATCTGGCCTCATCGTTGTCAAATATATTAAGCTCCCAACAATACTTCTGTATTTCCTTTCATCTATTTTTGGTGGCCTATCTTCTTTCATTGCGTTTTCTCCATGTGTAATTGGTACATCAACTTCTTTACAATCTAGCATATTATAATTCAACAAATCTTGGACATACTTAGCTTGAGAAATAAGGATCTAACCATGTGACTGGCGTACCTTCATGCTAACAAACATTCCATTAGTCGTAATTCAATCATTTTAACTTCTTTCATTGTTCCCTCTTTGAATTCTTTCTTTATCTTGTTTGAGCTTGTTGTATAGATCAGACTTCAATATATAGACAAACATAAAATGTTCTATTACCTTCCATATTGAAATATTGTGTAGGCTCATTTTTGCTTCTCACATATCCATTTGCTAAGAGCCTTGTATCAATTCTTGAATGTCTTGATGCTTATTTGAAACCATATTGAGCTTTCTTCTATCTATAAACACATCCTTCTTTGTCTCCTTCAAATGCTTATGGCTGATACACATATACTTCCCTCTCAATGTATGTATTGAAAAATGCACTTTTCACATCTAGCTGTTGTACTTTCCAGCTTTCTGTGTGGCAATCTTATAGTGTCATGCCTTGTATCAAGTGCATAGGTCTTTTCATAGTCTATAACATACCTTTTAGCATATCCTTTTGCAGCCTATGTAGCTTTGTATCTTTCATCTATACCATCACTTTTATGCTTTATCTTGTAAACTCATATAATTCCTATCACTTTGTCTTTTGGTAGCTTTTCAAGCTTTCAAGTTTTGTTTCTTCAATAGCATCAATCTCTTGTTCCATTGCTGTAATCCATTCTTTCTTTTCAACGGTTTCTTCAAACTTATTGCTGGAAAGTTGTCTTTGATGTCAAGATTGTGATAAAGATCAGTAAATCAGAATTCATGAGACTTTGAGTAAATTAAAGATAGCTGTTTTGTTGGAAGGAATCAAATCAGAATTCATGCCAACTACATCAGGTATATTGGTTTGTCAACAAATCAGAAATTAAGGAGCGAGACTGATCTAATTCAATTTCCATCAAAGAGAGAATTTAAATTAAGATTTAAATCTAATTAAGCCAATTTTCATTCAGCCTTAATCACGATCAGAACAAAAGGTGACTACGATCTGTATTACAAAGTATACATTAAAGAGCGATTCATTAGAAGAATGGGATCAGTTTAAGCAGCGATTCATTAGAAGAATGAGATCAGTTTAATATTCTAGTTGATAATCATAAACATTAACCTGCAATGTTAATCATAAACGAATACAACAGGTGCTAGGCTAATATCACACGATTTGATCAAGGGCAGCATGGATATGATAATGCATTCTTAAAAGGTGTGATGAAGATAAAACTAAATAAGGGATGCATTTGATTTATTAAGTGGTTTAATTTTGTTAAGGAAAAGGTGGTTACTAGATATAAGTAATGTGAGACTTCATTTTCAAAGGACACATCCTTTCTGATTAGAAGATATATATATATAGAGGTTGAAGATGGAGAAGAAGTGTGCGTGGTGTGTAAATAAAAGGAGAACAAATAGATACATACACCAGCTTAGAGAGGAAGGAATTGTATGGAAATCATTTTCAGACTTGAGGAGAAGAAGATAAAAGGTTGATTAAAGTAGTGATTGTAATCTTCGAGTGAAAGATTAATAATCAGATTATAGGAGATAGCAGATTGTAATATTGCAGACTTGTGATCAGTTTTATAGTTGACTCAAGGAGTTCATGTGCAGATTTTGAAGGAGAGATTGTGATCTCTTTGTGAGAAATTGGTGGTCAGACTCAGCAGATTTAGTGGAAATTCTTATAGATTAGGAAGGGAGTTGTAAACTCTTGTGACTAAAATTTTGAATGAAGGGTTGGTGCCTCTGGTGAGTTGGTGCTCACGAATCAAATGAGGGGTTTGTGCCTCTAAAATTGTAATTGTTATTTATGTAAAGCAAACATATTGCCGTGGTTTTCTTCCTTTTAGGGTTTCCTTGTATATATCGTGTTCTTGTGTTCTTTGCATTTGAATGGTTCTTGTAATTGTGATAAATAAAGTATAATTTTGGAAAAGTAGTCGTTATATTGATTCACCCCTTCGCCCCCTCGCCCCTCCTCTCAGTATGACTGTTTGCTCAACACTCAGTAGGTTCTACCTCAATATTTGAATAAAATGCATAATTGATTAATTCATCATCTTCATTTTTTTTCTTTATTTTGGTTCCTTCTTAATCTTATTTCAAAATTCTGATCTATCATTAGATTTTGGAGGATGAATTCTTATCATAACATTTCTTGAACTTGATGTAGATTTTGCACTTTTAGCATTTTCTTCCTGATCCCAAATAATTCCTTGACCCACTGTTCCTGTTTCTTTCTACAGGTGATCTGTATAGATTCCTCTTTCAACAAATATTGCATCTTTAGAAATAATGCTCGTCCTTCTTTGAGGCTTTGCTTTCTACATTGTAACTTGTAAATTTGCATGTTTACCCTTGCATCCAATTTTTGTCTATTCTGATCACCTATGTGAACATAAGCTAAACGACCAAATATTTTCAAGTGTGCCATTGTAGGCTTTCTTCCATACCAAACTTCTTGCAGTGTCCTATCTTATACTGCAATAGTTGGGCTCCTATTCATGATGTAAATAGCAACTTAATTGCATTAACCCCAAACACTTGTCCATCCTCTTTGATTCCATCATGCTTCTTGCTGATTTTATTATTGTTTTTCTTATTTCTTATCTGCCAATCCATTTTGTTATGGTAATAAGGTGTCATTAACTGTCTCTTGACTCTCCTCTTTGCACAAAATTCATTAAATGCTTCTGAACAAAATTCATCTCGTCCATCTATTTTTAATTTTTTTTTTTGTATCTTCCACTTTCTTTTTCTACCATAGCCTTGAACATTTTGAAGGTTTCAAAAGCATCACTTTTATTCTTCAAAACTAGGAAAATCATCAATGGATGTAATCATGTAGTGATTCATATCTACGCTTGCCTTCAACATAGGACTACACAAGTCTAAATGAATAAACTCTAGTGACTGATTTACTTTCCATGCACTTCCAAGAGACTTGCCCTTTCCTTGGTAACCCATGTACACATTTCTTTGATACAACATATGCAATCCTTGAAAATTAAGAAGTCCAAATCTTTGGTGCCATAACCAACTTGCATCCTTTAGAGTAGGATAACAAACATCTGATTGACTTGCTTTTATTTTCAATGGTAACATTGATTCTTTGTCATCTCTATTGTAGCAATGAGCTCTCCTCTTTGCCTCTTTGTCATATTTTCATTGGTAACTAACATTTGGTTCTTTATCATCTCTATTGTAGCAATGAGCTCTCCTCCTTGCCTCACATCAAGATAGTAAATTTTTTATCATCAAATGCTAGTTTAAGTCCTTTCTCAATGAGCTGGCCAACACTCATCAAATTATGCATTAATTATGGTTAGTACTATATCTATTTGTCCTTTTCTCTAAACTTAATTGTCACCATATCTTACTCCACTTATAAAATGTTCTTCAATCTTTAAAAATGCCTCTCTAAAACATGTCATATGATTAGAAAAACTTGAATCTAGAAACCATACTTTATTATTTGTGTTTTCAACTTCACAGCTCAAAAGGGAGCAGTGTGGTGGATCTTCATCTTTATCTTATCTAGGACCTTCATTTGGATTCCTTGTGTAATCTTGTGAACAGTTTGCTTTTCTTTCTTCATTTGACTTCTTCAATCTGCAATCTCTCTCTATGACCAAGTTTCTTTAGTAATAACATTTCACTAGCTGCCTTCTTGTATTAAATCTACCTTTCCCTCTTGAGTAGCCATGACCTCTGTTCTGTTCTTTTCCTTTAGAATTAGACCTAGATCCTTGCGATGAGTTCTCTACCATATTGCCTTGAGAAAAACTTGTACTTGCTCCTTTATTTTTACAAATTTTTGCCCTTGACATCAACACTTGATTTAGGCCACCCATACACTTTACCTTCTCTTCATGAGTACCTAATGATTCAATCAACATTTCAAACTTTAAAGTATCTAAATTGTTGCGCTCCTTTAAAGTAATCACAATATCTCAAGATCTTCCTCACTACCATATCATTTTTATTCATTGAATTAGACCTAGATCCTTGCGATGAGTTCTCTACCATATTGCCTTGAGAAAAACTTGTACTTGCTCCTTTATTTTTACAAATTTTTGCCCTTGACATCAACACTTGATTTAGGCCACCCATACACTTTACCTTCTCTTCATGAGTACCTAATGATTCAATCAACATTTCAAACTTTAAAGTATCTAAATTGTTGCGCTCCTTTAAAGTAATCACAATATCTCAAGATCTTCCTCACTACCATATCATTTTAAAGTATCTAAATTGTTGCGCTCCTTTAAAGTAATCACAATATCTCAAGATCTTCCTCACTACCATATGTTCTCAATTTATTCATTGTATCTGCCTCTCTAGTACAATAATCTTGGAATTTTTCATTACCCCTTATTTTTAAATTCCCAAAATTCAATCTTAGGGTTTGAAGCTTTGCAACCCTTACTTAATTTGCCCCTTGATATGAACTTTATAAAGCTGTCCATTCTTTCTTTGCTGTTTTGCAATGGGCAATTCTTGGATAAATACATGGATGATTGTACTCTGTGTGTAGAAAAACGCTTGAGCATCCTTTTGCTTTATTTTTTTAATTTTTTGCTTTTCTGTCATTATCTTTTGCATTACATATACTCCAATCTTGAGATTCAACACACCTGCTTGCTACAGTGCCCCATATGCCTTCCCCAATTAAAACTCTTTTGAACTTATTTTTTCAATAATTGAAATTCTCACCTTTGAATCATGGAATTGATATTGACTCATTGTTTGCTGCCATTATAGCTATCAAACAAACCTGAGATTTTCTCTCAAAGTCTCAGGATCTTGAACTTTGGTGAAGGAGCGTTAGATCTAAACCTGTCCAATGTAATTCTCACTTACACAGATAAACTCTTGTGTTGATAAAACTCTGCTTTGATACCATTGTTAGAAAATTTCACATTGTAAAAAACTGGTTAGAAATTACACAACCAAAAAAACTTTTATTTGTTTTGAAATTGATTTCTGTGTGTCCCGAATTACATTCTAGATTCTCTCTTTAATTGATGCATTTTATATAGAGTTTCACTCTCTTAAAAATAAGCGGAAAAAACAATCCTGAAGTGAGTTGCCTTACATGCAGTTTTCCAATTGGGTAATTAAAACTAAAAGTAAAACTATAACTGAGTGATTAAACATAAAAAAACTTATCCTAAAAATAGTGATTGTGTTTTTTCTAAAACAACAACTAATTAATAAATACAAAACCTAAATTTAGTTTCCTAAACATTGTATTGGATTGGTAGAAAATACGCTTAAATGTTATTATTAGCTGTGCTCAAAATTATAACAAATTGTAGAATCAGAATGTATGGAACATCCTCAACAACAACTACTTTTATCTTCGTAAGTAGTTGGTTGTCATCTTTGTCAACAACCGTTTGTTATCTTCATTAGCATTTGAGATATCTTCATTAGCAAAAGTTTTACTTATCGACTTCTTTTATCTTCGTCATCATTCTATTGTTTGACATTAGATTTTCCTACAACTGAACATTAGGATTGTCAGGTGTACGGCACCTGTCCCAGCTGAATCATGGATATATTGGTGAATGCCAAATGCTTTTTGCAAGGGGTCAATTATTGACACATTTGGATATGTAATCAAAATAATGCGACTCCAAACCTTCTTAGTATACTCACAAGTTATAAACATGTACTCTCAGTTTTCTTCAGCTTTAAAGCAAAGAAAACACCAATTTGGACCAGTAAAATATCCCTTATAGAGATTCTCAAAGGTTAATTACTGGTTTTATATATGAAGATAATAGAAGAAGTTTACCTTAGGATGGCACTTTTTTGTCAAATATGTCACCAATTAGATAGGGGAGTGAGCTCACCACTTAATAATTTGTATCCCTTGCTGATAGAGTAAGCTTCATTTCATTTAATATTCCTCCTAATAACATGATCATCAATGTGGGGATCAATAGGTACCTGTTCTCAAGCAACACGGAGAAGATCTTGATTTTATGCAATTGATCCCACTGAATTCACGATTTGAAACAAGGTGAGTATTTCTTTATATTCTAGTGAGTCTTTCAGCTGATCTGAAACTATTGGTTTGAAAGTGCCAATGGTTTTATCTTGAGGAAGAAGGTTTTCTTTCCATTGCCAGTATACCAAGGGAGATGTTGGGTAACAAGCTTACGAACTTCCATATTGCTCGAAATTTGAGACTCATGATGTTGGGAGTGGGGCGATAAGGGTTGTGCATGGACTGGCAATGTTTTTTTGATAGAAAAGTTTAGTGCATCGTCTCTCTGGGTGGGAGGCAGTTCTCTATACAAGATTCTTGCCTAATGCCACTTGATGTTCGTACAAGCTTTTGATTCCTAAGCTTGCTTCCTTCTTTGTTTGTTTGATTTTGTCGCATTTTATGATATGGTCTTATGATCTTCTATTTATTTTTCTTCTTCTCGGATTGTGTATTGGGTTGCACCTTTCGTTAATCTGAGGTTTTGAATTTTGAATGCTCTCTTTATGTTCATTTTCCTCTGTAGTCCCTTCCTACACTCCCAGTTCATTCACCTCTTCTCCTTCATAAGTTGAATTTGCTTCTTCTAGATTAAGGACATTAAATGACTAAACAGATTAGAGGAAGGTTGCTCTTTGGATAGGGCTCTAAGCTTAGGATTGTTTTTATTGTCATCCTCCCGTTCTTTGGTATCTCCTCCCGTTCTTTGTTATCTTTGGGTTTTTTGTGGGAAATCCTTTTAAGTGTCTGTTCATTGCATTTGAGTGGGATTTGTTCATAATTAGGTGTTTTTTGTGAAAATTAGGCTATTCATTTTGAGATTGATGACATTAAGGAGACCCTTAAGGAGATCAACTTCCACACAAATACGGGCCACAAATTTCTCTTTTGGTTCCTCGCAGGTTTTGAAAATTTCTATTGCATTGACTATTATTTTCAGAATATCGTCATGCTACAGATGGAGAGATAAAAATGTGAATACTTACCCATATTGGAACCCTTGGGGTTGCTTTTTCAAGAGGATTCCTATGATCGACAATATTGTTTCTTCACATAACAAGGGTTTGATGGTCTATTGAGAGAATACAATATGGGTTACAAGCACAATCCTTCATATGTTTTCACAATTCATACACAATTCATACACAATTCATACACAATTAATAACATTTAATATTTATATGGGCACCTTAAATATAACATTAATGAAATCAATGTTATCTAGAAACCTAACAATACTTCAAAGACTTGAACAAAATAGCTATACATCCTAAGAGTTTGAACCAGTTTAGTGCATTTTCTCTGGGTTAAGGTTGGCTATGTTATTGTAGTTTTGGTTATGCTCCTAATGTTGGCCACATAAACTACAGGACTGTGCAATTGGGGCTAAGACAGAAACTACCATACTGAACTGGGTTTAGTACAAAAAATTACCTCTGTTCTAGTCTAAACCACAGTCTTTGGGATTTCCTTTTCTGTTACCAAGGTAATTCAGAACTGATGTTGCAATGCTGTGTCTCGGAGGATGTTGCACTATGATGTTAAACTCAATTTTTGCCTGATTTCATGTTATTGCTCTGTAATTTTTGGGAAAGGTTTCATTGTTTAGTGGGTCTTCAGTTATAAATTATTCCCACTCATAAAAGAAGGGTGGTGGTCTTGTCTCATATTTACATGTTTTCTGTAGGTTTGAATAGATTTGGCTGGAAGCAGATTAATGCACTTTCATGTTATGAGAGATTGGATGAGCATAAATAATGCTGATCCATGTCTACACACAATTCTATGAGGTAGATTTCAACTGTTTACAGCACTTCAATATAAGAGAACTAGTATTATCTTTTGTATTTCAATTTTTTATATTTTTCCTTTAACTAAAATGCTTTCATATTATCCTTCAGAAAATCAGATTCAAATTGGAATTCCGAGGGAAAAAGGAATTTATGTCAGACTAATTGGTCGCATCATTTACAAAAGATTGAGCTCTTTTCCAGTCAGAACACATTCCTGAACTCTAATTTTATATTATCTTTACCATTGCAAAATCCTACTGCTTCTGGCAATCCTCTCAAACATACAGAGTGAGTTTTTGTGCAGGCTTGCTTTTACATATGGGTGTCTTCTGTTTTGGGTTCCGTGTCTGGTTGCTTAGATTCACATATAAAGTTCACAGAGATATTTTACATATATAACCTTTAGGTTTCAGTTTTACCCTGTGGAAAGCTTATAAGTATTTGAGTCTTTGCACACATTTTCTACCATGATATTAATGCATTGTTATAGTTGAGTTCTTCAGTTAAATTCTGTCTTTGGGAGAAGTATCAAACATTTCTTTCTCCTGTTCAGTCATTTGTTATGTATATTATTTTTGAGATTTGTGAGCAACTGATATTATGTCAGGATCTTATAAGCTTTGTCTCTTTTTGCACATTTTCAGGTTGATGGCTTCCACTAGGATCCCTTTTGATCCTTCACAGTTGTCATTTGCTAAAAAGGTTTTTATCTTACTTCATTGTAGAAAAAACTATAAATGAGTAATTCTAGCTTTCTTTGGGTAGAAATATATCAGTGTTAATTTTGCAGCAACTGGTCTGCTTTATGAATCTCTGATAACTTTGTGTTGAATTTTTAACTTTAACAGAAATTTTAACACTGTAATTTCCACTATAGAAATAAAATGAACTTCAACATTTGTCACAAAATGCTGGGTAAAAGTAAGTACCAAAATGCATTTTGTCTCATTCACGCCTTTCTTCAAGGTAATCATATTTGCTGGCTTTTTCCAGGCCTTACAGACTTTATCAACTTGTCGTAGTAGTTTCAGAGAATATCTTAGGCCTGGGATTACTGCACCGCTTGAGAAGAATGACAAAGTTGAATTACAATCATCAAGACAGTTTTTCACTTCTAAAAGTGGTGCGAAATTGCAGCCAGAGAAAAACATTGCCTCGAGCTCTACACAGAATACAAATAATTCTGCTAAGAGTGCTTACAGTAGCGGAAGCAAAACTTTTGAAAGCATTAAAGGTTTGAGAGCAAATGTTTTGCCAGTTGAAGAGCATGGTGCTCATTTCAGCAACACATATGATAAGGAAGCAATCTCAAGCTGTTGTCAAGAATCAGGCAGGCAAAGTTGTGCTGAAGCAGAACCAACTTTCATGGATCTGGGGGAGGATGATGACATATTGAAGGTTGTGGAAAATTTATGCATATCAAGGTCTTACAATGATTGTTTGATTCTTTTGGTGGAAATGATGGGATATTCTTTAGGATGCTCAAGCAGCTTGTTATGCGTACTTACTCATTTTCTTGTTTAACTACAGAGCATTGATATCGATCAAATTGTATCCAATCACTATCAATCAGCCTTCACACCGGAGGCTTCAGTTTTGAAATTTTCAAGTACAAGCTGCAAAGTTGCTCCTACTTATAAGCAACCACTTTCTCAAGAAACTTGTATGCCTGAAAGTTCATTAGAAAATCAGATAAACTATATTTGTGATCATGGTGTTCCGGTAAAACTGATTTCTCATTATTAATATGCAGATTTTGTTTTTTTGTCGTTATTTAGTTTGTTTATTTGTATTGATGCTGTAATATTTCCAAGCTTCAGGTGGCTCGTTGTATGGAAGCCACAAAACATTTGCAGGAGCTGAAAGATCAGCTAATCTCAATATCAAATGAGCTACTTGATAATGCTGCTGAACTGAGTCCTCAAAAATCTGAAAAGCTTCGTCTAGAACGGTTAGTGAAGAGAGTTATCTTTGAATTTTTTTTTTGATTTATATGCTATAGTATCATTAATTGTGGATGATATCTAATGTTCCTATAAGTCCTTGAATATATAGATCTCACTTGAGCAAGAAAATTCGCTACCTAGAGCTGCAACTTCAGTGCCCTCCTTTAGATGAGAAGCGCGAGTTTTGTTCTTTCGCTTCTAGAGAACCAGCAAGTTGCTCTTTTGAATCACGTTCAACCGTTTCTTCTGCAACTAGACATTATCAGCAGACCAATGGTGAGGGAGGAAGGACACACGAGACTGTTGTGAGCTCACCTTTTGTATGCCAAAATCCTATTGCTTCAAGTTCGAGTCATGAAATCTTTGAATCAAAGACCAGGAATTGCAACCAGTCATTTGGGGAAGTTATAGGTTCAAGGAATATAAGTACTTCTTGTGCTTCACATGAGCTTTTTGATAATCAAAGAAGCCAGTTACAAAATATTGGGAGAGAACAGTACATACCCAGGTTCACTGAAGTGAACTACACTGAAGGGTCTGGTGATAAGAGGTGGATCAGAAAAGACTTCCCTTGGACCCGAGAGATAGAGGTATTTATAATTAATATGGTATTTGGTAGTTTATAATATGCATAATGGCAAAATTATTGGGTAATGACAATTTTTTTTTTGACTGTGTGACAACTTGTTTTAGGTAAACAATAGAAAAGTTTTTGGCAATCATTCTTTTCGACCAAATCAAAGAGAAGTGATTAATGCAACAATGAGTGGACATGATGTATTTGTTTTGATGCCTACTGGTGGTGGAAAAAGCCTCACTTATCAGGTAGCTTAAATATTTGAAATAGATTTTCAGTCTTTTTGATGTAAAGCTCACAGCATAGGTTTCAAGAAAACAATTTAATGGATAGTTAACATCATTAGAAAAGATAAGCAAAATTAAATATTTAGGAAGATTTGATCTTCTCAGATTCATACACAAGAAATATGGAAATTCTCTTTTTACTATGATTGTGTGTAATGTAAATAGGATTGGGTGTTCATCATCCATTTGTTATTAAAAATTTAAATCTAGTTTTTCTTTATTTGCACCCATTTTTGTCAGTTTGAACTTTGATTGTAGGATATGAATGTGTTGATGTGAACAGTTGCTTCCAACTGAAAAACTCCATAAACCCTTTGTATAGATAAAATTATTTAGTGCATGTGAAATTAGCATATTTTGTTATGGAACCAGCTGAGCTAAATAACAAATAAGAACATTCTAGCTATTTCTTTTAAATCAACCGTTTGAAAGGTAAATTGGATTAACCGTGTCATAAAGTAATAAACAGGTATTAGTAGTGGCAGACCAGATCTGATGCATATCAGATCTGTCTGCCTTTGCAACAATTAAATAGATTACTAATATATGCAGCGATGACCATTAAGATTGAACAAGTAATTTACAAGGAGATGCCTATTAATGAACAGTGATTACTAAATTCAATAATTAACAGAAGCGATGTGAATGTTAAAATATTAATTGTTAGTTAGCACACTAATCAAGAGGAACGATTTGTCTGAAGGGAAAGGTGCGATCAAGGAAAGGTTGCATCCATCACCAAACAAAAGGGTGCAACCATTCAAATTTATATTTAATAAGAATCATATAATCATTAGGGATCAGGGGCTAAGACTGGAAACTAGTGCTGATCACAGCAGGTTTGGCATTAATAATAAATATTAACCGCAGAAGGATATGCTGTTCCTTACTTATCCGATGACAAGTATCTAATTATAATAATATTATTAAGAGGTAGAAATGAATATCTAAGCCTATAATATAAGATATTTATTAATATATATATCTGAATAATAATAAAAAAGGAAGAAAAGATAATCATTAAAGAGAGTAGCCTCCGATTAAGAACCAGACGTCATATTGAGAAGAGCAGCTAATTCACAAAGGCAGCAATTAGTATAAGTGGTGATTATGATTAAATCTAAAAGGGCAGCGATCTTATTTAAGTAAGAGATAATTAAAATAATAACTAAGTTTAAGCTGCAACTAAGGGGAAGGGTTGTGACTCTTTCAGAGAGGCATACCTTGAGAAAGTGGTGACTCTTCATCCCTTCTCAGGATATATATAAGGAGAATCACTTCATTTGGAAGAGGGGGAAAAATAAGGGAACAAAATTCTAATTTCTGAGTTCAGAGCAGCTATAAAGGAGAATAGATCGATGAAGAAGGTAATCTGATATAAGAGACAAATCTGATATAATAAATCAAGGAGAGCAAGCATTGAAGCGGGGCAGATCAGATACAAATCGCCAGATTTCAGGCATACAAAAGGTAATATTCTAACTGAAAATTGGGCAAGCTAGGGTATTTAATAGAAAGGGACATTACATCTCTGAAAGTAGATCCACCTAAATACTGCAGAAAGGAAAGAACATGAAGCAGAGATTCATGATTGTTTTATGACTTCCCCCTGTCAAAACAAGAAGCACGCAACATCGGACATGTTGGCTCTCCTTGGAGTTTGTCACCAAATGTTGAGGTTTTTGGGATTCTTGTGTAGAGCACAGCCCTTATAATGCTCCTGGACCTTTTTTCCTTTCCTATGGGGATGAAGTAATAACACCATGCAGGTCACCTTTTTGTTTTTAATACTTGCTACTTGATGCTCCTCCTCTTCACTGTGGCAACAAGAGAGAATTTGGTGGTAGCAGGTCCACCTGCAAGAATTTTGCCTGCAACAGGAGGATTGGAATTTGAGAAGACCTTTTCCAACAATAGGGTTCTTTTTTGGTTGTTGAATCTGGTGCACAGTAGGCTTTGAATATCTGCTATTCATTTTTATTTCATAAACAGATAAGAAGACAGGCATGGACAAGTTTTTGTCGAAGAAACTATCTTTTTTGTCCTTGCTTCATAAGATTGTTCTTGTCTCTTGGATCAGAATCTGTTTGTTGTTATGATGTCATCGAGATGTTGATATTTGATAACATCTTACAAATGGTCCTTCGAGTCATTGAAATAAATCCTCAATAACCATCTGTTAAATGCTTTGGCTGAAGGCTGTGAAAGTTGCATTCTGCTGGGATGGAGTTTTAGAAAGAACTCACCAATGGTTAAATTAAATCCCTGTTGCTATTGCTTTGATAGTAGTGAACTGTGCCAAATCTTATTGAAAGCCCCCCCTTTTTTTCCCATTAAAATCCCATTTACACCATTGACTTGACATACTATAATTACTCTCTTCTGTGATCTGTTGATTGACTTCACTTATTGTATTTGCTCTCTTTTACGATGTGCTCAAAGATAATATTTGGAATCCTAAGAGGAGTTTTGATCTTCCAACTATTTCTTCATCACTAAACACCCTTTATACCATGATATATGGGTTTGTTTCTTGTTTAGTTGCAATAGTGCTTGTGGAGCTAAAATAATGTGTAATGGCATTAAAGAATGAAATATCTGATATAGAGGATAATGTTGAGATGTAATGAAATTGCACAATACAAGAAGTATGGTAGGGCAATCTGCCCAAGTCTTCAACATTTAAAAAAATAAAAAAAACCTATGACACACCAAATTTCTAGAATGAGGACAGTAGGGGATGGGGGATGTGTTTTGAAGATGGATTTTTTGGGGGCCATTTTTAGAAGATAACAGGGGATGAATTTTAAAAAATAGGAAAACAATTTAAAATATAAGAAATTTCAAATATTCAAATGCTAATATTGATAAGGCATTCATCATATACATTATAGATCCTTAATACATAACATTAGAGTTCAATTGAGAGTTCACATGACAGTTGAAAACCAATTAACAAAATTTAATTGCTTTCATTGTCAATGCGCATATATATTATATAAAATTACAATAACATATGCTGTTGCTCCTAATCAGCATTTGGTAACATTGCATCAAAACAGAGTTTGAGTTTGATCAATGCCACTATGAGGGGCTGCCTCATTCAATGGAACCCCAGCCAATCCCTCTTGTGCCTCTCATCAATTTGGGTGACATCTTTGGGATCAAGAAACCATCGGAAAGTTGGGGTTTGTTGATACTTAGGAGTTTGCCGATTTTGAAGTTGCAAGGAAGCATGCACGATTACCAATTGCATTTGTTTATAGTTAAGCCTATTCTTTTTGATAGAAAGGATGAAATAGTAAGTTTACAAATTCCTATATGCAATAGAGGAACTAACAACTTGTAAAAGGTGGCAAATGATAACATCCTATTCTTTGGTGTATGTGATGTCCACTATTCAAAAGGGTTGGTTTGAGCTAATGTAGCTTTGTCTATCTTTGCTTCTAGTTTGTTGGATGCTGGATTGCAAAGACTAGCAAAGGTAAGCCATTGTGTGCAAAGTAAAGTTCACTTTTCAATTGATACATCTTTTGAAGGACCTTCATTAACCCTTCTTTCACCTCTTCATTATAAGGAGTTAGCCTCCCTACATTTGGTGCATAGCATTTGGGATTTAAAGCAAAGATTTCCATATGAAGTGGGGTGTTCATGGCCTTCCATTGTCGCATCATAATGGGCTTGGTATGATTCTCATATAATCGCAAATTAGGATCCCTTTCATAAACTGGTTGCTTCGTCTGCCCAAGCATGTTGTCACATTTCCCATAGGTCTCTCCAAGATTAGGAGAGTTAGTATTAGCATATCTAATGACATCTACAATAGGTGAGACAAAGGAGCAAACATTTCTACAAACAAAAATATCAAAAAAGAATAGGAGTCAATTGACAAAGCAAATGTTGATACAGAAATTAATAAGATTATCAAGTTACATATAGTAATAAATTAATGATTTAATAATTTAATAAAAAAATAGAATTCTCTTACCTCATAGTGGACCACCAAATATCATTAAAGATCCTTTGTTACACACCTTTCCGTTTAGTAGCGTTTGTAGTAGGCCATCTACTTCACTTTCAATCAACCATCATCAACTATATAGGCTCCTACATCTCAAACGTTCCCTCTAAAAAACTGAAATAACTGATGTATCTAGTCTCCACAAGTTTGAGGAATTACTTCCTCAAAAATGTCTTGAAGATAGCAAGTGGATGTGTTGGTTGGAAATGAACATTTGAATATCTCTAGCTTCTACCACCACTTGCTCCACTTGTTCTATTTTCCGCATGCCTTTCAATGTGTTGTTCAATGTTTGAACACATTGGGTTCAAAAGATGTGCTTGTAAGAATCCTCCACCATTATGTCAACTAATTTGCACACGTGTCTAATTAGTGATCACTTGTACAACATTTGAGGCCCCAACCTACTCTATGGCCTCTTTCAAAGACTAAAATCAGAAGTGGACATCTTTTTGCTTCCTGGAACAATCAATAGTTCTAAGAAAATAAGAGTCAATAGCACATGTGCCCATGATGTTGATGAGTGATTGATATATAATATTTGTCCACCCATCCATGACAATAGAGCGATCTATCTTCATCCAAGTTTGCCTCATGCCCTCCATCACCAAATTCACCTTGGAATATTCATTATCAAGGACAATAGTGCATAGTTTATGTTTTTCAGGGGGTTGAATGAGGCATAGTTGAAAATCTTGGACTTAGATTTCATAGATAATTCCCTCCCATGAAGGGCATCGATTAATGCTATAAGATTTCCACAATCCATGCTATAAGTTTCTTGATGCTTCTGGATTAGATTGTGTGTAATTTTTTATCATCAATCTAATCCAGAAGCATCAAGAAATCTTGGACTTGACAAAAACTCGCCAAGCCCAAAAAACATGACTTGGCAAAAATTGGGCAACTTGAAAAAATCCTTAAGTTTCATTAGAAACGCATTTTTGTTGCAAATTTAATGAGAAGATGCATCCAATGAGTCGATAAATGAATACATAAAAGAAACAAGCTGAGTCTAGTTATATTTTATTGATTTTAATGCAAATTGGGTACAAAATGGCATCCTCATGTGGAATGTTGATGCTGATAGTCTGAAACAAAATGAATTAGCAAATTGTTTTTGTAAAAGTAAGAGTAAATACTACATTAAAACATTTTACATCTTCCTCTTCCCTGCTCTGGCGAAAACTACGGGAGAGATAGAACTAGAGGGTCTAGTCCTAGGAATCTGTTGTGGCTCCTCTACCATGGTTGGTATGACACGCTGTGGCTCGACCTATAACCTAGATGTAGATGTTGGTGGGAATGACTCCTCATTCTACTCAATGTCATCCAATGACAATCCCAATGTAACCCCCTTCTCCAATGCTCGCCTCTCCAAATCATTGATGTCATCTCTGGTAAACAATGGAGGCTGCTCATCCCGCCCTATCCAATCACTCTAAGGATCTATCTCTTCCAAATCAATTGGACCACTTGATATTTCCTATGTCTTTCTTGTGTGCAGCTGAAGATTGTATTGCATAAAGACAAGGTCATTGAGGCATTTCTAAGCTAATTTGCTTTTCTTCTTCATGTGGATGCCCCCCCCCCCCAATTTGCTCACCAAGACTCTACAATCTAAAATATTAAAGAGAAAACAAAGTCAAAACATATTTTATCAAATTATTAATAGTTTTTAACTTGTAATTTCGAAATTTGTAACTTGTAAGATGCTTGTGAAAGGCACCAAATTTTATACCTGGTGTTTGAGTGGTTCTTCCTCTGTTAGCTAGCTTTTAAGAAAAGAGCTTACTCCTTGATCCCTTATAACATTGCAATTCATTGACAATGAGGTCTTTCACCTCAACATGGGGTGACATCCTTGGAAAAAAAACGAGGTTGAGGAAGTATCTTGTTATATGGATGGATTGGTGGAGTTGATTGTTCCACCTCCTATCAATGATTTCCCATATGGGATCAAATTTTAGGAGGCCCCCTTTATAATAATTTCTGATAGACTCCTTTGTCCTATCCATGGCCTCATAAAGATACTCTATCTACCAAGTAGAAAACTCTAACCAAGAGCTCCGACACCTACAATTTAATAAAACAAATAGATTAAAGTTACAAATTTATAATGAAATACTTAAACTAAAAAAATAAATAAATATTCAATCTGAATTTATATTCGATGTTTTGGAGTTACCTTTACAATCTCTGTAGCTCTTTGTGCAAGAAGGTTGTTGAAGACTATGCATGCAATCTTCTCTCCTTCAGGCTTCTTCAAAGAAGTTTAGTCTAGCCATGCTTGACTCACAAACATTTGTTTAAAAGTTAGAGTGCTTGCATATGAATAAATCTTTGATATGTTTGTAATTGCCTATATTTAGACCTATTTTATTTTTTGCTTTGCAGCTACCGGCTATTGTTTGTCCCGGTGTAACTCTTGTAGTTTCTCCTCTTGTGTCACTCATTCAAGATCAGATCATGCATCTTTCCCAGGTCAGTATATACTCTGTAGTAAAATTAAATTTTTCTCCATTTGAATTTGCATACAATCTGAGTTTACATCTGACATTAATCTGGTTTGTTGGTTTAATTGCAACATGGAAAATATCATCCAGGCAAATATCCCTGCAACATATCTTAGTGCAAACATGGAGTGGCAAGAACAGCAACAAATATTTAATGAGCTCAGTTCAAGCTGCTGTAAATTCAAATTGCTGTATGTGACACCAGAAAAGATTGCAAAGTGAGCTCTTGATTTTATGTACAACTTTTCTTTATTCCTTGATATTAATAATAATTGTGGCATTTTAAGTTCTTAAGAAATGGAGAAGTAAATGCAATGTATTTTATTTTAGGGAATTGATTAATAAACTCTTATTTTAGAATTAATATATCAATATTTAACATACTAAGCTACTTCTAATTTCAAATGACAGTCGCTAAAAATTTAGGGAGGGAATTGTTGAACACAATGGAAATAAACATGCTGACTATAAAAAGAGTCCCACGTAGACTCAACATTTTCTGTTGGAAACTCTCTGAATGGCAATTTACCACTTTTTGTAAAAATAGTAATTCACCAAAAATGATAGTATGCTTGGATGTAAACTGCCCTTTACTTCTTGTAATGGCAATTACACTGTCTGAGGTGTGCAAAGTCAATTCTTTGTGTACCATTAACTTTGTGAAGACTAAACTAAACTTCTAATTGCTTTAACCATATGTCCGATTTTCTACACTAATTTCTTGACTGATTTTTAATTTCCACCTTAGGTTTTTACTTTAAACATAATTGATTTTTCGACTGACTCTTCCAAGAACTCCTCATTTGCCAATTTTTTCTTCTTTGGGAAATTCCTTGGTTACAGATCTGTAATGTCCCCTATTTGTGAATTCCCTGATTTAGCCCTAAATCACAATTTCCAAATGAACAAGAGCAGTGTTAGAGATATCTTTCACCTGATTGTGACCTTGCAAAACAGGTTAGAAACCATTTGCAACAATAATTCTTAAAACACAGCACATAGCAGAAATTTCAATTTAATCATAAGATATCTTAAACGTGTTTGGGGAAGCTCAACTGTAGGAGAGCTAGGATAAGGTGACTCGATAAATTCCCTTAGAGATCCTCTACCCTAGGCCAAAGAGCGGATATATCATCCCTCTTGGCCTCATGTGACCCGTGCCATCCATATGAGGTGGTGCATTTAGTGAGGTGTCCTATAACCATTCCCCTCCATCTTGCCATTCATTTCCAACTTACTATGATTGGACTTCTTGGTATATTAAATCACCATGATAAAGGGATGAGGAGTATTCACAATAGGGTGCACTGGAAGCCCATCCCTTCTAAGCCCAAAGGCGGTTCCCCTTGTACCACCTTGGCCTCATGGGACCATTTGGTTACCACCATGAGGTGGCGTACGTAGAAGAGTACCCCAGCGTCGTTCCCCTCCTTGTAATCCCTCATTACCCCTACCATGGTTGAAAAGCAGAATATATATAGAACATCCTATATTATGTCACATATTATATATATTTAAATATTAAACAGTCATAAGCAACAGCACAATCTGAGTCAGCAATGAACAGATGGAAATTAAATTCATTATGCTATATTAGACAGTCATTGACAGCAATGCATCATTAATAGCAGTGTGCAGATATAAATAGTATTCATTCTGCTATGTATAGGGAACTCATACCAAAACCACAGTATAGAATCAAACTGCTGTATACTCAATTATTAATACCCAAACCTGATCTCGTAGATCTGCTCTTTTCAGATGAACTCCTCTGATCTGATTCTCTTTCTGTTTGTATTGAGTGCTATTTCTGCCCTGCTCTAGGTCTGCTTTTAATTAAATTAAATTTCACTGCTTGCTTTCCCTTCAACTCCTCCTTAATATATACCTCTTTCAAGGGAGACGATCATTCACCAAAGGTTGGCCTTCTTATTTTATTTCAACTCCAAGGAGGGTCCGCTCTTAAAGAAATGATCATCATGTGAATGTTGCTTAACTATTTGAAGCCTCAACCATAATTAATCCTAGTCAGCCCTACAATTTGTTTATCTGTTTACTTTGAGTTGGCCCTTATTTAATTGATTTTTATCTTGCTTTCAAACTATTTTGCCTCCTTAAATATTTTATCTCAAGGCTAGGTCGGCTCTAAATGTGTAACTGCTGCTCATTTACTCTGTTTCTGAGTCGGCCCCATCACTTAGACGTCCAGCATTATTACTTATAAATTCCTCAATCGGCCATATCTATTTCTTTGCCTAAACTCTATTTACTAAAGCTGCGATTAGTTTGTTTAGGTCTCTATGGCAAGGGCATGACAAGATCTTGTTTGCCCTCTCGGGTGAATAACTTAAAACATACAGATAAAACACGTAACGCAGAATAATAATGCCATAGATATCAGATGTAATACAAGAGATGTTATTCCAGTCATAATTGTTCTTTCACAGGTTACATTCCGAAGTATATAAAGATGCCAAGGGGGTGCGAGCGCCAACCGTCGCACCGCAACTACCACCCCTCAGCTGCCAACTAACCAACACAATTACAACTTAATTAACTAGTTTTATTTCCGTGTACAATATTGCCGCCAACATCATCCCCCCAAAAGAAAAGAAGTCGTCTCCGGACGACTTAATACAAAATAGAGATGACATTAGTAGAACTGCTGACGCCAGTCAAGCCCGGAACTTATACACCTGGTGCGTCCTCGCCTGAAAACCCTTTTCTGCTACCATCCGATGATCAAGTGCGGATTTCACCATTATTGCTTCCTTCGACATCACAGTCCTCCTGTGCCTAAACCAAACTTGTCTGCAAAACACGCGTTTCAGTCTCAGCCTCCACCAACTGCTACTCAAATGATACTGTCTCCCTAGCCAATTTGTCCTCGATAGCCACCCGCGCTGCCCTCTCGACATCCAACTCCTGGGTACGTGTTGTGACCATTTCACACATCGCCCCATTAGAATGGGGACCCCCTCTTTTTGCCTTAGGTTTTGCTTTCTCTTTGCTTGTTTTTCTCTCTGCTTTTAGGGTTTTGAGTGAGTGAGTGGTCTGCCTGGGCTGGCTAGATTAGGGCTAAACCTTGGAAGCTCGTTTTAAGGTTTCTTTCAAGCTAAGTCTAGTTTTGTTTAGGGAGGTTGTTAGTCGTCTGCCTGAAGCCTCAAGATTGCCATAATGAAGCATGCCTTTCAGGAGAGTCAAGTGGGTTAGATCAAGACACAGGGAGAATAGGTCTCAAGTCAGGTCTAGATTGAAAGAGGGTTTTTCTTGTCAGGGTCCTGTTTGTTTACCTGTCTAAGTCAGTTGAGCAGAGCTAGTGAAGAAAAGGAGTTGGTTTGATCAAGTTTGATGGAGGATGAAGCGAATCAAGGTAACATCTAGTTTGAAAATGTCAATTTCGCTCCTGACCCTTCCAGAGGGTCCAGGATGAAAATCATTGTAAACCTCTTTTTTCTCCTCATTTTTGACTAAGAGATGCTTTCTAGGGCATGTTTGGAGGTGAATTGATATATTCTTGCTTGGAGAGGGATTTGATTTGTTTTTGAAGAGCAAGATAATGCCGGAAAGAGGATTTTCGCTCCTGACCCTTCCAGAGGGTCCAGAGCAAATTTCATCCTAAACACTATTTCTTGCCTTGGATAGACTTGCAATCCTGTTCTTAGCTTAGAAAATGATCTAACTTTGCCTTGTGAGGTGGTTTGAAACTTGAAGACTGAGCAATTTGGCCTGGAATGGAGATTTCGCTCCTGACCCTTCCAGAGGGTCCAGAGCGAAAATCTTATTAGAGCTTATTTTTCACTAACTTTGGTTAAGTTTTGATGTGCAGGGTATCTTGGAGGGAGGATTGAACGTTCTTGTCACATTTGAAGATTTGGAAGCTTGCAAAATGAAAGATTTTTGGACGAGAAGGGAAATTTCGCTCTTGATCCTTCCAAAGGGTCCAGAGCAAAATTCCCAAAAGCTCTTATTATGTAGTGAAGAAGGTCAAGTTTTGGGCATGAATTAAACGAGAATAACTTGCTTTTGCCTCCTGAAGATGTTTTAACTTGGAAAGTGAAGGATTTTGCCCAAAAGGAGAATTTTCGCTCCTGACCCTTCCAGAGGGTCCAGGGCGAAAATTCTTCAATCACCTATTTTTCTTGCAAAATCAAGTCACTCTTTGGTTTTTGTGGCTTGGATGAGAGGAGAGTAGTGTCTTTTTTTCCTTGAGAGGTGAAATCAACTTGAAATGATGATGAATTGAGCCTGAATTAAGAAATTTTCGCTCCTGACCCTTCCAAAGGGTCCAGGGCGAAAATCTCTATAGGAGACATTTCTTGTTCAGTTTGGTCGAATTGAAGTGTCAAAGGCATGATGAAAGGAAGAATGAGCATGTTGAAAACCTTGGGCATGTTTAGAAATGAAGAAAATGAAGGATTCTAGCCAGGAAAGGCAATTTCGCTCCTGACCCTTCCAAAGGGTCCAGAGCGAAATTCCTTATAAACACATTTTTTAGCCTTTCTTGGATATGAAACCTTAATCCTAGCATGATGAAACATGAAATCCCACTTGGCAAAGAAGTTTTAATGTGAAAAAATGAAGATTTTTGGTCAAGATTGTAATTTTCGCTCCTGACCCTTCCAAAGGGTCCAGAGCGAATTTTCTCAAAATCACCTTTTGCTATCAAATTTTGTTAAGCCAAGTATGGGATAAGGTCAAACATAGAAAGAATTACCCCTGGGAGTGAATTGAGGTTGCAAGAAATCATCAAAAAGTGAAGGAATTGAGCCAAATGGTGAATTTCGCTCCTGACCCTTCCAAAGGGTCCATAGCGAAATTCCTAAAAATACCTATTTTCTTGCAAGGTGAAGGCAACTTTTTAGATTTTATGGCTTGAATGGGTGTGAGGAAGTGTGTTTTGCCTTTTGAAGATGATTGAGATTGTCAAGAGGAAGCAATTAAGTCTAGAACATGATTTTCGCTCCTCACCCTTCCAAAGGGTCCAGAGCGAAAATCCTCAAAACTATCCTTTCTTCCAAAGTTTGGGCAAAGTTAAGCTTAGACATGGGTGTGAGAAGACATTTGAATTGCCTTGAAGTGGAATTGGATTGCTAAGAATGCAAATTTTGAAGCCAAGAGGGAAATTCGCTCCTGACCCTTCCAGAGGGTCTAGGGCGAAATTTCCAAATTCTCCTATTTTCCTTGCAGTTCAAGATAAGATTTTGGTTTTCAGGGCTCAAAGTGGAGTAAGGCATGATGTTCTATGCCTTGGAAATGATTTGAAGTTGAAAGGATGAAGGAATTGCCCTAAAACCTAAAAATTGCTCCTGACCCTTCCAAAGGGTCCAGGGCGAAAATCCTAAAACCAACATGTTCCTTTCAAGTTTGTGCTAAGGCAAGACTAGACCAAGGTAGAAAAGGCCTTTGAGACCACCTTTGAGTAGATGTTTGTTCCAAAAAATGATGATTCTAGGTCAGAAGAAGAAAATCGCTCCTGACCCTTCCAGAGGGTCCAGGGCAAAAATCTCACAACCCTATTTTGCCTTGCAAGAACAAACCAAGCTTGGGTGGAGTGAATGAAGAAGACCATTGCCTAGCTTTGAGTGAAGGATTAAAGAGAAAATGATGAAGGAGTAAGCCTAAGCAAGAAAAATCGCTCTTGACCCTTCCAAAGGGTCCAAGGCGAAAAACCCTAAAATCACCTTTTTCTTCCTGATTTGAGTGAGACTAGGCTTGGACTACAATGAAAGAACCTATTTGGAATGCCTTGAAGAGGTTTTGGACCTTCAAAAATGAGAATTTTGAGCTCAGGAGAGAATTTCGCTCCCGACCCTTCCAAAGGGTCCAGAGCGAAATTCCCAAAAATACAATATTTCCTTCAAAGTTTTGATGAACTAACCCAGTGATGGAGATAAATGAACCCTGGAGATTGCCTTGGAGGAGTTTAATGATCAAACTAAGGTGAATTTTGGCCTAAAATGTAAAAATCGCTCCTGACCCTTCCAGAGGGTCCAGGGTGAAATTCACATTTTCACCTAATTTCCTCATGTGAAAGACTAAAAATTGAAATGCAAGACTTTGATTTGGGCAAAACAAACATGAACTCGCCTTCCGGGAGATTTTGGAATGAAGGGAATAAGTTATTCAAGACCTAATTTGAAAAATCGCTCTTGACCCTTCCAAAGGGTCCAGGGCGAAATCATCAAAAACCTATCATTCAACCTTGATTGATTAAGTTTAGGGCAAATTGCAAGATTGTAAAGACAAAGACATGGAAATTTGCAAATGTAGGTTGAGAAAATTTCAATTTCATCAAGAGAACAAGCGTGGATAAGGGGTTCAAACAAGTCTTGAAGTGAATCTAGACCTTCATCACTTGGAATATTTCAAAACTTAAGGAGAAAGGAAATTTCATTAAACCTCAATCAAACCTCCATATTCCTAATTTTCACCAAATTTGCCAAATTCAAGACATTTGGGAGGTTAAATTAAGTTCGCATAATTTGAGGCCTTTATAATTGAATTAATTAATTTTTAAAGCCTTAAAGAAAATATAAAATCCACCTTGGAGGCCTTGAAATTAATTTTAAAATTTAAAAAATAAAAGGAGAGCGCTTAAAATACATTTATTTGCTTTTACAAGCAAGTCGGCCTCCTTTTAAGTGAGATTTTATCTTATTTTATTGCTAAATACCTAAGTCGGCCTCATGAGGATTAGGGTGAGCGCCCTATTTAAGGGAGATGCTTTGTGGTGAATCCAAATCATTCATTCATTGTTCTAAATGCGATCTTGAGGAGCAGATTGGAGGAGCGAAATCTAGCAGATTGGAGGCGAATTCTTACTAAGTTGGAGGCTAAATTTCCAGAATTTGCCAAGTGGTTGGAGGTTAGTGGAAGGCGAACTTCTTTTGAAGGTTAATCAAGACATAATTCATTTAAAGGGAGACCAAAATCCAATCCTTATCCAGCAAGATTTGATCTTTTTCCTTCCATTTTCCAAGGTTCATAGTTAAGCATTCAAGAGGAAGGTATGAAGAATCCTTTTTGAAGTTCTTATTCAAAACTTGTTTTGATTTCCATAGCAATCTTTTAAAGTCTAAGTCTTGAAAAAATCTAATTTCCATTCATAATTAATTTGAAAATTTAGAATTCTTGATTTATCATGTCTTTTTCAAATTGATGTTTTGAATTATTCCCTTGAAAGGTCTTAGATCCTATGCTATAAGATATTATACTCAAAGACTAGCTTTAATCTTTTGTGTAGGTATCAAACGAAGACCCCCAAGGCAGGAGGATCAATTACTTGGCAGACTCTCATCAAAGAAGATCAAGCTAGATCAAGGACGATCTCCTCTAGCCCAGTAATCATCAAGGAAGGTCTCCTCCAGTCCAGCATCATTAAGGACGACCTTCTCCATCTATCTTCCAGTCTAGCATTTGAAGGAAGGCATCACCAAATTGAGCATCAACCAAGTGTTTGACGAGGTGGCTTCCTAGTCATCACTCCTCCAGTCGGGTTGGTCCACCTCAGCATGTCCAGATTCAATGTACCTGGCTCATTAAAGATGGCACAAACTTCGATGTACCTACCTCGGCTATCCATTGGTCGAATATTCCAGAGAAGACATGTGTCCAAATAATGCAATTATTTCATTGGTTAGAATTAAGTTTGTTATAACAAACCCTAATTAGGGTTTCATTGTAAAATCTTGGCCATTGATCTTGAATTGATCCAAGCCGTTCATTGTATTTGAGGATGCTATATATGCCCTCACTCATTTCATTTTAAAGAGAGAAAAAGTTAGAAAAGAGAGAGAAAGTTAGAGAGAAATTAGTCGTTGTTTGTAGCAAGATTGAGTAGTGAAGAAAGAATTTTGAACAATTGTTGTCCATTTGGCTATGAGATCAATAAAATATTGAAGTTATGGTGTTTTATTGCAATACTTGTGGCTATCTTCATGATTGTTTATCTTCTTGAATCACTCTCAGTTGAAATAGCATTTAAGTTCTAAGTTTGAAGGACGAAGTGTTGTGCTTGATCTTTAATAAGATTCACATTCCAAACCACTAGCTTCTTACTGATTGTAAGAACGCCTTGTGTGGTCAACTGGAAACGTTGAGATTGATTAAGAATTCAATCATTCTTGGAAGTATTGATATGTATCTCTATGATAGTATCTATATCCTTGATGATTTGAAAGTTATTGAATCCCCTTAGAAGATCGCATCAATTCCAGTAGAGTTGTAATTTCTTGGTGATACTGAAATTGGTAGAATCTTATCAAATCTAGTCCTCAATGAGTCATTCTTAGGATTAGTTCAAGTATTCCTTCCTTGAAACCCTTACCTTTTGACATTTTTTTGAAATCTGTTAGTGTTAGGAAAATCCTGTTCCTTCATTTGGAAAGAGAGTAAAATGGACAAGCTTTCTCTGAAAGTACGTAAGGCCCCTTGAAGAAACAACATACACAACGACCACTGGTGCTTATCCACACGTAGAGATCTTACAACAAAGAACCTTGAAGTCATCTTGATTGATCCTTTTCGCTACATCTTCAGCATTTAGAGACTTTATTCAAGAGAGGATAAGATACCTCTGGGTATTTTATTCTGTGTTTGGTTGTGTAAAAAATACACATCAACAGTACGCTAAGCTAAGTCTCACGCTACTCCTACCTCCAACCTGGTGGTTAGCTCCTCCCGAGCCCTCTCTGCATCCACCAAGGCAACCTCATGTCTAGCCGAGACATACTCCGAGTTCCTCAAAGCGTACCATTCATGCCTGGAGGTGGCCACAACCCTCTGTCACAAAGGCTACGAGACACCTCAAATCCTCCATCACACTCCCCAAAGGTTGATAACTGAATTGAATAACTCTCTTGTGTCGTATGATTTCGCGTTCTTGCAATGCCTTCCCTCAAACTCTGTTTGTTCGCAACCTCCAAATCCGTCTCCCCTTAGATGATTGTTGACTAACTCTGTTTGTTCACAGCGCCCCTCGCGGGGTCCAGGGGCAGTGCATCATTTCTGTGATATTTTAAGATGTCAAAACCCTTCTTCTCCACTCTAATATTTTCAGCGTCCTGGCTCCAGATGTCATCGAATGATTTTTTCAATCTGGTCGTCGTCGTTTTTTTTTTATATCCACTGTAATGTCCCCGATGGCACCCGGCCATACAACCTCCCCGTATGGTCAACAACACTGACACCTCCAATCGTACAACCACCTGCCCGTGCCGTCAACACCCCTTCACCGTACGGATCACCCCATATGGAATACACGACCAACCGGTTACCATACACACTGTACGAGCCTCCTTCTACACGCCGAATGCTTAACTACCTCCTGGATGGTTGTGTATGGCTGCATATGCCTTGCGTGTGCCTGCCTTGTGCTTGCGTGGGCGCTGCGTTGTTGGGCGGAGTGCGTTTGTGCGTGTCTGTGCATTTGGGCGGGGGTTGCTGCATGTGCACGTGTTTATATCTTCGGTTGTGCTTATGCCTTGCGGCGGCGGCGGTTTCCACCGCACGGTCCACCGTCGGTGTTGCCACCGCCCGGTGGTTCCATCGCCGGTGGTCCCACCGTCAGTGTTGCCACCGCACGGTGGTGCTACCGTACGGTGGTTCCACCACCAGTGTTGCCACTGCACGGTGGTGCTACCGTACGATGGCTCTATCGTGGCTTTTTTTTAAATTTTTTTTTTCTCCCAGCCGTACGGTCAACTGCCGTATAGACTCGTACGGCCGTACGTTTTTTATTTATTTTAAATTTCCTAATTTAGTTGTCTAGAGAGTCTTCGGTTCAGGTCCCCTGTCTCTGGGATCGCTCTTCATCCTTCTTGGTTTTCCTCGCCCAAGAATCTCCTGCGTTGGTCCCGTGCCTCTCAAGTCGCTTGCCCGACCTCTCAAGTCCCCTTCCATCCTCTCGGGTCCCCCTCCGGACTCTCGGGTGTCCTTCCGGCCTCTCGGGCCCCTGCGCGCTTCTCGTGGTAGCGTTTCAATTTGGACCCGTTGTTGGCAAGTCTATTTTCAATGGCCATCCGAAGACCTGGAACCACAAATTCTAAAGGGACCACAATCTCCTTCCCGTACATAAGAAGAAGAAGAATTATAAAGATTTTGAAGGCTGCGGCCTTCCATACAAGGTTCCAATCGTTGCCAACACGAATGATCTTGGGATTATCTATGTCACCGAGGTTTGGGGCGTCTCCCTTCCAATATTCTATGTATTCTGGCAGGTACACCTCCTCTGTTACTTGCTCTGGTTCCTCTACTTCGAGCCTGTAGCTCTGGAACATTTCATAATCCTCCATCTGCCAGTGGAAGAGCCCGTTCAATGACCCTGTCTCATCCTCAGAGCACTCTCCTAGTTTAAGTCCCTTCGTCGTTGGGCTCCCTGCAGCCCCGTCCTTCGTCCCTCGGGTCGCCTTTTCCTTCATCCTCCGATTCCGAAGATGATGCTAGTTCCTCGTCAACAACCTGGGTCCTCAGATCAATGGTGTACTTCCGCCCCCCTTTCTCCATAGAAAGGGTGTTCTTTTTCCAGTCGTGGTTCACCTTTGCTGTAACCAGCCACCCTCTACCTAAGATGGCGTCGTACCCCTTCTTCTGGAGTGGGATTATCACAAAATCTAGTATGAAAGGTTGCGTGCCGATGGTGACCGGTTGGGCCATCAGGGTGTCGAGTGGCTTGATGCCGTGCTGGTCTGCACCTACCAAGTTGAACGTGGGTGGCCATAGTGTTGGCTTCCCCAGCTTCTTCCACGTATCCTCTGGCAGTACATTCACCCCCGAACCTCCGTCCACGATGGTGTCTTTGAGGATAGCCTCGAGAATTCCCATCTCTACTACAGCAGGATGCCGACCACTATTTAAGGCCAACAACATTGGGTCAACCGAGGGGCTGACTGGAACTTCCGCCCATGTGGCACGCAAAGGTGCCTGCGCAGTGGTTTGTATGGAACTAAAAATGGCGGTCCTTAATTGTGGCATTGTTTCTAGAAGGTCCTTTACCCTTATAGGTACTTCCATTTGCAGTACTTGCCCAATGATGTTATTTTCTGCTTCCGTACGGGATGATGTACTTGCCACCTTGTTGTCCCGTCGTTCGGCCGTCATCTCATGTTCAATATTGGCCTTTGCCTCCCGTAATCTCTCCTCTGTACGGGGGTCGGGATAAGTGGCCTTTTTCGTATGGGCGCGAGTGATCGCCAGTACTTCTTTCTCACCAGTCTTCTCAGCCTTCTCAATGTTGAGGAGATTAACCCCTGCCTTTGGGCAATTTGCGTCCTCATGGTCGCCTTGCCCACACCATCGGGAGAGGTGCTGAGGGGTGGCTTCCTTCGTGCAATCACGGGTGAAGTGCCCCCACTGATTACAGGCCCTACATTGGATAATTGGCCGGCCCTTGGCGTCATACTGAATACGGCTTCCGTTATTGTTATTGTTGCTATTCCTTCTGCCGCCGCGTCTGTTGTCCCGGTAACCTCCAGATGATGTCGTTGTGTTGGTTTGCTGGGCCGTACCCGCTAGTGCGGATGTTGTGGCCTGCTCCGTGAACAACAGTTGGCTCACTTGCGTGCTTCGGGTTTTCATGTTGTATGGGCATTCCTTGATGGAGTGTCCCATCACTTGGCAAATCTCGCAAATGCTTTCTTCGGGCAAGTACCCTTTGTATGCTCCTCCTCTTTGCACTCAGTGCACCATATGTCCCCTTCAGTTCGACTGGTGCTTCTCATTGTTTTGAACTCCTTCCTCATTCGCTCCATGTCTTTCTGGAGCGCTTGCACCCGCTTGCTAGCCTCACCGTCGCTGCTGCTTTCCTGTGAAGAGTCATCCTCCTCGGATGAGCTATCCTTCTTTTTTTTCTTCGATGTCTTGGTCTCGCTCTCGAGATCCATCGCTCTATTGTATGCATCTTCGTACGATGTCGGTGGGAGAATTTTCATCTTCTTTCGGAGGGAGTGTTTCAGTCCCTCCACAAACCATCTCTTTTTCAACCCATCCGTTGGTTGACTCTCCATTTTTCCCAACAGTTCCTTCAGCCGCTGACTATAGGCTCGGACAATCTCATTCTTGTTTTGCTTTGTTCCATAGATTTCAGCAACTATTTCGTTGTCATCTCTCAGGAGGCGGAACTCTATCCCAAACTCCTTCTTCAGATCGGGCCATGTGTCGACTTTGGCCTTATCCATATCTGAGTACCAGTCTATGGCCACTCCCTTCAAGGTTGCTGGGAATTGTGTTACCCATTCGTCTTGATCGGTAACACCGTTTGTTGACCATATGGTTTCGCACGGTCGACAATGGCGGACGGGATCTTCCTTCCCGTCGCCGTTGAACTTTGGTAGTTTCTGTTTACTTGCCATTGATGGGTGTCGTCTCCCCTGAGGTGGCTGTGGCTGTGTCTGAGCCCCTGCGTCGCTCCCTCCGGCGTCGGTGGTGTGTCCTGCGTGGGTGATTGGGGGTACGGTGTTTTGCCTGCCGTGTGTAGCACCTACAGCCGTACGGTTGTCCTCCCCTTCGTTCTCACCCGTGCCCACTCCTGGCTCCTTTTGGTGATCCTCACTTTGTGGTGTAAGGGATAAGTTTCTAAACTGATCCCGAGTCTCCTCGACTAGATTCTGCCGTAACCTTGTTTCCTCCAGAAACTCTTCGTGGCTCCGCACCCTACAGTGTTTTGGCGACGCGTAGAAATTTCCGTCGGCTTTTGCACCCTCCGTGACACCTCCTTGGTTCGCCTCGGGCCACCCTTCGGAAGGTCGTCCTTTGGCAAGTTGCCTCAGCCTCCGTCTACGTTCTACTTGCTGCTCCAGAATCAAGGCCCTCTGTGCGGCCTCCCACTCGTCCGTTTCTGCTTTTTTATTTCTATCTTTATTCAATAGGTTGGGCATTAATTGCCGTACATTTCCATAATGCGCAATACATAAAGCAAAACACGTCTTTATTAATTCATTTCCTCAGATACAACTCGTGTCAATGACACTTTTATTTGAATATAGAAGATTCAAGGTTCAATTCCTTCCTGGTCTGGCGCCATCTCGTTTTGCTTCCCGTCGGGTGCTATCTTCGTACTGTTGAAGGATCTGTTGGCGTCGCTCTTCCTGGGCAATCTCCTCCAGGCGAGCTTGTATAGCCAGCGAGGCTTGTGCAAGCAACTGGGGAAGATGGTTTTTCAACCGGTTTACTGCCGGGCTCACCTCCAACGCTGTCCACACGACACTTGGTGGGATTTTTGCCCCTGTCACCTCTCGTCGGACGTAGGTTTGGATGGCTACCTGGAGTAGAATTGAAAATTCTCTCGTTGCGGTGTCTTCTCCTGTGTAAAGTTCTGTTTGCGCGTCGTCAGCCTTTGGGTTTATCTCACCAATGGGTAGGCCCATCGTGTTCGTGCGCCATCCGCGTCTTCCATTCCCGAGTACGTCTAGGCAACGGCGCCAAATGTTTGCCCTCTCGGGTTAATAACTTAAAACATAAAGTACGTAACGCAGAATAGTAACGCCATGGATATCAGACAAATATAAGAGATGTTTTTCCATTCATAATTGTTCCCCCCTCACAAGTTACATTCGGAAGTATATAAAGATACCGAGGGGGTGCGAGCACCAACCGTCGCACTGCAACTGCCACCCCTCGGTTGCCAACTAACCAACACAATTACAACTTAATTAACTAGTTTTATTTCCGTGTACAATATTGCCGCCAACAAGTGTATATGATATTCTAAATGTAATTCTATTTTTAGCTACATATAGATACATATATACACATATATGTATATATGTACATATAAATATGTATGTATATGTATATATGTACATATAAATATGTATGTATATGTATATATGTATGTATATGATTATGTATAAATGTATATATATGCATATATACATATATATGTATGCATGCATTCATATATATACATGTACATATATATGTATGTATATGTGTATATGTATGTATGTATATATATACATATGTACATATATATATGTGTGTGTATGTATGTATGTATATACATATATATTTTATTTTTGTATGAACGTACTGAAAATGTATCCAACCCCCCAATTTTTTTTTGTAGTACTGGTGTTTTGTACCTGTGTACCCGTTCTTGTTCCCAAACCCGATTCAGCAACTTAGGTTTAATCTCTATCAAAATTCATGGTGTTACTCTCTTTTATTTTCACTTTATCACTTTCTATCTAGTTAAGATGGCTTTAAGTTGTTAATGTAATTTTCAGTTTTTTATCTCTTTTTTTTTAATGCAAATTTCTGCATTTTTTGGTTTCTTGATATTTTCCTCCCTTTTCCCAATTTAATTGTGATAAACTGGAAATATCTTTATCTTTTGGTTTGCCAAGAAGTTCCCACGAAATATTTTTTCTTGTATTGTTTAGACTATCACCTGTTATAAAGTGTAGTCTATAGACAGTCCCTAAGTGCACTATAAAGGATGAATTTATTGCTCAACAATTTTGTTCAGTTCTTTTTCTAAATTTGGACGTGCACTGTGAGAGATGAATCCGAGTATTTCAAAACGGGCATTATATTTTTGGTTGAGATTATTATTAACATCTTGGGATTCTTTTGTCTTTTACATTAATTTGAGGCTTTACATGTCATTTACTTTTGTCTTAGGATGATAAATTTTCAAGGCAATGGTGGAGTTATGTTATTCTTTGCAATGTATTTTGCTGGCTGTTTTGTTTAATAGATAGTGCAAAGAAATAGTTTATAGATTGATCACATAAGGGATGCTTATCTATATCAAATTGTGAAAGGCTTCACTTATCTCTGTAACATACTTCTTATGCTAATTTTTATTTCACCTTAGTTTATTACCTAAGCAGGGTTTCATATGTTTACGTCTAATTGTTACTTACCCATTCTTGTAGAAGCGACCATTTGCTAAGGCATCTCGAAAGCTTGCATCAAAGGGAGCTACTTGCTCGAATTGTTATTGATGAGGCCCATTGTGTCAGCCAATGGGGGCATGACTTTCGACCAGATTATCAGGTTCTAGAGCTATTCCACATGATATGACCCATTTGAAGTGATTAGCATTTGTGTCAAGGATCAGTATGTTTATGATTTTAATTTGATAAGTTTTTGATATTTATATTCTTGTAGGGTCTTGGTGTCTTGAAGCAAAGGTTTCGTCAAGTGCCTTTGCTGGCTCTAACAGCAACTGCTACAGCAAGTGTAAAGGAGGATGTTGTACAAGCGCTAGGTCTTGCAGACTGTTTGGTCTTTAGGCAAACTTTCAACCGTCCAAATCTAAGGTAAAATTCTCAATCGCTTAACATTGTTTTGACTTTCATAAATACATTACATAGAGTAATGGATTGTTTTTAATATCTGGCAGGTATGCTGTTATGTCAAAGACAAAAAAATGTGTCGAGGAGATCGATAAATTCATCAAAGAAAATTACCGGGATGAGTGTGGGATAATTTATTGCCTATCTCGAATGGATTGTGAAAAAATTGCTGAAAAGCTACAGGTAGTTCTCAATAGAAGATAAAATTTTGACCTCTTCAGGAAGTATAAAATAATCGTCGTTCTAGAAAATATCTCTGCGTATCTTTCTTTTATTTGGAACAACTTTTTGAGATACTTGCAAGATTTGCAATTTGTGATAATAAAATGGCACAATTTGTTTATTGTGTGCTATTTAAAATCAAATTGGATTATTCATGCGTGTTTTCCATTTAGTCGCTTCTTAATTTATGTATGAACAAGGAAATAATGTGATCTTTAGTTCATTTATATATTCTAGGATTATGGCTTGTAGTTTGAGATGAATGTTTAAACATTAAAACTATGATAAAATTATGTGTTATTGTTTGTTGAGTTGTTGTATGAATTGGTACTTTTGTATGGTATTAAAAGGAACTATAATGCTTTGGTTTGCACAATCAAGAGTTATTCTTGAGGCAATGCACATGGCAGTTTGGGATGTGGTGAGCGGGCTGTGCAAGCTCAGTCTTGCAGGATTTATTTTTGTTAATGTCATTTTGCCTTATGGTTGTTACTTTTCCTCTGCAATCAGTTTGGTGGGTTTTCCAGTTATGCACTGTTCTGTGTGTTTTAGCACAAAAAATTGGGAGGCTGTGAGCACCAAACTATTTCCAAGGGAAAATAAAAACCTATAAAGGTTCAATGTCATTAAAAAGAAGAAAGTCTGTAAGGCAGCGCTTGAACATGCCACTCACAGACTCCCTACTTTTTGTTGCTAAATGTTGCATTGCTATGTGCATTACCTTGCAGCCTCCCAAAGTTTGGTGCTAAATGTTGTATTCATAGTCTTTGGGGCACTTGCTGGGGGCTCCTTGCGGCCCTTGTTATAATTTTTTGCAACATATTACATCATCTTTTTGCAAGAGAAGCAATTAAAGGGCAGGCATTCATAATCTAATTCTTCAGACCAAGAGCCAAGTGAAGAACAAATTCTGACAGCATACTTAGTAGGTAGAGCCAGATTAACTTTGACATAGATCTTAGTGGAAGTGGCCATCTCTGTTCTACTAGTGGCATCTGAACAATATAGATAAGACCACAAAGGATTCCCAATTTCCTTAACACTGTTGTAGGAGGCAAGCTTTCAGTAGATTGCAAAACATATGAATGTATTAAGTTGGTTTTCTTCACAAGACTATTGTTTTTATACATTTCATCATTTATTTATTCAATTCTAGAAGGGAGGACTTTGTGCTAATTTTATTATTACAATACTTGCAATATAAAAAACTTGTCTATCTGGTTAATTTGTGTGAGGAAAAATGTGGTGTATCAACTAAGTGTTTGTATCATATATTGATATATAATGCCAGGAATTTGGTCACAAAGCAGCATTTTACCATGGTAACATGGATCCTGAACACCGCTCTTTTGTCCAAAGGCAGTGGAGCAAAGATGAAATAAACATAATATGTGCAACTGTCGCTTTTGGAATGGGTATGGAATTTTTTGAATTTGCAAAATGAGTTCTTGTTGTTGCTTCAAAGATATATTTGAAGTCTTTCTGTTTCAGGTATCAACAAACCGGATGTGAGGTTTGTTATTCACCATTCATTGCCAAAGTCTATTGAAGGTTATCATCAGGTCTCTTGTCTTTTCATGTTTCTATTTATTTTCTTTTTCAAATAGATTTCCATATATTCACTTGCAATAATAGGACGATGTTATTTTGTATAATGCGGAATACTTGGATCTTCATCTTTTTACAAACAATGGAAACAAATTTCTCTTTCAATTGTATTGTTTAGGAATGTGGTCGAGCTGGTCGGGATAACCTTCCTTCATCTTGCATTCTTTACTACAACTATGCTGATTATGTAAGTTGTTTGAATAAGGAAGTTTTTTCTTTAAAAACTTGTGAACTTGAGAATCAAGTTGAACTTTTAAAACTCATTACAGTTTTTTTTGATGAAATAGATCCGAGTAAAGCACATGCTTGTACAAGGAGCTTCAGAACAAAATTCAATGCTCTCTAGAGCAGGTCCTGGAGCTTTGGGAAATTCAAGGAGTATATTAGAGACAAACCTTGAGAATCTTTTAAGAATGGTATTTTTTTCACACAAATGAAGTTTTGATTTTTTAATTAATTAAAGCTTAAATTGATGCAGAATGTGGGTTTGCTATGTATGCCAGGTTAATTATTGTGAAAATGATGTCGATTGTCGAAGAGTATTGCAACTTGCTCATTTTGGTGAAAAATTTGATGCTGCAAGCTGCAAAAGTACTTGTGACAATTGTAGGAAAATGATAAATTTTGTGGAGGAAGATGTGACTGATGCAGCAAAGCATTTGGTTAGACAGTTGTTTTGTATTGCTTTGGCTTGGTGTCACTGTGCAATATCAGTTTTATACCTATTGTTGTTTATATTGGTTTGACTTGCAATACTTGTAGTTATGATGGAAGGGCTGGTATTACCTGGCACTTCATATTCACTAGTTGGGATTTATATTGCTAATCTGAACATGCAGGTAGAGTTAATAAAGGCAATGGGTCAACGCTACTCATCTTCTCATGTGCTCGATGTCTATCGCGGCTCCATGAGTCAACAAGTACAAGACCACGGATACACAAATTTACTGTGTTTTTATAGTCAATTATTTTTTCTTTTCAAAATAATCATTTCTTAAATGGTCTCTTGTTCAGATAAAGAGGCAAAAGCATGAAACACTGAATCTTCATGGAGCTGGTAAAAATATCAGTAAGCTAGATGCATCACGTATATTGCATCGCTTAGTTCTTCAAGACATCCTTACAGAAGATGTCATGAAGAATGATGTTTATGGATCAGTGTCTTCAGTTCTTAAAGTAATTTTCCTCATTTTTTCAAACTGAGTCATTCATTACATTTCGAAGTTGTACATGCCTGTTATTATATTGTTTTATCTTGCTCTTTTAAGGGGCATTGACATAGGAGTCAATTTTATAGATTGATAACTTTCTCTACAGGTTAATGAAAGCAAGGCAAGAGATCTCTTCTTGGGGCGTGAGAGAGTTGTTGTGAGGTAGGCTGCACCTAACAATAAAATATATATGAAATATTTTGTTGTGAATTTCTCATGAGCCATTTTCCATTTTCTTAGATTTGCGGTTAGCAACAAAAACAGTAAGGTCAGGCCAATCACCATTCAAGGAACACAGCAATACCAATTTGCAATGTTAGAATATTTAAGTTGATAGAATATGCCTTATGCTCACGTCTTGGTAGTATCATAGAAAATTGTCCTATGTATTTAGTTAGCCTCAATTCGTTCATGTCTTCTATTGCTTGACATTTAAGTCCAAACCATTGAGCATCTTCCCAATATGTTTTTGTCTTAATCTCCCACATCAGCCTAGATTACAATAAGTACCACAAGATTGTGGATCTGTTTTATACAGTACTTGAGATTCAATGGCTCTAATTATGGGCGCACATTTTCAAAGATAATTCTAAGGGATAATTTCATTCTTAATTCTTTATCCCATTTGCTTTGTAGTGGGTAGCAATTTGTACTTGCTAGTCACATTATTATAAGAGATGTTAAACATTACAACATAATGGTAGACAAGTGCAATGAAGTCCCATTATTATAACTGATGTCGAACATCTTAACATAATTGTATACAACTATGTTGTCAATTTAGGTATGGGTTTTGTGTTTGGGTTCACTAGTATGGTGATTATTTTTCCACTGGTTTGGTATGGCTTGATGTGACTGTACTGTCTATCTATCCACATATATAATACCATATATGTCCAAATTTAATACAATTGATAGAGATAATTGAGAATCACTATTGCTACTTTATTAAGATGCGTTTAATTGAAACACAATACATTTTAAAACAACTATAGAGAGTTATATAATGACATTCTTCCCTTGTTATGAACCAACAAAACACATAAATATAATATGGAATGTTAACATCCCTTTCCAAATATTTGGTCACTTGATCTTGTATCCTCCAATTTTGGTGGTTCACAAATTTAATAAATCTTCTAATAAAGTTTACATACATGCCTACATGCATACGTACATGCATGCATACATACATGCATACATTCACACATCCAGGCATGCATACATACCAGGGTTATTGGGAGATGCGTCTCCGAACCCTTGGGATGCGTCCCGAGGATCAGGATGTGTCTCTCGTGTCAAAAATGTTTCAGGAGTCTTGCAGGGTTCTCCATGTGCGAGACAAACGTCTCCAAATGTCTCCCATGTCTTGCAACTTAAATTTTGGTATCTCTTGCAATTTAATTTTAAAAAAATAGTGGAATAGAGTTGATAAAAGAAAATATGCTTCTTTAGGCTTAACCTAAGTTAATCCAACATATTGCTAACACATTGGCGTAAATTAACAGAGATTAATTAACGATAAATTTGTGGGCATATGTAAGTACGAGTTAAACTTTACCACTGTTCTTGTTTACAAAGTTCTATGCCATGATATTTTTTTGAAATTATTAAATAATATTACAAAAATTGGTGTCTCCAATTACCCCCATCTCCTATTTTTGAAAATTTGCCGTAGTGTAACTCCCCCTTTTATAAAAGCCCTAATTTTACCCTAATCACAATTTTTGAGTGAAACAGGAGTAGGGTTAGAGATATCTTTCACTTGATTGGGACCTTGCAAATAGGCTAGAAACTATTTATAACCATAATCCATAAAATAGATCTCTTAGTTAGGAATTGTCAAAAGCATATATGATATATTAGAAATATAAATTTACTCACAAGATATCTTAAATATATTTGAGAAAGTTCATCCATAGGAGAGCTAGGATAAGGTGACTTGATAGGGTACCCTAGAGATCTTCTACCCTAGGCCCAAGAGGAGATATACCATCACTCTTGGCCCCATGTGGCCCGTGCCATCCATATGGGGTGGTGTACCTAGTGAGGTGTTCTATAACCGTTCCCTTTCATCTTGCCATCCATCTCCCACTTCCTATGATCGGACTTCTTAGTGTATTAACCCACCATGATAGAGGGTTGAGGTGTATTCACAATAGGGTGCCGAGGAAGTCCATCCCTTCTAAAGCCCAAAGGGAGTACCCCATGTACCCCCTTGGCGTCATGGGACTCCCCAGTCTACTACTATGAAGTGGCGTACCTAGAAGAGGACCCCATCGCCATTTCCCTTCCTTGTAATCCCTCATGGCCCCTATCATGGCTGATTTTAATAATTAAGCAGAACACACAAATAACATTCATCATGCCATATATATAGAACTCATACCAAACCATAAGTATGTTCGAGTATATTAATTATTAATATTCAATCTGATTCTGTCTTCCTTCGATGCCTTGTTCAAGGATGTTGGAATGGTCCTTTATATCCTTCGATTGATGCTGGACAGTCATGATCTTTCCAATGGTTGCACTGTTTTGCAGGAGAGGTGTCTTTTCCTTATTCATTCGCTACCTTTCCCACAATTAATTACTGACTTTTAATTGCCTTGTTTATTCTTAATGAATTGTCCTTAATAATATTCCATATGTTGACTGAACCACCTCTTAATGATATTACTTATGCTTAACAAGTTGCTGCTCACTAAGTGTGAGATCACTGACATTTGGAGAGTGGGAAACGATTCATTATAACATCTTCCATTCTCCACGGCCTGTTCGATTCTTGAAATTGTGAAGTCTTACGACTTGTAAGACAATTTTATTTTATTGATTGATTTTTTATTTAATGTCTGATCGGGGGGCGGGGGGTGCATAACACATACCAGTACCAGTCTCCAAAGTCTCCAAGTACCCCCATCTCCTAGTAGCCTTGATACATGCATACTTGCAACTTAAAATAGAAGAATTTTTGCAATATTTGAGCCATCAAAAAATGTCAAATGGATACCAATGGACAAACATTAAATATCAAGGAATGGTACAAAAACAGGTTGAATTAGAACCCATAAATGGAGAATTGAAAGGGGTTATTTACTGATTTGTCAACAGTATATCATGGTCAAAAGAATCCTAGATTTTTGCCCTTTCAATTCCCTATTGGTTAAGATTCTCAACGATTAGTATTTGATTCCATGGCTGGAGAATGCTGTGTAGAGGTCAATTATGTTGCTAAGTGTGTGTGTGTGAAGCTATGTGAAGTCATGCGTGGTGGTGTGAGATGAACAATTTGTTGATTTGTGTGTGGTGGCATGCGATGAACAATGTGTTGGGTAATGCATGAGTGCGTGCAATGACATCGAGTGTTGTACATAAGGCATGTGTGTTGAGGAGGCACAAAAGTTCTGAATACTATCGAGGTGCCCACAATGTTCCCGGACGCTTGAATGGTTGTGGTATGCTCATTTGCCTTTTCTTGAGAAGTGATGTTCCCCATCACATTTTTGGCGAGTTGTGGAAGGTGAATAGAGTTGTGGAAATTTTTGCCTTTTTGCTTGATTTATAATTTTACATGCTACCTTGACTTGGCCACTTTGAATAGATGATATGTGAATCTTGGCAAGTGTGTTTTGTGGTAGTTTGATGATCTCATCTTGTGCAAAAATGCAAGTGGTGAGGAACCAAGTTTTGTTGAGGCGACTCTTGCTAAAGAAGAGAAAATAATGGCTTGAAGGGTTTCACGTTGAAAATTGGATGCAATCCCATCCAAAGATGTGCAAAAAATGGTGTTGGGACTATAGCGCAGAGGCTTCATCTTCTGGTTTAGTTCCTTCTAAAGATGCAACTAGACTTTGTCACCAACTTTGAATGACTAAGGTGTGTATTCTGTGTATGGCACTTTTTAATTTTTGCTGCTGATGTGAGTATTTGTTGAACATGTTGGTGAACATTTTGAACGTGTTGCAAAAATTATTGCACTTTATTTGCTTCCTAAGGCTATGTGGACAACTCCATCATGTGGTACTTGGAAGAAAATGTCAAGGGGTGCTATAGGTTGGAATTCAAGACATGACTAGAAAGGACTATGCTTTATAGAATTATGCAAAGCTTTGTTGTATGTATTACAAATTGTCATGCCATATGTGTAGATGTACAATAGGTTTTGTTGGGACTCAAATTGACAGCATTGAGGCCTCATTTTGCTCATCGCAGATGATTGATCTGATAAGTTTTCAAGTGGGTCCCGTTTTGTCAAATTCGCACAGGTATTGTTCTTCTTTATCCTCCATGTTCATATCATGTGTTAGAAATTTAGAGGTTGCAAGAATCTGAAAAAATCCTATGTTCAGGAGTGTTTTGGTTATTTTCTACTGCTTTCACAATGTTGTGGGCTTTTATTGGACTATCAATTTTTTTCACTTGCGAAATATACAGTTCCCATGTTAGTTTTCACATAAAAGTTCTTCATGGACTTTGCGCCCTTCATTTCTTCGTTCCCCTTCTCCTCACCCTATTTGCAGGATTTTGAAGGAGATCTAGATATATTCTTTTTCATCCTTTCCCTCATCTACTCTTGCATCTTATCTCCTCATATACTCCTGCAAGAGATAAGGAGGAAAACGTTGAATGCAAATTGCAAAATATTTGATTTCAAATTGGTCTTTCCTTCTACAATATGAATAGTTGAAAAAATTCCATTCCATTCCCAATATGTAGGAAAGTCTACCATGGTTGTCCATTGATCCCATGATTAAAGGAAAAATCTTTGGATTCATTGGAAGAAGCCCTCATTTACCTCTTTAGTGTGATTGAAGAAGTTGCTATAACTCAATGCTCGATTGAGGAAGTACCTAGTGGCATGGAAAGCACATGTGTAAACGAGATCCAACACCTGGAAGCTTAATAAAAAACCTTCGACTCTTCGCTATTCGAATATTGAGTCAAGGAGCATGTTAGTTAGCTTATTAAAGGAATGGAGTTGTTTTGACCACATTCATTCCAAAAAGAGAAACAAGTTGTTGATTGGAAAGTTGGGATATCTTGTTTACATTTGCAGTAATTTACAATTGTGTATAAACAAATCAGTAAAAGGCCCCACCTCTTCACAACTCCAACAAATTTCAGAAGACATAGGAATCACAGATGAGCTTGACTTTTTTTGATGATTAATTGAGTCGTGCATCTAGTGACGGTGATACTACAACTCAACCATGTGCTCTTGATGACTTGGTACTTTTTTGAAGTAGAGTCTTCACTCTTGTCACTTTTTGACAAAAAATCACATCTTTGCAATTGTGATTCATGATTTCATATGTTTCTTATAGTTTAACTTTGATAATTTTATCAATGGTTATAAATGTGGCATCATTTTATATAAATCTCAAATCTGTTTGACAATGTCTACCCATATTGACGATTTTGTAGATTTTTTATTATAATTTAAAATTATTCAAATTTATATTTGGTGAATTAGTTCACGATTTTTTTTCAAATATCATCTCACTGCCAAACTTAATCCAGTTTTTTTGTTGTTGAACTTTGACCATGAACATGAACCTTGTGACATATTGTGGAAGAATGGTGGTATGTGGATGAGAGATGTACATGAGAGTAGAGTGGCATCAAAAGAAATGGTTTGGAAATGTCTTGGGTTTGTCTAATGACATATCTTACTCATAGAGGACAACTTTGAGTACAAAGCATGATTGCTTGTCTAACATGTGAACCCCTTGTATTGTTGTTACATCTAAACAACATATCACTGGAAGAAGTAAGAGAGAAAAGTAATGAATATGTAGAGAAAATAATTGCAGGAAAAGGGTCTACAGTCTTCTTATCAATCTAACCTCTACAACCCTCAAATATACCTCAAGGAATCACTTCTTAGAATACAAGAAGGTAATCTTGTTGAATGTTGTGTTTGGTGCATTATAGAGGGGTTCTTTACCCAAAATTTTTCTTGCTTTCATATATTGTTAATATCGCAAAAGCTGTGTTTACGAATGCTAAATATTATGAAAACCCCTACTAATATAAGCCTTAAAAAATTCAAGGTTTACAATTAGCGTTTTGGATACTGAAAAAATTCAGGATTTAGGGTTAGGGTATGAAGACAATTAGGGTTAGGGCATAAAACAATGTTACGATATTTTAAAAACCCTAAAAACAACATACTATTATTAAAAGAACAGCCTTAATGGGTTACAATTAGGGTATAAATTTTAAAACAATTTTTTAATTTTCTCTTAGTAAAATGAGTACTTTGAAAAGACAGCATACAGTTTAATAAAACCTAATCATAACCCTGAACTGTGAAAAAAATTTCTGGATTTAGGATATGATTAGGGCATAAAAACAGTGTTTCTATATTTTTTAGTTTTATTAAAATGAATTCAAAAATGGAAAAATCAAATAAAAAATAGTGAAAAATTAAAAAATCCTTAGCCAGATTTCGAATATTAGTGCATTGATTTTGAAGGCGTGTTGGGTAAATATTTTGTCACCAGCATATTGAAGACAAAATATATTTTTCACACACAGCTATGATGAGACAAAGTTTCTCCTCTCAGCAAGGGGAGGTTCTGTGTGAAACATATATTTTGTCTTCAGTACGCTGGGGACAAAATATTCACCCAACAAGGCGATAATGATTTAGAAGATGCTGCTGCCGATCCGATCATTGTGGCCTCAAATCCAACTACAATTCTTGAATGCTTTCTGAAAATCACACCCAAAAACAATAAAAAATGAGATAGGTTTATCAGCTGAAAAAAAGAGACGAATGAAGCAGAAATTAAGATTGAAAAAATGAAAATATCAAAATAATTTTGGTACTATTGCCATAAATTGAATATTGTTATATATTGCAATATATTGACAATATTTTGATTCAAAATGTTAGCCAACATTTTGAATGAAATATCAGCAGATTTTTATGTAGAAAGTAGGATACCTGCCAAGCTTGTATGCTTTAGACACATCAGCTTCCCAGATGCTAAGAGCTGTTGCCAACATAGAGATCAAGAATATAGATGGAGACAACAATAGAAAATAACCGCTAATACTAGTAGCAAAATTCTGTAAGACCCATCTTTCCTTGCTTTTCAACTACTGGGAAGGGTGTTGTTTTCCTTGAGCAATTTCTCCGATGTGCTGGACAAATTAGAGGTTGTAAATTTGAAACTTAGGGGAGATATTAAAAGCATATCAGCACAAGTGTTTAATATGTTTTTAAACAAAGCAACCCCATGTGATAATGATGTTAGGATCATGAAGGTTGTTTAGGCATAGTAACTTGCAGGTAAGGGAGCTGCTAAGAGAACTTTGATCAAAGCCTTAAAAAAAAAGCCTTTTCTCCTCATTATCAATGTTTTCAAGATTGTGTATCTACGATACTGCGGACACAGCAACAAGGTAATGTTGACCATATTAACATTTGGGTGGGAGTTTGCAACTCATCTAATATGTAGTGTCAACTCATTATTGATAATGTCACATATATGTTAAAATGTAATAAGGAATGAGAATACAGACAATATATAGTTTTAAGTGTTTTTCTTGTTATCTATTCTGTATTGTAGATACAAATAAATGTTCTTTATTGGAGATATGGGTTAATGGGTCCCATACATCACTATTGAAATCTTTCTTGAGGTGCTCGTCATTAGGTCATATGCATAGCTGTAAGGATAGGAAGGATCCGATGGCAGAGGATTGCCACAATTTTGTTTGGCTGTCTAGGGATCTATGGAATTTATAGTCCTTAAATCACTTACTAAAATAATAAGTGCCTGACAGGGGCTATATCTTTCCTTTTGTTCTCATTGTAAAGTGACTATCATGAAAGTGATTTTTAGCATCGTTACAGCACAAGACTTCTATTTGCAACTTTGTCTTGTCGGTCTGCTTTTATGTCACTCATCAAAATTCTTTTCTACAGCATGTTACCTACATCAACCCTGTCTGTGTGTTTAATGTTAGATTAATTTCTCCTGTCATCTGCAGCTTAGATCATGTGCAGGAGCAGCACAAAATATTTCACCATGTGTGAAGTTGGCAGTCTCCAGTTTATTTGTTGTTACTATGTCCATGGCATTTAATCTTGTGGAGCTGTTCTCATTCTTATTTCAATTTTTTGAGGTGGGCCAAATCGACCAACATGAATCTTGACAGGCCCTCGTATGTACTAAAAAAAACCTGCTAGAAAAGCATTTAGGAATTTTTTGAGTGGAGCTACTGATAAATATTGGACATGCATCTTCTGAGGGGAAGAATTTTTGCATTAACTGAAACTTGCTTTGTTGTAACTAGAGTAAGGTTGCCACTACTTAATGATGTACTCTGGAGCTTGACTGACATTTGCATGCTCGATCAGACACGTGAGCTATTGAATGCATAAAACTTTCTCACTTCACATAGAACTAAACCTGCAAACTGATTGAGGAAGTTAATGGCAACATGTGCAATTAGTGGTATTCTGTGAACACATTTCTTTGAATAGTGACTTTTTTGCCCGTGGATGTTCTCTGATGCATTTGACTGATGAAATGAATTAAGCTGGTATTTGTTCCACTGTAATAACAGCCTGGTGTCTACCCTTTTGGCTTATAAGAATTCATTGTTTTTTAACTCTTTTAGTCTCATGAGTCATAGCCAATTAGGATATTTTCATGATAGTCTATTTGAGTTTGTTCCTATTGCTTAATTTTCAGCTGCTGCATATCAAGTATGGATTTATGATGTTATAATGAGTGACCAGATAATATCAACTGATTTAGTAACCCTGACTTGTTGTGTCTTATCGTTTCAATTGTACTGAGAAGAGACTGCAAATTTTGGGATACAGATTGGCAGCCTCAAAGAAGGTGGATAAGCAGGATAAAGTTCACTTTACAACAAAGAGTGTTGATCTGTCTAAAGCGAAGATAAATTCTCCTTCTGAAGAGGGGTCATCTCTTCAAGCACAAGTTGATCCGGTATGCTTGTATTAGCTCTGCAAAACATTTTAAGAATTTGGGTTTGGTCTATTCTTTTGCATTGTTATCAAAACATGGAGATTTATTACTTCCTCATTGTTGCAGGCCCTGTCAAGCAAACTCTATTCTGCATTGCGACATCTTCGAACAATGCTTGTGAATGAGTCTGTGGGAAATGTCATGCCCTACCATATTTTGGGGTGTGTATAGTACAAAGACTGGGCATATGATATTATTTTGTTTGATACAGATGATGTTCTCTCATTAATTGTTCCTGTACAAAATGATGTCTTCCATGTTTGAGATCACATCCTATTGTATTGCATCTAATCATTTACGCTTGTTTTGAAATTGCAATTTAAAGGTAAATTATCATCTATGTAGGAACATACAGATTCCATTGTTCCATGCAACTAATATAGGTTGTTTGTAAACCTCAAATGTAGAAATGCCACCTTGCAACAGATCAGTAAAAAGGTACCTAGGACAACAGAGGAATTGATGGAAATAAACGGTATTGGAAAGTAAGATTCCCGACAATGCTGTTTCTCAACTTTTATTTATTGTTGTACTTATGGCCTTTTCAAAGTTTCTGAAGTTTATTTCCTATAAATTGGCTATCCTTCTAATATGCATAATGACATCTGTGCAGGGTGAAGGTTATCAGATATGGTTCAAGAATACTTGAAACCATTTTATCTACAATTGAGGAATTTCATAATGCACAAAAGAGTACATTGGCCCTTGATACAAACATTACAAATGAGTATGTTACACCATCAGCAAAGCGGCGACGAGAAACTGGTGGTGGTTCCAGCTTATGTGCTATGGAGGATGATGATTTCATTCAAAATGGAATCTCAATAAAGAAAAGACAACCGAAGAAACTATCAGCTAAGGTTAAGGAAGTTGGAGGTTCAGATATAGAGCCAACCTGCTCAAAGACATCTTTAACCCAGATTTCCAAGCATTCAAATGGCATGGGCTCTTCTTTTGGACAACAAAATGGCACTTCAGATTTTGGGATGGTTGTTGAAGACATAGACCTGGATATGCCGGAAGGCTTTACTGTCACAAGTGAGCTTGATAATGTTGAATCGATGAAGAACCAAAGTCTGTATATACCGGATGGCTTTAGTCTCACAACTGATCTTGATGATACAAATCAAAATCAAAGCCAAAATGGTGCTAGAGTTTCACATTTTCCATTAATTTCAAGAAATGATAAATCCAATTTAAATATTTCCAGCATGTTTGCTGAGTATGCTTTAAGGAAACTTCATAGATAGCCCCTCATCATCATATTAAAATTGTATATTGTAGGGAATTATTTACCTCTGATGTAAGCTTATTTTCCTTGTAGTACTTCTTGGTGGAGTTCTATTTGATGGGTTTGATAATAACGTCTGATTCACAGAAGGGATCAGATTGTTTCATGCTCTTGTGCCATGCAGTCATTTTTGACAAGTTTCTTGAATATCCACTTGCCTGAGCTTTAATTGATTGTAATTTTGCCCCCTCCAAGCTGCAATGAGTGTGCCTTATAATTGTGAATAATAGTGCTGCCAAAAGCATGCTTGATTGATTAGGAGATCATAAGATTCCTAGCATCAATCTTATCACGATCTCTCTGTGGGATATTACATGCCACTGTAATTTGTTTTTTGGGAATTTAAACTATGCACATGTGAACTTCAGCATGCGTTTTGCACCTTGATTAGTGAAATGTTTTTGCATCTAATCGCACATGAAATTAAAAATAGTGTCAAATGCTTGACATTTTTGCATGGAAGAATATTGACAACAAGGTGTTTTCACTCTGTTGGAGAGGAGCAGCTCTGTCTTGTTTTTGAGATTTTGTTATTGTGCACTTTTTATTAGAAAGCATAAAGGGAATACAAAGCTGCAAGGAAGAGAAGATTATAAAAGGTAAAAGAAGAAATCTTAGGCGGACTAAATGTGTAGGGTAACACTTAAGATAAAGAAAAAAGGAAAATATTGCAGCTCTGAAGCCTTTCTCCTTGATATCGATGGAAATGCGTATGATTTGCAAAATGAATGGTTGAATTTTCATAAAAACAGTTCTCATAAATTAGGGAACATGCACATGACGAAAAAGTTTCACCATTCAAGACTTAGCATGACCAGCGAATGAGATAAAACATGGCATGTAGTTGAGAAAGATCAATCTACTGTAATTAAATCTTATTTGGCAAATGAAATATTAGATTTGTAAGAAAGGAAGATAACCATATTCATTTATGTGTATTACTGTATTTCATTATATTGAGATTACATTACGTTAGGTGTGAAGATTGCAAACATAGATACAAATTCTAAGGGGAAGTTTTTGCTGGTTTTTGAGAGAGAATTCCAAGGAAACATAGCAGCACTTGGTGAAAGAAAGCTTGTAACCTCTTAACATCTAACTGTTAATGGCTACTAACATGTTATTTTTGTGTATTTATAACAATGCACATTGAATTTTTTTTGCATGGTAGTCTTCCAGTTTTTCTACCAATCGCAACCCTATATAGAAAGTTTAATTATTATGTCCTTGGTTTATAAATAAAATAACTTTGAAGACTTAATTTATTAATTTTAAGAAGTAAATAAATTTTATTATGTCCAAAGATAAATATAACTTAAAACTGACCTTTTTAATAATCTAAAATGTACAATATGATTCAATTAGATAGGCTTGATCAACATAACATGATGGTAATAATGTTGGTTAATTTGTGATTCATGAAGATCAACTAGCAAAGCATTTGAGCTAGTAGTATATGTATTGAATATATTAACCTTAGTATGTACCTTCTCTTAAAGCGGGGTCTTAATGCAATTAAGGGAGAGCAACAATAGGGCACCCTACTACAGTGGTAAATAGGGAGAGAACAGCTATTATGGCACCCTATTACACTACGAAAGGGAGAGAATGACCAAGGGCAACCTTTTGTATTTTTCTTTGCAACTCCTACATTGAGGGACTATTGATGAACCCAAGATTCTCCAGCATGGGAAAAATGGAGGGGGATTGCATGAATGGAGAAAACGTTTGTCTTAAGGCACCCTACCATGCTTCCTTATTCCATACTTTTATGACTGAGACAGCTTGCTACATAATGTTTTCCTTGCTCTAATAATAGATATATTTTTATATATTGTGTCTACAATATTACCTAAGTGATTGCAGGTTTCCATAATAGAATTAGTTCATCTTATTCCTAAGTAAATATATGTTCCCCTAACTATATTATATGCTTTGTTTAATTTGAATTTGTGAATTTTGGGCAAAATAGAGAGAGGTCCAGAAAGGGGACATTGCAACATTTGTCAGTTATTTAATAATAACTCCTATGGTGTTGCATCTTCTTTCATGAATGTTGAGAGGGTGCATTTTGACTCTTACCATTTTTTTGTCACATCATCCTTTCATCTCGAGACACTCTAATTCACATTGGTTCAATTTGATCACATTTGTTGTCCCATATGTGCATGATTGTTATACTTGAATTTTTTAAGGTACTTGATTTCATTGATCATTTTTAGTCACAATTTAGCATCAACATCAAGACACATGAATGGCTTCTAGAGCCATACATTAGGACTCCTTACACTCCACAACTTGAGTTAAAATGCAAAAATTTCACAACAATATTTTTGTTCTTCCAAAAAGAAAAAAAAAACATCTTATGTTGGGGATGGTCCTATTAGAACACTCATTGAGGCACACATGGGCCTTATTTGGAGGGAATATTAGTATGTTGTTCCATCTTGCCTTTTTGTGGGAGCGAGTTTTTTCCCATAGGTTTTCTCCTTACTTTTGCATGTAATAAATTGTATATGGGTACTTAATATGGCTACACATTTGTTGGTACTCATTTTTTATTTCTTATCTCTTTTATTTTGCTCATATGGATAAGAGGGGGTATTGGAGTAATATTTGTACTTCAGTAAGAATAGTTGATGAGCCAATAAATTGTCATATTTATTTAATTATTTATGTGGGTTTTATCCATTTCTATTATGTCATAATTCCATGAATCATTGATTATGATAAATGATGATTAATAAAAATTTGTATGTTTTGTCAGTGGATGCTAATTTATAGTAATATATTATGATTAGTGGTGATAAATAATTGCTAAGAATATTTGAAATGATCAAATTGTGTGCGAAAGTTTTTGCTTGTTCATATATGAAAAAGAAGTAGTTGGTCACAACCATTAATGCACAACCATTGTTGGAATTGCAAAGACAAGTAAAAAAACAATTATAGTAAAACATGAATATATCCAATGTTTCTTAATGAAATTTAGATTTTCAAAATTATCTGGAAAGTTGAAAAGGAGAGAAAAAAAAACTAGAAAGTATTTGAAGAAAGTCACAAAATTGAATGAGCTGTATGGGATAGAAGTTGACTAAGTAAGAAGTAGCGACTAAGAAGGTAACACATTTAGTCCAACCTCCACCATTTTCTTTTTCGAGTTCTAAGTTGCAAACAAGTTGGATATGAATTGCCATATATTTATGCACACCAAAAAAATCCCTAACAAATCAATTTTGTCATTAAAGAGTTCAAAGAAACTCTTTTCCAATCAATTAGATGAAAAGTTGTAATATTTGTACCACTTAAGCTTCTTCATAGTTTGAAGGAATGAGGAGACCTATTAGATATTTGTTAGAGAGTCAATTAGCTTGAAAATTTAATTTTATAATCAAATGAAAAAGGATTAGATAGTTGGATTATCATTATGTAGTAGTAGTGATTTTATTTTGATAGAAAGCAACAAATTGTATTGTTAATGAAGCAAGTTTGTAGTGCATAAAGTTATGAACATTTAGTTACAATCCATTTGTGGAAGAGTGATAATTACCCAAGCAAGGGCCACTTAAGGTATTTTGTACCTTTGGTAGTTATAGTTAGCAAAACTCACAATAACCGTTGTGTCATTACACAATTTCCTATAGCAATTGCTGTACAATTAGATTTATTTTTAACATATTTATACTGTTAGTTTAGTTTATTTCTTAAAGTTAATTTTTTTTACACATTCAATAGAATAGCTTAAAGTCTTCCATAGTGCACATACAATGTAGACCCATTTCAAGTATATGTCCCTGGGTTGACAAGATTAAATGTTACTTATAGTCTACTAGAGGTTTTTTAACATAGGATGGTTTATCCTTGAGTTATAGAAGTTGACTATGTTAACCTGAATCATTAGTGGATATAAGGAGCTCTACAATATTGTTTATTCTAAAATTTATATTATACATAATTAATAAGTTTACGACAAGTATTCGGATATTCAACTATCCTCACCTAGGCAACTAATAATAACATATATATCTTTACTCGAGGTAAACAACTATCGCCACTACGTCAATCTTTGATCGATGATAGTTGGGTGCTACCTTTGTTCAATCAAGGGTACCTTTATTTTCGGTAGGTTGAGTTATTTGGTCTATTGATTGATAGTTTAACTCTTGAATTCTTAGATTGAGTTAGTTGATTTTGTAATTGTTTTTATAATTCTTGTCCTCAGACTAAGTTAATTGATCCATTAATTGGTAGTTAAATTCATGACCCTTTAACATCCCATCTCCTTGAGTAATGAATCTATGAGGCCTATTTATAGGGCATTCACAAGAAGTTGAGTCCACATCTAGTGGAAGTTCTTGACTTAGAGAAATGCCAAAAACCATCGATAGAAACAAGTACCCAATATGCTTAGGGCTCCCAAGGCTTAATTCAAAATAGGTACTTAATTTCCTTTGGGTCCAAAATGAAATTGACACTCGTTATTCACAAAACATTTACCCATTTTGTAGGTAATGAGTACCCAAAACTTAAGAAATGGGTACCTATTATTTAGAAAATAGGTACTTGTTTCAAAGAACTATTTTTTTTTTGAAGTTGTGATTTCATTTTACCTACTTGAAGGTGACAACAATGAAATGAGATCTTGCTTTTCGAGCACCCTACTATTCTAAAGGGCTAGTAGGCGCATTAATTACCCGTCCAAATTGTAGGGAGAGCCCCCTACAATCAAGCTACCCCCCCCCCCCCCCCCCACTCTTTGAAGGCCCCTTGACCCCTAGCCGAATTGTGGGGGGCTAGGGTAAGACCCTGTGCTGTGACTTAGGCACTATCATATAGAGGTGCTAGTGATTCTTGTTATTTTTCGTTCAAGATCCTGGCTCATATGCTTGCTCTGCTTCATTAATATTAATTAGTCCCAATAAATTAATTAACCTACTAGAGTAAGGGGCTGTCCTACTTGAATTCACACCCGTATATAGTATGAGTATGCATAGGATGGTCCAATCGATTCCAATCTTCACTAGGTGGAGTGGGTAGAGTTTCAAATTACCCCCCACAATAACAATGACATATACCTCCCTTCACCCCCCTATTCTAGCTTATTCTAGCTTGATTCTAGGTAGGAAAACCCGCTTTGGTAGTTACCAGTAATGAAAAGAAATTGAAACTCACCCCAACACTTTGCCACCACCTCCAACTAGTGGCTTATGGCAACATCTTCTCCAAATATGTACCTCTATTATTTTTTCTTTATTTTGTCTGAAATACATATCAGGGTTTAAATTAATGTTTTCCTTTTGGTTTAAATTACGTTTTTTTGTTACAATTTAAATTAGGATATAAATTAAATCAAGGTGTAAATTACACTTCTTATAATAACCTATACTATTTCATCAACAATCAACAAAATCAACAACTTCCCTAGCATCAATATGATTGATTTTCTTAGCAAAAACTACTAAGGTTCGATATTCATTTTTAGAAAATATTATAATATATTTATACTCAAGGAAAGCTCAATTATAATGTATATTAATCAAACTTATAATTCAACATACATGGTGACTTGATCTATATTGAGGTCTATTCAATTTATAGAGTAAAATATCTTTACCTTTTAGCTTAAATTCTTTAGGCCATCTCATGTAAATTATATCCTCTAAATCACCACAAAATAATATAGTTTTAACACCCATGTTCTATATTTCTATATCATATTGTTAGATAGTTCAAATAACTGGAAGACAACTGAGAGGGGGGTGGGGTGAATCAGTTGTCACAAATTACCAGAACCATTAGCACTTAAAACTTTAATATTGGAATAGCAGTTAAACCAATTAAGCAGAAACAATAATCATAGAATAAATATCATCCACATGACACCAAGATGTATACGTGGAAAACCCGGTAAAAGGAAAAACCACGGTGGGAAGCCTACCCATAGTCAGATAATACTTCTGCAGTAAGTATGTGAATTACAATTGAGGGGCCTGCACTTGTAGGAAGCTCAACAACCTAGAGCACATTGCTCATCACAAAAGGAGCCCCACTGACTACATAGAAATATAGACTACAATCCAGAGTAGTGTTGAACTGCAAAAGATAAGATCTCCTATGCCTGAGTACAGTTCCGGTTAAGCTCAATACCGGAGGACTAAATCCTCTTACATAAACCCAATTCGATCTCCAATGATCGACCAAATCTTCTGCCTGAATGATATTACATTATTCACACATTACATCCCTTGACCATGACCTCTAACATAACCATGATGATCTACAATGAGATCTTACATCTATATATACAAACCCTCGACCATAAACAATTAGGTTGGCCACCAGATAATAAACCAATTAGATAATTATAAACCATGTCGGCCTTAGACCAAACAAATAATATCCAACACATAAGACATCCCAGAAACACATCGAGAGGTCCAATCCACACGTTATATTAAAGCCGATCCATAACCTAGATCAATCGGGACTCGGTATAGGTTCACATGCTACAACAATGATCTCTATCCACCAAGTCTCGAACATGATCACCATCAGCATCCTGAAACTCCACCAAAAGCTACACTAACACCACTTATGCAATTCATCAAAGATCTTCATCAAAATCTCTATCGATGAAACCCTCGCTAGAACTAGAAACCAAGCTTCTAAGCAAACATGATAGCATCCGATCACCAGACCAAAACCAACTTACTGAATATGAACATGAGTATCATGAGCAAGCCAATTCCTTTACCAAACTATACCGGAGCCTACCAGATCATGCCGGATCGAAATCAACTAGAAACCACTCAGCCTATTGGGACCAGAAGGGTGTCGGTAAAGCATCCAAACAACTAGTGTTGACATCAATGACAAAACATCAATGCAACACATAATCAATTCCACCAAATGGCCAACACATATATCATAATAATGGATAATAAAATTATGATGAAACTTAATCTAGTTACACGAGAAAATTCCTCACCAAATTCTATTCACTTGATCTAGGAATAAACTTTATCCACCAATATTGCCTTGTATCATTTAAGTGACCATCTAATTTGATTTTTCCAAGACATGGGAATTTTGTATCTTATGGGTTTGAAATGCTTTACACTCACAACACATGTCTAGATACTCTAAAATTTATATCTTTGTACAATATTTATATAGTTTTGCATTTTTAAGTGACTGTATGCTCTTTCTTATTTTTTTATATTATGAGAGTTGCAAGTTAAGTACATAAGGTGAATTAAATCACAACATTTTTTATAAAATTTTGTTAAATTTTTTGGTCATTATTTCATCAAAATTTGAAATTTGATCATTTCACCATATTAGTATTGAATACATGATTAGATTTGATTCACCTAAACTTTATAAGTGAAATTACAAATCTAATTTATACACCATTAATACATAATTCTGACTTATTTTTAGGCCCATATCACCAATGGTCATGAATTAAGAATATTTATAGTTTACCCTTTATCAATTGCTACCACATTGTTGGTATAGGGCCAAGGACATCCAATTACATTACAAAAATTTAAATCCACCATCAAAAGTCTTGACAACCATGTACAATCCCACTCTGATATTAGTTATTTACTATGGAAAATCCTAGTACCATGGTTCTTAAATCATATTTTTTATATTTGCTTCTACATTCCTATCATCGATTTATGTTTTAAAATATTTGTACACCTATTACATAATTCATATTTTCTATAAAAAATAGTAAAATTTAAATTTTCACACATGCTACAAAAGGCTATTTTAGATTTAGGACTATCATAATAACCCTTTCAATGACTATACAATCATCATTTTTTCCTTATTTTCCTAATTTATATTCTCCTTGTGATTTTTTTTTATTAATTATTTTGATTTTGACACAAGTGTCTTCTATTATAAATGCAAAATTGATAATAATCTCATGATAGTTCTGTAGACTGTATTGAATCATTTTTTCTATTCATATTCTTTGAATAACCCTATAATTAAAAATAATAATTAAAGAACATGTATCCATTATATACTCATATCATTCGTATACAATTTTTTAATTTTATTTATAACATTGTCAAATTTATTGCTTAGTCAACTTCATAATTTTGATATTTCCATTTTCACCTCCTCACGGATCTTATTATGTGGTGAATAATAAACAACTTCAATTGATGGAAATTAAGTAATATTATTTTTAATATTAAAAGCAATATAACTAGGGTGCTAACCCTATAACAAAACAACTTAGAGGCAACTTAAATAGTACAACATACCATTAACACCACATTTACAATGCACATAAAGTCTTAATATAAAAAATAACCATAAGAGTGTAAAACCAACAACATATCATAAACCTTAAATGAAAAGATTAAATACCACAAAAAAATGATAGCTGGGGGCTAGCCAAAGAGTTGGCCCTAGTCTTCAGTGAGGAACTTGAACAACTCCTAATGTTTCCCTTCCTTGTCACCATATTTTTCAATATCCTTATATCATACATAAGGTTGTGTCTGATCTATGCATGACTTTTGAGCTGAATCTGGAAACACCCACCAACTTATTTTCAGGTCCGACACCTTAACCTTAAGAGCTGAGAGTTTTGAAATAGTAGTATCACATTAGGTACGAGTGTGAGCATCTCAAGGTAGGAACGTCAGGGCATTCTTACTGCTGTCAGAATCCTGTAAGTTGGTTACCTTGGATTGGTTTCTTATAGTACTTTCAAAGCTTTCCCTATCATCCCAATTTATTTATAATCTTCTCGAGTATCAAAATTTCCCTAATTAGCAAGATCAATATTAATCACCTCCTTTCCCTTAGTCATAGGATGACCCACAATTCTATTGGACCTTCTGGGGTTAGTACCATCACCATCCTTCACCTCCTTCTCTCTATCATCGTAAGCCATCTCCTCAATATTAATTTCCTCAATCTACAGTTGGGTCAATTTTTTCTTCATTTTTTTGGTAGGAGGCATTTCTCATTTCGCCAACTTACCCCTCTTACCCAAATTATGAGACGAAGGGTTGTATTTAAGGTCATAAAGACCTTGAGCCACCAAGTTGTGCCCAATGTGGGGAGTTTAGGGAGTGAAATTTTTGCCATGGGAGGCACGTAGACGAGAGGTAGTAGGAGTGACATATTTGGAAAAGGCATGAGAGGTAAGTAATATAGTTATGGCTATTAATTTCTTCAATTTATGTGACACTAAGGGTAGGTCCCCATGCAACTGCCTAGCTTATTTTGGCTAGCAACCACTGCTCAAGATTTTAAGGAGTAATTTGTGGAGCTAGTGGCCCCATGATTATTATTTTTTCTACTTATAGTTAAGTAGTCAACTTAAATTATTTGGCCACATAAATAGTAAATTATTTGAATAGTATTAGTAATAATTTATGTAGTAAGTCTTTGAGGGAAAATTGGTAAAAATGGAGGCAAAGAAATTTGTTTAGCTATGTGGCATTTCTTTTAATATGTTGTTGCTACTTATTTCTAGCTCCCCTCTTTTTTCCACAACTTATTTTCATTTTTTAAGCAGTGGCTGCTTCACAAAAATAAGAAAAAGATTCCAAATTATCCTTTTCCCATTATTAAAAATTTGTATGGGAACACTCTAATTGCTTATTTTTAAGCATAAAATGGACTTAAGCAGCGACATGGAGACATGTAGTAACTCTTGCATTTGAATAATGTAGTTACACTCCATTTGGTATTTTGTCTTAATAATTTGCAGTGATAACATACATTTACCTTCTCGATATCAATGGTGAAAGCTTCAAGGATTCTTTGACAAACAAATTAGACACTTTTGTATAACTATCCTAGATGTCTATTGGTCTATGATTTTCCCAAGACTTATGAAAAATCCCCACTTTGTTTTTGATCTCCTTATTTAACTTCTTAGTTATCCCTCACTCATCTTGGTACAACTTCAAATATTTATTTTCATGATGATTTCTTGAGTAATATCCATGATAATAGTATCACATTATTTTTCATACTTTATTCTTTGATAGTCTTCTCTTAGGGGTTTGAAATGCGTAACTTGGTTATGGGCTATTAATAAAAACTCTATGATTTCAATGTTTGTGATTTGCTTCTTATTCAAACAATACTTTCTTAGTATTAATCCATCTATATACCTCCAAAAACCAATAATAACCTTGAAGGATAATAAATTAATTTAAAATTAGTCATATATTTACAAGATTTGTATAAATCTTTTGATTTAAATATAGTATTTACAGTCCACTTTCTTTGATCGGTATGTATTCCCTAAATTATTATATGTTAAACATTACCTTTTTCTCTATTAATAAAGACTATTTTACTTTGATTGTATGGTTCTTTTACTTTTATTAGTCATGTATTTGTAATATTTGCATAAAATGTTAGAATTAATGTGGTGTTTATAGTTCATTTTGATTGTATGTGAAGTCCCTTTTAGTGTATGTTTTTAGCTAAATAATTTTTGGTATTCTTTAGTTTAGTTTTTAATTTTAAAATTATAGTTCTCTTAAATTTTGAAATGTATGTCATGACACATGTATGTATACTAGTTTTTTATTTTATGTCATAGATAATTTATATTTATTTTTATTTTCATGCATATGGTAATATGTAAATAGATTATCAAGTTATCGTAAATGTGTATATATGCAGGTGGTCTAGCATGGATGAATTCTTCATAGAGGATAGTTTACAATCTAATACAAGATAAAATTAATGCAATCCCAAATGAGCCTGTTGTCCCTCCCTCTATCACGATTTGCATCTTCAATGCAAACTGTTGTTGATTCTATTAGGTCGATTGATGTAAAATTATATAGATTCCACTCATGGAGGGAGGAGATTCGATTATTTTATGTAGATAAAATCTCATATAAGGAGATCCATGATCTTCACATCACAAAACAAACCTTAGCCCATTTTTTATTGATACACACTAATAAACCCATTCCTCCAAATAAAAAAAAAAAATTTCAATTAAGTGGCGTAGACATCCTCAAATGGCTACAAATTTTTGGTAGTGATGGTGGGTGGTATTTGATCATCCACCACACGCTAATTATGAGGCACCCTTATATATTTTGTGGAAATTACATGTAGAGTTTCAATTGGGTTTAAACCCCAATTATTTCAACATGAGATCATTTTAGGCTGTTGGTGGTGGCATGCCTAACATAGGTTAGGGGCATGTGTCGATCCAAATAGACTAGTGCATATTCCACCCATTATTTCTCCTCCTACTTCTCTTACACCCATTAAGCATTGAGTGATGGTTTAAAAATTAGGACCATTGAGTGCACTCTCTCAAGTTATATATTTGAATAAGCTACCCACATGGCAATTGAAGTCAATCGTAGAAAGTATGAAGGAGCATTTGATATAGTTGGTCCCAATACCTCACACATGTTGACACCACATTTGTGTCATAATTTTAATTAGATATGTTATGACCTTGCTCCTAAATCCACTTCCGATGCATCTACACAAATGAGATCACATCAATGTAGATTTTCCATGTTCTGATGATCATCCTACACAGGTATGTATGCCATATATAAATTGTGTTTTTAATGTACATATTAGAATAATTTATATCTAATATCAAGAATTATATATAATATTATAACATTCATATTAATTGGCGAATATGATGGGCTCTAGGACATCAACTACATTTGATGGATTCTGTATTGCATCAATACTGTACAACTCGACACACCTTTTAGGGTATTTACTAATATCTAGATTGAATTATTTAAATGATCATTTTAACTTTTTTTAGATATATTAAATAATTTAACCCTAAGTAATATAATTCAATCTTGAACAAGTGAAATATTTTTGTTGCTCCAAGGATGTCATGTGGCTTCCATGTCTGATCGACTAGAGACTATGGTGAGTGCTGCTCTATCATCAACTATTATGCACAAGCCATCTCTTGTATGTATTTTTTTTAAAACTATACTTAGAAATTTATACTTTGAATTCACTATCATACATGTACTATATATTTTTGTAGGTTGACAGTTCTATGTGCAATTTCTAAGTCTTTTATATGGATTAAAAAAATTAATACTTGAATATGTTATCCCATTTTTAGCTATGGCGCAAACATGGGATAACCCATACAATTTTTTGTCCAAATTTGTAGTCAATGTGCTTTGAGCACATAAATCACGGTGACTTTTCACTCCCCTTGTCCATATTTTTATGCTCGTGAAAATGCCTTGATTAGAGTCCAAGTTGTCATTTTGAAAACTTGACTAAGTGCTCTTTTAATAAGAGTTAGTTTTTATTTTTAGGTGTATTTTTTGAGTTAAACTCCTATTTTACACCTATATTATGTCTAAGGTGTATTTTGGGGTTATAAACCCGAAATACACATCTTAGGTGCATTTTGGGTTTGTAACCCCAAAATACACCTATTTATGTTTGGCACGTATGACATTTAATGCTAAGTGTTTGTATGTTAATCGATTTCTTTTTTCATTTTAATCTCTTCCTTTCATTTCATTTTCATTATTTTTTGTGATTTTCTCTACATGTTCTTGCTGATGAACTTACCCTTGCCTCATTTGCGTCAATTGGAGATTATCTATTCACTCTTCAAAGCTCAAAATTTTGGCATTTTTGTTTAGGTGAGTCGTCTTGTTCCCTCATTGTTTCTCATTCATGTTTTTAAAGCTGAAATTTGTGTCCTAATTTTGGTTTGAATATGATTAGGTTTTTCTGTGTTTTTTGTGTCATTGATCATATATCCATTCGTTAAAATTATTCTCATGGAGTTAGCTTGACAAATGGTTGCGGTTCATGAACAACAATTAGGTTCCCATAGACCTGGCTTCAAATTCATGTTGACCATTAGGAGGTATTATATTTCCTCCATCTACAAAGCCAAGAAATGGATGAAGAAATGAGAAGAGTCACAGTGAAATTTTTTAAAGCCTTAAGAGCTTTTGATTAAAGGGAATGAAGAATAAATTGAAAAAGAGATATACTCATGTGCATCGTATAGAGGATATCTGGATAGATTGCAAGATTGAAGTGATGGATATTGTTGAGAAGTTTGCTGGAATAATGTGTTGTCATTGATGTCAACATATTCCTGTGTTCTAGTGTTGCAGTCAGATTTAGTAAGTTGGTTTGGCCAGTGTATTGCAGATGACTTGTTGCGGATGAAAGGGTTTTGAGATAAGTATGTATAGTTGATTCAGCTATAGTTTTAGAGGTTCGCATGGTGGTTTGATTGAGTTATGAGATCCAGTATTATGGTTGGTTTTTCAGTTTTTTAGTGTTGATTAGTGTTTTGGATTTTACTTCGCATTGCTCCACGTTACAATATCTTGGTTTGCAGATTTAGCAGAGTGTTTGGGATGTTCTAGTGTGTTCTCAATTCAGATGGTTCGTGTTTTGGAGGTCCGCAAGTGAATTTTTCAGTTTTACAATCAATTAAGTTGGCGTTCTTGAGGTTCGATATAATGATGATGAAGATTCTAGTAAGTGGTATTGGTGAAGTTGTTTCTATGGTAATTCATGATGATTATGGATGTTTCTAGATTGTGTCCTATCCGTGTTGGAGGTCCGTATTGATCGTTGTTCACGTTATTGATGATTTTATTTGATCTGGTGGTGTTCTTCTTGTTCTTGGCCAACATGATGATTGTAGCATGTTGTGAATGTTTGAGGCACAATTCTTGGAGGTGTTGATTTAGGTCCATACTATGTCTTAGCCGACATTGTTTTGGTCCACATAATATTGGAGCATGCATGTCTATAGATTTGTAATTTGTGATGTGTGTTGAGCCGACCTTGAAAGATAGGTTGATGATATGTATAAATAAATGTAATACTCATGCGAGAGAGTATCTGTGTGTGCGAATAATGCTTTGATCTTTTGGAAGTAGTGAAGTAGTGTGAAGAAGTGTGAAGGAGCTGTATATGTATTATGTGCTTAACCAAAACTATAACCAAGCATGAGGAGATGCTATTCTATTAGTTCATGATCTTCCAGATGTAATCCAAATGTTTTTGTAAGAAAATGAGTCTTCCCAAGGTTGTAGCCCTTGCTGTTTGTTGTTTTTGAGCAACAAGCTCTAGGCAGTGTGCCTGAATGCACGTGCATTCCCCATTGCAATATTTCATATACTTCTAACATGGTATCATCATATTGTGGGTATGTTCCCATCGTGTTTTTTCCCTTGAGCGGGTTTTCTACATCAAAAAATCTTGGTGTTATGTGTGCTATTGATGTGGTATTGATTTATGCTTTCATTGTTAATTATCAGATCTAAAATTGTGTTTGGGTTAAGTAAAGTTTTTGAGAAAACCGATTCCCCCCCCCCACCTTAGTTTTCTGCCTTGTTTCCAACATGAAGAAGATATCAGGAGACTTGAATTTTACCGTCTCACTCTAGAGTAGATTGAAAATATTAATTTGGTAGATATTCTTTAAGGTCTAAAGGATGATGCAAATGTTTTGGATCCAACATATGTGAGCAAGAAGATTGTAGATACACCACTTCAGGATGAATCGATTCATGCCAAAAAAAGTATGAAGGATCTTAACAAGTCCAAATGTTCTACTTCATTTTCAGAGCCATATTCGTCAAGTACCACAGATCCAATGGTACAAAATTTAGCTAATGAGTTGCTTTCTTTGAAAAAGCAAATTTCTAAAGGTATATTCTGTAAGGAAGTTAAGTAGCAAAACAACTTCCTACACTAACCTTGAGAGGAGGGTAATGAAAAACTGTTATAAATCATTACAATAGTTACAAAAAATGAACATAAATGAACATAATATCATGCATACCATAACACAATTATGTACATGGGGAAAACCCTTTCGGGAGAAAACATCCACACTCCAAAAGCAGCTCAATATATTATTCAACAATCAATAAAATATTACAATATACTTGCAGAGAAAGATCTTCACAAGAGTACCATTAATCAGAGATTCAGAGGTAACTCAATAGCCATAAGACTCTTACACACAACCTCTATCTCACACACCTCATATATAGGAGATACAATACAAGAAACTGTGAAACGATATTACAAAACCATGGGGTAAAACCACCCAATAAACTAGAGACAACCTTATCTCCATTCTAGATGCCCTATGATGTGTCAAAACACATATTAACATGTGTTCCTCCCTTTTACATCTCATTTATGTGTTTGATGCATTTTATTTCCTATTTTAGGAGTCCAAACTTTAAGAAGCCACAACTTGCGAACCGGGTGTCCGATTGACAAATTGTTTGATGCACCAAAAAGATTGCGAAGTGATCTATCACCTTATAAATAGATATGATGATTACACCCACTTTTCAAGACATCTTGGAGGGTCTAAAGACCTCAAAATTAATTTTAAACCTTTCATTGCACCCTCCAAAAATGGAAACTTTAATATCTTCAAAACTAGCTATGATCTTGCAACAAAAATTCACCGACATGCTTATCTAGCTAATCCAAAGCTTTGGGGAGAATTTTGCACCATTTGATGCTCAAACAAAATCTTACTATATATAGTAAGCTCATGTAAATGCAAGGTTGAGATACCATTTTCCCATCATTCTCCCACTTGTCGAACACCTTGCAAGAGAAAAGGGAGTATCAACATAATAAATTAATTTCTAGGGGCCATGAGGCCCATAGAATTCAAAAACCATCTGAAATTCTCCATGCTCACAACCTTAGTTAAGGAATCTGCAACATTTATCAAAATCTCTACCTTAACCAACTTCACCTTGCCATCTTCAGCCATATCTCTGACAAAATGATATTGAACATCAATGTGTTTGGTCTGGGCATGAAATGTCAGGTTTTTAGCTAGGTAGATCGCACTCTAACTATCACAATAAACTGACATTGCACCTTGTTTTATTCCAATATCTAAAAAAATCTTTGAAGCCAAATGACTTCTTTACAAGCATGAGTAGCTTCCATACACTTTGCTTCTGTAGTGGACAAAGCAACCACAACCTATTGCTTACTCATCCAACTAATTGCACCACCAAATAAAGTAAACACATAAGCATTGGTTGATCTTTGCTATCAATATCACCTGCCTAGTCTTAATCTACACAACCATGATTATCAAGGGAAATCAAATCTCCAACCAAATTAACATGATACCACAAATAATACTTTGGGATACCCTTCAAATATATGAATACTCTTTTGACTGCATCCTAATGAACTCTACTGGGATTAGACATATATCTGGAAAGAACTCCCACTGCTTGGGCAATGTCTGGTCTAGTACAAACCATAACATACATAAAACTTCCAACTACACTTTGGTAAGCCACTCTTCTCATGTCTTCCATCTCTGATGGAGATGTAACACAATTTAAAATAGATAATTTTGTTCCAACTGTAAAGGGAACACACAATGGTCTACAATCCTGTATGTTGAACCTCCGTAAAATTGAATTCACATACTTAATCTATCCTAGCCATAAATTTTTATTCACTCAATCTCTTCTAATTTACATCCCAAGAATGTGTTTCGCTACACCAAGATCTTTCATTTCAACTTTTGCAGCAAGATGAGACTTTAGTGATGAAATCATACCTTTCCCTTTACCAGTGAATAACATATCATCAACATATAATGCAATGTATAAGAAATGATCACCATCAAATTTATAATAAACACAGTGACCTGATTTAGAACGTCCAAATCCCAAACTCAACACATATGTATAAATTTTTTGGTACCACATCCTAGGACTCTTTTTGAGGCCATACAAAGATTTCTTCAATTTATAGACTAGATTAATTTTACCTTTTACCACATAGTGGTCTGGCTATGTCATATAAATATCCTCCTCCAAATCACCATGAAGGAAAGTATTTTTTACATCCATTTTCTCAACCTCTAAATCATAAGCAACAACAATAGAAATAAAAATCTAATGGATGTCATTTTTGTAATAGGAGAGAATATCTCGCCATAATCAACACCCTCAGCCTGAGAGTAGCCTTTTGCAACCAAGCCTGAGAGTAGCCTTTTGCAACCAACCTTGCTTTATACTTCTCAATTCCTCCATCTGAATCAATATTTTTTTTGAACACCCATTTACAACCAACATGCTTCTATCCTTCAGGAAATGGTACAAGATCCCATGTATCATTCTTTTTCAAAGCTGCCATTTCTTCTTCCATAACAATCTTCCAAGATTCTACATCATTCATACCTAATTCCTCTTCTACAAATCTAGGTTCATCCACATTAGTATTCAAAGAAAAATTACATCTCCAATCATCAGGTGAATACCTTTTAGGTGGTTGTCTATGTCTTGTAGACCTTCGAACAAGCTGAGTTTGAAGATCTTCCTCCTCTTTTGAAGATTTAGAGCTAGATGATCTCTCCTCAACTTCTTTCCTATCAAGTGGCCTCAATTAAACTCTTTCAGGCGTAGAAGTGAATTGAATAACATCTTCCTTCTTAGTTCCCATTTTTCTTTGCATTTATAACACAAGTTCTTTCTTTAAAGATTCATTGCATTACATTTATGCCTGGGTGCCCATGGATATTTGCACATAAAAACACATCTTTCCCTCTTCTGTTTCATCTTGTTTACAAGTGTGTCCTCTTTCCCATTTCTTCCTACAATAAAAAGATAGGCCTTTCTTCCTTAGTTCTTCTCATTTTTCATGAGAGAGTTTCATATTCTTGTGAGTTTCATATACTGTAGTGACTAGATCGTGAGTTTCCATGAGCCATAAAACATAAAATATTGTCAAGGCATAAATAATTTTCAAGTCCAAAACTAGATAAAACATCAAACTAGGTTACACATCTTAATCTTCTTCATTTTCTTTTTGTTGATCTTTCTGGTTCTTTTCTTCCTCTTCAACATCTCCCTCTTCATTAAGCTTCTTCTTGCCCTTGTCTTTATCCACCTTCTTTGGCTTTGTTCTCATATCCTGATAGGAGTCAAATGGCTATCCCAATGAGGGGGGAATTCTTTCCCAGCTAGTTGTATCATAGTTCTAATGTATAATTTCAAGGTCCTTGACTTCTTCATCCCTTCTCTTTTCATATTGATGTTTCTTGTACTACTTGTTTTGAAAATCAATTGTACTCTTCCTGGAATTTCTTGTCAATCTATCTTAAATCCCATGGCCAAAAGTTTGCTTCTTGTACATCTTCCTTATAAATTGGAGTCCCTCCTTCAATCACATTCATGGACCTTTCAACTAGTATCTTTGATGTGAAAGCTATTTGCTCCACAATTAAGATCAAAGTGAGTCTACATATAAACTAAGTAAGAACCCTCTATTTCCTTTGGTAGACATGCTCATTCCTTCTCTTCCATAGCAACCAATGGATGTTAGTAGACAACAAAAGCCAAAACACATTAGAAACCTTATCCACACCTGAAACAAATCCCAAAAGAGTTTTAGACCAACAAGATTTAGTAATAGCCTTAGACCATATTTTTCTTATCCAATATTGCTAACAATCTCAAAAATGCTTTGTGTATGAGTAAGGATATTATACAAACCTTTAGCTTTAATCGCGAGAAGAGGGATCTCATCAACCCACTTAATTTTAGGGATGAAGTCACTTTCATTAACATTCTTGATAGGTTGTTCAATAAATTGAATATATTTAGTCAATGTAGAATAAGTTCTTTTACTCATAATACTGAAATTGAATTCTTCCTGAAGTAGTTCCCAAGTTTTTAATTGACTATTTATGAACAATTTTTCTATATTAGTCACTGCAAGAGAAATAATTCCTTGACAATGAAGATTTGGACTTACAACAATTAGAGAAACCTATAAAATATAAAATAAATGAATAAAAAACAAATAGACAAATACATGAAAGACACAATTTACCTTGTCTTTTACCTTCTCATCTCACAGAATGAGTGGAATTAGAGGTATCCTTCCTCACTTGATTTTTTCCTTTAGTGTTGTGTAGTTGGGAGGAATGTGGTTGCACAAACAAGTAGCATGATATTGAGATTATGATAGATTGGATAAAAAACAAACAACATGTAGGTAGAATAAGTATGTATAGATAGAAAGTCTTACAACATACACAGTGAAGAACGAGCTAACCGGTTAAAGTATCAACTTTTCACGGGTAGCATTGATGAGTTTCTAGTTCTCATTAGAATATTGAGTAGGAGAGGCCATTGTCAAACTATTTTTTTAGTTATCAACCACACCCCCTCTAATAGTGAGGTAGTTCCATATAGTTACTTACATTTTTCATGTTTTATGTTAATGTCTTTAGCTGGAAAGCCATCTTCCTTTTCTACTATTTTTTTTGTCTATTGTGTTTCCTTGCACATTTACAAATATGTGTGAGAGTCATCTTGAATCATTTCTAGGGAGTTATCTAGGAGAGGAAGCTTCATAACATTAGAGTTTGTGTTAATATGTTCCAAACATAAATGTAAATAAAAAAATGACAAATATACCTCAATTTTGAAATGCTTGGCATGAAGTTCCACACAAACCTTAATGTTTCTAGAACATGTTAGTGTATGATTTCATCATGGAAAAACATAATGTAGTTGATCATAACTGTTGTAACAAAGTTCTATCTTTGAATGCCTTGTTCCTTGATTATAGATCTATGCTCAATTGATTTGAATTGCTTGATTAAAAAATTGGTAGATGTGGGCTGGAGTTGATAGGGGTTTCAAATGAGAAATAGACATATATATATGCAACGTGCACCTTTTTAAATTTAACTTTTGCAAAAGTCCAAATTTGGAGAGGAAATTCCTAATATTTGCGAATCCAACATTCATTTTTCAAAATTTAGGTCCAATTTCCATGAATAAGGGTTCCCAAGACCCTAGTCCTATAAAATTGAGCCATGAGGTGATGAATACTAAGAAGGGGGGGGGGGGGGTGAATTAGTATGCCAAAAATCTTTGTACTTAAACACTTTGCTAGACTAACAGTAAACCAGTAAAACAGTTTAGCAGACAAACCGGTTAGCACACATGCAAACCAAATAGAAAATAATGCATTCACCCACAGAAGCACAAACACCATAACACAAGATATTTTGACATGGAAACCCAAATGGGAAAAACCATGGTGAGATGGAACTCACAAGTAACTATCTGCAGAATAGTAACCAGACTGGTTAAGGTCATACAATGTTCTTTACCAGAAAAGATCCTGTTAGGAATCTCAATCTCTGTTAGGAGATAAGTCTGATTAAAGACTACCTTGCTAGAGGATTTTAGATCCACAGATGTGAACCACCTTGTTAGAGGATTTAGAAAAGGCTTTTGGGCCTACTCGGTTAAGGGCTTCAGACTTGTCGAAGATGTGAGTAATCAACAAGTGAGTGATCTAACTAATAGCACATATTACTTGGTTAGATCCTTGATAGCTCATTCCTAATGCATTCCAGCATTACTTCAGTCTTCTACGCATTCATACTCTCTCTAACTCATCAACCACCTTAAAACCTAGCAACAACCTAAAACCCTAGACATGATGTCCTTATAAAGGAATCTGATTTCATGTCGGTCCAATAGGATTACAATACAATTTCCTAGGTTCAATGCATCTAGACATATTCTGTAACACGACACAAAAAGCACCATTGAAGTGTCGGCACCATCAAACAATCGGTGGATGGTAACTCATCACAAAATGCCGGTTGGTAACTCATCACAGAGTATTACCGGTTTAAGAAAGATACCAGTTGCCGGTTTGACAAAATGAAGATTGGGAAATATGTGTTCTGCCGCTTTGATCCTTCGTACCGCTTGAGATCCTCAAACCGCTTGGGGTCAACACACCGCTTCAGATTGGTAATTACTTTCTACAAAATACCAATAGTCTAAGGACTATAATGCATCATACCGGTTGGAACAAGTACTGGTTGAGCTTTAACTTATACATACAAAAGTGACCTCAATGCAAGTGTGTGTCCATCAATGACAATCACAACATAATCATCAAAAATGCCAACAATCTCCCCCTTTGGCATTGATGGCAACACTTAGGAAATTTTGACATCTAAGTGTTTTACAACAAAAATATGCCAGAATCAAAATTACTCCCCCTAGGCATATACACTATCCCTTTTGCAGAAAATACAATGTATACTACTTCTTAACAGAAATAACATGAAAGTATACATCAAAACATTCAAAATTTATACTTCTCTCCCTTTGCCAGCAATGACAACAAAATTTTAAAAACTAACCCCCTTTTCATTAGTATTAGAGGAATAAGAGTTTATGACAATAAGGAATAAAACCTGTCAAAAACTGATTTAAAGTCCTGCAAAAATTGTTTCATAGATAAGGACCATGACTCAAGTAGGGAGGTAGCCAATTCCTTCTCTGTCTGCATCTGGGAGACCTGTTCTTCCATGGCGTCTATTGTGCTCATCTCCTGAGTCACTGTTAAAGCATCCAGATTGAGATAACATTTCTGAAGGATCTACAGGCATGGGAGTAGAACCAGTTGGAGTTCCTACAAATCTCGAGTCCGGTTGCTTATTTCCAACTTTATTTTGGCAGGCTGGATATGAAACCGGTGAACGGTTTGCCCATAAGCTGTAAAAGAGTCATATGGCAACTTGAAGGTATTCATATATAACTGCAAGTCGGTTTCAAGCTTTTGCTTTTGTATAAGCACATCATCATAGAAGAGATGGGGTTGGCAAATCTTACTCAGTAGTAGATTCCCCTCATCCAGAGAATTCCTTATGTCTTTTTGTGATTTTTGCAGTTCGAACCGGAGCTCATTAAGCTTCTTCACCAGGGCAATGTTGAGAGCCTTTTGATGCTCTTTCTTGGCATTTGCCTCTGCTACCTCTTCTAGGCTCTGCACCTGATCATCCACTACGGTGCATAGGAGCTTCAATTGTGCCAATGATGAATCAACATTGGGAAGGTTTGTGTCGAGTAACAAACTGGTAAGAGTGTCCACCGCAACTTGGATCACATCTTCCTCCTTCCTCCTTAACACCTCAAGGCATTCTTGAGCAACCTTAATGCTCTGTAGCAGCTCCATTTCATTTGCAGATTGGAGGTCAATAGGACTGGTGAGGTTAGCCGGTTTGGCTTGACTACCGGTTGCCTTTGGAGTCTCCATCTGTGTGCTCTTTGCCGCTTCTACTTCCTTGTCCTCCTCTGCCTTCTTCTTCTTCGCTTCTTTTCTCTTTTCCTCTTCCTTATCCTCCTCTGGCTTCTTCTTCTCTGCTTCCTTCCTCTTCTCCTCTTCCTTTTCTTCCTCTTCCTTCTTCTTTTCTGCCTCCTTTCTCTTCTCCTCTTCCTTTCTCTTCTCCTCTTCCTTTCTTTTCTTCTCATCCTCTTTTCTCTTTTCTTCATGTTTCCGTTTCTCCTCATCTTCTTCCTTTTTCTTCTTCTCTTCCTTATCCTATCCTCTTCTTCTTTCTTCTTCTTTGCATCTTCTTGTTTCTTTTTCTCTTCATCCTCTTCTCTTCTTTTCTTCTCATCCTCTTTTCTCTTTTCCTCCTATTTCTGTTTCTCCTCATCTTCTTCCTTTTTCTTCTTCTCCACCTATTGCTTTGCTACCTCTTCCTGTTTGTCCTCTGCTTGCTTTTCAACCTACTCAGCCTGCTTCTCTTATCATGTTGCTTCAGATGGTGTGTCCTATGCAACATCTTCTACATCCAGAGAATCTACATCAATAGTGTTTGTAGGTTCAACAACTGGGTTTCCTTCAGTATCAAACACTTCATCTGGTTTTGTTATTGCCGGTTCTTGCTTAGCCTTCCTGTTGGCTTCAACCACTTGATGCATCTTAAGAGCTTCTAGAGAAAGAGTATGTGTATTCTTGAGCACTTCTTGACCTTTTCCTTCCAGTAACAAGAGTCTTCTTCTTCTCATGAAGAAGAGGCCTTTGTATTTATTCATAACTTCAAATAGTTCTGAATTTGATACATCAGGAAAATGTTGAGCAAAGACTTTCTCTCTCATTTCATGTTCCTTTTCTATGTAAATGCACCATTTATTGTCTAAGGAATTAGACAAAGAATCTGGTGTCTCAGATCTAATTTCTGAAGGCGACCGGTCATTAACACATAAGTACTTAATGATTTCTTATTCAACTGCTTCTTTTTCATCATCATTGAAATCATCAAAACAATCAATCAAATCATTCAACACTTTTCTCCTAATATTTTTGATAGTTCTTTGACAATGTGTCAAAGGTTTGTAGGAGGAAATGTCAATATTTACCAGTGCCGATGATGCCGGTTCATTCTTTGTTTTTTTCTTTGCTTGTCTTGTCTTCTTAGGTTTTTCCTTAGACACAGTTTCTTCTGAGTTTGGTGAATTATTCCTTATCTTCCTCTTTCTCTCGAAGACTTTGGCAGGTGCCGCTATTGGTTTCTTCTTTGCAGGTGACTGCTTGGTCACTTTGGGACTGGCCACAGTTATCGGTGCCGATGTCGAAGGCACTGCCTTTCCTTTCTTTTCAGGAGGTTCTACAACCAGTGCAACCCTTTCTAGATAGGTGTCAGTCTCTTTGCCTTAGGATCAAGAGGTGAGACGATTAGGGTAGAAGCATATCTGTCTAGCATATCATACATCACCTCATATCCCATAGGCTCTACTTCTTCCTGTCTGGGCTCAATGGCCTCCATTATGCATTCATCCACATTGATGATAAAGCATATATCCTCTTCATATTTCTTGACAATGTCACTGGATATCCTCATCCTCAGACTCATCTTGCTTCTGAACTCATCAAAGTACTTGTTTAGAACTTCAGGGTAGCCGGTTCCAACTGCTTGCAGGCTTTCTTTGATTTGTTTGGTAACCGGTTGGTCCGCAGACCACTGAATATCTCCCACTCTGGGGAAGTAACCTTGGAAGTAGAAAAATAGTCCTACTAGTAGTTGTCCAAACTTGAATTTTAATGCATTATCCTGTTTGATTATCCGGTAAGCGACATTTACCACTGTAGCAGATACAGAGTTAATTCTACTGGTAGAGAATGTCCGGTATCCAATCACCATGCACACATATTTTACGAGGTCATCCTTGATGGAATTAACAGTCATTCCTCGCGAGTCGCTCATTGAACTGGTGAGCTTGGTCATTTCAGTCTTGATGATCTTCCTCAAGGCTGACACTTCACCAACGTTGCGACGACATGAACAACTTGTGGTGTGATATCATGCGTTCTCCCCAGGTACATCTTGTCACCATGAACTTTGCTCAGAATGATTCTAAAGTGGTCATCTGTGAAATCCTCTAGGAAGTAAACCGCATTGTGAAGTTTCTTCTTCTCCAAAATGCTACACTCCAGTTTGATCTTTTTATCTTTCCCATAGAATAGACCTAGTTGCGAGTGGATTGCTAGAGACCCTAGGTCTTCAATTTTACAGTCTATATAATTAGATATTCCTTCTTCCACTATTACTCCAGCAGGAACTTGTGATAGGGCATTGTATTTGGACTTGCGTTGAATGAAGCTTACTGGATCGACAGATGCACTAGAGCTAGTATGAGATGCGGAAGCCATGATAAAAATAGAAGACTCGAGAAATACCTTTTGGAAATCGAGAATTTAGGGCTTTCAGATTCTACTTTGCCTCACACTTCATCGGTTGCAGAATCATCGCTTTGCGTTCTTCTCTTGACCGTTTGTAATTTGCTTCTGAATTTCCTTTAAGGTTTCTAAATTTCTCTGAATCGCAGCACAAATCACTTTTTCATCGCTCTGCACTTGAAAACCTTCTTCACTCAAAAAATGATAGTGAGAAATAATTTGAAAATTCCTTTTAAGCATATTTCTCACCAACCATAATTAATGCTCCACCATTAGGGCGTAAAACCTAATTTGCCTTTTACCATTTTCGGTCTTCCGCCAAATGATAGTTATCGCATACCGGTTAAGGTCTTTTGCCGGTTAGACCGGGGGTTCGAAACATTTCGCCATTTGCTCCACCTAAGCTTTTCTGATGCTTAGTTTGCCGGTTTCGTTATTTCCACACTAGGTACATAAACCAGTTCTTCTTGTAACACCGCTGGTTTCTTTTTCTAGGTTTTGTTCATATCCACTTGAACAGTGTCAATATCAATCTTTCCTTCCAGAGTGACCGGTATGTCATCCGATATGTTCTTTCTTGATTTGCATAATCTGGAAATGTGACCCGGTTTGTTGCAGTGATAGCAGACCATTCTAGGTGCTCTCCAAGGTCAACTATTCATGTTGCCGTTCTTCCTCCTGCATGTTGCAGCAGTGTGACCATGATCATGACAGATCAAACAGTTTTCTCTCCATCCGATTGCCGCTTGATAGCCACCACTTCTTGACTGATGATTGAAGGCATTAAACCGGTTGTGATTCCGGTTCACAAAAGGTTTAGGACCAACTCTTTGAGTCCTCTGAGGATATCTTCTAGTGTTGTTCATAACAGACTTGCATTCAGATGCTCTATGCCCAAACTTGTTGCATGCATAACAGTTACCATTGAATTTATAGGATCTAGGCTTATCATTTAGAAAATAAGGAAAATTATTGTAAGCCTTACTCCTACACACATTGGCAATATGTCCTTCTTTAAGATAGTTAAAGCAAATAGGTTTAAACTTTTTCTTACCTTTATCCTTTGATGCTGGTTGTTTCTTTGATGCTCCGACACTTGTACCAGAGGTCTCACCTTCCTCATGACCGGACTAACCAAGTCCATCAGTATTCTTGACAGGTTTGGCAGATTCAAGCTTTAGCTCTAGCTTGACAGTACTCTTGTTGAGCTTAGCAAGTATTTCCTTTGACTCGGAGAGTTCTTTGGAAATAGCAACATTTGTTTCCATCGGGTTTTCATTTTCAGAGATGCAAATGTTCAGTTCTCCTTGCATGTCTTCCTTTTCCACTTTGCTCGCATAGAGTTGAGCAGTTATTGCACTGATCTCTTACTTCAGCTTGGAGTTTTCATGATCTTTGTCTTTGACCAGATATTCAGCTTTCCTCCGGTTCTCAAGCTCTTGACACATTCGAATAGTTAGTCCTTCCAATTCTTTTCTTAGGTTGGAATTGGATTCATTCAACTTTTCTACTTCTTGAATCAAGGCTTCCATGTCCACTTCATCAAAAGAACTATTTTCAGATAGCTCCATCAACTTTTCAGCATGTTCTCTCCTCTTTGCTTGAGATGCCTTATATTTGACCATAAGATCATCATAGGCTTGCTCAGACTAAGTGAGCTGATGAGTAAGTTCCCTCAATGTGTATTCCCCCATATCTCTTTCCAAGTGGTTAAACTTATAGAAAGGTAGGCTCTGATACCAATTGATGAATACTAAAGGGGGGGGGGGTGAATTATTATGCCAAAAATCTTTGTACTTAAACACTTTGGTAGACTAATAGTAAACTGGTAAAACAGTTTAGCAGACAAACCGGTTAGCACACATGCAAACCAAATAGAAAATAATGCATTCACCCATAGAAGCACAAACACCATAACATAAGAGATTTTGACGTGGAAACCCAAATGGGAAAAACCACGGTGAGATGGAACTCACAAGTAACTATCTGCAGAAAAGGAACTAGACTGGTTAAGGTCAGACCGGTTAAGGTCATACAATGTTCTTTACCAGAATAGATCCTGTTAGGAATCTCAATCTTTGTTAGGAGATAAGTCCAATTAAAGACTACCTTTCTAGAGGATTTTAGATCCACAAATGTGAACCACCTTGTTAGAGGATTTACAAAAGGCTTTTGGGCCTACCCGGTTAAGGGCTTTAGAATTGTCGAAGATGTGAGTAATCAACAAGTGAGTGATCTAGATAATAGCGCATATTGTTTGGTTAGATCCTTGATAGCTTGTTCCTAATGTATTCCAACATTACTTCAGTCTTCTACACATTCATACTCTCTCTAACTCATCAACCACCTTAAAACCTAGCAACAACCTAAAACCCTAGACATGATGTCCTTATAAAGGAATCTGATTTCATGTCGGTCCAATAGGATTACAATACAATTTCCTAGGTTCAATGCATCTAGACATATTTTGTAACATGACACAAAAAGAACCGTTGAAGTGTCGGCACTGTCAAACAATCGGTGGATGGTAACTCATCACAAAATGTCGATTGGTAACTCATCACAGAGTATTACCGGTTCATACAAAATATCGGTTTAAGCAAGATACCGGTTGCCGGTTTGACAAAATGAAGACTGGGAAATATGTGTTTTCCTACTTTGATCCTTCGTACTGCTTGAGATCCTCGAACCGCTTGGGGTCAACATACCGCTTCAGATTGGTAATTACTTTCTACAAAACACCAATAGTCTAAGGACTATAATGCATCATACCAGTTGGAACAAGTACCGGTTGAGCTTTAACTTATACATACAAAAGTGACCTCAATGCAAGTGTGTGTACATCAATGACAATCACAACATATTCATCAAAAATGCCAACATGAGGAACATCATGAATAAGGGAATGAACCAAATTTATGGAAATATTCTCAAACCTAAGTACAATTAGGCATAAATAAGGCACAACCACTAAAGTAAGTCCAAACCTAGTGTATATTTATAAAGAGATACAACTTATGATGCAATATTTAGCCCCGTCTTAGCAAGAGTCATGTCAGAGACACATAAAATCATGATACCCAAGTTAGTTACTAGGAGTCATGTCAGAGACACATAAAAGCATGATACCCAAGTTAGTAAGATCCTCTAATACTTAGTTATAGATCACATTCTAACAAAAAATAGAGACCTAATTGTGTTAGTTTATAGTGGTTTTAGGTTATAACCCACTTGGATGGGAATAAATATACCTTTGGCATGCCATCCAAGAGTTTTGCTTAATGAAATTGGGGTTTTATATACATTTTTTGACGTTTTGGTCTGATTCTCTTCATTTTTCATTGTGAAAATCATCATAATTTGATGGGAAGTCGATTGGATGTGGTAGAGAAGTGAGTTAACTTCATTTTTTCTTTTTGTGGCATTGAATTTCATTTTGTTTTAGATTAGATATAATAGTTTTTCCAAAAAATGTCAAAACCTTGCCTAGTGTTTACCAAGAGGAGTAAATAATGTATAGCTTGTTCTCCCATGCATAGAAATTCAACCAAATGTGTGGGAATACCTTTTTTCATGCTATGTATCATATTATGTTACCTGCAGGGCTCCAAATTAGATTTGGTACGTTTGGGCATGAGGACAGTCTGATATCTCTACGTATCAGTCAATAAAAGGCAGTAAGAGTGAAGAATTTGGTGGGAAGACAAAGTGATTGGTATTTTGAAGTGGTTGATGATAGAGAGAGGGGTGAGGGGACCCTATTAAACCTTCGGAAGGGTTTGTCGATCAAAACCAAATGAAATAGATTGAATTTCTATGACTGTCCTAAGGGTATTCATTGTCACAGTCATAGTTTTACTAGTGATATTCTTTTTGTTTTGACAGAGTTGTGTTTGTAAACCCAAGTGTGGACATGTAATGGATTCATGAGATGTCTTAAGAATACATCAATACTTAACAACAACATAGTGTTTAGGCACCTAAAATATGAAAGGACTACATATTGGAAGGCGCATGTGATGATGCCATGAAAGGTCTGATATCCCTATGATCGGACTGAGAAAACCAGTGAAAGACAAAAAAAAATGCATTGAGAAGGCAAAAGGTTGAATTGCCTAATGTTTTTTGTTGAAGTGATGTGTGGGGACCTTTCCAAGTCAAATACCTTGTTGTAGTTTCAAAGGGTGGAAAATGAATAAGCATTTTATTTACCGTCCTAATAGACCATCCATCATAACAATTATTACCAATATTGATGTGTGCGTTGCAAACAAAGTTCTAGAGGAAGGCTCTTCTATTTTAATACCAAGTGAGTGCTCATAGACCTTGTGTAGGGTCCTCCAAGCCTAGAGTAAGGAGTTCGAAGCCTACATACATTGATTTGGCCTTGTGGACATCAATGAGTACTGACCCAATAGGAGAAGTCTTGAGACTGACAATTTTGGAACTGTGGCATTGTTGAGAGCCAACACTTATGTGTGAACCCCGTCTTCACATATTATGATTAGTTGCCATGATACTTGACCCTATCCTCATGGTGTTGGCTCAATTCATATTAGTGTGTTTTGTTGAAGAAACATGATGTGAGAAGTTTGATGCAAAGGCAAGGGTAGAACTCAATATTTCATATTAGGACAACAACCACATTGATTAGGCAAGTCAAATAAGGTCTCTCCAATGTTTAGGATACTGAATTCACATTAGACACTCATGGATTACCCCAATTAGAAATTAGTCAACTTAATATATGATACAAGGATTGCATACCACAAAGCCATTAGATATGTTTTGAGATGAAAAAGAAGAGTTAAATGGTTTTGGTTCAATGATGATAATTTCTATTTTCAAGTAACTTAGTTTGGTATATTATACTAAAACATGATTTCATAACTAACATTTCAACTTCTATATAACTAGTTCTATAGCTTGATTTTGTTGCAAGTGAAGAAAGACCATGTCTGACAATATCAGCGAACAACAAAATAAGGAGACAATTGCTAGATTGTGGTCTAAGTTGAAAAGAAAAGGTGATGGAAAATGTTATTGTCCCTGCAAAATTTGTAAGGGGTTAAATACTAGAAGAATTCTAATCAAAACAACTAAGAAACATTGTAGGCTACATGGTCACATTGAAGGTGGACATGATTATCATCCATTGGTAAGTTTTTCATTATATCATTTTAACAATTTATATACATAATAAATCACTTGATGATGAGATCATGATCATGGTTTATTTATGTTTATCAATTTTATATAGGTCCAACACCCCAGAGCACATGGTATGGATCAACACAACCCAAAGAATATGGTTTTCGAAGTGGATGCACATGGAGGTGTGAATATCAAAGTTGAAGATAATGATCCCATGGAAGATGATGATCATGAGCCACAAAACACAATTGAATATGATGGTACAAATACATTGATCCATGACACATTTAGTACTCGCGCAGCTGATCATGATGATGAAGATGACCTTGATGTTGTTCATGATGTCCCTCTACATGAGAAGGCATTTGAGGTCCTTTACGAAGGCTCGCAGACAACTCTTCTCTCAGCTGTATTGTTGTTGGTGAACTTGAAGGTTATGAATGGTTTATCCAACATAACAATCTCACGTATGTTAAGGTATGTCATATATGTCATAATAAACTGTGAATCATGCTGTACCATTAATATTCTTTATATTAACAAATTATATTTTTTGTTATAGATTGATAGGTGAGTTTTTGTTACCACCATCAAATATTCTACCTCGCTCATACCAAGAATTATTTGCCATTATGAAAGATATTGGAATGGAGTATCAAGTAATAGATGCTTGTCCCAATGATCATATTGTATATCACAAACAACATGAATTTTGAACTGAATGCCCTTAATGTCATATTATTAGATGTCGAACATATCAAATAACAAAAAGGGTTCCTCGCAAGGTTCTTCGCTATATTCCCATTATTCCATGTATGCAACGATTATTCAAGTGCACTAGCTTGACACAGTTTATAGATTACCATGCACACAATAGAAGTCGAGATGAGATTATTCGAATGCCTGCGGATGGTTTAACACTTATGGACATAGAGGAAAAGTGGCCACAATTTAAAGAAGAACCTCGTAATCTCATGCTTTCATTGACAACATACGATGCCAATACATTTGGAGAGATGATATCTATTTACTCAGTGTGGTCTGTTTTTGTTATCAACAATAACATTCCTCCATGGATGTCAATAAAGAGGGAGCACATAATGTTGGAAATGATTATTCCAGGTATTTTATCATTTAAATATAGTCGTCTACATTTAATTATAAATATTGCAGTAAAATGGTCATAACAATTATGTATTGTTTTTGTTCATTCGATTAGGTAACTACCAAGGTAAAGATATGAATGTATATATCGAGCCTCTTATCAACAAGTTCCTGGAGTTATGGAATGGTGTCACTATGTATGATGTCTCTAGACCAATAGGACAAAGACAATTTCAATTCCATGTGATGCTTCTATGGACAATACACGATACCCCAGGGCTAACACATTTTTGTGGTATGTTATAGTGTTTAAGTTGTGCATGAACATTATAATTCAAAAAATTATCATATTTAATCCAATTATACATTATCTTGTAGGTCTTCAAACAAAGGGAAAATTTGCATGTCCTGTTTGTGGTCCAAAGATGAAATCTCGTCATTCAAAAAGTTTAGGAAAGTAGGTGTTTGATGAGTATAGACACTTTATCCACAAAAATCATAAGTATCGAAATACTGAAAAACATCTTTTCAATGGGAGAGAAGAGAATACATCAAAGCCACTAAGAATGACACCTCACATGTGGAAGTTGGAATATAATAGAATTAATCATCAAGGTAATGCCATTCCATCTATTGGTTTGTCACAAAACATCTTTTCTATTTTGTTTTGTTTACTGATGATGTGATTGATGATTATGAAGGTCGTGAAGGCATAAATGACCACCTTCCTAAGGGACTAAAAAGTTATCCCCGATAATTTAGTGGGTTGCCCTACTATGAGCAGTTTCAAATTGTTCATTTGTTTGATACTATGCATATTGGAAAGAATATAACAGAGACATTATGGAAAATATTGTATGGAAGGCGTGACAAAGAAAAAATTGTCAAAATATGTAGTGGCATTCAAGATTCCAATCATGCAATGACAAATGTCATTCAATCAAATAGCCATGGAGACCAGATTAATATAAGTGAGCTTCCTTGGTTATTAACGGACCAACAAAGCAATGCTATAAAAGAAGTCATATGAAAAATTCGATTTCCCATAGGATTTGCTGCGAACATAAACAATCTCATATCAAAGAAAAGTGAATTTGGGCCAGGGATGAAAACACATGATTGGCATACCTTCATTAAGGTAATTCATGTTCTTGTGTTTTTACTATGTATTTAAGTACTGTGCGTACATGTACTTTTCATTGTATTATGTTAAAAAAAATGAAAAGATAATTTTATAATTGTTGCAATACTTTCTACCTCTATCTCTCCCAGACAACTTCGACAATAATGTCAAGCAAGTCATATATGATCTTGGAAAATACATGAGGTAAGTAGTGATATTTGTTTAGTTCATTGTATAGATTTTATATTTGTTATTTGTTTTAATTGTTATGTAATATATTTTTTTGCATCTTGAATATCTTGTAGGTGGTTGTCATGTAAAGAAATCCATAAAGATGATATAAAATATTGGAAGAGAAAAATTCCTCATTTAATGTGTGAAATGGAAAAGTGTCTACCTCTAGCTTTTTTCAATGCACAAGAACACTACCTCATACACCAAGTTGAGGAGATTGAATTGTGTGGACCTTGATAACTCAATGATGAACGGATAGTACTAACCCGGTACTGAGATGGGGGGGGGGGGTGAATCAGTACAGACAAAAATAAAGTCCTAAACCATTTTGACAGTAGACACTTCAAATGACTGGCAAATAGTGACACCGGTTTGAAACATAGTGCAGCCGGTAAAGGTAAGAATGAATGAGACAAGCATTAACCGGTTACTCACTTAGCTTTTCACTCAACTCAAGACTACACTACCATTTCACCCTTATGCACAAACAGGTAATCTATCATCAGATCATAATAATAGCTAGTTCAACATGTTTTATTGATAGGCATAAAACACTGAACCATCATATGCTTGACAGAAAATAGGAAAGCATCACAAGATAAAAGCATCACACATGACACACATATTTTTCATGTGGAAACCCAACTGGGAAAAACCATGGTGGGGATGAATACCCACAAGCTATTTTTGAACTCTTTAGAAGTCCGCTCTGTTAGGTGCCTTGTCCGGTTAGAGACATTACAATAGGTTCTGCTAGGAACCGATCCTGTTAGGGATCACCTGGTTAAGGGATGGCTAGAATACCCTGTTAAAGGTTACCTTGTTAGAGGATTTCAAGAACTCAATAGCTAAAGGATTTTGAACTCATTATTTTTGAATTACCCTATTAAAGGATTTACAGCAAGCTGGTTAAGGCTACCCTGTTAAGGGATTTTCCAACTGTTGAGGTGGTTAGAGATCAACAGGTATTACAATGATCTAGTAATAACACTCAATGCCAATGCAGATCCACTTAAGCTCCTCTTCACCTTCTGCACTTACACTCTGCAGGTATCACTTCTCTCCTTTTGGTTTGGCAAGAATCACGTATCCCTTCTCTTGGATACACACACACAACTTTTTCCAACAACCTCAAAAAGAGACACAACATCAACCTAATAGGAAAACAGATAGGTCGGTAGTATAAACCCTAAACCCTAAACCTGTTAGGTTAAGGAATTCAAACGGTTCAATCCTGACCGTTGAGAACACTCCATTAATTGCAGCAGTCTTGATCCAATCTCAAGACATTCTCCATCATCCATTTTCACTGATTTTATGGCGGCTGATAACCCATCACACATTATCACCATTTTACAGACTTCGCACATTCCCGAGGTAGATAGGAACAATCTCCTTCATGCAAGATCCTTCACATGCACAAGGCTGACATGGCAACATGATCTATTCTTCATTACAATGCTAACTCATCACATAATGTCACTGGTTGAGCCACACAGACTTGAAGCACTTCAACCGAAAACCCTAAAGTTGAGACTACTAACTGGTAGTCATACAATGCTTCCATGTGCCAGATCCCATAACCATATGCTGGTTCACCTTGAACAAGCACACCGCTTCACTTTGGCACAAATGCTGGTTCACAGTGTTATGCCAGTTCTCTCATATGCCGGTTCTCACCTCTTCAAATTATTGACATCAATGACAACATACAATGTCATTATGTCCTCATACCAGTTCACATAATGCCAACAATCTCCCCCTTTGGCATTGATGGAAATATACAAAGATATCTCTCTGCTTCACATCTTCTCCCCCAATTTCTGCAGATATCTTCTCCACTTCACATCTTCTCCCCCTTTGACAACAATGCCAAAGTGGAGGCACAAGCTTCCCTGTTCCATTATGCCGCTCCCCTTGAGGAGTAGCATCCTTCAACACATCAATCCAAAATAAATTTGACTATGCAATACCTGACTGATGTGGAGCATATGCTTTTAGTTTACCTCCTGAAGGGGCAACACCCCTAATTTACCTCTTATGTACATAAATGTAGTCTTTGGGAGAGGCTTGGTGAAAATGTCTGCTAACTACTCCTTATTGGAAACATGTTCTAGTGCAATCTCTTTGTTCTGAACCTTTTCCCTTAAGAAATGATACTTAAGCTCAAAGTGCTTGGTTATAGAATGTAAAACCAGATTCTTAGAGATATTAATTGCACTAGTATTGTCACAAAATATACTTACCAGTTCAGTTCCAGGAACTTTGAAGCCATTTAATACATGCTTCATCCAAATTGTCTGAGTGCAGTTCATGAAAGCTGCAACATACTCTGCTTCTACTGTAGACTAAGAGATACAACTCTGCTTCTTACTCATCCATGAGACCAGTCTATTACCAAGAAAGAATGCACCACTGGTTGTGCTTTTCCGGTCATCTATATTGCCTGCCCAATCAACATTTGTGTATGCTTTCAAGTTGAAATCCTTGCTATAAGGATACCACAATCCATAGTTAATAGTTCCCTTCAGATACCTAAGAATCCGCTTGACTGCAACCAAGTGAGATTCTCTTGGGCTTTTCTAGAATCTTGCAATAATGCCAACTGCATGTGCAATATCTGGTTTGCTATGCACTACATAATGAAGCTTACCAATCATTAATTAGTATTCCTTCTCATCAACCAATTCTGAGTCATCTTCTTTAGATAGTTTACAACCGGTCACCATCGGAGTACCAACCGATTTTCTATCTTCCATGCCAAAGGTCTTCAACACCTCTTTGACATACTTGGACTAAGTGATAAAGATTCCATCCTTCATCTGCTGGATCTGTAGTCCAATGAAGAATTTAATCTCCCCTATGAGTGACATTTCAAACTCTTTCTTCATCTCATGTGCAAACTCATGACTCATCTTGTCATCTCCACCAAAGATAATGTCATCAACAAATACCTTATAGATCAGGATCTGATCTCCTTCAGACTTCAAGTAGATATTACTATCTTCACTTGTTCTCTCAAATCCAATCTTCACAAGATGGGAATGCAGACGTTCATACCATGCTCTAGGTGCCTGCTTTAGTCCACATAAGGCTTTATGTAGCCTACATACCATGTTACTGTCTTCAGATAGGGAAAACCCATCTGGTTTCTCAATATACACCTCCTCTTCAAGTACACCATTTAGGAATGTAGATTTTACATCCATTTGATATACTTTGAAACCTTTAAAAGCTGCATATGCAAGAAGCATACAGACTCCTTCCAATCTGGCTACAAGAGCAAAGGTTTCTCCATAGTCTTCTCCTTCTTCTCGAGCATATCCTTTGCACACTAATTTGGCTTTGTTCCTAATCACTATGCCATCCTCATTCAACTTATTTCTGAAAAACCCATTTAGTACCAATGACATTTTTGTGCTCCGGTCTGGGTACCAAAGACCATGTACCATTTTTCTCTATCTGGTTAAGTTCCTCTTCCATTTCCTTGATCCAGTCTTCATCCTTATGTGCCTCTTTGAATGATTTAGGCTCAAATTCAGAGATCATACATGAGTTTTCTCTTACCTTTCTTCTTGTCAAGATTCCTGCATCCTTATCTCCTATGATCTGCTTAGGATCATGATTCAGCTTGACATACCAAGGAATGGTCTTGATAGATTCCTCTTGCTTTTCTTCTTCATCCTCATCTCCATCAGTATCAACATCTACATTTGCTGGTGTAGGAACATTGTTACTGGTACTCGGTTGGCTGTCAACCGGTTTGTTCACCGCTTGCTCATTGCTGCTTTCCTTAGTTTTCTCAGAGGTTTCATCAACTCTTACATTGATGCTTTCCATAATTCTTTGAGTCCTATTGTTGAAACACTTGAGAGCTTTGCTCTTGGTGGAATATCCTAGGAATATTCCCTCATCACATTTCGCATCAAATTTTCTCTGGTGTTCACTCCTCTTGATGTAACATTTGCTACCAAACACTCTAAAGTAGCTGACCATAGGTGTCTTACCAGTCCAATACTCATAAGGAGTTTTATCCTTACCTTTCTTGATGAGTAACAGGTTCATTGTGTAGACTGTAGTGCTCACCGCTTCTCTCCAAATGGTGTGAGCTACCTTTCCTTGAATCAACATGGTTCTAGCTGCTTCAACCATAGTCGGGTTATTCCTCTCTGCTAGGCCATTCTGCTGTGGAGTCCGGGGGGGTAGACAATTTCCTCTTGATGCCATGTTCTTCATAGTACTTGTTGAATTCACCGGAAGTGAATTCCCTTCCTTGATCAGTTCTCAGGCACTTGATCCTTTTATCACTTTCCTTCTCCACTAATGCTCTAAAAGCTTTGAACTTTACAAAGGCTTCAGACATGTCTTTCAAGAATGTGACCCACATCATTCTTGAGCAGTCATCAGTGAGAATCATGAAGTACCTATCACCCTGAACACTTCTAGTTTTCATAGGACCACACAAATTAGTATGCACAAGATCAAGCAAGTTGTCAACAGTGAAAGATTTACCTTTAAAGGTTGAGGAAGACATTTTCCCCAATTGACACTCTCTGCACAAGGTATTATCCGGTTTTCTTAGCACCGACAACCCTCTAACTGCCTTGATCTTACTAGCCTTCACAATGTTATCAAAGTTTACATGGCAGAGTCTATGCCATATCCAGCTATCATCAAATTTAGCCATAAGACATGTACTTATATTTGCATTCAGCTGAAATAGGTTACCTTTGGTTTGCATGCCGGTGGCCACCAATTCACCATTATTTCCTTTGATTCTGCAAACTCCATTCTGGAATTCCAGAGTGAGGCCACTATCATTCAGCTGGGCAACACTCAGAAGGTTGTGTCTAAAACCATCAACCCAATACACATTGTGAACACTACTCTTTCCATTCAGAGAGATGGACGCTCTGCCTTTGACCACGCATGGTGCATCATTGCCAAAGTGAACCACACCACCATCATACTCCTCCAATGATAGAAACTTGCTCCGGTCACCAATCATATGGTGAGAACAACCACTGTCAATGATCCACTCATTGGAATTATCAAACCAGGAGACAAGAGCCTTCTTGTCTGACACATCTTCCTTGACAACAACAAACACAATATCTTCATTTTCTTCATCCTTTGATTCTTCATCTGTGACACCTTCATCAACTTTGACAAAACGGTTTCTCTGGTTTCCTCCTTTGAATTTCTTGAACCTTTTCGGTTTGTCCTTGTTGTCGCCATTAGGATAGTTTACAACAATATGTCCTATCCGGTTACAAGAGAAGCATTTCAAAGGTAGCTTACCTCTGTATTTGTTGGTTCCTTTAGGAAGTTTCCTGGAAAGGAGAGCTTCAAATGCCATCAAAATCTCCTCATCATCTATTTCTCTGCCCTGTCTTGGTTCACCACTAGTGCTAGCTTCTTTTCCTTTTCTGGATGGTACTACAAAAGCTTTAAATGCTGATTCAGTCTTTTGAACACTTCCATCAAAACTATTTAGCTTATAGGCTATCAACTTTGCAATGATGGAGTCTAGGAATACCTTAGTCTTGTCTATTGATCTTAGCTCTTGAATAGCAGCAACCCTTATTGCATAGACCAACAATAGGGATCTCAAGACTTTTCTTACCACAGTAGCATCTTCTATTTTACCACCTGCACTCTTGATATCTCCAACAATGGTTTTGATTCTTATTCCATACTATTGAATGGTCTCACCTTCAACCATCCGCATATCTTCAAACTTCCCTCTAAGGCTTTCTTCCTTAGCCTATTTTACATGCTCATCACCACCATAGATATTTTCAAGAGTATCCCATACCTCTTTGGGATTTACCTTATCCTGAACATCAATAAACTCAATGTTAGATAAACTACTAATTAGGGCTTCCATGACTTGCCCATTCTCTTGCATCTCTCTCTTTTGGTCATCGGTAAGGGTACCAGTAGGAGCAACATAGGCAATCTCAACATAGCTCCAGTGTTGAGCACCCATGCTTCTGATGTATATCTTCATTCTGTCTTTCCATATACTAAAATTTTCTCTGTTAAACTTTGGACCTTTCCTCTTCATCATTAGACTGGGATCTTTACCTCAAGCGGTTAAGCTTATAGCACAAAGGACCTGGAGGATGCTCTGATACCAATTGATAACTCAATGATGAATGGATAGTACTAACCCGATACTGAGAAGGGGGGGGGGGGTGAATCAGTACAGACAAAAATACAGTCCTAAACCGGTTTGACAACAGACACTTCAAATGACTGGAAAATAGTGACACCGGTTTGAAACAGAGTGCAACTGATAAAGCTAAGAATGACTGAGACAAGCATTAACCGGTTACTCACTTAGCTTTTCACTCAACTCAAGACTACACTACCATTTCACCCTTATGCATAAATAGGTAATCTATCATTAGATCATAATAACAGCTAGTTCAACATGTTTTATTGGTAGACATAAAACACAGAACCATCATATGCTTGACAGACAATAGGAAATCATCACAAGATAAAAGCATCACACATGGCACACATATTTTTCACGTGGAAACCCAACTGGGAAAAACCACGGTGGGGATGAATACCCACAAGCTGTTTTTGAACTCTTTAGAAGTCCACTCTGTTAGGAGCCTTGTCCGGTTAGAGACATTACAATAGGTTATGCTAGGAACTGATCCTGTTAGGGATCACCCGGTTAAGGGATGGCTAGAATACCTTGTTAGAGGATTTCAAGAACTCAATAGCTAAAGGATTTTGAACTCAATAGCTTTGAATTACCCTGTTAAAGGATTTACAACAAGCCGGTTAAGGCTACCCTGTTAAGGGATTTTCCAACTGTTGAGGTGGTTAGAGATCAATAGGTATTACAATGATCTGGTAACAACACTCAATGTCAATGCAGATCCTCTTAAGCTCCTCTTCACCTTCTACACTTACACTTTGCAGGTATCACTTCTCTCCTTTTGGTCTGGCAAGAATCATGTATCCCTTCTCTTGGATACACACACACAACTTTTGCCAACAACCTCAGAAAGAGACACAACATTGACCTTATAGGAAAACAGATAGGTCGGTAGCATAAACCCTAAACCCTAAACCTATTAGGTTAAGAAATTCAAATGGTTCAATCCTGACCATTGAGAACACTCCATTAATTGCAATAGTCTTGATCCAATATCAAGACATTCTCCATCATCCATTTTCACCGATTTCATAGCGGTTGATAACCCATCACATGTTATCACCATTTTACAGACTTCACACATTCCCAAGGTAGATAGGAACAATCTCCTTCATGCAAGATCCTTCACGCGCATAAGGTTGATGTGGCAAAATGATCTGTTCTTCGTTACAATGCTAACTCATCACACAATGTTACCGGTTGAGCCACACAGGATTGAAGCACTTCAATCGGAAACCCTGAAGTTGAGACTACCAACCGGTAGTCATACAACACTTCCATGTGCCGGTTCCCATAACCATATGCCGGTTCACCTTGAACAAGTACACCGCTTCACTTTGGCACAAATGCCGGTTCACAGTGTTATGCTGGTTCTCTCATATGCCGGTTCTCACCTCTTCAACATATTGACATCAATGATAACATACAATGTCATTATGTCCTCATACCGGTTCACATAATGCCAACAAACCTATACACACTAGGTCAATGTGGATGGTTGAGAGGCACTTGAAATTTTTGAAGGCTTTGGCTCGACAAGAGAACATCCTGAGGGTTCTATGGTGGAGGGATATATGGTATACCAGACTATGGTGTACATTTCTAAATATCTTCCTATGTTTGCAGCAAAGATCCATGTGGATCACATTTGGGATCCCAACCCCATTAACAATTTCGAAGGGGAGTACTTGACAGGGAAAGGTAGATTGAGGAAAGTGAGATGTAATTATAAGATATTATTGTAGTTAATTTATTCTTAATCTTCAAATTAATATGGTTGTAAGACGTCTATTTATTTTTTGTACAGTTGGTCGAGAGTGAGATGCACTACATTTGTATATTGCAAACAATCTTGATTGGATGACGGTATGGATTGAACATTGTCAATATTCTGGATGCACGTTAACATGGGAAGGTGTGGCTTCATTGGTTAAAGAAGCTCATCGTAACGGAGATTCCAATGTTACGCAAAGGAAAATTGATTTAGCATATGGTTTAAGAGATAAATAGGTACGTATAAATTTATTAATCACCCATATGTTTATTAACTCAGAATGCAATAAATTTTACATGTTTGACATATCATAGGTCAAACACCACAACGCTATGTGCTGCAATGGTCATAAATTTTGCATAAAAAAGTTGGATGACACGAATAAAACTTGTGATTCTGGCATCACTGCAGTCTTTGAGGTGACAAATATTTCATCGAGAAATGACATACATCCTCAACAGTCTCAAAATAGATACTATGGCATTTTGGATGATATACTTGAGTGTGACTTTAATTCCTTCAAATTAGTTTTGTTCGTCATCAAATGGTACAGGCTACGATTGAATAAAAATGATCCCGATAGAACTATTATTGAACATGATAATGGTTTTACAATGGTAAATACAAGGTCATTTGAATCAGTTGGGGATGGGCCCTATGTTCTTCCAAGCCAATGTGAGCAAGTATTTTACTTAGAGGTTCCACATAAACCAGGTTGGTCATTTGTTGTTAGACATGATCCAAGAGGAAGGCCGATAAAGTATAATGTGATGGAAGAAGAAGATACTGAAGAAGTAGAAGATGAAGTAGATGATGATCATGATCAAAAATTCCAAGAAGAAGAAGAAGAAGAAGAAGAAGAAGAAGAGCGAGGAATGAATACAAGTTATTCAAGAATGTTGCAGTTGTGGAACAAAACTGGAAGATATAGAGTCTGAGATAGAGGCCAAGGATAAAGAGTATTAGTAGCTAGAAGGAGAAATGGAGAACCTCCGAAATGTCAGGATGAGCTCAAGGTGAGAAACTAGTTTAATGGAAGCAATGATGCCTTGGATAAAATTCTAAAGAAACAAAAGCATTCCAAGCATACCAGAGGCTTAGGTTGTGGTGTCGGTGAATGCTCCACTAGCAAGAATGTCCTCCCCAATGACATCCCCAATGACATTTTGTTTGTCTCCTGAAATGGAGATAACAAGGGACATACCTTCACTATCTAGAACTCTCCCCGAAAGAAGGTGGATCTAACCACAACCGGTGAAGACATGAAACTAAGAATGAAAACCGGTGCTGCAAGAAGGAGGAACAATGTGGATCCCAAAGGAAAAGGGAAGATGGGAGAAGGCAGCTTCACCGGAAGAAAGAACAAAAGAAGACAACATAGAAGACAAAGAAATGTTTTCACCCACAAGACAAAGAAAGTGTGGGAAAAGAAGAGATCGGATGTAAGAGTTGCAGAGTGTGGACAATCCAAGATCCATCTCCGGAGAATCAGAAATGGAGATACTAAACTGGTAAGATCTCCTCATGCATGGCAGAATAAATTTTTAAGTCATATGCCATCCTTTACCAGTTACTGCTTCTCATGCAAAGATTATGGCCATAGGCCAGTTGAATGCAAAAAGAGGTCTAGGATTAGACATAATGTTCTTCCTAACAATAATAATGTTATCTGCCAAAGATACAATGGTTTTGGCCATAGAAGCCCTGATTGTAGAAAGATGGGATAGCAATCATATGACAACCGTTATAGCAGCTATGCTTAACATGGAAATGGATATAGAGCATATGGAAATTAGAGACCTGCATGGAACCAAATGAGCTATGTCCTTGTAGGATCAACAGGTCCACCGATTCCAATAGATGGTTACAATAGCATGACCAGAAGAAGATGGTCAAACTAGTATGATAGAAGGTCCTTCAATCATGCGTATGGAATGAACATAATTTACTTCTACGACAGTGCTTCTGATCATGTTGTAGAATCCAGAAGAGAAAGGACTAATCAGCAAAAGAAGGTAAGACCTACTCCCAAGATTGGAAATGGGAAAAAGAATGAGACCAAGCAGGTTTGGAGGAAGAAGGAAGAGAGTAGGACCATGGGCCGACACTCTGAATTCAATGTACATGTGATATCTCCTAAGGCTTAAAGGAGATGCAGGACCTTAGGGGGAGTAGTACATTGACCATATCATTCACCCCCTCAATGGAAGAGGACATGTTAAAGGACAAGTTACTACCGGTAAAAAGGAAGGAAATGAGATGGCAAGTGTGTGTAGTGGCTACCTTGGCTACACATCTATAGATGAGAGATGGATCATTGTTGCATGTATCAATGGATGGCAAATTTGCAATTGGGATTGGAAGAAAATTAACACAAGAAGACATGAGTTAGAGGAAGGTGCTCTGGTAGAGATGATGGACCAGGATAGGAAACTGGTATTGCAGGTTATGTAAGTCAATGAGGTTTGGGATCATTGCATTAACTCTAGTAGCATGGAATGAGGTGTTTATGTCTTAGGTGGTACTATAAATATCTGGAATGACATATGTTGGCTCAGTAGTTGATCTTGTATGCATGCATCTTCTTGGGCTAACCAGTTTGATATATGACATGATAGTGATATTGTATGGCATTGTGTACATCTAGGATCATATCATAAGCTATGATGAATATAATGGAGCTGAAAGATCATCAGCTGATCACACATGCACAACTCAACTGGAATAAGGTGCAGATTGGAGCTCTAGTTTTGAGCCTGACAGATAAATGAAGACTTGAGATGTATCAGTCAGGGGGAGTTCACAACCATGTTTTTTGATTTGTATCAGACTTTCTAGACACAAGAGAGTGAAAACATCTATGGATGTACCAGTATGTTTTTGTCTTTGGAAGTGTCCAGGGTTGTGAGATATTTCAATGTTTATCCAATTGAAATCACAATTGGACCACTGGGAGTGTTGTCTACAAAAAGGGAGAGTTACCTCCACAGGAGAACATACAGTTGGTATCAGAGAAGATACAACTGGTATCAGTGTTAGCTCCAACACTTGGTATCAACAATTTGGGGTCAGAATAAATTCTACATATCAAAGGGGAGATGATGTAGTTTGACTGGAAGGTATGTTGTATTCACTGACACATGTGCCTTCAATGGGTTTCAGACTTGTATATGCATGTGTTTCTAGTTTGCATATACACTTGGTCACTGAGCAATTGGTGTCAGTTGGTGGTTGAGCCCTCCAGTGCTATGAATTGACATGATGAAATGTATGATGGTCAAAATAGGAGAAGCATCTAGTAGAGTAAAAGGGAGAGAGAAAAGTGTCAGTGCTCAGTAGACACAAGGAGAAGAGAAACCCTTCCAGTCCCCTTTGACATTATTATCAAAGGGGGAGAGAGATTTTGTAGTATGCCGCATACTACATGTGTGAGAATTCATGGAACACACAAAGGGGGAGAGAGAATCTGTAGTATGCCAGATACTACATGTGTTGAAATCAATGCCAAAGGGAGAGATTGTTGGCATTGTGTTGTCACTGATGTCAACTGGTATAGGATAGTAACTAGTATGGGAGAATAGTTTATATGCAGTAATTGATGTCAACTGGTATGCATGAAGTGACCATCGATGAAGTGACATGTTGATGGTTGAAGAAGGCATAGTGATGAAAATAGGTAATGTATGAATCTGGTATGAAAACATGGCATCCAAATTGATGAAGAGGCAGAATGATGACATCTGTAAGAGAGCAAGATGTTGGGATGTTGATTGTGATGAATAGACAAAATGTTACAAAAATCACATCAACACTGGAGGTGAAGTATGTGCAGGCCACCGGTATGTTGTTGGATGTTAGTCTGCAAGACCCCCACTAGATTAAGAGTACTCTGATAGTGAGTGTGCCCAATCAGATCATGTGTGTCTGAATGAAGATGCATATGATCAATGTCAGCTGAGGCATGCCAGTGCAATGCCAAAAGCAAAATGAGATGAAAAGGATCCTCTCCCACTGGTAAGAGGAGTTTATCTCCTATTATGCATGAAATGCATCATAGTATTATGAGATAAGACATAAAAGTAGAAGGCAGGTGATTGAAGGCTCAACCAGATCAACCAATGAAACACTAAGTTGCCTTAGGTGCATGAGATCATAGATTGCACCAGATCTGTCGGGTAGACATGATGTGTTGCTGGTACAGAGAAGGAAGGATAGGTTTGTCACTTTGACAAACCAGTTGATAGGAGAACCAGTAAAATGATGAAGAAGGCAAGGTTGAGCAGTTGCAAACAGAGAGTGCAACCGGATTGAAGATGGAGTCTATTGAAGATTGATTGCATGGTGTCATCAAGATGGCTACTAGTAAGTATGTCCACCGGTAATGCTGACAAGGTGCAGAAGTAAAAGGCTCCCATCTATTGAAGATGTGCATGAGGTAGGTTGGCAAGAGTGTTGGCCAGTGTAGGTGTTCTACTCGAAGAGAAGCAAAGTGCAAGGTTGAAGATAGATCGATTAGGGTATAATAGGTAGGATTTGTGAACTGGTAGATGAACCCGATTGTGTGCTATTAGTCAGTGACCAAGTCAGACTGACATAGTGAGCCAAGGTAGATGTTGACAAAGGTGCCACATGAAGGTGAAGTGGCATGCATGCATAGGTCAGTGTGGTGTGTCGGTGAGGTTGTTGGCGGTTGGTCCAACATTTAAAGATGACTACAAAGCTCGAGGAAGGATGGTACAGGATTGCGGCTCAAGATCAAGGAAACAACAGAGTTCTAGTACAGACTGATCTTGTAGATCAAAGTGGGTGAAGGAAACTGCATCATGCATGTGATTGACCAGACATAGGAACAAAAATCATGCTACAAATGACTAAAGATAGAAGATGTGCGTTGAAGGATAAAGAGTATGGCGATGCTAATTGATGAGCTGCAAGTCATCAATCAAGGACATGCGATCTGATTATATATGACATGCCATGGTAATCATAGATCATATTGGATGCATATTTAATGCATGGCAAAAACCCTAGCACACAAATGATTGAACTCACATTTTGGCAGGAAAGTCTGGTTATAAGTATGCGAATCAAAAGATGTAAATGATATTGTTGCATGATAGAGTGAAAACCAGAGAGCCAACCTATCAATTGCTCAATGATAAGCACAAATGAGACTGAGTGTGTGAGAAAGGGAACCAGTTTGAAGAGTTCAACCAACGAGAGTGAGGTAACCGGTAGATAGTCATTAAGTCTGTTAGAGGAGTGCATTGGTGGTGATTGAATCGATAGAGAAGAGCTAGAGAAGATTGCATAAAAGAGAAGAGCACAATGATAATTAGAAAAGAACCGATAAGTTGAGAACCGACAGTAATCAAATAGAAGACAAATGACTGAGTGAAGAAGACCAGTGGTGGCTAGTAATAGTGTGACAAAGAGAAAAGAGAACTGAAAGAGATATGAAGAAGTTGAACTGATAAGGTTGCAAAAGAGAGTGAGTTGCAATGGGAGATAACGTTGCAATAGTGAGAAGGTGAGCAAAGAACTGGAAGACAATTGGAGAGAGGAGAACCGGTGGAGACACTTGCATGAGTGTTACAAATTTCTTTTGTAACAAGGAGATTATTTTTATATCTGATATATGTTCATTGTAGATCACTGAGTTGGATCTCTATGCAGGGGTTGGTGCTCCTTGGGTTGGTGCCCAAAAATCATGGGTTGGGGCTCCTTGGGTTGGTGCCCTAAATGTTGTAACCAAATATTTCATTATGAGGTTGGATTGGAGCAGTAGTCTCCAGTAGAATTTCTCAGTGAGGTTTTTCTCATCTTGGGTTTTCCTCTTACGTATGATGTTATGTGATGTCCCTTTTAAGTGTGGTTGCATTTGTATTATCCTCCCATCTAACTGGTATGTATTTTTATGTAAGATCAGTTAACCGATATATACACATAGGATAGAAATGGGAAATGATTTAGAAACCACTTATTCACCCCCCCTCTCAGTGGCATCCTATGTTCAACACTAATACTATTAGTACTACACAAGGGCTCAGATTTTCCTTGATCAAACCTTTCTTCAACAAATCCTGCACTTGTCTATTCAATTCTTCATTGTCTGTCAATGTCAACTGGTGTGCAGCTTTGTTAGGCAAACTAGCTCTGGGAACCAAGTCCATGCAATTACTAATACTTCTCACAGGTGGCAATCTATCAGGTACATTATCTAAAATGATGTCTTCATATTTTGTCGACAAATATTTTATCTCTTCTGATTGTTCTCCTTTCGGTTCCGGTTTCTCAGTCTTCTTAGGAATTAAGGCAAAACACACATTCTCATGTCTCAATCCATCCAGGAATTTACTTCCATCTACCAAACAGATTCTAGCATTCATACAAACTTCATTCTTCAAAGGTTCTTCCAAGGGTAACAAGGTTTGCTTCATCCCATTGGCCACAATAGTGTATGTATTCTTCCTCCCATCATGTACTGCCTATCTATTGAACTACCAAGGTCTACCCAACAAAAGATGACAAATATCCGTAGGCATAATATCACACAAGACTTCATCATGATAATTCCTAATTTTCAATTTCACCAAACATTACTCATTTACTAACAACTTATGTTCATCCTGAATCCATACTATCTGATAAGGCTTAGGGTATTTCAATCTCTCCAAATTTAATTTATTCACCATCTCTTTTGAAACAAGATTATCTGAACTACCATTATCAATAATAACTTTACAACACTTACCAGATACTTTACATCTGGTCTTGAAAAAATTCTTCCTCTACAAAGGCTCCTCATCTCCTCCAGTATGACACAAAGCTCTCTTCATTACCAACAGTTCTCCATCTTTCAGTTTATTGTCTGATCTAGTGGTGTTTTCTTCCACCACTGCTGCTGTTTCAATATTCTCTATTTTCTTACATTCAAATGCAGGATGCCCTTCTCCTCCACACTTATAGAAAGTTTCTCTAAATGTTATCTTGTTTTGTCTTCCAAAATTCTCATTTTGGTAACTATAGATAGGAATATGGAATGCATCAAAGCAATGTTAAACTAGCTCAACCACAAAAACTAGATTGTAATGGTAAATCCTAATTACAATCAATAAAGGCATGAAGATGAAATACTAAAATGAAATGCAAACCAAAGCATGTATCTCCTTCATTGTTACTCCATTGTCCTTCTTTCTCCTTCAAATTAGTGTGTTTGTGGATCTCACCTACAAGTGCAAAAGCATAGTATGAAAGCAAGATGGCTAGAAAAATGGCAGCATAAGGATACTAGAAGCATGGTTTTCTCTCCTTCTTTTCTTTTGATTGAAAAAATTCATCCAATTTATAGACAAATTGGAGAGAGGACAAGATTAGCATGAAGAGATTTGAATGGAAATTCCAATCATGAATGGAAAAATTATGACAAATTATGACAAAATTGACATGCAAGATTGATTGATTGACAAATTATGACAAAATTGACATGCAAGATTGATTGATTGACAAATTATGACAAAATTGACATGCAAGATTGATTGATTGACAAATTATGACAAAATTGACATGCAAGATTGATTGATTGACAAAATTATGACAAATTATGACAAGATTAAAATGCCATTCCCATGAAATTAGGGGAAATATTAGAAAAATTGAAGAAAATAGGAGAAATAGAAATTAGGAATTAGGAGAAATTAGTAAATTGGAAAATTGAGGAAAAAGATGAAATAGGAATTAGGTGAATTAATTAATAGGTTTTCATTTATTAATTAATTCATGAAAAAGACCTAGGACTAAATAAATAGATTTATTTAACCCACCAAGAAGAAGAAAAGGATTAAATGATCAAATCATAAAACCCTAGAAATAAGAGGACAAGGAATTAGGTCAAGACAACAAGAAATTAATGTCGATTCGATCATGATTTTGATTGAGAAAGGACCAATGCTGATAAATGATTAAGATTGGTTGACAAATTGACCAAGATTGACAAAGAGATCAAATTTATAGGCACCAATTGACGAGGAACAATGACTAATTGATCCAAATTGACATGATTGAAAAGGATAACGATCGATGACAAATCGATTGCAAAATGACAAGATTGACCAGGACAAGGATCGATGATGAATCGATCGCAAAATGACAAGATTGACAAGGACAAGGATCGGTGATGAATAATTCAAAAAATGATGAGATTGATAAGGACAAAGATCGATGATGAATCGATCGCAAAATGACAAGATTGACAAGGATGAGGATCGATGACGAATCGATCGCAAAATGACAAGATTGACAAGGATGAGGATCAATGACGAATCGATCACAAGATGACAAGATTGAAAAGAGGACAAAACCCTAATTCTATCATCGATTAGGATTGACGATGTCCAAAATGATGATAAATGAGCACGCACATTGATGTGACAGGATAAGATCGACCAAAATCATGACTGAAGATTGCTATCGACAAGACCTAATTCGAAAGCGAGAAAAAAGAGGAATGTAGAAGAAGGACTTGATGCTCACAAATGATAAAGACCAAGTGCGCAACATAGAAGAAATGTTAATCCAATGCAAAAACCCTAAAATAAGGCAATGCGCAAATGTTAAAGTATGACTCCGCAAGCGTTGACCAATTTAGATGTCTACATTTTGCCCCTCTTTGAGACAATGCGATTCTAAGCGTTATTTCAAAGAGAAATAATGAAAATGCCCCAGACAATAACGATGACATATGCATGCCCCCTCAAGGAATTGGCCGAAAAAATCCAGAAAAGAGGCCAATTGATCGATAAGAATGACAGAAAATGATAGGTTCGAATAGATAAAAAATCAGAGGTCAGATACACAAAGGACAAGAAGTGGAAGGTGCAAAAGACCGCAACCAACATAAGATGGAGAGGATGCACATCCATTTAGGTACTGACAAAGAGCTATAAATGAGACAAGGAGAAGGAAAAGAGCTCATTTGCATTGGCCAAAGTGGAGGAATTGTTGCTCTGGAAAAAGGACCCTTGCATAGAGATGGCGAACATTCCAATGGCAGATCACATCAAGGAACATGTATGCACCTACAGACGATCAAACAATGTGGGGGCAGCCGTATGTAGCTCAAAAACCCATATGTCAAATTTCATGAATTATGCTTGCTTGCGGGACATTGCGGGGCCCACAGGGAATGGAAAAATGGACATCTGCACCTGTGTGGGTGCATTCTACGCCTATGTGAGGATGTTCTATGCCTGTGTAGGGTACACAGGTGCAACTTGATGCTGCACAGGCATAGGATAGGGTACACAAGCGCAATTATGCACTGAAAACACCAATTTGACCTAAAACAACACGCGGATGATCCCGAAAGAGGGATAAGGGTAGGATAGGTCAAAATAGATAAGAAAAACCCCGATTGGTGCATGAAACAAGGAAATGCAGCCCTTAGGGGAAAACCCTAAAACTGACAAATTTGTGTCCTAATTGTGATGCAGAGTCGACAGTATCCATTGATTACATAGGAGAATAGACCTGACTGCTTCATATTGTGACATAGACTGAGGAGTATGGACAGAGATACATTAGCAAGACTTGGATTATACTATATTACATTCATGCCCGAGATTAGGGAAAACATAGGACTGCTGACTGCATTGGCAGAGCGATGGTATTCAGAGACTTCCTCTTTCCATCTGCCGACTGGAGAGGCGACTGTGACACTAGAGGACATGTGGCGTATCCTTTGCATTCTAATTCATGGGGAGATGGTGGTGTACAACCCAATGATAGGGAGAGATGCTTTGTGCAAATTATTCAAGTCAGACGTAGATGATCTGGATAGCGTAGAGAGGGAGATTGGCTGGGAGACCATGGCAGCAGAGTATGATCAGCGTTATGTGGTGATAGCAGTGGTTATAGCATGCCTATTAGCAGGTGATAGATGAGGACATGGATTCCCTATTAGATGGGGAAGAATGTTAGAGTGGATGGCAACAGAGGGGACTGTGTATGCATGGGGACCATGTGTGCTTGCTATGCTATATTTTTAGCTGCATTAGATAGCATATCAGAGGGTGCAGACTTTGAGCTGTGGGGTCACACTGTTACAGGTATGGGCATTTGAGCACATAGCCATATGTTGACCGATTGCAGAGAGACAGGTAGTACCACATCGACCATATGTGTACTGCTATGGGGGTACATTGAGACAGGGATCATTCAGATACATATTGTATTGGCGACATGAGCTAGACAGATTGAGAGAGTTCACATGGAGGCCATATCAAGATTTCCCTAGATTGTCAGATGATGGCGATGAGCTATCGTATTGTAGATAGGAGAGATACCTGATTGGGCGACCAGTGAATCACCAGAGAGTGATTGAGATGTATCTGCCAGAGAGAGTTAGACGACAGTTTGGAGAGAGGTAGGATGTACCGAGAGGGACTGCACACTTTGCCCGATCTCACAGAGAGACGAGTCAGTGGGAGAGGATGATTCAGCCGCACATAGAATATGTCAACTTCACACAACTATAGCAGAGATAGTGGGATTGGAGATCAGATGTGGTGGATGTCGGGATGATAGAGGAGTATGAGCAATGGTTTGCATGATGATGGCCTGTGCCATTGACAGATTTTAATATTCCGATACCTAGGAGACAGGAGGACTTCCCACTCGCTGGAGAGGAGGAGAGAGATGATGAGGACAGAGATGAGGATGATGATGAGGATGAGGGGGATGATGAGGATGGAGGGGATGATGAGGAGGATGATGAGGATGAAGGGGATGATGAGGATGGAGGGGATGATGGGGACGAGGATGATGAGCTAGATCCAGTCGATCAGGAGTCATTGCAGGATATACCCATAGAGCCAGAGACAGCTAGCATAGAGGAGATGGAGATATGTAGGGCCACCATAGTGAGTCAGCATGATCACATTCCGACATTAGAGAGAAAAAATTCTATCTTAAGGACAGAGTAAGATCAGTTTAGAGCAGAGATAGCCAGACTGACAGTGGCTCGAGATATAGCAATAGCCCAGGCACAGCAAGCAGAGAAAAGAGTGACCGAGTATATTGGGTCGATTAGGGATGCCAGTGCACGTGAGATGGCACAGATGTTGGTAGAGACCAGAGATGAGATATGCCATTGGAGGACACTATATGAGAGTGCATTTCCCCCAAAGTAGAGAGCAACGTCATATTGGTCACGGTCAAGGATAGAGAGTAGGCCACATTCTTGAAGGTCAGTGAGCAGCATGGGGGTGAGTGGACCTAGGAGACCACCACAGCCAGGACTCGGGGCAGGAGGGACATCATCCGTGAGACATGGTAGGGATGAGGAGGACCGAGGGAGCACCCAGTGGTAGAGGCACATGCTCCTTATGACAGAGACATATATAGTGTGACATTATGTATTCAGCCTGCGGGCCATACTTAGGACAGACAGTCCAATTTTGTACTCCGATATTGTTTTGATATATGATATGATATGCAACTATATGATGGGATGCAATGTGTTATGGCTTATGTTTACATTCCATGTATGGATGTCTTATGCATTGTCTATGTACTATCTTTGGAACATGTATGAATGGTGTTTATGTTTTTGGATGCATTTATAAGATGAAATGGATAAAATGTTGTTGTATGGACTTGATATAATGCAAATGTACTAATCAATGAATGCAAGATGCATCTTATGTTTTTGGAGATCGGAGAACTAGACCGAACTGACTTCCCAAACTGACAGAAGAAATGTTAGTAAGAAGAAATTAGACAGAGAACAGTTAGAGATGAAGAAAAACTTGCTTTCACCAATGCACAAAAGTAGGTGAGAACCTTTATTTAATGTAGCAAAGCGGATGCAGAGCATCATGGCATTGAAGGCCAAAGCTGAAACACAACCTCTAATGCAAAAGACAGACACATCGCACACAAGGAATGAGTGAATCATCCTAGGGTGCATACATCAAGGGTCAAGATATGTGCGGTGTTCACAGAGCGAACGTACTTATCATAGACACCCAATGATATAGTTGCCCCAGTTTGTGACAAACATTCCACAAATAGCAAACACAACAAAAAAAAGGAAAGGGACCATGAACCATCCCGGTCACTCGAAATCACTCAGTGACATCATCAAGCAACATAGGAACATGATCGAAGCCAAAGATAAATCAGTAAAAAGATAAGACGCACAAATTCAACCAAGTCAAACAAACAGTCTGATCGTCATTGTCAAAAGTGGAAAATAGGAATGATCATGCTATCTGGTTTCAAGGAATGCAGTACCCCATCTAAGATAGGACACAGTCTGGTTTCGAGTATACCACACCCTGTATAAGACCCATGATAGTAGTAACAAGGATAAATGATATTGATGTTGAGTGATTGACATGACAATTTTAATCAGTTTGAATGTCTGGTTTGACTGAAAAGTTCATCTGTTAATGCGTGATTTGCAGTAAAGCGTAGTGTGTGATTGATTGACTTCGGATGTATGCTCAGTGATCTGTCTATGCACAGAGGGTACCATTTATTGACAAAATGCCAAAGAAATTGCTTTTGGATTTTGATGTTTTCAATTTTTTTTGTTCATTTTTTTTTTCAGGACTTTTTTTTGACTTTTTAGGGATTTTTTTCAGGACATTATTTAATTTTTAAGGATTTTTTCAGGACATTTTTCAATTTTTTAAAATTATTTCAGGACATTATTTGATTTTTAGGGATTTTTTCAGGACATTTTTCAATTTTTTTGATTATTTCAGGACATCATTTGATTTTTAGGGATTTTTTTCAGGACATTTTTCAATTTTTTTGATTATTTCAGGACATTATCTGATTTGAAAGCTCCAGTAATTTGATCATGACAAGGGGCGCGCACCCAATGAACAGTTGAAAGACATATACATCGACCAAGACTAAAACATATGCACAAGGACTGGAAACCTGAGTATGCAAGACAATGATGTTGACCAATCACAGGCCTGGAACAAAACATTCGATCAGGGCAAGGATAAGCATGATAAACCTGCGGGGAGAAAGTATAGCTAGGGGTCATGATAGATGACGAAGCAATAATCTTTTACACATGGTGCCTATTTGCCGGGTTTTCACCATGGTACTTGCCCAAAGTGCCTGTTTGCCAGGTTTTCACTAGAGGGCGAATTATTTTTCTTTACTTTTGTTCTTTTCAATTTTTCACTTTTTATTTGATTTTTTATTTTTTTCACTTTTTGATTTTTTTGTATTTTTTAAGGATCATATTAAAGAATTGTTGACAAAGGAACTATGTCCAGTACTTGCGAAGGTGCATGCTATTTACAGGATCTGACAAAGGTTCACCATCTGGGGTTTTAAGTTGATATGCCCCCGAGCCATAGGCTGTAGTAACTATGAAAGGTCCAACCCAATTAGGCTCAAATTTTCCTTTGATGATGTCATTAGATTGTGCATTCTTCGGGTTCGCCTTTAGGACCAAATCTCCCACTTCGAAGTGTCACCCTTTGACCTTCTTATTATAAGAGCGACGGAGACAGTTTTGATATGCTTGCAAATGTGTCAGGGCTGTCTGACGTTTCTCATCTAACATCTCAAGCTGATGCAACCGAGAGACTCTGTGCGTCTCATCATTAATCAAATTTTGCAGGGAAACACGCAAAGAGGTAATTTCCACTTCCAAGGGTAAAATGGCTTCCGCACCATACACCAAGGAATAAGGTGTTGCGCCAGTAGGTGTGCGGATGGAAGTATGATAAGCCCATAGTGCTGGATTCAACTGTACATGCCAATCTTGACCAGCATCATTGACAACCTTTTTCAGGATCTTAATGATGGTTTTATTTGATGCTTCAGCTTGACCATTACCTTGTGGATAGTAAGGACTAGAGAAATGGTGTTGGATGCGAAACTTTTCACAGAGTTCCTTGACATCTTTATTTTTAAATGGACAACCATTATTTGTGACAATTGCAAGGGGAACCCCATATCTGCATATGATATAATTCAGTAGAAACTTTGAAATTTGGACACCAGTGATATAGGTCATGGGCATAGCCTCGATCCATTTTGTAAAGTATTATGTGGCCGTGATGATGAATTTGTGTCCATTTGCAGATGTCGGGTGAATCTTGCCAATAAGATCCAATCCCCATTGAGAAAAGGGCCACGAAGATATGACAGGGTGAAGTTCTTGAGCTGGTGCATGAATGTAATTTCCGTGTATTTGACATTTGTAGCATTTCTTGACAAAATCATGAGCATCCTTTTCCATAGTGGGCCAATAATACCCAGCATGAACCAAATTTTTAGCTAGACTCAGACCATTGAAATGGCCCCCGCATATACCATCATGAACCTCGTGTAAAGTCATTTGTGCCTCATCAGAATCCAAACGCTTGAGGAGGGTGTGGTCAAAGGAATGATGGTAAAGGGTGTCTGTGATGATGACATATTTGGCAGTTTGGCGTATGAAGGCTTGGCATTGGTTAGAGGAAAGGTTAGGTGGTAAGGCTTGGGATTTCAAATGCCGATAGATGTCATTGTACCAGAGGGAATTAGGACCAACAAGAACACACATCACATCTGTTGTCGAAATTTCAAAAGAAGGGACAAGCAACTGTTCAACCAAAAATTCACATCTGTCCATATTGTGGGGCATATTTAATATGGAAGCAATAGTTGCCATAGCATCTACTGACTTGTTTTGAATTCTTGGAACTTGACTGAAATGGATAGCCGTAAATTTTGTCTTGAAGAAATCCACCATATGCTTGTAGGGAATAAGCATTTCATCCTTCGTTTCATAGTCATCATTCACTTGATGGATGACTAACTGGGAATCTCCATAGACTTGCAAGTGTGTAATGTTCTAGTGGATTGCTACTCAGAGTCCTATGACCAGAGCTTCGTATTCTACAATATTATTGGTGCAATGGAAAGTTATTCTGTAGGATTTGGGAATAGCATCACCTTGAGGGGTGACAAATAATATACCTACTCCGGACCCAAATTTGGTATGGGATCCATCAAAATATAATTTCCATTCATTAGAATATGTGACAGGAAAGACTGATTCATCTGGAAAATCCATCAACATTGGATGATCATTATGAATAGGTGCTTCTGCAAGTTGATCCGCTATGATTTGTCCTTTTATTTCCTTTCTCTCAATGTACTCAATATCAAACTCACTAAGGATCATAACCCACTTTGCTAGGCGACCTGTCAAAGCTGCCCTGCTAAGCAAGTATTTCAAGGGATCAATTTTTGCAACTAGCCATGTCTGATGATTTAACATATAGTGTCGAAGCTTCTATGTTGCAAATACCACTGCTAAACATGCCCATTCAATAGTTGAATAATTCAGCTCATAGCCTACTAGTGTCTGACTGATATAATAAATAGCCCATTCTTTGCCTTTCTCATCTTGTTGGGCTAAGAGAACTCCAAGTGTCGTTTCAGTTGTAGAGATATACAATATAAATGGCTTCCCTTCTATAGGAGGCATTAGAATAGGTGGTGACAATAGATAATCTTTGAGTGTTTGAAATGCTAATTGACATTGCTCAGTCCATTTAAAAGTGACACCTTTATGCAATAAATGCTGGAAGGGATGACATTTGTTTGCCAATTGAGCTATAAACCTGCGGATTGACTGTAACTTTCCTTGCAGACTTCTTAGTTGATGGAGATTTGAAGGAGGAGGCATATCCATTATTGCTTTAACCTTTTCAGGGTCTACTTCGATGCCTCTGTGAGAGACAATGTACCCTAATAATTTGCCGGCTGTGACACCAAAGACACATTTCTTTGGGTTGAGTCTGAGCTTGTAGGTTTCCATTCGATCAAAGATTGGGCCAAGGATGGCTAGATGACTATCTCTTGTGACGAATTTGCATAATAGGTCATCAACATAGTCTTCCATCAAAGTATGCATAAAATCATGGAAAATTGTCGTCATAGCTCTTTGATACGTTGTGCCAGCATTTTTAAGACCAAAAGGCATCACATTCCAGCAGTAGGTACCCCAAGTACATGTGAATGCAGTCTTATGTTGATCTTCAGGAGCAATGTGAATTTGATTATATCCAGAAAAACCATCCATCAATGATAGCATCTCATATCCGGCAGTCATGTCAACTATGATGTCTATATTCGGTAGTGGAAAGTCATCTTTAGGGCATTCTTTATTAAGATCCCTAAAATCCATACAGATTCTGATGCCCCCAGTTACTTTGCTAACTGGTACCAAATTTGAAATCCAATCTGCATAATCAATTGGTCTGATAAAGCCCACATCTCATAATTTTTTAAGTTCTACTTTGACCAAGAGAGCCACCTGGGGATGCATCTTTCTGAGTTTTTGTTTGACGGGCTTGGCATCTGGTTTTAATGGCAAGTGATGAAGGACTATTTCAGGATCAAGGCCGGACATATCTACATAAGACCATGCAAAATTGATCTTTATCTCGAGAAAGAAATTGACAAAATCTATGCTTTCTTGTTTTGATAGAGAAGCAGTGAAATGAATGACCTTAGGGTTGTCAGGTGTACCCAAATTTATCTCTTCGGTCATTTCCACAAGCAATGTTGATTTATCCTAACTTGACAAGGGTATGTCCAATCTTCCACCTTTGGGCGCCTCAGAGAGGTTTTCACCCGCAGGTACGTCTTTTATTTTTACTTTTTCATGATTAGAGAGTGCCTTACGGTTTTCACTCAAAGACCTATTCTTTTGATTTTTTACTTTTTCTTTTTCATTTTTATGACTACAAGATGGAGTTGACTCCCCAAAATATGTTGTAGAATCTAAATCAATAGCAAACCCTACCTTATGATCGCCTTGTGGTATGCCTTCCTATAGTCCAAGGAATGCTGCAATTGCTTCGTCATTTTGAAAATAATCCAATTTGAGTGGTTCTTGTTGGTCATGTTGGATAAGCTGTGGATAGACAAGGGGTATGTCATCATCAGTTTTAAAGAGAGTTAGGGCTGAGATGGTAAGGATAAGAATGTCCGTGGTATCACTGTCTGAATTGCTCGTATCTAATTTGGAGCTTGGGTCCCAGAATGACTCTATCCAAGCATTAGGACATGTTTTGGGAGGGGGAGTTATTTCATGTTTGTCTTCCATGGGCAAATCATCAAGGTCAAGAAAAACATTTTCAAGGGCATAGGAGCTAGATGAAAAAGAACTCCACTCCCATTCATTGGAATCAGTTTTAGGTTGGGTGTCCTCAGGTGTTGTTTCATCATTAGAGTCACGCCCCTTTCCACACATGGTCACTTTGGTAGACGAGGTTCCAATTCGCAATGGTACAAAACCTAACCCTAAAGTTGGAGGTCGGGTCTTAGGTATAATAGGTTCTAGTCTACCTTTCTTATCAGGGCCCAAACCACTGTAGCCATCATATCCCTTTTTCTGTAGTATAGTAAACCCTTTTCCATACCGCTCCACTGGTAACTTGATAGGTGGTGCATCAGTTGGATCCTTATAAAGCCAATCTATTACATCATCATCCAAAGTTTCTTTGTTAAGCTCACCCCATTTTGTAAATGTAGTGGGGGGCTGATATTGAATGACTATCTTAGGTTCATTTTGCAACAAATGTGGTTTTCCATGTGATTTTGGAGATATTGGTAAATTCCCAATGAGGAATGTTTGAGCCATTGAATACTCTCCGCATCCTTGGTCCTGTATCTTCAATTTTCCTTTGACAACATCTAACAATTCATTAGGATCCACATAATTATGTGAGTGGGCCTCCCTATTGACTAGGACTTGTTGCTTCGGGGAATCCTTTAGATTAGCACAAAATTGAAATGGATTACGATCTCCTGGAATTGTTATCTCAGTCCCATTGTAAGGATATTTTAAACACTGATGATAAGTAGATGGAACTGCTTTCATTGCATGGATCCATGGATGACCAAGAATCATATTGTAAGGGAGATCAAGGTCTAGGACCTGCAGGAAAGTGTTTTCTGTCACTGGACTGACTCTGATAGGCAATGAAATTACCCCTTTAGATGGACGCTCAACATCATCATATGCTTTGATTGTTATTCTTCTGGAAGAATCAATGTCATTTTCTGTATAACCAAGACCAATGACCACTCTCAAGGTACAGATGTTAAGACCTGCTCCGCCATCTATCAAGACTTGTCAGATCTTGCAATTATGGACAAAGACTTCAAGATGTAAAGGATCATTATGAGGGAGCTTATCAGGAGAAATATCGTTATCAGAAAAGGCGATGTGTTGGGAAATAGCTAGATGTCCAATTCGGGCTTGAAACTTGTCAACATCAATGTCTGTCGGGATAGTGGACTCAGTTAAAGCTTTATCTAGGACTACACGATGCATAGGGGACATTTTCAACAACTCAAGAATTGATATTTGTGCAGGTGTCTTACCCAGATGATCTAGGAGATTATACTGACTCATAGGAGTTGATTTGGGAGGAATTGCAGGAGCTCCTTTCAGGACTATTTTGGATCGACGAGTGGTGACTGTGCAAGAAGGATCTTGCCCCTTTATTCTTATGGTGGAAACATACTCATTTGATGCTTGAAAACAATTGATGACATTATTATAACCAATATTTGCATAATTAAGATTTGTTGATTGAGTAGAGTTTGAAGAAGATACTTTACCCTTGTCATGATCAAGCAAAGGAGTTTTAAAAATTGTATGATCAGTGTTAGAGGTTGCTTTGGGTGGGTCTACCTCAATTACTCCTTGATCTAACAAGTCTTGAATCATATGTTTCAATTGAAAACACGATGCAGTTTTATGTCCTTTTGACCGATGGTATTCACAATATGCATTATCATTCCACCAATGCGGCTTTACCAATGGTTCTTCCTTGATATCTGGTAACTTGATAAACTTTGCTTGTATTAATTGTTTCATTACTGACTCAATAGGCTCTCCCAGTGGCGTAAACTGTTGAGGAGGCCCATCCCTTGATCGGAAAGGTTTTTGTTGCTGGTTTTGTTGCTGACCTTGTTGTTGATTATATTGTTGAGTATATTGTTGGTATTGCGGCTGTTGAGTAACATTGCTTGCTGGTGTTTGATTTTGTTCCATAGCCGACATATTAGGAGCACTCAATTTCTTTATTGTGAATGTGGGTTGATTTGCATTTACTGCTCTTGCGTCGACAACTCCATCATTAGTGACATTCTTGTTTTTGTACCAAAATCTATTTCTGTCCCTGAATTGTTTGTGTTGTCACTGTCTTTGTTGAGCTTAATGAGTCCCTTAGCTACAAGAGCATTTTCAATGTTCATCCCTTTCTTAATGAGTTTCTCAATGGTACTGGGACTTTTCAATTTGAGTTCATACATCATTTCTGGGACCAAATTTTGAATAAATAAGTTCACTTGTTGTTCTTCAGGTATATCTAGGGAAGAACGACTATACAAGCTTCGCCATCTTTGCAAGAAAGTCACTATTGGTTTACCTTGCTTTTGCTTTGTGTTGCATAAATCTGACATGGTCACTTCACTATCAATGTTGAATGCGAAGTGGGATATAAAATTTTGAGCCAATTCCGACCAAGTCTTTATATTCCCTGGGAAATGTGAATACCAATCCATGGCTTGTCCTGTGAGACTTCATGCGAATAAGTGCATTAAATATGTTTCCTCATGACTCACTTTAGTACATGCTACGAAAAATGCTCGAATATGGTCTTTTGGATTGCCATTCCCTTTATATTCCTCAAAATTAGGTGCCTCAAAATGCTTAGGGAAGGGAGGCATGTACAAGCTCTTGTCAAATGGATTAGGACATAAATCTTGATTTGTGTAAAATTTCTTTGTCCCTTTGGTTTCCAATGCATCGACTTGTCATTGCAACTTCTCAAGTTGTTGTGCAAATGTGTCAGGTATCGAAGATTTTGGAAGTTCATCATTCACTCTTGGGTGTACTCTTTGTTGATACATCCTGCTCTCCATTGGCTATTGATGCTCAGAAATTGTTGTCTTTGGTGTCCCTGGCATATAAAGTTCTTGATACAGCTCTTGTTGTTGTGGTTATGCCATGCCTTGACATTGACCCTGTTGCTATGCTTCTTGTGGTGGAATCATGATTGGTAGCCTTGGTTGATATTGCACGGACATCAATTGTGGTTGTGAAGTATGATAACTTGTTTGTCTTGGCACATATTGAGGCACATGTTGTTGTTGATGGCGATGAATCAGAATTTGCTGACTTTGTGTCAACTGTTGTTGTCCTGATGTAAATCCCATCATTTGCAAAAAACTTTGTTTGGGAGGTTTCTATTTTTTCTCCTTGAGATGGGGTATGGCACTCACATTTACTTGCTGTGTTGTTTGTCCAATCCATTGTGGTGGTTGCAAGTTTGAATTGACTTGTAATGGTGCAGAAGGCACTGCCACTTATTGTCGGATGTGATAATGTTGTTGTTGTGCATTGCTTGTTTGCGCATTCAATTGTGCCTTTTGTATATTTCTCAATTGTTGCAACACTTGTTGTTGGTACACACCACTATTTGTGGCTCTTTGTGTTGCCACTATTGAAGGATCTGTCACAATATTGTGCATAACGGGTACTTGAGTATTTGCCAAACATATTGAACTTGATGGGACATATAAACTTTGTTGCATTGTAGGATTGTTTTGAACATTTGTAAGATCAGGCATTCTAGTCGTAAAGCTTTCTTGCATCTTAGATTTTGATCCACTTGTAATTATTCGAGGAATCATTTCTTGTTGAGGGACAGCTGTCAATATTTGTGTGGCCATCATTTGATCTTGTGCTAAAGGTGTTGTATTAAATAACGGATTGTTTATTGTTTCGAATGGTGACTTTTGAGGAATAGTCACTGTCAACGTTTTTGAAGCACGTTTACTCATCAAGGTGTGTTGGGTTTCTTGTTGCTCATTTTCTTCATTTGGATGTGGGGAGAAACTTAACAGCTCACCGCCTTGTTGTTTTTGCACATTAATTTGTGCATTTGAGGAGGTCACATTACTCATCATATCAAGATATTTTTGTGGAAACATCTTAAAGACCTTGTTCAAGAATTTATCCATCTTTTTTGTCAACTTCGGATCTTTAAGGAACATATCAATATCATCAGAAGCATCAGAATCTGATGAAGAATCTGGTAAAACATTTGGATTTATTTCTTGTTGAATGCCTTGATCCAAACCAAATCCTTGTGAAAGAGTTTGTTCCTCATGTAATGTTTGAATTTCATGTTGCAGGTTCGGTTGATTCCAGTCGAAAGGTGCATTTTCCCTTGGTGTTGGTGGAACACTCCCATATCCCGGTTTCATGGGTACAAACACTAGCTCATATAATGGAGGTGGTCCAATTTGAACCATTCCATATGGTGGTAATGATGTGTTTGACGAACCTTCAATTTCTAATGATTGAATAGGTTGAAACTGTGAGTTTGATATGTTGTCAATGGGTTGATATGTTGGTTTGCCCATCTTCTTAGATTTTGACCTTGTTTCAATAGGCATGTCACTATGCAAATGCAATATATATTTTTTTTTTTTGGGATTTTTTTGATTTTAAAAGGATGATGTATGATATGCAACTAAATGCAATCTATGGCAAGAATGCAACCTATGTTTTTGTTGTTTTTCAAGATTTTGACAAACTTTTTAGAATGCAAACCTAAAGACTCAACCCTGGGAAGTTGAAATGAAGCCAAGACCTTAAAGGACAAAGGACCAAATGACAATAGGAGAAATTGACAATGTCTCACCTATATGCTTGGATACTAAGCTAGGTTTGACAAAAATGATATTAATAAAAGGACAAGTTTTTAGACAAGGTCAAGACTTGTTAACAACAACTTAGGGTATCATCCAAAGTTTTGATTTTTCAAGTTTGACAAACCAAATTTTTGAGACTAAATGCAAGAAGGCAATGATTATGACAATGACTTAGGATATGACATGAAAATGATCTAAGGATATGTGAAGACCAATGACTTGGAATATGCAAAATGCAACCTATGCCACCTAAATGGAAATCTATCTTGGATATGACAATGAAATGCAAACTTAGAGAAATGTTTTTGAGCCTAATTGTAAAATGAGGATGCTTGCAATAAAAAGGACTAAAATGAAGGGAGATGGAAATATGCCCTAGGAACTAAGTTGGACTATGCAAAACCTAGCCTAAAGTGACATGAATGTTGAGACAAAGTTTTTTTTTTTTTCAATGTGTTTGAAAGCCATGTTTTGAAAGTGTTTTGAACTTTGTTGGATGAATGTTCTCTTTTTATAACCTTGTTTTGACAATGTTTGGACTTGTTTGACAAATGATGTTTTGTGACAATTGTATAATTCAACTTTTGACAATCACAAAAGACAAGATGTTTGGACTTAGACCCAAGACAATCATGCTCATTCACAACAACTCCTACAGTTGGCAAGGGAAATATCTGTTGAATCTTCTAACCATAAAATACAACACTTAGCCGGATAGCTAGACGCTTGGTAGCACTGGCTCCCCCTTACAGTGCACTCACTTCTCGGGCATACCAAGCTTCGAGTTCAAGGGGCGTCACTTCCCAAGAACTTGCTATCTCTAACTAAGGAGTACATGAGAGGTGTCTTTAGCATGTGCATATCACAATGCCTGAGCCAACATATAGAAGGATTTTGGCCTCTAAAAACAAGAGATTCTAGTAAGGGCATCCGTTCGGGTGGGTATTGATCCGGCAAATAAATCGTCGCAATACCATTCCAGCACCCATTGTCTACAACTTCCGTTGCATCCACAGTTATTTAGAGTGGTTTGGAAGAGCTTGGCTTTAGCCCATCACCACTTTGGGTCATTCCCTCTCACCAATGCCTATGCGAAGTGCCAGGCAAATCGGGAGGCAGGCCCAATTCTAAGGGTTAAAACATGCAATCAAGCTAAAAACAAACAAAGCATGCATGGTGTTCATTAACCTTTAAAAAATTAAATATGCAACTACTTTAAAAAATGCAAGCACGATGTTTTAGTGAAAGTCTTTGACCGTGTCCTACATAAGATTTGTTAGTAGTTGTATTTTTAGTCTTCGTCACATGTAACGCCAAGATGCTGCACAGAGAATCAGTACCAAGGAAAACCATAATGCAAGAAACAAAATGAAAACAAATTAATTTGCAAGTAAAAACACTGATTTTACCTCTGTTTCTTGCCTTACACAGGTGTAGAATGTCTCAACATAGGTGCAAGATGCCTTGAAACAGGCGCAGATCCCTTCAACATAGGCGCGGGATGTCTTGACATAGGCGCAAGAGTTTCCAGAAAGCTCTGAGTCACCCTGTTTCTTGAGTTTTCACCTACAAATCAGCTGAAGAGCACTCAAAACATGGTTAAGGGGGTTAAGATTCACATTGGGTTCACCAAAAAATGTAGATAGGAATATGGAATGCATCAAAGCAATGTTAAACTAGCTCAACCACAAAAACTAGATTGCAATGATAAATCCTAATTACAATCAATAAAGGCATGAAGATGAAATACTAAAATGAAATGCAAAACAAAGCATGTATCTCCTTCATTGTTACTCCATTGTCCTTCTTTCTCCTTCAAATTAGTGTGTTTGTGGATCTCACCTACAAGTGCAAAAGCATAGTATGAAAGCAAGATGGCTAGAAAAATGGCAGCATAAGGATACTAGAAGTGTGGTTTTCTCTCCTTCTTTTCTTTTGATTGAAGAAATTCATCCAATTTATAGACAAATTGGAGAGAGGACAAGATTAGAATGAAGATATTTGAATGGAAATTCCAATCATGAATGGCAAAATTATGACAAATTATGACAAAATTGACATGCAAGATTGATTGAATGACAAATTATGACAAAATTGACATGCAAGATTGATTGATTGACAAATTATGACAAAATTGACATGCAAGATTGATTGATTGACAAATTATGACAAAATTGGCATGCAAGATTGATTGATTGACAAAATTATGAAAAATTATGACAATATTAAAATGCCATTCCCATGAAATTAGGGGAAATATTAGAAAAATTGAAGAAAATAGGAGAAATAGAAATTAGGAATTAGGAGAAATTAGTAAATTGGAAAATTGAGGAAAAAGATGAAATAGGAATTAGGTGAATAAATTAATACGTTTTCATTTATTAAATTCATGAAAAAGACCTAGGACTAAATAAATAGATTTATTTAACCCACCAAGAAGAAGAAAAGGATTAAATGATCAAATCATAAAACCCTAGAAATAAGAGGACAAGGAATTAGGTCAAGACAACAAGAAATTAATGTCGATTCGATCATGATTTTGATTGAGAAAGGACCAATGCTGATAAATGATTAAGATTGGTTGACAAATTGACCAAGATTGACAAAGAGATCAAATTTATAGGCGCCAATTGACGAGGAACAATGACTAATTGAGCCAAAATGACATGATTGAAAAGGACAATGATCGATGACAAATCGATCGCAAAATGACAAGATTTTCTAGGACAAGGATCAATGACGAATCGATCGCAAAATGATAAGATTGACAAGGATGAGGATCTATGACAAATCAATCACAAAATGATGAGATTGATAAGGACAAAGATCGATGATGAATCGATCGCAAAATGACAAGATTGACAAGGACAAGGATCGATGACAAATCGATCGCAAAATGACAAGATTGACAAGGACAAGGATCAATGACGAATTGATCGCAAGATGACAAGATTGATAAGAGGACAAAAACCTAATTCTATCATCGATTAGGATTGATGATGTCCAAAATGATGATAAATGAGCACGCACATTGATGTGACATGATAAGATCGACCAAAATCATGATTGAAGATTGCTATCGACAAGACCTAATTTGAAAGTGAGAAAAAAGAGGAATGTAGAAGAAGGACTCGATGCTCGCAAATGATAAAGACCAAGTGCGCAACATAGAAGAAATGTTAATGCGATGCAAAAACCCTAAAATAAGGCAATGCACAAATGTTAAAGTATGACTCCGCAAGCGTTGACCATTTTTAGATGTCTACAGTAACATCTGGTTCTCTCCTCTGGTAGAAATTTCTATCATCTTTCCTTAATGAATTACCTTTTTTGTCCACTTCCTTGTCCTTGTTCTAATCTATACTGGTTCCTCTTCCTCCGATTTATCCTCTTCCTCTAGAAAACCTTCCACCTCTTCCTCTCTGCCTCTACTGATGTCTTTTGTTTAGCTTATCTTCTACCTTTAAGGCATACTGGTTAGGCTCTTCAACACTCTCCAATTTGATCAAACCGAGTTCATCTTGTATAGACATCCACAATCCATTCAAATATCTTGTAACTTGTTCAAATTCATCATCAACATGTCCAGATCTGATGTTTAACTTGTAAAATGCTTTGGTATACTCCTTCACAGTAGATTCCTTCTGTCTCAAATTCTGCAACTTTTGGAATAGATTCACTCGATAATCAGCTGGCATAAACTTTGACTTCAATTTGGCAATCATCCGATCCCATGTCTTAATCTTCTCTTTTCCTATTCCTTGTCTATCAACTTGCAAATGCTCCCACCAAAGAGATGCATGACCTTTCAACCAGGTACAAACATATTTCACCTTCCTCCCTTCTGCAGTGTTTTCAAAATTGAAATACTTCTCCATCTCTGAGATCCAATATATCAATTCATCTAAATCTAACTTCCCATTGTATTCCATGTTGGCATTATAACAGACAAGAAGAAGGTTGGCATTCCAATTACAATGAGAGATTGTTGGCATTTCAATAAGGATATTGAGAAGGTTGTTGATGACTATGGATTTAACTGATTAAGGATGATTACTATCTTAATATTATTATTTTGTCATTGATGTCAAGAAATTGATTTTCTAATTCAGTATGATGTTGCCATATCTTAAGAAGTATGATTTGATGAGTATAAAGATGTCGGTAAAAGACACATAAAGAATGTGATGAATAAGGGGAAGAATAAGTTATTCAATGGGCAACTATTACCGAGTTAGACAATGATGAGATCATGATGTTTAGATTGTTTTGATATCCTACATATGCTATTGTTTGAAAGGTTAATACTATACTATGTTACCGAGCAAAGAACCTAGTCGTGAAACCCTAAGGTTGTCTCTATCGGTTAATGAAGGCAGAATGTCTAACGAGTGAAGTTTAGTATTTACCAAGTTACAACCGAGCTATAACAGAATGCATTAAATGTTTACATGTGATATTTAATGAAGGAAGCCGATGAGCTAGAGAGGATTAAATGATTGGTAAGCTGTGTATGAAGATTGTTAAAGAATCTATGGTAAAGAAAGATCAGCAGGAAGATCTACAACTCAGATTGAACCGCAATACCCTAACACAAGTTCCAAGGTGAAAATGCAAGTTCCAAGGTGAGGTAAAACATTTTCAGATCGAAGGATACATTGAACCTGGACAAGATTAAAGATCTGATGGCTATGATTGATCATGGGAAATGTGATCAAGGAGATTAAGCAGTTGGAAGATTGTATATAAATAGGAAACTATTGATAAACAATGTATGCGGGCAAGTGTATGCACAGGGATGCTACATAGTGATTACCAAGCACAGAAGCTTGAAGACCTATTTTGATAACAGATTATAGAGCCCAACAGAAGGACAAGATAAGTCCTATGAATTTATTGTATTGAGCAAATAAGAATCTGCTTCAACATTTTTAGATGTGAAGTTGCAGACATATTTTTATTACTGTTATTTTGAGAAGTAGCAGAAAATCTCTTAACCGAGTGGACTTAACAGTCTTATTTGTAAAATTCTCTAGCAAGGTGATATTCTTATTGAGTGTTTGAAAACAAGTAACAAGGTCACTTCTAACAAGGTGAAGATCCTAACAGATCTGAGGGAAATCCCTTAACCGAGTCACATCTAGCAATGTGTTTGTAATCTTTAACAAGATTTGCTTTTAACTGAGCATACTCTAGAAGAGTATATTTCTTAGTGGGTCTGAAATCCCACAGTGGTTTTTCCCTATTTAGGTTTCCACATTAAATCTGGTGTTATATGTTTGTGATCTTATCTATTTATGGGTCTGCATGCATTACTGTTTTTCTGATAAGGTTACCGAGGTTGAATCTGTTGTTTTTATTGAAGATTTAGTTTGAATGATTCACCCCGCCCTCTCATATTGTTAGCTTGGCATCTATACTAATCATATTTAGTATCAGAACTATCAATTGGTATTAGAGATTTGGACTATAGAAGAAAAGTTTAAAGGCACTTCAGTTAAAGATCCAAAAGATGTATAAGATGGATGCACCGAAGCTAAATAAGTCAAGTTTCTCTACATGGTAGAAAAGGATGAAGTTGCATCTATCAGGAATTGGAGAATATGTTGTCTATTATCTGGAGAATGATTTCATAACACAAAGCACCTATCCATTGACAATGGAAGAGATAAAGGCAAAGGAAGAACATATTCAAGCAATGAATTAAATAATATCTGCATTGACCGACTCAGAGTTTAATGATCTAGAAGGATGTAATGATGCAAAGGCAATGTGGACTAAGCTCATATCTGTGTATGGTGGAGATGAAAATGTTCAAAGAGCAAAAGTGGATAGTCTAAGAGGACAAATTGAATCTATGAGGATGAATGAAGGTGAGAACATAACCCAATATAGTACAAGACTAAAGGAGATTGTAAATCAAATCAAAGGAGCAGGAGGAACTATTGAAGAAAAGGATGTAACAAGTAAGATGCTGAGAACCCTTCTACTTGCCTATGCAATCCGAGTCTCTGCAATCAATGAATTGAGGTCTATACCCAATATGTCAGTTTCTTTAGATGCTACTATTGGTAAACTACATGCATTTGAGCTAAGTAACTTTGATAACAGTGGGTCATCGGTAAATAAAGTTGAATCTGCATTTAGTTCTTTTCATCTTGATGAATCTAATGATTACAATGATAGAAAGTATAAGTACTTTGAAGGGAATCACAGTGGAGCAAGTGAAAGATTTCACAAAAACATGGAGGAGGTACACAAACTGTATGATGAAATCAGAAAGCAAGAAGAGTTTGAAGCACTATTAGCCAAAAGGTTACCGAGAGGCAAAGGTATGTATAAAGGAAAGATACCTTTAAAATGTTTCAATTGTGATAAGATAGGACATATGGCTTCTTACTGTCCTGACAAAGAATCTAGTGAAAAGAGAGATTATCAAGATGATAGATAGAAAGATAATCATTACAGAGGACACTGAGACTTTAGGAGAAGAGATAAAAAGACATGCCTAATAGTTGATGAGGAATATAATGATGATAAATCAGATGAAACTGATATAGAGGAAGTTGTTTATGTGGCTATCAAAGATGGATCAGATGAAAAAAGGTATGAAGAAAAAGCTTTAATATCTCATATAAATACTAATGATTCTTGGATCATAGATAGTGGTTGCTCACATCACATGATAGGTGATAAACACAAGTTTATTAAATTAGATGTTTATGATGTAGGCTATGTAAGATTTGGTAATGATGCACCATGTCTGGTAAGAGGTAAAGGATCCATAAAACTTCTTGACAATGCTAAATGTAATGCTGTTTATTGGTTTGAAGGTTTGAAATACAATTTGTTGAGTGTAGCACAACTAAACAACACAGGTTACCGAATAGAGTTTGAAAAAGGAATTGTCAAAGTTCATGACAAGCATGGAAAGTTAGCTGCTACTGGGACACAAACAAGAGGTAATACATTTCATCTTGACTCAACTCGGAATAAATGTCTATATGCAAGGATAGATGATACCTGGTTATGGCATAAAAGGTTTTGTCATGTTAATTTTGATAATCTGCTCAAAATAAGTAAGAAGCACCGAGTAAGAGGTCTACCGAGTCTTGAAAACCTTGAGAATGCTATGTGCCAAGGATGCCATATGGGTAAGATGACAAGATCAAGCTTTACACATAAGTCCTACACTTCTAAGGGAATTTTAGATCATGTGCATACTGATCTTTGTGTTCCTATGAAAGTTCAGAGTTATTATGGTGATTAATATTTCATATTATTTGTGGATGATTACTCAAGGATGATGTCAGTAATGTTTTTAAATGAAAAATCAGAAGCTTTTCAGATGTTTAAATGGTAAAAGGCTAGAGTTGAAAATGAAACAGGAAGACAACTGAAATGTCTCAGATTAGATAGAGGAGGAGAGTTTACTTCTGATGAGTTCAACTTATTTTGCAATGATCATGGTATAAAAAGACAAGTCTCTGCACTGAGAACTCCACAGTAGAATGGGATAGCTGAGAGAAGGAACAAATCTATTGTGGATTGTGCCAGAACCTTGATGATTGAAAAGAAAGTTCCACAAACATTTTGGAGAGAAGCAATAAGCACAATAGTTTACACCCTGAATTGAGTACAACTGAAGAAAGGAACTTTGAAGACACCTTATGAAATTTGGTATGACAAGAAATCTAATATGAGTTATTTCAAAATCTTTGGGAGTAGATGCTATGTGCACAAAGATGATAGAAATGGTAAGTTTGATCAGAAAAGTGAAGAAGGAACATTTCTAGGTTATTCTTCTAGAAGCAAAGCATTTAAATGTCTGATCAAATCATCTAACAAAATAGTAGAAAGTGCAAATGTGAAAATTGATGAATTTGCAGAAAGAAATGATGAAGGAAACTCGAAAGAACCAGGAGATTATGAAGGATTTGTCTATGTTCAACCAAGAAGTCGTATCAAGAAGACTGCTGAAGAAAATGAAGAGAATATCCAGTTACCGAGTGATGAAGAAGATCGTACAGAGCCTATCGAGCCTGTATTAGCCAAGTATGTCAGAAGGAATCATGCACCAAGTCAGATTATAGGAGATAAGAATGATCTAGTGATGACAAGGAACAAACTGAGACAGAACACATGTCTAATATCTGAATTTGAACCAAGAATAGTAAAAGAGGCATTTAACAGTGAAGATTGGATAAATGCTATGACAGAAGAGATTGATCAAATCAAGAAGAATGACACATGAACATTGGTCCCAAGACCAAAGGACAAAAATGTAATCGGTACAAAGTGGATCTTTAGAAACAAGCTAAATGAAAAAGGTGAGGTCATTCGGAATAAAGTAAGACTAGTTTGCAAAGGTTATGCCCAAGAAGAATGAATTGATTATGGTGAGACTTTTGCACCTATGGCAAGACTTGAAGGAGTAAGAACATTGTTAGCATATAATGCTTACAAGAATTTCAAGGTATATCAAATGGATGTCAAATCTGCATTTCTGAATGGTATATTAGAAGAAGAAGTTTTCATTGAACAACATGAAGGATTTGTTGAAAGAGAAAATAATGACCAGGCATGTGAATTGAACAAAGCTTTATATGGTCTAAAACAAGCACCTAGAGCATGGTATGAGAGATTGCACTCATATTTGATCAAAATTGGTTTCATAAGAACAAGTGAAAACAACAATATGTACATGAAGAATGATGAAAATGGAATACTGATCTCAGCCATATTTGTTGATGATATTATCTTTAGTGGAAATGACTCTCCATGTAAGAACTTTGGAAATGAAATGAGTAAAGAATTTGAGATGTCATTAATTGGTGAGATAAAATATTTTATAGGTCTGCAGATACTGCAAATGAAAGATGATATTTTCATTACGCAATCCAAGTACATAAAGGAAATCTTGAAGAAATTTGGAATGGAGGATTCAAAACTAGTAAATACTCCTATGACTACCAACTGCAAACTATCAAAGAATGATGAATCTGTATTTGTTGATGTGACACTTTACCGATATATGATTGGAAAGTTGCAATATGCTGTTCACAGTAGGCCAGATATAGCACATGCAGTAGGTATTGTTGCAAGATTTTATGCAGATCCTAAGGAAACACACATGACGGCAATCAAAAGAATTTTCAGATACTTAAAAGGCATTGAAGATTATGGCTTAGTATATCAGAAAGGAAATGTTTTTGATTTAAAAGTTTATACTGATGCTAATTGGGCAGGCAACATTAATGACAGGAAAAGCACAAGTGGAGGAGCTTTCTTTTTAGGAGAAAGACTAGTGAGTTGGCTTAGCAAGAAACAAGTGTGTTTCTTAGTCAACAGTAGAAGCTGAATATGTTGTTGCAGCACTGAATTGCACCAATATAGCATGGATCAAACAACTGTTGGAAGGTATAAATGAGCAAGTTACCAAGCCAGTAACTATATTCTGTGATAACACTAGTGCCATTAACATTTCAAAGAATCCTATTATGCACTCTAAGACAAAGCACATCTCTATCAAATATCATTATCTTAGAGAAGAAAGTGGTTTCGGAGTATGTTAGCACAAAGGAACAAATTGCATACATCTTCACCAAGCCACTACCAAAGGACACTTTTGAGTATCTCAGAATTCAGTTAGGGGTCCTAACCCTATCTTCCGTTCACTGACCGAGTTCGGTGAAAGCATCAATTCGATGACTCTACAGAATATCTTTTAGGAGTTGATGCTGATTTACACACTTTAGGAGGTTTTCTAAAGGTGTGCAGGAAACAATAAACAGGGAAAAGGAATTAAAGACAAAATGCTCTGACCGGGACTGAATTGATACATAACAACATGGAATTCACTTCTTAAAGGAAGAAATTATGTTTTTAGTTCTTTTCATTTTTGGCATTGTTGTCAAAGGGGGAGAAGTCTACTGACCGAAGGAGAAGACTACATTTCAGAACTAGGGAGGAGACTAATGACAGACGAAGAGCATTTCAGAATTTCACAGCAATTTGAATCCGAATCAATAAAGTCAAATCAATTGGTTTTGCCATCAATGCCAAAGGGGGAGATTGTTGGCATTATAACAGACAAGAAGAAGGTTGACATTCCAACTACAATGAGAAATTATTGGCATTTCAATAAGGATATTGAGAAGGTTGTTGATGACTATGGATATAACTGATTAAGGATGATTACTGTCTTAATATTATTATTTTGTCATTGATGCCAAGAAATTGATTTTCTAATTCAGTATGATGTTGCCATATCTTAAGAAGTATGATTTGATGAGTATAAAGATGTCGGTAAAAGACAAATAAAGAATGTGATGAATAAGGGGAAGAATAAGTTATTCAATGGGCAACTATTACTGAGTTAGACAATGATGAGATCATGATGTTTAGATTGTTTTGATATCCTACATATGCTATTGTTTGAAAGGTTAATACTATACTATGTTACCGAGTAAAGAACCTAGTCGGTAAACCCTAAGGAACCTAGTCGGTAAACCCTAAGGTTATCGCTATCGATTAATGAAGGCAGAATGTCTAACGAGTGAAGTTTAGTATTTACCAAGTTACAACCGAGCTATAACAAAATGCATTAAATGTTTACATGTGATATTTAATGAAGGAAGCTGATGAGCTGGAGAGGATTAAATGATTGGTAAGCTATGTATGAAGATTGTTAAAGAATATATGGTAAAGAAAGATCGACAGGAAGATCTACAACTTAGATTGAACCGCAATACCCTAACACAAGTTCCAAGGTGGGGTAAAACATTTTTAGATCGAAGGATACATTGAACCTGGACAACATTGAAGATCTGATGGCTATGATTGATCATGGGAAATGTGATCAAGGAGATTAAGCGGTTGGAAGATTGTTTATAAATATGAAACTATTGATAAACAGTGTATGCGGGCAAGTGTATGCACAGGGATGCTACATAGTGATTATCGAGCACAGAAGCTTGAAGACCTGTTTTGATAACAGAGTATAGAGCCTAGTAGAGGGACAAGATAAGTCCTATGAATTTATTGTATTGAGAAAATAAGAATTTGCTTCAACATTTTTAGATGTGAAGTTGCAGACATATTTTTATTACTGTTATTTTGAGAAGTAGCAGAAAATCTCTTAACTGAGTGGACTTAATAGTCTTATTTGTAAAATCCTCTAGCAAGGTGACATTCTTATTGAGTGTTTGAAATCCTTTAACAAGGTCACTTCTAACAAGGTGAAGATCCTAACAGATCTGAGGGAAATCCCTTAACCGGGTCACCTCTAGCAATGTGTTTGTAATCTTTAACAGGATTTGCTTTTAACCGAGCATACTCTAGAAGAGAATATTTCTTAGTGGGTCCGAAATCCCAAAGTGGTTTTTCCCTATTTGGGTTTCCACATTAAATCTGGTGTTATATGTTTGTGATCTTATCTATTTATGGGTCTGCATGCATTATTGTTTTTTCTGATAAGGTTATGAAGGTTGAATCTGTTGTTTTTACTGAAGATTAAGTTTGAATGATTCACCCCCCCTCTCATATTCTTAGCTTGGCATCTGTACTAATCATATTTAGTATCAGGACTATCAATTGGTATCAGAGCTTTGGACTCCAGAAGAAAAGTTGAAAGGCAGTTTAGTTAAAGATCCAAAAGATGTATAAGAGGGATGCACTGAAGCTAAATAAGTCAAGTTTCTCTACATGGTAGAAAAGGATGAAGCTGCATCTATCAGGAATTGGAGAATATGCTGTCTATTATCTGGAGAATGATTTCATCACACCGAGCACCTATCCATTGACAATGGAAGAGATAAAGGCAAAGCAAGAACATATTCAAGCAATGATTGAAATAACATCTGCATTGACCGACTTAGAGTTTAACGATCTAGAAGGATGTAATGATGTAAAGGCAATGTGGACTAAGCTCATATCTGTGTATGGTGGAGATGAACATGTTCAAAGAGAAAAAGTGGATAGTCTAAGAGGACAACTTGAATCTATGGATGAATGAAGGTGAGAACATAACCCAGTATAGTACAAGACTAAAGGAGATTTTAAATCAAATCAAAGGAGCAGGAGGAACTATTGAAGAAAAAAATGTAACAAGTAAGATGCTAAGAACCCTTCTACCTGCCTATGTAATCTGAGTCTCTGCAATCAATAAATTGAGTTTTGTACCCAATATGCCAGTTTCTTTAGATGCTACTATTGGTAAACTACATCCATTTGAGTTAAGTAACTTTGATAATAGTGGGTCATCGATAAATAAAGTTGAATCTGCATTTAGTTCTTTTCATCTTGATGAATCTAATGATTACAATGATAGAAAGTATAAGTACTCTAAAGGGAATCATAGTGGAGCAAGTGAAAGATTTCACAAAAACATGGAGGAGGTACACAAACTGTATGAGAAAATCAGAAAGCAAGAAGAGGTTGAAGCACTATTAGCCAAAAGGTTACCGAGAGGCAAAGGTAAGTATAAAGGAAAGCTACCTTTAAAATCTTTCAATTGTGATAAGATAGGACATATGGCTTCTAACTATCCTGACAAAGAATCTAGTGAAAAGAGAGATTACCGAGATGACAGACAGAAAGATAATCATTATAGAGGACACTGAGACTTCAAGAGAAGAGATAAAAAGACATGCCTAATAGCTGATGAGGAATCTAATGATGATAAATTAGATGAAACTGATACAGAGGAAGTTGTTTATGTGGCCACCAAAGATGAATCAGATGAAGAAAGGTATGAAGAAAAAGATTTAATATCTCATATAAATACTAATGATTCTTGGATCATAGATAGTGGTTGCTCACACCACATGACCAGTGATAAACACAAGTTTATTAAATTAGATGTTTATGATGGAGGCTATGTAAGATTTGGTAATGATGTACCATGTCTGGTAAGAGGTAAAGGATCCATAACACTTCTTGACAATGCTAAATGTAATGATGTTTATTGGTTTGAAGGTTTGAAATACAATTTGTTGAGTGTAGCACAACTAAACAACATGGGTTACCGAATAGAGTTTGAAAAAGGAATTTTCAAAGTTCATGACAAGCATGGAAAGTTAGCTGCTACCGGGACACAAACAAGAGGTAATACATTTCATCTTGACTCAACTCGGAATAAATGTCTATATGCAAGGATAGATGATACCTGGTTATGGCATAAAAGGTTTTGTCATGTTAATTTTGATAATCTGATCAAAATAAGTAAGAAGCACCGAGTAAGAGGTCTACCGAGTCTTGAAAAACCCAAGAATGCTATGGTATAAAAGGACAAGTCTCTGCACCGAGAACTCAATAGCAGAATGAGATAGCTGAGAGAAGGAACAGATCTATTGTGGAATGTGCCAGAACCTTGATGATTGAAAAGAAAGTTCCACAAACATTTTGGAGAGAAGCAATAAGCACAGCTGTTTACACCCTGAACTGAGTACAACTGAAGAAAGGAACTTTGAAGACACCTTATGAAATCTGGTATGACAAGAAACCTAATGTAAGTTATTTTAAAATCTTTGGGAGTAGATGCTATGTTCATAAAGATGATAGAAATGGTAAGTTTGATCAGAAAAGTGAAGAAGGAACATTTGTAGGTTTTTCTTCTAGAAGCAAAGCATTTAAATGTCTGATCAAATCATCTAACAAAATAGTAGAAAGTGCAAATGTGAAAATTGATGAATTTGCAGAAAGAAATGATGAAGGAAACTCCAAAGAACCAGAAGATTATGAAGGATTTGTCTATGTTCAACCAAGAAGTCGTATCAAGAAGACTGCTGAAGAAAATGAAGAGAATATCCAGTTACCGAGTGATGAAGTAGATCATACAGAGCCTACCGAGCCTGTATTAGCCAAGTATGTCAGAAGGAATCATGCACCAAGTCAGATTATAGGAGATAAGAATGATCTAGTGATGACAAGGAACAAACTGAGACAGAACACATGTCTAATATCTGAATTTGAACCGAGAATAGTAAAAGAGGCATTTAATAGTGAAGATTGGATAAATGCTACGATAGAAGAGATTGATCAAATCAAGAAGAATGACACATGGACACTGGTCCCAAGACCGAAGGACAAAAATGTAATCGGTACAAAGTGGATCTTCAGAAACAAGCTAAATGAAAAACGTGAGGTCATTCAGAATAAAGTAAGACTAGTTTGCAAAGTTATGCCCAAGAAGAAGGAATTGATTATGGTGAGACATTTGCACCTGTGGCAAGACTTGAAGGAGTAAGAACATTGTTGGCATATGCTGCTTACAAGAATTTCAAGGTATATCAAATGGATGTCAAATTTGCATTTTTGAATGGTATATTAGAAGAAGAAGTTTTCATTGAACAACTTGAAGGATTTGTTGAAGGAGAAAATAATGATCTGGTATGTGAATTGAACAAAGCTTTATATGGTCTAAAACAAGCACCTAGAGCATGGTATGAGAGATTGCACTCATATTTGATCAAAATTGGTTTCATAAGAACAAGTGAAAACAACAATATGTACATGAAGAATGATGAAAATGGAATACTGATCTCAGCCATATTTGTTGATGATATTATCTTTAGTGGAAATGACTCTCTATGCAAGAACTTTGGAAATGAAATGCGTAAAGAATTTGAGATGTCATTAATCGGTGAGATAAAATATTTTATAGGTCTGCAAATTCTGCAAATGAAAGATGAGATTTTCATTACCCAATCCAACTACATAAAGGAAATCTTGAAGAAATTTGGAATGGAGGATTCAAAACCAGTAAGTACTCCTATGACTACCAACTGTAAACTATCAAAGAACAGATGAATCTACATCTGTTGATGAGACACTTTACCGATCTATGATTGGAAAGTTGCAATATGTTGTTCATAGCAGGCCAGATATAGCACATGCAGTAGGTATTGCTGCAAGATTTTTTGCAGATCCTAAGGAAACACACATGACAACAATCAAAAGAATTTTCAGATACTTAAAAGGCACTGAACTTTATGGCTTAGTATATCAGAAAGGAAATGTTTCTGATTTAAAAGTTTATACTGATGCTGATTAGGCAGGCAACATTGATGACAGGAAAAGCACAAGTGGAGGAGCTTTCTTTTTAGGAGAAAGACTAGTGAGTTGGCTTAGCAAGAAACAAGGATGTGTTTCTCAATCAACAACATAAGCTGAATATGTTGCTGTAGCACTGAATTGCACCAATATAGCATGGATCAAACAACTATTGGAAGGTATAAATGAGCAAGTTAACAAGCCAGTAACTATATTCTGTGATAACACTAGTGCCATTAACATTTCAAAGAATCCTATTATGCACTCTAAGACAAAGCACATCTCTATCAAATATTATTATCTTAGAGAAGAAGTTGAAGAGAAGAAAGTGGTTTTGGAGTATGTTAGCACAAAGGAACAAATTGCATACATCTTCACCAAGCCACTGCCAAAGGACACTTTCGAGTATCTCAGAAGTTAGTTAGGGGTCCTACCCCTATCTTCCATTCACTGACTGAGTTCGGTGAAAGCATAAATTCGATGACTCTACAGAATATCTTTTAGGAGTTGATGTTGATTTACACACTTTAGGAGGTTTTCTAAAGGTGTGCAGGAAACAATAAATAGGGAATGGGAATTGAAGACAAAATGCTCTGACCGAGATTGAATTGATACATAACAGCATGGAATTCACTTCTCAGAGGAAGAAATTATGTTTTTAGTTCTTTTCATTTTTGGCATTGTTGTGAAAGGGGGAGAAGACTAATGTATGGAGGAGAAGTCTACTAACCGAAGGAGAAGACTACATTTCAGAACCGAGGAGAAGACTAATGACAGAGGGAGAGCATTTCAAAATTTCATAGCAATCTGAATCCGAATCAATAAAGTCAAATCAATTGGTTTTGCCATCAATGCCAAAGGGGGAGATTGTTGGCATTATAACAGACAAGAAGAAGGTTGGCATTCCAATTACAATGAGAGATTGTTGGCATTTCAATAAGGATATTGAGAAGGTTGTTGATGACTATGGATATAACTGATTAAAGATGATTACTGTCTTAATATTATTATTTTGTCATTGATGTCAAGAAATTGATTTTCTAATTCTGTATGATGTTGCCATATCTTAAGAAGTATGATTTGATGAGTATAAAGATGTCGGTAAAAGACACATAAAGAATGTGATGAATAAGGGGAAGAATAAGTTATTCAATGGGCAACTATTACCGAGTTAGACAATGATGAGATCATGATGTTTAGATTGTTTTGATATCCTACATATGCTATTGTTTGAAAGGTTAATACTATACTATGTTACTGAGCAAAGAACCTAGTCGGTAAAGCCTAAGGTTATCGCTATCGGTTAATGAAGGCAGAATGTCTACCGAGTGAAGTTTAGTATTTACCGAGTTACAACCGAGCTATAACAGAATGCATTAAATGTTTGCATGTGATATTTAATGAAAAAAGCTGATGAGCTGGAGAGGATTAAATGATTGGTAAGCCGTGTATGAAGATTGTTAAAGAATCTATGGTAAAGAAAGATCGACAGGAAGATCTACAGCTCAGATTGAACCGCAATACCCTAACACAAGTTCCAAGGTGAAAATGCAAGTTCCAAGGCATGGTAAAATGTTTTCAGATCGAAGGGTACATTGAACCTGGACAAGATTGAAGATCTGATGGCTATGATTGATCATGGGAAATGCGATCAAGGAGATTAAGTGGTTGGAAGATTGTTTATAAATAGGAAACTGTTGATAAACAATGTATGCGGGCAAGTGTATGCACAGGGATGCTACATAGAGATTACCGAGCACAAACTCTTGAAGACCTATTTTGATAACAGAGTATAGAGCCTAGCAGAGGGACAAGATGAGTCCTATGAATTGATTGTATTGAGCAAATAAGAATCTACTTCAACATTTTTAGATGTGAAGTTGCAGACATATTTTTATTACTGTTATTTTGAGAAGTAGCAGAAAATCTCTTAACCGAGTGGACTTAATAGTCTTATTTGTAAAATCCTCTAGCAAGGTGACATTCTTATTGAGTGTTTGAAATCCTTTAACAAGGTCACTTCTAACAAGGTGAAGATCCTAACAGATCTATGGGAAATCCCTTAACTGGGTCACATCTAGCAATGTGTTTGTAATCTTTAACATGATTTTCTTTTAACCGAGCATACTCTAGAAGAGTATATTTCTTAGTGGGTCCGAAATCCCATAGTTGTTTTTCCCTATTTGGGTTTCCACGTTAAATCTGGTGTTATATGTTTGTGATCTTATCTATTTATGGGTCTGCATGCATAACTATTTTTCTGATAAGGTTACCGAGGTTGAATTTGTTGTTTTTATAGAAGATTAAGTTTGAATGATTCACCCCCCCCTCTCATATTGTTAGCTTGGCATCTGTACTAATCATATTTGGTATCAGAACTATCATTCCAGTGGGGTAAAATGAGGTTTAGTATTCGCCCTACTCAAAACCCTCAAAAACCTTTCCTCATCTGGAGCAACCATCGATAGGTTTGCTTGTTTTTTTGGGGCTTCTTCTCCTTCATCTTCACTTACATCTCTGATATGTTAGCCTCTTCTTTGGGCTATCTCCATGGCTTCCAACTGGGATGCTATATCTCACAACATCTCCATCACAACAGGGTCTGCATTCCCACATGCGCCACCATTCCTAGCTCATCTTCGTGCCATCATTAACGCCAATCCTCTACAGCTGTAGGTTGGATCCACAATCCACCACCCTACAACAAAAATTTATGGACACACAACCTCCATATGAAATTTCACTCTGATACCACTTGAAGCAATCACTGGTGAGGAGGGACCTCAAAGAGATCAATCCAGACTAATCAGCAAGAGTAAACACAATGAAAACATAAAGATATGATGGAGGAAATGAAGAACAAATTGTTTTATTGCATGAAAATTGATTACAACCAACTAGTAGAAACCGAGTTACAACATAACTAGCTCACAGGGCTGGTAGGACATACATAATAGGTCACAACTGGGACCTTGAATCAGAAGATCTATCTTCTATGCACAGTATACTTACTTGATTCTTCGATCTATTCTTACATTCTAATGCGCAATTAAAATTATATATATCAATCCAAAGGATTGAGTCATCCCAAAAGGGATCAAAACATGAAGAACAAGGCCTAACATGTAAAATAAACAAGGTCGGCCTCCGCCAAGAGATTCCTCCAGAAAATCCAAAGGATGAAATGTAGATCACAGGAAAAGGTCGGCCACATGCCAAGGAACATTGGAATCAATGCACAAGGCTCCACAAGCTTTGGAAGGGGTTCCAGTAGATTACCAATATATGTCCAGGCAACCGATAACAAGAAACTACCAAGGAAACCGATAGTGATATATTGTCGGAAAATGATCCAAATGCGATGTGGTCTGGAAATAAGAAATATGATCAAGTCTTCAAGTAGAATCCAATTCCATAGGATCCGATGAGCTAAAATTAGGACACATAGAAATAAATGTTGAAATTGTAAACAAAAAGAAAAACATAAAGACAATGTTTTTGGTTGATGCAAGATTGCTATGAATCGGGGATGCTCCTGCATCAGATTTGCAGATCTACATCAATCTATTTCCCCTATATTCAATGAATTTTATTTATACATCAGATCCTCCTTCGGATGATGGTCCATTTGTGGATATAGTCACCATCACTCCTATTTGTTTGCCTCTAAGACAAAAGGATAAAGTTTCTGACATGTCATTATCTTTCACCCCTCTGTATGTCTCATATTGTGGAGAGCTTGCTCCTCTATACATCATTGCTAAATTGAATGGTCAAACTATCATAGTTGTGATGGTCGACCCATCATGCTATTAGGATAACCGGTGGACAACTGAGGGGGGGTGAATCAATTGTCATCATATTATGAAACTTTAAGCACACAAAACCTTTTACTGAAATAGAAGATATATCAATTAAGTACAAACATAAATCATAAACCAAATATCATGCATCCACAACACATAACAACAAGATTTGTACGTGAAAAACCTAGTAAAGGTAAAAACCACAATGGGAAGCCTACCCACAGTCAGATGATACTTCTATAGTAAGTATGTGATTACAATAAGGGGCCTGCACATGCAAGAAGACCAACAACCTAGAGCACACTGCTCATCACAAAGGAGCCTCATTGACTACAAAAGATATGCAGACTATAATCTGGAAATAAGAATGAACTGCAAGAATAGCATCTCCTATGCCTGAGTACAGTTCCAGTTAAGCTCAATATCAGAGGTCTTAAACCTCTTACTCAAATCCAATTTGATCACCTATGAACAGCCAAAACCTCTACATATGATTACAACTTTATCCGCACACAGATAATCCCGTAACCCATGATCGATGATCTACAACGATATCTTACATCATATTTATACAAACCCGAGACCTAAACAATTATGTTGGCCACCTAAAAGACAATACAATAAATACATTACACAAATCCACAAACCAATGATAATCCAAGTTGGCCTAAGACCGAAACAACATTAACTAAATAATAAATCCAACCGGTAATGCATCAGGAGCATCCACCAACACGTTACATAAACGGGTCCATAACCTAATAGAATAGCACGAAACCTAAAATAGGTTGCCATAAGCCAAATGCAACAACACCGATCAACTAGAACATGAACATGATAAACAACAACATCCCAAGAAACTTCTAGAAGCCGCACTGACACTACTTATCAAATCCATCAAAAGATCTTCAACAAAGATCTACTGGTAAAACCCTTACCGATAACCAAAAGGCTTACTAGAACATATGACAGCTTCCAGATTATCAAAGCCCAAACCAACTGAATGTGACACACACATGAATGACTGAACCAAACCAATTCCACCAAATTGAACGTACTGAAGAATACCAGAGAGTGTTGAAATCAAAGTTTGTTCTGGAAAATTATCAAGTGAATTTGTTATGGAAGTTATAGAACCTGAGACAAAAGGAATCTAGTGTGGAGTACACCAAAGCATTTTACAAATTCAACATCATATCCAGACATGTTAATGATGAAGTTGAGAAAATTGTAAGATATTTGAACGGATTGCAGATGTCTATAAAACATGAACTCAGTATGATCAAATTAGAGAGTGTGGAAGAGGCTTACCAGTATGCACCAAAGGGTGAAGATAAATTGAACAAAAGACATGAGAAGAGATAGAGAGGTAGAGGTGGAAGGTTTACCGAAGGAAGATTTCAAGGAGGAAGAGGATATACCAGAGGAAAAGGAACTAGTACAAATCAAAACAAGGACAAGGAAGTGAGCATAGAAGGTAATTCATATTGGAAGGATGATAGAAATTTCTACCAGAGGAGAGAACGAGATGGTTACCAAAATGAGAAATTTGGAAGACAAGATAAGAGGAAATTTAGAGGAACTTTCTCTAAGTGTGGAGGAGAAGGACACCGTGCATTTGAGTGTAAGAAGATAGAGGCTACCAGAAGAGCAATAGTGGTGGAAGAAAACCCCACCAGATCAGAAAATAAACCAGAACATGGAGAACTATTGATGATGAGGACAACTTTGTGTCATACCAGAGGAGATGAAGAGCCCTTGCAAAGGAATAATTTGTTCAAGACCAGATGTAAGGTATCCGATAAGTGTTGTAAAGTTGTTATTGATAGTGGTAGCTCAGATAATCTTGTTTTAGAAGAGATGGTGAATAAGTTAAAATGGAGAGATTGAAACACCCTAAGCCTTATCAGATAGCATGGATTTAGGATGAACATAAGTTATTAGTAAGTGAATAGTGTTTGGTAAAATTGAAAATTGGGAATTATCATGATGAAGTTTTGTACGATATTATGCCTATGGATATTTGTCATTTTTTGTTGGGTAGACCTTGGAAGTTTGATAGACAGGCAATACATGATGGGAGGAATAATACTTACACTATTGTGGGCAATGGGATAAATCAAACCTTATTACCTTTGGAGGAACCTTTGAAGAATGAAGTTTGTACAAATGCCATAATATGTTTAGTAGATGGAAAGAAATTCATGGATGAACTGAGACATGAGAATGTGTGTTTTTCCTTAATTCCTAAGAAGACTAAGAGACCGGAACCAGAAAGAGAGTACCCAGAAGAGATAAAATATTTGCTGACAGAATATGAGGACATCATTTCATATAATGTACCTAATGGATTTCCACCTCTTAGAAGTATGAGTCATTGCATGGACTTGATTCTCGAAGCTAGTTTGCCTAACAAAGCTACACATCGGTTGACACCGACAGAGAATGAAGAACTGAATAGACAAGTGCAGGAGCTATTGAAGAAAGGTTTGATCAGGGAGAGTCTGAGACCTTGTGCATTTCCAGTAGTATTAGCACCTAAGAAGAATGGAGAATGGAGGGTGTGTACCGATTGAAGAGAAATAAACAAGATCACAGTGAAATACCAGTTTCCTTTGCCTAGGATGGATGACATAATGGACTGTTTTGAGTGGAGCAAAATGCTTTACAAAGATAGATTTGAAGATTGGATATCATTAGATCAGGATCATAGAACATGATGAGTGGAAGACATCATTTAAGAAAAATGAAGGACTATATGAATGGTTGGTGATGCCTTTTGGATTGACTAATGCACCAAGTACTTTCATGAGCATAAAAAATGAGGTATTGAAGAAATTCTTGGGTAAGGTTTTAATTGTGTATTTGGATGACATTCTGATTTTTCAATAAAACAAAAGAGGAGCATTTGTTGTAGTTAAGAAAAGTTTTACAAATATTGAGAGAAGAAAAGTTGTTGATCAATATCAAGAAGTGTACTTTCATGAAGGATGAGTTAGTCTATTTAGGATTTGTGATATCTGAGGATAGTTTGAAGATGGACCCTGAGAAAGTGAAAGCCATTGTTGAGTGGCCTACACCGGAAAGCTTTGGGGAGGTAAGATCATTTCAGGGATTGGCTAGTTTTTACCAGAAGTTTATCAGAAATTTTAGTTCAGTTTGTTACCCTATGACTAAGACCATGACAGGAGATCCAAAGGAATTCAAGTGGACCACCAAAGAAAACAAAAGTTTTGAACTATTGAAGTAGAAAGTGACTCATTCTCATGTGTTAAGTATTTCATGTGGATTGTGATGCAAGTGGAACAACAATAGGAGCAAGAAGTCTTGAGTCAAGAAGGGAGAGCAGTAGCCTATTTCAATGAGAAATTGAATGATGACCAGAAGAGATATTCAGTGTATGATTAGGAATTTTATGCCATAATTCAAGCCTTGAAGAAATGGATACACTACTTGTTTCCTAAGGAGTTTGTGTTCTATACATATAATCAAGCTTTGCAGTATTTGAATAGTCAGGGTAAGTTGAATCAGAGACATGTGAGATGGGTAGAATTATTGTAGATTTACACCTTCATGTTGAATCATAGAATTGGAAAATCTAACAAAGTTGTTGATGCATTGAGTAGGAGAAGGAATTTGTTGACAGAGATGAGAGTGGCTATATTACATTTTGAATATTTAAAGACCTTGTATGATGAAGACCCAGATTTTGCAGAACCTTAGAAAGCATGTAGAGAACAAGTTATGGTTGATAGGAGAAAATGGTTGGATTATTTCATTCAGGATGGGATGTTATTCAAGGGAGTTCAATTGTGCATACCTAAGAGTTCCATGAGAGAGAACCTAATGAAGGAGAAACATAGTGGAGGTTTAGTCGGACATTTTGGCATTGACAAAATAGTTGCATTGGTGAGTGAGTAGTACTTTTGGCCCCAAATTCATAAGGATGTTAACAGAATATGTGTAGAGTTGTAGAGTTTGTCAAGTTGCAAAAGGTAGTAGTCATAATTTGGGATTGTATAAACCTTTGACATTACTGGTAAGACCTTGGGAGGATATAAGCATGGATTTTGTAATTGGATTTCCTAAGACACCAAGAGGGAATGATTCTATATTTTTGGTAGTGGATAGATTTTCAAAGATGGCTCATTTCATACCCTTTAAGAAGACATCAGATGCATTACATGTAGCAGACCTATTTTTCAAGGAAGTGGTGAGATTGCATGGATTACCTAAGAGAATAGTTTCAAATAGAGACACTAAGTTTGTTGGCTATCTTTGGAGAACACTTTGGAAGAAGATGAAGATAGATTTGAAGTTTGGTTCTACTTTTCATCCACAGAGTGATGGAGAGACATAAGTTTTTGACCAGATTTTGGGGAACTTATTGAGATGTTTAGTGGGAGATAAAATTGGAAGTTGGGATTTTATCCTTGCACAAGCAAAATTTTCCTACAGCAATTCAGTGAATAGAAGTACCGGAAAAATGTTGGCATATGTGCAGAGTTTGATGACATGATAGGATTGTATGTTGTCATTGATGTCAATATGTTGAAGTGTGAACCGATATATCGAAGAAAGCAAACTGGCAAGAGAACCGGTATGATGGTATGAACTGGTATATGCAAAAAGTGAGCCGATATGTTGGAATGTGAACTAGTATATGCAAATTTTGTATCAGGGTTTAATTTGATATGACTATCGATTGGTAGTCTCAGCTTCAGGGTTTCTGGTTGATGCATTCCAAGTCTGTGTGCTTTGATTGATGACATCCTGTGATGAGTTAGCATTGAAATGAAGATGAGATCGTGTTGCCACATCAGCCTTGTGCATGTGAAAAATCTCCTTGAGGATCTTGCATGAAGAAGATTGATTCTATCTACCTCAGGAATGTGCAAAATCTTTGTAAACAGTGGAGAACGCATGATGGGTTATCAACTTCCAGAAGCGGCAAAGAACGAATGAAGCAGAATGTCTTGAGATTTGTTCAAGATTGTTTTACCCTATGTAATGTGATTAAATGGCCAGGATTGGACCGACTATATTGTTAACCTAGATGCTTAGGGTTTTAGGTTTTGGCTACCGACCTAATTGTTGTCTATAAGGTCGATAATGGTTTTCATTTGAAGTTGTTGGAAAATGATTGTATGTGAGGTGATTCTTGCCAGACTAGAGAAGTGAGTAGATACCTACAGAGTGTAATTGCAGATGTAAAGGAACTGAATTGGATCAGCCTTGGCATTAAGTGTTGTTATAAAATTAGTGTATTACCTGTTGACTTCTAACCATTTCAGCAGTTGGAAAATCCCTTTATCAGGTAGCTTTAATAGGCCTTTTGTAAATCCTTTAATAGGGTGACTCAAAATCATTGATTTTTTCAAATCCTCTCACAAGGTAACCTTTAATAGGGTTTTAACCTCTAACTGGGTATTTAGCCATCCCTTAACCGGGTGATCCCTAGCAGGATCGGTTCCTAGTAGAAACTATTGTAAAGTCTTTGACTGGACTAGGCTCCTAATAGAGTGAACTTCAGAAGAGTTCAAGAACAACTTGTGGGTATTCATCCCCACTATGGTTTTTCCTAGTTGGGTTTCCACGTGAAAAATCAGTGTGTCATGTGTGATTCTTTTTCATGTGATGTTTTAGTGTTTTCTGTTAAGCGATAATGCATGTTGATCCAGTGGTCATTGTATTTCTGATGTATTACTTGTTTAAGCATATGGGTGAAGTGGAAATGAGATATTAGGTTTTGTGAAGATCTAAATGTTACCAGTTTATGTCTGTTATAGTCATACTGTGTTTTACCGGTAGTGCCTTGATTTAGATCAGTGATTTTGTTTACCAGTTAGTGTAGTCTTTGCAGTTTAAGTTGTTGAAGAAGTTTTTGTCCATACCGATTCACCCCCCCCTCTCAGTATCTATTGGGTATTTATTGTTCATCATTAATCATCAATTGGTACCAGAGTGCCCTCTAGGTCCTCTGTGTTATAAGCTTAACCACTTGAGGAAAAGATCCTATTCTAATGATGAAGATGGAAGGTCCTAAGTTCAACAGAGATAACTTTAAGATATGGAAGGATAGAATGAAGATATACATTAAAAGCATGGGTGCTCAACACTGGAACTATGTTGAGAATACTTATGTTGTCCCTACCAGTAATCTCACCGATGATCAAAGAAGAGAAATTCAGGAGAATGGGCAAGTCATGGAAGCTCTTATCAGTAGTCTATCTGATATTGAGTTTATAGATGTTTAGGATAAAGACAATCCCAAACATGTATGGGATACTCTGGAGTCTATCTATGGCGGTGATGAGCATGTGAAGTAGGCTAAGGAAGAAAGCCTTAGAGGAAAATTTTAAGACATGCGGATGGTTGAAGGAGAGACCATTCAACAATATGGGATAAGGATTAAAACTATTGTTGGAGACATGAAGAGTGTAGGAGGTACAATGGATGATTCCACCATTGTTAGCAAAGTTTTGAGAACCTTATTACCGGTCTATGCAATAAGGGTTGCCTCTATTCAGGAGTTGAGATCTATTGACAAGACAAAGGTATCCCTTGATTCCATTATTGCTAAGTTGACCGCATATGAGCTAAACAATTATGATGGTAGTGTTCAAAAGACTGGATCAGCCTTTAGAGAATTTGTTGCACTATCTAGAAAGGAAAAAGAAGTTCATACCAATTGTGAACCCAGACAAAGAAGGGATATGGATGATGAGGAGATCCTGATGGAGTTTGAAGCTCTTCTTGCCAAGAGACTTCCTAAGGGAACTGGAAAATATAGAGGTAAGCTCCCTTTGAAATGTTTTTCTTGTAATAGGATAGGGTACATTGTTGTAAACTATCCCAATAGTAATAATAAGGACAAACCAGAGAAGTTAAAAAAGTTCAAAGGAGGAAATAGGAGAAACTATGTTGTTGCAGTTGATGAAGGTGTCACTGATGATGAATCAGAAGATGAAGAAAGCAAAGACATAGTGTTTGTAGCCATTAACAAAGATGTGTCAGACAAGAAGGCTCGTCTCCCGCTTTGATAATTCTAATGAGTGGATTATTGAGAGTGGTTGTTCTCACCACATGACTGGTGACCAGAGAAAGTTTTTGTATTTGGAAGAGTATGATGGAGGTGTAGTTCGATTTGGTAATGATGCACCTTGTATGGTAAAAGGCAAAGGGTCCATCTCTCTAAATGGAAAAAGTAGTGCTGATAATGTGTATTGGGTAGAAGGTCTCAGGCATAACCTTTTGAGTGTTTCCTAGTTGAATGATAAAGGACTCACTCTAGAATTCAAAGATGGAGTATGCAAAATAAAAGGAAAGAGTGGTGAACTGATGGCCACCGGTATGCAGACCAAAGGTAACTTATTTAAGTTAAATAGAAATATCAGTCAATGTCTAATGGCTAAGTTTGATGATAGTTGGATATGGCATAGGAGACTCTGCCATGTAAATTTTGATAATATTATGAAGGCCAGTAAGATCAAGGCAGTTAGAGGATTGCTTGTGCTGAACAAACCAGAGAATCCTTTGTGCAGAGAATGTCAACTAGGGAAAATGTCTTCCTCAACCTTCAAAGGTAAATCTTTCACAATAGATAATTTACTTTATCTTGTACATACTGATTTGTGTGGTCCTATGAAAACTAGGAGTGTTCAGGGAGATAGGTACTTTATGATTCTTACTGATGATTGCTCAAGAATGATGTGGGTCACATTCTTGAAAGACAAGTCTGAAGCCTTTGGAAAGTTTAAAGCCTTCAGAGCACTAGTTGAAAAGGAAAGCGGTAAGAGGATTAAATGCCTTAGAACCAACCAAGGAGGAGAGTTCACTTCTGGATAATTCAATAAGTACTGTGTGAAGAGAATGGCATCAAGAGGCAATTGTCTACCCCTGCCCAGACTCCATAGTAGAATGGTCTAGCAGAAAGGAACAACCAGACTATAGTTGAAGTAGCTAGAATGATGCTGATTCAAGGGAAGGTTGCTCACACTTTTTGGAGAGAAGCGGTGAGCACTGTAGTCTACACTATGAACTGGGTACTCATCAAGAAAGGTACTACAGTTTTAGGTTCTAGCTACCGACCTAATTGTTGTCTATAAGATTGATGATGGTTTTCATTTGAAGTTGTTGGCCAATGATTGTATGTGAGGTGATTCTTTCCAGACCAGAGAAGTGAGTAGATACCTACAGAGTGTAATTGCAAATGTAAAGGAACTAAAGTGGATCTGCCTTGGCATTAAGTGCTGTTATCAGATCAATGTATTACCTATTGACTTCTAACCATTTCAGCAGTTGGAAAATCCCTTTACCAGGTAGCTTTAACAGGCTTTTTGTAAATCCTTTAATAGGGTGACTCAAAATCATTGAGTTTTTCAAATCCTCTCACAAGGTAACCTTTAACAGGGTTTTAACCTCTAACCGAGATTTAGCCATCCCTTAACCGGGTGATCCCTAGCAGGATCGGTTCCTAGAAGAACCTGTTGTAAAGTCTTTAACTGGACTAGGCTCCTAACAGAGTGAACTTCAGAAGAGTTCAAGAACAACTTGTGGGTATTCATCCCCACCGTAGTCTTTCCCAGTTGGGTTTCCATGTGAAAAATCAGTGTGTCATGTGTGATGCTTTTTCATGTGATGTTTTAGTGTTTTCTGTTAAGCGGTAATGCATGTTGATCCAGTGGTCATTATATTTCTGATGTATTACTTGTTTAAGAATATGGGTGAAGTGGAAATGAGATATTAGGTTTTGTGAAGATTTAAGTGTTACCAATTTATGTCTGTTACAGTCATACTGTGTTTTACCAGCAGTGCCTTGATTTAGATCGGTGATTTTGTTTACTAGTTAGTGCAGTCTTTGTAGTTTAAGTTGTTGAAGAAGTTTTTGTTCATACTGATTTACCCCCCCATCTCAGTATCTGTTGGGTATTTACTATTCATCATTATTCATCAAAAAACACCTTTTGAGATTGTTACCGGAGTATATCCTAGAGGAATATCAAAATTGAGAGACATTAGCAGTGAAGACTAGAAGCATTCAGAAGCAGAAGATTTTGCAGAGCACATGGAAACATTGCACATTCTGGTTAAATAGCATTTGGAAGACATGAACAACAAGTATAAGGAGAAGGCAGATGAGAAGAGGAGACATAAGGAATTTGAAGTTGGCAATGAAGTGATGATATATTTGAGAAAAAGAGAGAATCCCTATTGGAACTTATAATAAGTTGCAGATGAAGAAGTTTGGACCCTGTAAGATTTTGAGGGAGTTCAGTTCTGGAAATGCATATGAAGTGGAGCTGTCAGATAGTCTAAGTATTTCACCTATATTCAAAAGTGTAGACCTTCATAAGTACCATGAACCAGAATTCAATGAGGACACTGTTACAGACCTTGAGAAACAATTTCTCTAGAAGGAACTGGATTAGATTGAAGATATTTTGGACAGTAGGATTGGGCGTAGTACCTAGACCAATCAGTACAAAGAATATCTTGTGAAGTGGAATGAAAGACTAGTTCAAGATTCATCTTGGATTTCTTAGGAAGAGGTAGACCGCCTTGTTTTCCCTCTGACCCTAGAAAAGTGAGAGGATCACTTTTTCATTAACCTCAGATGTCTGATGCAAGAGCATCCCCAGTTCACAATAATCTTGCATCAACCAAAAACATTTTCCTTTCTGTTTTTTGTTTTGTTTGCTGTTTTAGTTTTCCTTTCTATGTGTCTCGGTTTTGGCTCACCGGATCCTATGGAGTGGGATTCTTCTTGAAGAATTGATCATATTTATTTCTTTCAAACTGCATGTCATTTGGATCACTTATCGACAAGATATCGCTACCGATTTTCATGACGGTTTCTTGTTATGGGTTTCCTTTGTTACCAATTGCCTGATACCTATTTCGGTGATCTACCGGAACCCATTCTAAATCTTGTGAAGCCTTGATAATTGATTTCAATGTTCCTTGGTGTGTGGCCAACCTTGTACCATAATCTACATTTCATCCTTTGGATTTTTTGGAGGAATCTCTTGGCAGAGGCCAACCTTGTTCACTTTTCACATTAGGTCTTGTTCTTCGGGTTTTGATCCCTTTTGGGCCGACTGGATCCTTTGGATTGATATATATATTTGTAATCATGCTTTAGAATTTGATTAAGGAGAATCAATTAGAATCAACCAGAGTATCAGATAGATAAACTATTCCTAGAAGATAGATCTTTCGATTCAAAGTCCCGGTTGTGACCTATTCTACCAGGCCTATGTGTTGGTATATTGTAACCCGATTGTTACCGGTTGGATGTAAACAAATTTCATGTAATAAAACTATATGTTCTGCATTGCTTTCATCATATTTATGTGTTTCCATTGTGTTTACTCTTGTTGACTGGTCTAGACTGATCTCCTTGAGGTCCCTCCTCACCAGTGATTGCTTCACTCTACTGAAACCTGATAGACAACCAAACAAGCTAGTGTTGACATCAATGACAAACAACAATGCAACACATAATCAATTCCAACAAATTTACAACAATCTCCCCCTTTGGCATTGATGGCAACACTAGATGTGAAAAAACATCCAAATGCCAAGAAATGCCAAACAAATATCCCCCAATGAAAGACATCCAACAAATGATATATTAATGAAGTTCTGAACCAATTAACCATCCATAGACCAAACTCCCCCTTTGACTGATATCTCTGTTAAGCTCTATTTTTCACACGTATATCTCTCCCCCTTTGAAATCAATGCCATAAATTTGACATAAACATCAAAGAAAAACCATAGATCCTTTGAACCACACAACTCACTACTCCCCTTGAGTAGTAGCACAAAATCATCAATCCAGAATGAATGATAGTTCTAATAATTCATACCAAACTGATGCCAATCAACATCACTTAAGTCTCTACCAAAGAGGCAAAGACCCCCAATCTATCTCTAAAGTAATCAAATGATTCCTTGGGAAAAGGTTTAGTGAAGATATCTGCAATTTTCTCTTTAGTGTTCACATAAACCAATCTAACTTCATTTGCTTCTACCTTTTCCTTCAAAAAGTTATACTTGATTGATATGTGCTTTGTATTTGAATGAAATACCAGATTCTTTGATATGTCGATAGTAGCAGAGTTATCATAGTGAGTAAATACTGATTTATCACAATCTACCCTTATATCCTTCAACTTTTGCTTCATCCATAGAACTTGTGTACAACTGGTAACAACAACAACATACTCAGCTTCAACAATAGATAAAGAAGTATATAATTGTTTCTTATTGATCCATGAAACAAGTTTCTTTCAAAGAATGAAAGATCCACCAGATGTGCTTTTCTGGTCATCTATATCTCTATCCCAATCTACATCTATATATGCACATAGTGTAAAGTCATCATCTTTAGGATAACACAAACCATATTTAGTTGTTCCTTATAAATATCTGAAAATCCTTTTTACTACACTCTCAGGATTCTCTTTTGGATCACTCTGATATATTGATACAATACAAACAACATTCATTATATCCGGTCTAGTCTGAGTCAAATATAATAGACCTCCAATCATAGATTTATACCTTGTAGGATTTACCGAAGCTGATACATCTTTCTTTGTCAATTTCTCACTTGTAACCATAGGAGTACCAACTAGTTTAGAAGTTTCCATACCAAATTTCTTTAACAACTCTCTACCATACTTAGTTTGATAGATGAAAATACCTTTATCAGTCTGAGTAATCTACAAACCTAAGAAAAATATCATCTCCCCAATCATAGACATCTCAAATTCATTCTTCGTATTATCAGAGAATTCCATACATAACTTTTCTTCACCTCCAAAAATGATATCATCAATAAAGACCTCAACAATCAATATGTCATCATTAGTAATCTTATAATACAAGTTATTGTCAGCATTACCTTTAGTGAAACCAAGCTTCAAAAGATATTTGTCCAATCAAGCATACCAAGATCTAGGGGGCTTGCTTCAATCCATATAAAGCTTTCCTCAATTTGCAAACCATGTTATTGTCATCTGAAAGTGAAAATCCATTAGGCTTCTCAATGTAGAATTCCTCTTCAAGATCTCCATTTATAAATTCACACTTAACATACATCTGATAAACCTTGTATTTCTTATGGGCAACATAAGCAAGAAATCATCTCATAGCTTCAATCATTGCTACCGTAGAAAATTTTTCATCATAATCAATTCCTTCCTTTTGAGAATATCCTTTGCAGACCAATCTAGCCTTGTTCCTCACAACTTGTCCATCTTCATTCAATTTATTCCTAAAAACCCATTTATTTCCAATAACATTCTTATTTTTAGGCTAGGGAACTAAAGTCCATGTGTTGTTCTTTTCTATTTGATCCAATTCCTCTTCCATAGCTTTCATCCAACATTCATCCTTACATGCCTCAACTACTGATGCCAGTTCAATTTGAGAAATTAAGCATACCTCTTCAGCTGCCAACCTTCTCCTTATCATCACTCCTTTGCTCTTGTCTCCAATGATTTGATCTTCTGATTGATTCAACCTTACATACCTAGGAGTCTTCTAACTTTTTGTTTCTCTACTCTGATCTTCATTTAATTTTGAATATTCTTATACTACTGGGGTAACTGGTTCAACATTGTGTTCCGTTGTAGGCATTACCATATTAGTTATGATCATTTCTACTTCTGGTTCTCTTTCATAAGTTCTGATTTGACCTTTGCACTGCACATCCACCTTGACATTAGCACTCTCCATAATTCTATGCAATCTTTTGTTATCATATATATGCTTTGCTTTCATTTGAATAAACAAGAAATATCCCTTCATCACATCTAGGATCAAACTTTCTAATGGAATCATCTCTTTTGATATAGCATTTACTACCAAAGATTCTAAAGTACTTAACTATAGGTGTCTTACTGATGTCTCCTTTGATATGAACTCTATTGAATATATATACCGTCATTCTCATAGCTTCTCTCCAATAGATATGAGGAAAATTAGTTTCCATCATCATAGATCTAGCTGCATCCAGGATTGTTTTGTTCTATCTTTCCACAACACCATTCTATTGAGGTGTCTGGGGTGCAGACAATTGTCTCCTTATCCCATTTTTCTCACAATAATTGTTAAATTCACCGAATGTGAAATCACCACCTTGATCAGATCTTAAGAATTTGATCTTCAATCATGTCTCTATCTCATCCATAGATTTAAAGATCTTAAGATTTTCAAAGGCTTTAGATTTCTCCCTTAGAAAAGTAACCCACATAATTCTAGAATAGTCATCAATGATTAACATGAAATATCTATCACCCTGAAATCTTCTTATTCTAGCAAGACCACACAAATAAGTATGAATAAGATCAAGAATATAATTAGATTTGTCTTGTATACTCTTAAAATAAGTTCTAACTTTCTTACCCATTTGACATCCCTTACATACCAGATTATGAGGCTTCACAATCTTAGGTATATCTCTAACTGCCTTTATTGAACTGATCTTGCAATGTAATCAAAATTCACATGACATAACCTCTTATGTCATAGCCAACTCTCATCAATATGTGCAATAAAACATTTCTTCGCACCAAAGTTCAAATGAAAGATGTTACCTCTAGTCTGAGTACCAGTTGTAATCTCCAATCCAGATCTGTTGATAATTTTGCATTTTCCATCCTTGTTCTGTAATTGAAATACCTTATCCACCAATTGTCCTACACTCAAAAGATTATGCCTTAAGCCTTCTATATAATAAACATTATCAGTGTTATGCTTACCATCCAATGATATAGTTCCTCTTCCTATGATCATGCATGCTTTGTCATCTCCAAATCTGACCAGACCATCATCAAATTCTTGCAAAGATAGAAACTTCCTTTTATCTCTAGTCATATGATGTGAACATCCACTGTCTATCACCCATTCATCCTTGTCTTCAACTTTAGTAGCAAGGGCCTTCTCTTCATTTTGAATGACAGGTTCTAGAGCATCTTCCTTCATAGCTAAGAATACCCATTCCTTTCCATTGTCAGATCCACTAGCTGAATCTTTTGCCATTTCATCATCATAATCATTAGTTACACCTTCCTCATTAGCATAGTAGCATGATTTGTCTTTGTTCCTCCTATACTTATGCTTGTTCTGATATTCATAGTTAGGCTTAAAATATCTTCTAGATTTTTCTTCAAATCTTGAATTCCTCTCAGGACATCTAGATGCAAAATGAACTATCTTATTACATGTGAAACATTTGAAAGGAGATTTCCTTCATACTTACTTCCCATTGGACCTTTAGGTACCCTTGTAGAAATTAGGGCTTCAAGTTGCTCAAGCTCTTCATCTTCTTTCTTCATATCCTCTAGTTCCTTCACATATAATGCTTTCCAATCCTTCTTGTCGGTTGATGATGTAAATGCATTGAAAGCAAATTCAGTCTTTGTAGCTCCTCGAGGACCCAATTATGAAAGCTCAAAAGAAGATATCTTTCCAACCAAAATATCCCTATTGATAGAAGAGTTGGACATTATTCTCAGCTCATTAATTGCAATAGCCTTCATGTTGTAAGTCAATGGAAAATCTCTCAATATTTTAGAAACAATCTCATCTTCGCTCAGAGATCCACCACAACATTGAATTCCCAAGACAATTTCATTGAATTTTTTCCATAAAAGCTACAATTCTTTCATTTTTGTCCATTCTCAGGTTCTCATATCTCACTCGATAACCATCAAGTTTAGTAATTTTAATAGTAGGGTCACCTTCATTGAGAGTCTCCAACTTATCCCATATAGATTTTTCAAATGATTTGTCCATTAATCCCATTACTTGCTGATCTAAAAGGGTGCTAAAAAGGGCTTCTCTAGCTCTGTAGTCATTTTCAATGTTCTTATCCAAGTCTGTCGGAGGAGGATTGCTAGATGTTGGATCATAAGGAGTATATCCTTTCTCAGTGATCTCCTAAATATCTTTGCTAAGACATCTCAGATGAGTCTCCATTCGAAGCTTCCATACTCTGTAATTTGTTCCTTCAAGCCTAGGGTTGTCCTTTCAGTAATCAATTGAAGTTGAATGATTACTCACCATAAGATCTTTCTCAAGCGGTTAAGCTTCTACAGAGAGGACCAAGCTCTTATACCACTTGTTAGGATAACCAGTGGACAAATGAGAGGGCGGTGGGTGAATCAGTTGTCAATAGATTATGAAGCTTTAAGCACATAAAACCTTTTACCGGAATAGTAGATATATCAATTAAGCATAAACATAAATCATAAACCTAATACCATGCATCCACAACACATAACACCAATATTTGTACGTGGAAAACCTGGTAAAGGGAGAAAACATAGTGGGAAGCCTACCCACAGTTAGATGATACTTCTGTAGTAAGTATGTGATTATAATAAGGGGCCTACACTTGTAGGAAGGCCAACAACCTAGAGCACACTGCTCATCGCAAAGGAGCCTCATTGACTACAAAATATATCTAGACTAAAATCCATAAATAAGCATGAACTCAAAGAATAGCATCTCCTATGCCTGAGTACAGTTCCAGTTAAGCTCAATACCGTAGGTCTTAAATCTCTTACTCAAACCCAATTCGATCACTTATGATCGACCAAAACCTCTGCATATGATTAAAAATTTATTCACACACAGATAATCCCAATACCCATGATCGATGATCTACAAAGAGATATTACATCATATTTATACAAACCCAGGACCTAAACAATTAGGTCGGCTACCTAAAAGATAATAGAATAAATCCATTACATAAACCCAAAAACTAATGATAATCCAAGTCATCCTAAGACTGAAACAACATTAACCAAATAATAAATCCAACCAGTAACGCATCGGGAGCATCTACCAACACATTACATAAACTAGTCCATAACCTAACATAATAGTACCGAACCTGAAATAGGTTGCCATAAGTCAAAAATAACACCACGAATCAAATAGAACATGAACATGATAACCATCAACATCCCAAGAACCTTCTAGAAGCTGCACCAACACCACTTATTGAATCCATCAAAATATCTTCAACAAAGCTCTATCGGTAAAACCCTTAACGGTAACCAAAAGACTTACTAGAATATATGACAGAATTTGGATCATCAAATCCCAAACCAACTAAATGTGACACAGACATGAATGGCCAAACCAAACCAATTCCACCAAACTAAACATACCAGAGAATACCAGAGATAGTCTTTAGATCAACATCACAATCCAACCACTCTATCGGGACCCGATAGACAACCAAACAAGCTAGTGTTGTTATCAATGACAAACATCAATGCAACACATAATCAATTCCTCCAAATTGCCAACACATGCAAAGTCGATGTCATCATGGAGGAGACTCTATTTGTGAACTATTGGCATAGGCCTGCATATGACGAATGTCGAGCAACCTTGATGACACATGACGATTTCACTATCCCTCCTTTGGGCAGCATCACCTTGACGGTCCTTGTCAGGCCCAAGGCTGCTTTGTAAACCTTTTTTATCATTCTTGAGTTGAACCTTTTTCGTGTTAAGTTGGGAATTCCCTGGCTGATAATAGTTGACACGGTCCCCTCAGTTGTTCATAAATGTCTGAAGTTATCCCATGAGGGTTCATTCCATGTCATTGAGGACACTAGATACTGAATCCTCGTAGCTTGCGGATATTTTTTGTTTGATCATTTCTAGCTTTCTTTGGTGGGGCCCATGATTCCCCTTGGTGATTGTATGTATCATTATTACTATCAATATAAGACCGGGGAGTTTTCCCCTAAGTCAGTGTAGCCTTGTTATTTGTTACCGCTTCCTGCATCGACTATTGCTTCATCCATTATGGTGCTAGAGCAGGTGGTGTATTCAACTCCTTCATCATGAGGGGCTGAGGTTAAACCTTCTCCCTCAAGTAGACCTCCTCATCCATCCCAAACTTTGCAACCTCTAGCAGTGTTTTATATCCCCTCATCCTCCCTTAATGTGGATAGGGGAAAGGCATTCGTGACATCCAAGTTTGTGATCTGCCCTCGCTTTGAGCTCTGAATCTTGGCCGGCATCCCTCAACCTTCTCATTATCAAAGGAGTAGGTGTTCTCGTCACTCTCATTTGTCTCCATTGTATTTTTATTCACAACCCACATCAACAGCCCCTGCTCCTCCGATCATTCCTCGAGCAAAGAGAGGTAGGGTGCTTGTGGTTATGAATGTCATACTGATAGTTTCTGTTGGGCCTTCTCTTGTCCTTGACATGGTTCCAAAGGCCTCACCCATAAATCATGATTCTCCTGACTCCTCTTAGGCTTTAGTTGGTGGCCCTCATCTCTATCATAATCAGTGTTTCTGTGAGCGTAAGTTCTATCAATGAGCCAAGGTTCAAGAGCGTGATTCTACTCTGTAATCTGCTAGTACATCTTTAGCACCTCGTTCTGTTGCATCATATCTTGTTTTGTTGGCTACTCCTATTTCTGCATCATCTTTAGTTTTACTTCCTGCTACTTTAGGGCTTGTCGATGAAACTCCATCTAAATGCGTTTAGGTTTTCATTGCTCCTTCTTTGGAGCAAACCCTCATTACCTCCTTTCTAGATGTACCTTTGTCATCTCTGCTTGTTTATATGCTGCATAGCTAGGTGGTGTCCAGTGCAACTTTGTCTACTCCCCCTATTTTGTAGCCTTTCCCGCATCAGAGTTTTCTCAGGGTATTTCATCCTACTAAAGTTGATAGGAGACATGTTTCTCCTATCCAAACCAAACACAAGTTTGAGTAGGGATCCATACCGAAGTTTTGATGATGAAAATCCTCATAGGTATTTTACTCATCCCTTTCTCTGCTAGTTTTAGTGCCTACTATTTTGCTTGTTTCTGTGTTTGTGGTTGAGAAGGCTCCACCTTCTCCCGAGTTTATCACTACCCCTCTTTCAGAGGCTAGCAATCCTATTGTTTTTTCTTCTCCTCTGACTGAGTCACCTGCTTCCTCTACTGAGGCTTGCTTATTCAACTCCTTGGAGGACATACCGGAATTGTCTACGATCTTTTCATGATCATTGACCCTTACCTCCTCCAAGCTTGTAGACATAGACATTGTTGTTGCTTCATCCCTTGCCCTCATTGTTGGTAAGGTTCCTGGTGATTCTCTTCTAGTAGTCCCTCTATGAGCTCGTCCTCCTTCTCACTATGATCTAGATTGGGTGGATGATGATTTCCTACGGGATAACCTTTTGGATGTTTATATTTTATCTTCATCTTTTTGCATGTGAGATTGATTTTGTTCCCCTACGCTTTCTTTATATGTTTATTCTCTCCTAGATTACCCAAGTTATTTTATAGGTGCTTGGATACATGAGGTTGATTGTCTTTATTTGTTGTGCTCTTTTGGAGGACCCACGTTACTTCGTAGGTTCTCAAATACAAGATTTTTCTATCATGCACCTTCTTCTATTTGTCTCTCTAATTCTATCTATCATATCTTGCTTTGCGATATTCGGGAATGATGCAAAGTGTTGGGGGAATCTTTGGCATTCTTCCATGTTGACCCAATTTTATATTTTATCTTTGTCTTCATGTGCTCTTCTTCAGATGTAAGAACTTTGACATTATGATGATATACCCATCTCGTTGTTGTATTACATATTTTTTTCTCATTGTTATGGGTTCTAACACCAAACTATCAAATCCCCCTATCCTCTTGCATTCATCATTGATGTTGTGGACATTTATGTGTCACTAGATAATGGTGACATTTCACAGAAACATCTTGCTATGTTGATGTGCCACAATTTCTCTTCTCCATAGAATAACATGCCTCTCATGCATATCATTCTAAGGGGCATCATCATATCTGTATTTTTGTATGATCTACAATTTTTATTTAGCCTCTTTTATTCATGTTTCTTGTCGATCACTTTTTCATGATTGCCTAGGTGGGGGCCAAGCCACAGGATCTTTTTCTTTATCATGTTTTCCTAGGTGGGGGCCAAACCACTTGATCCTTTTCTTTATCATGTTTTGCCTAGGTGGGGGCCAAACCACTTGATCTTTTTTTTTGCCTTTATGGGGGACAATCTACTACTTATCAAATCTATTTTTGATCACCCAAATCCATGGCTACCTAGCGTATCACTACCCATCCCAGCAAAATCTCATCCTATCGTATGGTTATCCATATTGGCATGATCTCACAAACATCATCGCCCTATCATATGGCTATCTAGCATAAAGCACTTTGATATCCTTACTAACACATCTCATATCTTATCTCATATCATAGTGGCTTCTTATTTTGTATCTTTTCATAATAAGGGGCTTTCCTCCAAGTGAGGTTGATTTAAGTTACACTATCTTATCTATCATCCATCTTAATCTATCCTTTATCTTAACATCTGACATGTTAGTCTATAGCTAGTGTGTTTGCGATACATCGGTTAGCAATTTCTACATCAAACTTTAGCTTCATCTCACTAGGGACAACCTCGTTTGATTAACGAAATTTTGCCTCCCTGTCATGACTCTTTTGTTTATCTTCCTCTACTTTAGCTTCACATCTCTCAACAAAGACATGCTCGCCAAAGTGGGGGAAAAATATAATATTAAAAATCACACCTTATACAATTCAACGCGACAAATGGTGCCTTCCTCCATGTCATCAAAGGTCGTGTACTACTTCTTTTGTCTTTTTTCCCACCTAGATTGCTTTGTCAGCTCCATACTGGAATCTTACCAACTCTATTGACTTGTCATCCTTAGGACACTAGTGCAACGCAGAGACATCCACGTGATGCGTTAGTGTCCCATGAATCTGATAGTGTGTAGGTGGCCATTTGAGTGTTATGCATGCACCTGGAAGAAAATGCAACGCCTTTGCATGCACCCAATAACGTCGATTTTCCCTCTAGGACCTATATCTCTCCCATTTGAAGGCATTTTGGAGGATTCTGGATCATTTCTTGTAGGTGGAAGCTCTTGGAGATCTTCTTGAGCAATATACATAGGTTTTCATAAGTCTGCCATTGCTGCAAGCTTGGATAACACAAAATATTTTCAAAGCATCTTCTTTGGATCTTCATAGGGGAGTTATCTATTTCTCTCTCTCTCTCTCATATTATTTTATACATTCTCCTTGAATCTATATTTTGTTCATCTTTTAATATTTCTTGTATATCCTTCTTTATCTTCCTTTTCTTGTTGAATCTACTGGGTTGTCTGTGGAGGTGGAAACATCGAAATGGGGGTCTAATTGAAGTAGAATCCAAAACACAACCTGAACATTTTCCTCCTTTACACGTGTGAATATTTGGTTTCATGAGGAGCTCACTTAATGGGAGGCTTCATAGATTGGACCTCTTGTGTGTTCATATTTTTCCTTACCCTTCATCCTTTTATTTTATTTCTGATATCTACATTTTTCATATCTTTTAGTTATTTTGCCTTCTGTGCATCCGTACAAACATTTAGTGTCCTTATATATGGCTCTTTGTTTCTATTTGTACAAGATACCAACACATGATGTTGTAGTCTCAAATACACATGCTCGTCCTGTCCACAAAGACTTGTCAGGATTGTCTAGGGGGCTGTCTATCTTGTGTTAGCCTAGCTTTGTTATTTAGTATCCCCTGGCTCACCCTTAGTGCCAGTATAGAAGAGGTACTAGAGGGTCAGTTTTTTCTTTATGATTGTAGACATCTAAAAATGGTCAATGCTTGTGGAGTCATACTTTAACATTTGCGTATTGCCTTATTTTAGGGTTCTTGTGTCGCATTAACATTTCTTCTATGTTGCGCACTTGGTCTTTATCATTTGTGAGCATCGAGTCCTTCTTCTGCATTCCTCATTTTTCTCACTTTCAAATTAGGTCTTGGCGATAGCAATCTTCAGTCATGATTTTGGTCGATCTTATCTTGTCGCATCATGGTGCGTGCTCATTTATCATCATTTTGGACATCATCAATCCTAATCAATGATAGAATTAGGATTTTGTCCTCTTGTCAATCTTTTAATCATCTTTAGCTTGTTAGTAATCATTTGCGATTATCAACTTGTCAATATCGTCATTTTGCGATCGATTCGTCATCGATCTTTGTCCTTGTCAATCTTGTCATTTTGCGATCGATTCATCATCGATCCTTGTCCTTTTCAATCATGTCTATTTGGATCGATTAGTCATTGTTCCTTGTCAATTGGCACCTATCAATTTGATCTCCTTGTCAATCTTAGTCAATTTGTCATTGATTTTTGTCAACCAATCTCAATCATTTATCAACATTGGTCCTTTGTCAATCAGAATCATGGTCGAACCTACATTAATTTCTTGTTGTCTTGACCTAATTCCTTGTCCTCTTATTTCTAGGGTTTTATGATTTGTTCATTTAATCCTTTTCTTCTTCTTTGTGGGTTAAATAAATCTATTTATTTAGTTCTAGGTCTCTTTCATGAATTAATTAATGGATGAAAACCTATTAATTAATTCACCGAATTTCTATTTCTCCTATTTTCTTTAATTTTTCTAATATTTCCCCTAATTTCATTCCCTCATTTTCTCCTATGTTTATGCTTCCATTTGTTACAATCATGGGAATGGCATTTCAATCTTGTCATAATTTGTCATAATTTGTCATACATCTTGCATAGCAACTTGTCATACATTTGTCATAATTTTGCCATTCTTGATTTGAATTTCCTTTCAAATCTCTTCATGCTAATCTTGTCCTCTCTCCAATTTGTCTATAAATTGGATGATTTTCTTCAATGAAAGAGGAGAATCAATCACATTTTTGAGTAACCTTACGCTGTGAATTTCAGCTCTCAACAACTTGCTTTCCACTTGCATTTTGCACTTATAGGTGAGATCCACATCAAATTTGAAGGTGACAGAAGAACAATGGAGCCACATGAAGGAGATATCTGGATCGGTTTGCTTCGATTTCATTTGATTTGAATATCTTGTCTTTATGTCTTCATTGATTGGATTGGGATTACTTTCATAGCAGCTTTAGGTTTTGTGGTTGTCCTAATTGCTATTGTTTTGATGATTTTCAATTTCATGATCTACATTTCTGGTGAACCCGACGTGAATCAAACATGCAACCTTCTGAACCTGATGTGAACTACCCCCTTAACCATGTTTTGAGTGCTTTTGAGCTGTTTGCAGGTGAAAAAATCAAGAAACAGGGTGACTCAGAGCTTTCTGGACACTTCTGCGCCTGTGTTTGAGTTTTCTGTGCCCGTGTTTGAGTTTTCTTCACCTGTGTTGAAGTTTTATATGCCTATGTTGATTGGTTCTGCGCCTGTGTTGAGGCATTCTGTGCCTGTGCAAGGCCAGAAACAGAGGTGAAATCAATTGTTTTTACTTGCAAATTTGTTTGTTTTCATTCTGTTTCTTGCATTCTGGTTTTTCTTTGGTGCTAATTCGCTGTGCAGCATCTTGGCATTACGTGTGACAAAGACTAAAAATGCAACTACTAATGAATCTTATGCAGGACGCGGTCAAAGACTCTCATTAAAACATCTTGCTTGCGATTTTTAAAGTAGTTGCACATTTCATTTCTTAAAGGTTAATGAAACACCATGCATGCTTTGTCTATTTTTAATTTGATTGCATGTTTTAACCCTTAGAACTGGGCCTGCCTCTCGATTTGCCTGGCATTTCGCACAGGCATTGGTGAGAGGGAACGACCCAAAGTGGTGATGGGCTAAAGCCAAGCTCTTTCGAACCACTCTAAATAACTGTGGATGCAACAAAAGTTGTAGACAACGGGTGCTAGAATGGTATTGTGATGATTTATTCACCGGATCAATACCCACCCGAACGGATGCCCTTACTAGAATCTCTTATTTTTAGATGCCAAAATCCTTCTATCTGTTAGCTCAGGCATTGTGATATGTGCATGCCAAAGACACCTCTCATGTACTCCTTAGTTAGAGATAGCAAGTTCTTGGGAAGTGATGCCCCTTGAACTCGAAGCTTGGTATGCTCGAGAAGTGAGTGCACTGTAAGGGGGAGCCAGTGCTACCAAGCGTCTAGCTATCCGACTGAGTGTTGTATTTTATGGTTAGAGGATTCAACAAATATTGCCCTTGCCAACCATAGGATTTGTTGTGAATGTTCTTGATTGTCTTGAGTCAAAGTCAAACAAACATTTTCTCTTCTGTGATTGTCAAAAGTTAAATCAAAAACAAACTTTCAAAAGTGCTCATAATCAACTTGGGTTTTCAAAATCAACAACCTTCAAGTCAAAACAAAATCCAAACAAAAGTCCAAATTTGTCCAAGTATTCATCCAACATTTGAACATGGCTTGTCAAAACATTGAATATCTTTGTTTCAAAATTCATGTCACTTTAGGCTAGGTTTTGCATAGTCCAACTTAGGTCCTAGGGCATGTCAAATAAAGTCAAATATTGCCATCTCTGTTCATTTTAGTCCTTTTCATTGCAAGCGTCCTCATTTTGCACTTAGGCTCAAAATCATTTCCCTAAGTTTGCATTTCATTGTCATATCCAAGCTAGATTTCCATTCAGGTGACATTAATGCATTATCCTTGTCATATCATATCCTTAGATCATTTTCATGTCATATCCTAAGTCATTGTCATAATCATTTCCTTCTTGCATTTAGTCTCAAAAATTTGGTTTGTCAAACTTAAAAAATCAAAACTTTGGATGATACCCTAAGTTGTTGTTAGGGAGTCTTGGCCTTGTCTAAAATTTGTCCTTTCATTAATATCATTTTTGTCAAACCTAGCTTAGTATCCAAAAATATAGGTGAGACATTGTCAATTTGTCCTATTGTCATTTGGTCCTTTGTCCTTTAAGGTCTTGACTTCATTTCAATTTCCCAAGGTCGTGTCTTTAGATTTGCATTTCAAAAGTTTGTCTCCAAAAATTCAAAAGGTACAAAAACATTAAGTTGCATTGTCATCCTTTTAGGTTGCATTTGTTAGTCACATTAGTTGCATTGCATAGTGACATGTTTGTTGAAAGGAGGTCTCAACCTTCTTACGAAGCCATGTCATCACAATTGAGAAATCAATCATGTCAATCCAATCTCTACATGTCTCAGAACTTGGATCAAACTTATCATGATGATGTAAATGTCCAAATACAAAAACTAGAGGAGAAACTAGCTCGAGAAAAGGAGATTTTGGAACAAAAAGTTAAAAACATTGAGAAGAATAGATCACAAATGTCCAAAATGTTTCAAAAATTTCCAGGTCGAAATCCAAATATTGAGCCAATTGATGTAAGATCTCTTATCGAACAATCAAACATACCAGATCTCCTCTCACAAATAGAGATGATGAAACAATTTCAATAAAAGAGACAACAACATTATGTGCCCTCACAACAAGAACAAGGTGTTTACTATCAATCAGATTTTCAACCATCACAACCAATTGTTCAACAGTTCAAACATTTCCAACAAACACAACCAATGGTCTGATTTCAACAATATGTCCAACCAACTATACAATGTCCACAAATAGTTCAACCAATGGTGGAATATCAACAAGTTCAATCAACATATCAATGTCAACAACTACAATCACAAATTCAAAAACAAAACTTGCAACATGCACGAAGCCAAATTTTGAACATGTCAAACCAATTTGATCAACATCTAGTTTGAAATCAAAACATGACATCAGACCAGAACCAACTCCTTTCCAAACAAGTTCAAATTCTAGATACAACTATGTCAAAACCTCGAAAGAAAGGTGGCCTTATTGCAAGGATCTTAAGGAAATTACCAAGTGAGTTCTTTGAGGAAGATCAAGATAATACACTTATTTCTAGCAATGCCTCATCCCCCCACAAACAAATTGACTCTCCAATGGCATCTATCCCTACACCTTTAGAAGTTTCACAAGAACCTTCCATATTGTCCTCATCAAACAATACACCCAAGGATGAAATTATCCAAGGGCTATCCATAATTGATTACCAAGATAATCCAATTCATGATGCACATCCTTGTCATGTTTCAGAAATACTAGACCCAATGCCACCATACTTTATTGCCATTACTTGTTTTAGAGGACCCCATTCGAAGTCCCTCTTCCTCATGTTCAAGCATTAATTCCTTGCCAGAATCCATCACAAATGTTTAAAGTACATTTCCTTCATCCCAAAACATTGATTCCTTGTCAGAATACCCCATGCATATTCAAAGTCCGACCCCATGTCAAGAGGGTAATTTAGAGCACAAAGAAACACGTCTTGAAACAGATCAAGATCAAGATCCTGAAACCTTATCATCCCATCCAATTGTTGACCAGGATCCCATTTCCCCAGACACTCGCAATGATTCCATTATTCCTATCCATTATATCCAAGAACACAATATCCTTTCAAATCCCATTGACATTCCACTTCCAAAGAAAGATCAAGATATTCCTTCCATCCTTTCCGATGATCCCATTGAAAGTCAACATAAAAGCACCTTTAAAGAGGAATCCAATGATCTTCCTCCTTGTCAAGATCAAAGTATCCTTCCAAATTCATTTCCAACACAAGACCCTATCATTCCTTCAGATCCTCCACAAGATCCACTTGTTCCTCCATCTCCACATCCTAATCCCGCATATCCACTCCAAGATCTCATTTCTTTTGATGATCTCGTTATTCCCCCCATTCTATCTCCTGACGAGCCTATCATTGATCCATGTCCACCACACAATCCTAGTTTCCCTCGTGATCCTGATCCCCCTAGTGATCCTGATACCCCTCATGATTCTAACATGTTGGTGCAAGATGTTCATGAACCCCCTATATGCACAATGGGCTCTTCCACTTTGGTCCATTCCGATCCACTTAATGATCTCATTATTTATCTCATGTCATGTCCGCCTAATAATGGACTTGCATCTTCCTCTAAAAGCACAAAGTATCCTACATGTCAAAATATTCATAAAGGCAAAGGGGTAGACCTTCACAAGAAAGAACTCCTCAATATGAAAGAAAATGTTAAGGGTTATGTCTACACAACTCACTCTCAAGAAGTTGGTATCCCTCCATCAAAATCAAAACATACACCTTCCCCATCATACTTTCCATCCATCTTAGGTCCTTATATTCCTTCATCCTCTATGCAAGGTCAGAAAAGGCACACATCCTTGAGTAAATTTCATCAATCCAAAAGAAGTCCATTTCATTCATATCCATCCATGCATTCCTTTCCCCCTCCAAGCAATTTGGATGCCAAGTATAAACGTCATAAGTCTAGCAATCCACATGTATTCAAGGATCAACATGTCCAATATAATCAACATGTCAAAACAAAGACAAATATGATCCAAAAAGAAAAGGAAAAATCCAAAAGGTCACAAAGGCCCATTTCTCAAAAACAAAAGTTAAAATCTATATGGGTTCCTAAATCCCTTGTGTTGGCAATGCACTCCAAGGAACCACAAAAGCATGAAAAATCAAAAACCATGTGGATCCCTAAGCGGCTCCTTGAAGCACAAAAGCCTAAAGAAACATCCAAATTGGCATCCAAAGTTGCTATTCCTCCATCCAACCCTCTCAAATTTGTTCCTCCATCATCTTCTTCATCCATTTTGGGCCCTTATGTCCCAAAATCCCAAGCTATTCCTCCATCCAAATCTCACAATCTGAGATCCATTTTTCCTCCATCAATCCACCACCCGTCAAGTTGTGTTCCAATGTTGATCTTGCCTTCATTTTCATCGAGTGAAGCCCAATTATTCCAATACCCTATCCATTATCCAATGCATATTTTCCATCCTTTGATCCCTTTGATCCCATCCTTTGCATAAATCCTTGCCTTAATTTCATCTCTTTTTCCATGTCCTTATCCTACCAACATCTTTGAGCATAATTTTAAAGGTCATGGTCCATTTTTTTTCAAGGCTACTATCCAAACAAAAAGATGTTTGGGTCCTTCTTCCATCCCCTATCATGTGTCCATTTTTGACTAAAATGTCAAAATCCAAAAAAAAAAAGGTGAGAAAAAAGAAAAAGAAAAAAAAAAAGTAAAGCAAAAATAATTCGTCCACTGGTGAAAACCTAGCAAACAGGCACCTTGGGCAAGTACCGTGATGAAAACCTGGCAAACAAGCATCATGCGTAATCTATGAAATTCTTGCATACCATACTTGGGGACAGGTTTTATCCTATCATATCCTTTTGTCCTTCATTGTTCCATTATCCTATCGAACCCCTGTCATTACCCTTCATATCCTATTGTCCCTCATGTCTAGTTTCCCTTTCCACCTTTGATCTTGACAAGGCTGAGGATCATCATGAGAATCATACATCTTGTTTGTAGCTTTTAGTCCATCATAGCTTTTGGTCTTTATCCATTTGCTTATTATAACCTTTCATCCATATTCCCTAGCTTATTGCAACTTTCTGCCACTATCCCTTAGCCTACCCCGACCTTCAGTTCATGTCCCTTATCCATTCTTGGTCTTGCTTATCCTATCCATATCTTATCTCTATCCATACACTCTTTTTCATTCCTTGATCTTGATCTAACATAAGGATGTAAAATTTAAACATAGTTTCAAAAACCTCTTGACATGTCCCTCATGCCATGTTCCTGCTTTACATTGTCATATCCAGTCTCTTGTCCCATCACACAATAGCCCTTGAAAATTGCATCCGTATTGTCTCCATGATAAAAGGCCTTTGTCTTCCCTCTATCCACCAACATTTCAAAAAGCCTATTTATTCACCTATCATATTCCTTGCCTTGCTAGACACTAGGGGCAAAATCATAAAAATTGAAAAATGTCCTGAAATAATCAAAAAAATTGAAAAAAAATCATAAAATGTCCTAAAAAAAAATCATATAATGTCCTGAAAAAATCCCTAAAAATCAAATAATGTCCTGAAAAAAATCCCTAAAAAGTCAAATAAAGTCCTGAAAAACGAACAAAAAAATTGTAAAAAACTCTAAATTCCTACAAAGTGAAAAACATCAAAATCCAAAAACAATTTCTTTGGCATTTTGCATTTTGTCAATAAATGGTCCCCTTTGTGCATAGACAGATCATTGAGCATACATCCAATGACAATCAATCAAACATTGCGCTTTAATGAAATCATGCATTAACAGATGAACTGTTCGACCAAGCAAGCATTCAACCTAATCATAGTTGTCACATCAATCCAAATAGCATCAACATTACCATTGGTCCTTGTCAATATTATCATGGGTCTTATATAGGGTGTGGTATACTCAAAACTAGACTGTGTCCCATCTTCGACGGGGTACCGCATTCCTTGAAACCAGACAACATGATCATTCTTGTTTTCCACTTTTGACAATGACGATCAAACTGTTTGTTTGACTTGGTTGAATTTGTGTGTCGTATCTTTTTACTGATTTATCTTTGGCTTCGATCATGTTCCTATGTTGCTCGATGATGTCACTGAGTGATTTAGAGTGACTAGGATGGTTCATGGTCCCTTTCCTTTTTTTGTTGTGTTTGTTGTTTGTGGAGTGTTTGTCACAAACTGGGGCAACTATATCATTGGGTGTCTGTGATAAGTACGTTCGCTTTGTGAACACCGCACATACCTTGACCCTTGATGTATGCACCCTAGGATGCTTCACTCATTCCTTGTGTGTGATGTGTCCATCTTTTGCAAAAGGGTTGCGTTCCAGCTCTGGCCTTCAATGCCATGATCCTCTGCATCCGCTTTGCTACAATAAATAAAGGTTCTCACCTACTTATGTGCATTTGTGAAAGCAAGTTTTCCTTCATCTCTAACTGTCCTCTGTCTAATTTCTTCTTACTAACATTTCTTCAGTCAGTCTTGCGCTTGTGCAACATCAAGTTATGCTTGTGTACCTTACACAGGCGCAAAACATCATTACACAGGCACAGAACGAGCCCACACAAGTGTAGATCTGCATTTTTCTCTCCCTTGTGGGCCTTGCAATGTCCTACAATCAAGCAAAATTCATGAAATTGAACATATGGGTTTTTGAGCCACATACTGCTGCTCCCGCATCATCCGGTCATCTGTAGGTGCGTACACATTCCCCAAGGTGATCTGCCACTGGAATGTTCACCATCTCTCTGCAAGGGTCCTTTTTCCTGAGCAACAACTCCTCCACTTTGGCTAGTGCAAATGAACTCTTTTCCTTTTCCTTGTCTCCTATATAGATCTTTGTTAGTACCTAGATGGACATGCATGCTCTCCATCTTATGATGGTCGCGGTCTTTTGTGCCTTCCACTACTTGTCCTTTGTGCATCTCACCTTTGATTTTTGATCCGTTTGAACCTATTGTCTTCTGTCATTCTTATCAATCACTTGGCCTCTTTTCTGGATTTTTCCAGCCAATTCCTCGAGGGGGCATGCATATGTTATTGTTATTGTCTGGGGCATTTTCATTATTGTTCTTTGAAACAACGCTTAGAATTGCATTGTCTCAAAGAGGGGCAAAATGTAGACATCTAAAAATGGTCAACGCTTGTGGAGTCATACTTTAACATTTGCGTATTGCCTTATTTTAGGGTTCTTATGTCGCATTAACATTTCTTCTATGTTGCGCACTTGGTCTTTATCATTTGTGAGCATTGAGTCCTTCTTCTGAATTCCTCATTTTTCTCACTTTCGAATTAGGTCTTGGCGATAGCAATCTTCAATCATGATTTTGGTCGATCTTATCCTATCGCATCATGGTGCGTGCTCATTTATCATCATTTTGGACATCGTCAATCCTAATCGATGATAGAATTAGGATTTTGTCCTCTTGTCAATCTTTCAATCATCTTTAGCTTGTTAGTAATCATTTGCGATTATCAACTTGTCAATCTCATCATTTTGAAATCGATTCATCATCGATCTTTGTCCTTGTCAATCTTGTCATTTTGTGATCGATTCGTCATCGATCCTTGTCCTTTTCAATCATGTCTATTTGGATCGATTAGTCATTGTTCCTCATCAATTGGTACCTATCAATTTGATCTCCTTGTCAATCTTGGTCAATTTGTCATTGATTTTTGTCAACCAATCTCAATCATTTATCAACATTGGTCCTTTGTCAATCAGAATCATGATCGAACCTACATTAATTTCGTGTTGTCTTGACCTAATTCCTTGTCCTCTTATTTCTAGGGTTTTATGATTTTTTCATTTAATCCTTTTCTTCTTCTTTGTGGGTTAAATAAATCTATTTATTTAGTCCTAGGTCTCTTTCATGAATTAATTAATGGATGAAAACCTATTAATTAATTCACCGAATTTCTATTTCTCCTATTTTCTTTAATTTTTCTAATATTTCCCCTAATTTCATTCCCTCATTTTCTCCTATGTTTATGCTTCCATTTGTTGCAATCATGGAGGCTATTTTCTCTCTTCCCTTTTATCATGGGAATGGCATTTCAATCTTGTCATAATTTGTCATAATTTGTCATACATCTTGCATAGCAACTTGTCATACATTTGTCATAATTTTGCCATTCTTGATTTGAATTTCCTTTCAAATCTCTTCATGCTAATCTTTTCCTCTCTCCAATTTGTCTATAAATTGGATGATTTTCTTCAATGAAAGAGGAGAATCAATCACATTTTTGAGTAACCTTATGCTACGAATTTCATCTCTCAACAACTTGCTTTCCACTTGCATCTTGCACTTGTAGGTGAGATCCACATCAAATTTGAAGGTGAAAGAAGAACAATGGAGCCACATGAAGGAGATATCTACGTCGGTTTGCTTCAATTTCATTTGATTTGAATATCTTGTCTTTATGTCTTCATTGATTGGATTGGGATTACTTTCATAGCAGCTTTAGGTTTTGTGGTTGTCCTAATTGCTATTGTTTTGATGATTTTCAATTTCCTGATCTACAATGATATATCCATCATCCTTGAGGTAGCAAATTTCCTCCACTACACTTTTGTACTAAGGGGAATGAGGACCAACAACACATATCATTTATGTAGGATTGATCTCATATGAGGGAACCAAAATATTATCCACCAAGTACTCATAACTAGTCTCATTTTGAGGCATGCCAATCAAAGAAGCAATAGTATCAATGACATCAAAAACTCGATTATTATCACTTGGAATCTGCTCAAAGACTATCTATGCGAAGTATTGTTTGAAATCATCCACCATTTTCTTGTATGGCATTAATTTTTCATCTTTAGTCTGGTAGTCATCATTTTCTTAATGAATCACAAGTTGAGAGTCCCCAAACACATGAAGTTCCTAGATTTTCCACTAAACTACGATTCGTAGACCTATTGTTAATGCTTCATATTTTTCTATGTTGTTTGTGCAAGAGAATGATAATGAACATGACTTAGGAATGGAATCCCCTTGAGGTGTGATAAAGATAATACCAGCTCTTGCGCCATGTTGCATGTAAGAACCATGTAAATATAGTTGTCAAGGCTTTGAATTTGTCACCATGAAGACAAATTCATTTGAGAATTTTGAAACAATGAGAGTGTTATCGGTCATAGGTGCATCTACTAGCTGATCTGCAATCACTTGTCCCTTTATGGATTTTTTGTTGATGTATTCATTATTAAACTTAGTCAACATCATGACCCATTTAACTAGTCTCCATGTAAGTGTTGATTTGTTGAGAAGGTATTTGAGTGGATCTATTCTTGCAATGAGATTTGCCTTGTGAGTTAGAATGTAATGATGCAATTTATGTGAAGAAAAAACCATGTCAAGACATACATACTCAATTGAAGTGTAATTAAGATTTGTAGCATTCTAAAATTGCACCCTTTGTAATTTCGACCACATTTGGGTCTTCACCTTAGTGTTTGCACCCCTCGGCCCAATTGAAGACTTGATTATGCTCTTTCACATCACACATGGCATCTAAACTCAAATTTCACCTCACATAGCACCTTGTGCCTGCCCCAAAATAGGGCAAGACCATGGCGCCACACCATGGTCCTCCCTAAATTAGGCCCAATTTGACCCCTTGGTCCTATTTCAAAATTGAGCAGGATTTTCTTCTCTGTGTTGGCTCATGTCAGAAAATTAGCCAATTTCATCGATAGACAAGTATATAAAAAGGATTTCCCCTCTCACTTGACATACACACACATGATATCAAGCATACATGAGATCAAGCATTCAAACATTCAAGCAATTGAGCATCACCAGTCTTCTTTTAGCTTAGAAGCAATAGTAAAGTCAAGTTTCAAGCATTGAAGGAGACATTATTCATCCTATTTTGTTGAAGACTTCTAAACCTTTATTCCATGTGAAGGCAAGTAAAACTTCACAAGGAGGTATCATAATTCAATTTTCAATCATAATTCAACATCTCCCTCAAAAGGAGACCCTTTCCTTTCAGTCATTTTTATTAAATTTATTTAAATTTCATGGTTAATTCCAAATCTGAGGTTTGACCTAAGGCAAACCCCTATTCCCAACACATTTCCCTTTCTTTCTATGTGCATGAAACAAGTACAAAGATTTAGTCTTTATATTAGGCTTCATTCACAACGATGAATCATTTCCCTTTGGTGTGTGAAAATTTTGGAGGACCTTTGTGATGCGCCACGGTCCCAACAAATTTTTAGCAAGTTTTGGAAGCAAGTCTGATTCGACTTACATTACTTAATTCCTGGTGCACATGAAATCTTGTTACTGTAGCTCACTGTTTTCATGCTTTTACCTTCATTTTTTAGCATTTTACCTAATTTCAACACTTCAACTAATAAAAGAGGAAACTCCCCTTCAATCAAAATTCACTTATCATTTAGTCTTGGTCTTATTCATGACTACATCTACTAAATTCCCCATCTCTTTTGAATGTAAAGGCCCTAAGGAAAAAATATCTCTAGTGGTCTTTATCCCTTGAATGAAACCCTAGGGAATCATTTTTTGCCTTCACATTTTGGTAAACTCAACATTTCCTATGTTGGATTTTGATTTTTGTTTTCAGATCTGATTTTTTATGCAATTTACAATTCAAATTTTCATTTACAATTTTGATTTCCATGCAAATTTTGAAAATTTAGAGGTTAATTCCACTAAAACTCTAATTTTTAATTTCAAAGTTGAACTTTGATTTGCATAATTTGGGTTAATTATTTTAGATCTGAGTGTTATTCAATTTCAAAATTCAAATTTTCACTTGCAAGTCAAATTTCATGTTTAATTTTAAAATTAAGTGGTTAATTGCAAAAACCCTAATTTTCATTTTTTTTGAAAAAATTGGACTTGTGGGTAGTTTAAATTTTGAATTTATCATTTTAGTGTGGCTTCAAATTCAAATTATCAATCTTGGATCAAATCTCAAATTTTAAAATTAACTGGTTAACTAAAAAAGACCTAATTTTTAAATTTAAATTAATCTTGTGCAAAATTTCAACATTACATCTAATTTTCAAATTTTCAAAATTAAGTGGTTCCTTTTACAAGACCCTAATTTTAAATTTGAATCCCTTGTGCATAATTTTAAAATTAAATTTTTAAAATTAAGAGGTTATTTTATAGAGCCCTATTTTAAATTTAAATTTATTTGTGGGTTGCATGATTTCTCACAATTATTTCTATCTTCTAAATAAATTTGCTTATTTAATTGAGTAATCATATTTTCTAAATTTTTTGCATTATTCAATTTGTTTTGCAAGTTTCAAGGTTAGTTTCAAATTTCAAAATTCCAAACTTTCGTCCCTTGGTGCATGATTTTTACTACTATTAGTAGTCCAACCTATAATATCCCCATGAGAAGTTGTAGAATTAAGGCTTCCTAAGGTTTAATTACCAAGGAGATGGAGCCTAATTTGGATAACTTATTCCATGAGGATGTTGGTGATTCTAGCAATCCTTTAAATGTTCCAATTTATCCTCATTCTTTAGATAATTTGCATTATGTGGATGAATCACTAACTAGGGTTTTCGTTGACCAATTGGAGAAGATTGACAATCAATTTGAAAATCTTCAACAATGGATGAGTCAACAATACCCAAAAAATGAAGCTCTCTCATTGATTGAAGGATTAAAAAGAATGGTTCAAAGTGATAAACTTGGTGTTGATATCTTTCATTGTATTTCTCATATTGTTGATTCTAATATTATGCCTATGAAGAGTTGTGCTGAAGTTCTTGGTTATACATAACCTCCTAGTCAAGTTAATCACTCCATTCCCTTGACTGCCTGTTGAAGGGTGTTTTGACACACTCACCAACAATTAGGTAATTTATGTGAACACTCACCACCTCTCCTGAAAAATCAATAAGTTTTGGGAAACTAACTACTCCAAGGTCTCTATAGTCGGGTCTCGACGGTGATGGGTAGATCAATGGTTGATGCAATTGTACCTGTCAAGGGGCTTGCTGGTTGAAACAAATTCCAATAACTTCCAATAATAATTTTTTTTTTTGTATTTTATGATTTAGATTCTCTTTTGAAATAAACTGCAAAAGATAGATCAGGGAAACAAGAAAATAACAATGAAACCAATAAAATAACAACTTAATGAACTATGCAATTAGCACCCTGCAATCCAAAAATCATCAATATCATTCAAACCAACATTCAATAACGGACCTCCAATAAACATGCAAAGTCATGCAACCTCACAAATTCATGGAAAGAATACCACCATAATATCATTCTATCACATTAATTCGCATACACCACTTACGTGCACAATATGATTCATAAAGCAATAAATCATAAGACCAAAATAAGTTGTTGATTTCAAACAATAGACATTACCAGATTGCAAAGAACAAATTCATAGCACATACACAGATTAGATAATCTATAAGTTTCTTCTTGTAGTAACTCCAAAGAATGTATCACAAAACTACTCAAATTCATAACAATAATCTAAAATCTCTAAGTGGGCCTCAAATCATCAATTTGTGGACCCTTACAATGAATCAAAAATGTTAATTTATAGAGTTTCTTGCCCTACTTTATAGGAAATAAATCTATCTAATTTAAGGACTAAAAAGAAAGGAGTCATAGTTGACATGCAAGTCTCTGCCTAGAACTCCAGTTAACTATTACAAAACTGCGACTGTGTGAGCATTACAAATATGGTGTTGCATGAACACTTCATAATCACGCAAAAATACAAGTATCTTCCTTGAACTCCAGTAAACTACTACAAAACTGCGATTGGGTGAGCATTACGAAAAGAGTGATGCATGAGACAACACTTCGTAATAATGAAAAAATGCAAGTCGCCACCTGTGAACTCCACTTAACTGCTATGAAAATGTGACTGGGTGAGAATTACGAAAAAGGTATTGCATGAGCCAACACTTTATAATCATGCAAAAATGCAAGTCACTACCTGTGAACTCCACTTGACTATTACTAAATTGTGACTAGGTGAGCATTAAAAAAATGGTGCTACATGAACCAACACTTTGTAATCATGCAAAACTTGCTCAATAATCAAAGTATGTGCTAGAGTAGTAGTTGAAGTCTCAGTGTAGTGGTGGTGATGGTAATATAGCATGCAAAACTAGTATTATAAAATGATGGGAGATGCAATCGACATGCAAGTCGCTACCTGTGAACTCCGCTTAACTGTTACGTAACTGTGACTGGGTGAGCATTACGAAAATGGTGATGCATGAACCAACACTTTGTAATCATGCAAAACTAATGCCCAAAAAGCAAGTGTGACATCCAATATTATTTGAAGCTATAGTGGTTGTGATAGTGGCACTTCTCCAACATGCAATTTTCTTTTTCTAACTGCATGTTTGTCGTTAATTCCTCTTGTAGTTCTAGTAGTTTTTGATGAAACATTCTATGGAAGTGGTTGTTGGGTCAGAAATATACTCCATTCTGAATTTAAAAAACTTTGAGCACCTCCTTTGTACTCTCTAGTCTTCTTTCAGGATGAGGTGGAAGGTTCCATAAGTCTAGTTCAACTGTTACAAAACTAGTGCTCACTGCCCACTTCCATAATGGTACTCCAGAGGTAGGTATTTTATAACATGCAAAACAAGATACACAATCAACTTCATCATATTAGCAAAATCATTAGGGACTCTGAAATTTAGGGATTCTAGGGTTCTACTTAACTATTACAAAACTAGCACTCACCGCTCACTTTTGGAACAGTGCTCCAAAGGCAAGCATTTCATAATTTCAGGATTCTGGGGTTCCGGGGTTCATTATTGATGATTTCAATATTTTGGGTTTCCAGGGTCCATTATTGAGGATTTCAGGATTCTGAGGTTCTACTTAACTATTACGAAACTAGTGCTCACCACTCACTTTCATGATAGTGCTCCAAAGGCAACCATTTCGTAATTTTAGGAATCTAGGGTTTTGGGGTTCATTTTTGAGGATTTCAAGAATCCGAGAAACAAGGCCAACAACCTATGGATCAATAAAAGTTGATTTTATTGAAAGCATGAAATCTAACTCTAAACCCTAAACTATGAAAATAGGAAACATGAAAAAAATGAGAAAACAAGGACAAGGAAATGAAAGATCAACCTAGGAAAGGAAGGACAAAAGAAACACAAACAAGCAATGATAGGATGACAACAACAACCAACGAGAAGACACACAATGAAGATGAAGACACACAAGCAACAAGCTTAGAACCTCAGGGACCCAAGTTTCCAAAAAAAAGGACAGAATAACAACCTGGGAGTTTAGGAATCCAAACTTTCAGGGCGAAAACCAAAAGACGAACAAACACTTTAGGACTCTAGGAACCCAAAGTGATGCTCTGAAATGACACAAAGCAAACTTGGGAGTTCAGGAACCCAAACTTCCAAACAAGAAAATAGAAACGCGACCCAGAACTTCAAAAACCCAAACTTTTGGGGCTACACAAACAAACAAATGAGACAACAATGAACTCGAGAACTCGAGGACCTAGTTTCCCCAACAAAGAAACAAAAACAAGAAAACAACCCACCTCAAGAACTTGGGAACCCGGGTTTTGAGGTGAACAAAACAAAAGCTAAAAAGAAATGGAAAAACTAACATAAAAAGACAAAAGAGGGGACCCGTATTTTCATAAAAATGAAAATGATGGGACTAGATATGCAGGGCATAACAAATGGTGACTATCTGGGAAAAATGACGCTAGGAATTTTAGAACTTCAGAATCTTTGGTCTAACTTGACGCCTAAGGCTACTATCATTGAAAACAATGCATAAGAGAGAAAAGATGAGTGAACTAATGAAGAAGCAACCAAATCTAGAACTGAACAAGATCAACTCTTAAGTGTATGCGCATGATTAATTACTCCATCATTCTCAATAATGAAGATAAACAAAGGAAATTGGGCCCAAGCTACGTAGGTGAATTTAATCAACGTGTTTCGTGCAAGGTCATCCTAGGCATAACTTTGCTGTTAGCTAGGCATCCATAGCCTCAACAGAGGTACCTCTGGCTCCCATCAAGTAGCGCCCCACTACCAGCTAGACATTCATAGCCCCGATGGAGATTACTTGAAACACCCAAATTTAGTTAATGCAAGTGAATCATTTCTTTTCTCTTTCTTTCTTCTCTTTTCTTTTTTCTTTTTAGATCATTTTTCACATCAAAGAATATATAGAAGGAATATTTCTTCGTAACCTAAAAGCAACTTTCAAACATTGAAGTCCGATTACTGGGTTGGGAGCCATGGTGGACAATGTGAAACATCCTGACTTCATATTTTTCACTTGGAAACAAGTTCATCTAACATCTTATAAAAAAAATTGATGTAACTTAGTCTGATGGTAGTGTTGAGTAATCAGGTTAGCCTTCTCCAATTGAGAGTCAAAAAATCAAATCATAATCAAACCATTATATATCACTTTGGACAAATCTTGACAAAGATTTCAAAATTAACCAAACAATAATGAAGTTGTAAAGAGAAAAGAGTCAAAGTCTCTCAATATCTTCCCAAGTTGTTATACGAAGAACATCTCTTCCTTAGAATCCTAGAAAATAAAAACAACAAAATGAACAAAACAAATAAACCAAAACACAAGAAATAAAAGAAGACACAACACTGACAAACAAGAAGACCGGAAGATAGGAAAGACCAAACAACAAGGAAAAGCAACGAAAACAAAAAGAAAACTAAACTAATCCTACCTAGCTAGCCTAAACTAATACTAAGACGACTTAAGACTCAATCTTAACAAGATGGGACAACAAAAAAATTGACCATTTTTTGATTGATTTTTCATTATGTTCAACAGTAACAACTTAGTTGGCCAAGTCCTAAGTCTAGCAAATTTTAGAAATGTCAAGTTTTAACATTTTCAATTCATTTTGTGAGCACAAAACTTTAAATATCAATAATTGTGGGTTTTCATTATGACCGTGATCTACCCACAAACATGTTGGTATTCCCCCCACCTCATATTCAAATATAAAGTAATCAACACATGGAGGGAAAAGGAAGGAAGCCACCTGATTTGATTGTGTTGTAGGTGCATTCTCTCGCATAGTGACTTCATCATTATGAGGTCCCAGCTCGAGGGGCAACTTGTATTCCCACTCAGGTTCATACATGTCAAGAGAAACACCATCCATTAGTAATGTGATATGTTGTTCATCAACATTAACTTTAACTTTCCATACATCATTATCATGAAGACCAACACCAAGCAGTGAATTGGGATACTTAACTTCTAGTGGACTATTTACTTCAAACCCCTCTTCTAGTAAGTCAAAATATTTAAGTTCATCATTCTCCAGATTATTAAAATCAGAATGTTTACCTTCAGTGTTACCTACCATGGCAATCTCCCAATCCATTACAAAGTCTAGACAACTTACCTCAGAATGTGATTCCAAAGGATGAATCCTACATGAATCACATGTTGCAAAATCTAACATGTTGCATGAGCAGCTATGACTACTCATCTCTATGACCAATTCAGACACGAGATTCATCGTCCTTTCCATTTCTTCTACTGAGGTAGGCTGCATGCTATCTTTTCCTTGCAAAGTTTGAAACTCCTCTTCATGATGTACAACATCAATTCCTTACACAATATCATCAACATTAGCAATTTCATTACCAAGGTTATGAATAACTGATGTATAAATTTTTTTTCTTGAAAGCTCATTAGAATGTGTGAAATCAAATGATGACTTCCCTATTTTATGTTGTTGGTATTGGTGAAGCACTTCCATTTCTGACTGTTTCTCTTGCATACACTTTTCACTTCATTGCACTCCTTCAACTTGGAACATATCACAAACACTTTGTTGCAATAAGAGACCAGTCTCATGTATGTATGCGTTTTCATTTTTGTTTTTCATAACTTCCAACTTTCTCTCATGATTAACACAAACCTGATCTAAACATTCATCAAAAAGTTTTTGGCAAGTTTGAATGTGGCTTTGAGTTATTTCTATGTTTGTATCAAAAGTCTCAATGTCCAAGTCATTGTCATGAACAAGGAAGAGGTCTTCCACTAATTCGTCCAAGAATATATTACATTCTTTTCAACCAAATCAGTACTTGTACATTCCAATGAGCAACTCATACCATTCTTGGTCATGAAAACATCCTCAAGCACATCACCTTTGTCCAAACAAAGTCAACTTATTATTATTGTTCACAATCACTTCCAAATCTTCTCTAGTATCACATTCCTTGCTTACAAAATCCATAACAAGATCAACATTATCAACCTCTAAACATGAAAGATTATCATTCACGACTTTGTCCAAGAAATCATCCATTATTGAATCATCTTCTTTACAAATTGAATCCACACCCAAATTAAGTTCAACCTCATCATCTGGGACTAATTCAATACTCATTTTATCAGGAGAAGAAGAGTCAACCATTAACATACCAGCTTTGTCTTTGCTTGTAGTTATTTCTCCATCATGCTGGTCTTTGCCAATAAACTCCCTATGAGGGTCTGGTTGTGAGTCTTATTGAGATATGTATGATAAAAATTTCTCTATGATTTCATTTGTAAGGTCCCAATGGTCTTCCACTAGAGTGAATACTTTGGTGAATTTGATTTCCTCCTTCAAGTATAAGTCCATTCTCTCAAGGAAAACAAAACAACTAGCTTCACAATGCTTGTTTGTGAGGTGTATTCTACAGCCATATAATAATTCAATGTCAACCACACACTTGGAAAAACCCATTTCTTTCAGATATCGATTCAAGCTACTATGTGCAAATAGAATGTCTTCTAAGGAATACAAACTTTTCTCAACTTTGTTTTGTGATTGCTTACTATGGAAATTATGTTGAGAATGAACAGGAAACTTTTTACTTGTTGATTCTCCATTGTAACAATGTTGGGACAGTGTTGTCAAAATTTAAAAACCATTGGGACTACCATTCCTTACTCTAATCACATCAATATTAATCATCAACTCGACTTCTTTATTCAATAAATCTGAACACTAATCAACATTGGTTTTACATGGTAAATTCAATTCAACATCTCTCTCATGTTCATTGATAGAGGAAGGCATAAACACCACCTTAACAACTTCATCCGTACTTGTCATAAGTTCTCCACCATGCTGGCTTTCATCAAGCAAATTGCCTTCATGAGTGAATGGTTGTGAATCCTCTTGTGCCTTAAATAGTAGGAGTTGTTCTCTCAACTCATTTTTCAACTCGAGGTCCCAATGATCTTCCAGGGGAGTGAATACATCCTCAAGTTTAATCATGTGTTTAAAATATCTATCCAATCTCTCATGGAAAATACAATAATTAATCTCATAATGTTTGTTTGTGCAGTGTATTCTAAATCCATCTACCCATGCAAAATCCTCCAAAGACTTAGAGACACCCAACTCTCTCAATCTTTCATCTAAATATTTATGCGTAGGTGTAGTATCCAACCATAAACCAAAATTCTGCACACTTTCATCATGTTGTTGATCATCATGGAATTCACCTTGAAAATGCATAAAAAACCTTCCACTTGTTGATTCTTCATTGCAAAAGTGTTGGGGCAATGTTGTGGCAACTTCAACTTCTCCCAAATCTTTTCCAAAAGTGGTAGTTGAATCACCTCCAAATCTGATTTTTTGTTTGTAAACAGAATTTGCAACCACTTTTTCTTTATTTTCAAGCAACCAATTCATGTGGAATTATTGATCACTGAATTTTGTAGCTACAACTTTATTATAATTTGTTGTTCTTCCTCTTGAATCATGACCAAAGAAAGAAGTTACAGACAAAAAAACTTCATTAGCAGGTGTACTATTTTCATTCACATTTGATAGTTGCATTTGGTGATTATAGTTTGACTGATCTATTGCGTTATTTGAAGTCAAAGTGGGCAGATTTGGGACATTATAGTTTTTGAATGCTTGGTGTTGGATAGGCATGGTGTGTTCCTAAGCACAAGTTTGTACATATAAACAACCCCCTAACACAATTTTATTAAAATGGTAAAAATTATTATCCACAACGTCATACCCAGATTGTGCTAAGATTAAGGCTATTCCAAGTACCTGATGTGCATCTTTGACTTCACCAAAACTTTTAATATTTTTTGCAAATATATTACCAATACCCCAAAAGTAATGACCTTTCAAAAATCTTGCATCTATTAATTTGCCTGTAGATTCAATTGTTTGATACATAAGCAATAATCTATGATTGAATTGAGAAATTGATTCACCAGATACTCTTTTCACACTTGAAAATTGAATTAGTGCATCTTTCGCTCTTGTGAAAGGGTTGAATTGACTTAAGAAAAGGAATTCAAATTCATGTCATGACAAAATCAAGCTAGGAGAATTTTTTTTATACCATTGTGATGTTGAACCTTGAAGAGTTTGAACAAACAAGTTGCAAGCAACATCCTCTGGTGTTCTTTGAAGGGAAAAAACTTGATGTTTACAAAGATTTACATAGTTTGAAGCACTTTGTCTATTTTTCAGGAAAGAACATGGGAAGCCCATTATATGCATGATGAGGAATTGAATGAACAATCCCGGGTATGCACAATGGACTGCCCATTGGAATTAAACTTTCCCAAGGTCTAACTCGCTCTAACTTAAGAAAATAATTTAGAAATCATTAGCGGCCCTCCTTCTAGCACCAATTTCTATTGACGGGTGTTTTGACACACTCACCAACAGTCAGGTAGTTTATGTGAACACTCACCACCTCTCTTGAAAAGCAATAAGTTTTGGGAAACTAACTACCCCAAGGTCTCTATAGTCGGGTCTCGATGGTGATGGGTAGCTCAATGGTTGATGTGGTTATACCTGTCAAGGGGCCTGTTGGTTGAAACAAATTCCAATAACTTCCAATAATAAAACTTTTATTTGTATTTTATAATTTAGATTCTCTTTCGAAATAAACTGAAAAGATAAATTAGGGAAACAAGAAAATAACAATGAAACCAATACAATAACAACTTAATGAACTATGCAATTAGCACCCTGCAATCCAAAAATCATCAATATCATTCAAAGCAACATTCATTAACGAACCTCCAATAAAAATGCAAAGTCATGCAACCTCAAAAATTCATGGAAGAATATCACCACAATATTGTTCTATCACATTAATTCTCATACACCACTTACGTGCGTAATATGATTCATAAAGAAATAAAACATAAGACCAAAATAAGTTGTTGATTTCAAACAATAGACTGCAAAGAACTAATTCATAACACATACACATATATCAAACAATCTATAAGCTGCCTCTTGTATTAACTCCAAAGAACGTATCACAAAACTACTCAAATTCATAACAATAATCTAAAATCTCTAAGTGGGCCTCAAATCATCAATTTGTGGACCCTTACAATGAATCAAAAATATTAATTTATAGAGTTTCTTGCCCTACTTTCTAGGTAATAAATCTATCTAAATTAAGCACTAAAAAGAAAGGAGTCATAGTTGACATGCAAGTCTCTACCTTTAACTCTAGTTAACTATTACAAACCTGTGATTGGGCAAGCATTATGAAAACAGTGCTGCATGAGCCAAAACTTCATCATCATGCAAAAATAAAAGTCTTTGCCTTGAACTCCAGTTAACTACTACAAAACAGCGACTAGGTGAGCATTACAAAAAGTGTTGCATGAGCCAACACTTCGTAATCATGCAAAAATGCAAGGTGTTACCTATGAACTCCACTTGACTATTATGAAACTGTGATTGGGTGAGCTTTATGAAAATAGTGCTGCATGAGCCAACACTTCATAATCATGCAAAAATGCAAGTTGCTACTTGTGAACTCGACTTAACTATTATGAAAATGGTGTTGCATGCACCAACACTTTGTAATCATGCAAAACTTTCTCAATAATCAAGGTACGTGCTGGAGCAGCAGTTGAAGTCTCAATGTAGTGGTGGTGATGGTAATCCAGCATGCAAAACTAGCATTACAAAATGGTGGGAGATGCAATCGACATGCAAGTCACTACCTGTGAACTCCACTTAACTGTTACAAAACTATGACTGGGTGAGCATTATGAAAATGGTGTTGAATGAACCAACACTTCATAATCATACAAAACTAATGCCCAAAAAGCAAGTGTGACATCTAGTATCAGTTGAAGCTATAGTGGTTGTGATGGTGGCACTTCTCCAACATGCATTTTTCTTTTTCTAATTGCATGTTTGTCATTCATTCCTCTTGTAGTTCTGGTAGTTGCTGATGAAACATTCTATGGAAGTGGCTGGTGGGTCAGCAATATACTCCATTCTGAATTTAAAAAACTCTGAGCACCTCCTCTGTACTCTCTAGTCTTTTTTCGGGATGAGGTGGAAGGTTCCATAAGTCTAATTCAACTGTTATGAAACTAGTGCATTGCCCACTTCCATAACGGTGCTCCATAGGTAGGTATTTCATAACATGCAAAACAAGATAAATAATCAACTTCATCATATTAGCAAAATCATAAGGGACTGAAATTTTTGGATTCCGGGGTTCTACTTAACTATTACGAAACTAGTGCTCATCGCTCACTTCCGTGACAGCTCTCCAAAGGCAAGCATTTTGTAATTTTAGGATTCTAGGGTTTCGGGGTTCATTATTGATGATTTTGAGATTTTGGGGTTTCGGGGTCCATTATTGAGGATTTTGGGGTTTCGGGGTTCTGGGGTTCTACTTAACTGTTATGAAACTAGCGTTCACTGCTCACTTTCGCGACAATGCTTTAGAGGCAAGCATTTCATAATTTTAGGATTCTGTGGTTCATTTTTGAGGATTTCAGGAATCCAAGAAACAAGGCCAACAACCTACAGATCGATAAAAGTCAATTTTATTGAAAACATGAAATCTAACTCTAAACCCTAAACTATGAAAATAGGAAACACGAAAAAAATGAGAAAACAAGGACAAGGAAACGAAATATCAACCCAAAAAAGGAAGGATGGAATAAACATGAACAAGTAATGATAGGATGATAACAACGACCAAGAAGAAGACACACAAGTGACAAGATCATAACCTAAGGGATCCAAGTTTCCGAAAAATAGATAAAAAAACAACCCGAGAGTTCAGGAATCCAAAATTTCGGGGCAAAAACCAAAAGATGAACAAACACTTTGGGAATCCAGGAACTATTCTGAAGTGATGCTCTGAAATGACACAAAGCGAACTTGAGAGTTCGGGAACCCGAACTTCTGAACAAGAAAAAAGAAACATGACCTAGAACTTCGGAAACCCAAACTTCCAGGGCTACACAAACAACAAACTCAAGAACATGGGGATCCAGATTCCTAAACAAAGAAACAAAAACAAGAAAATAACCCACCTCAGGAACTCGGGAACCTGGGTTTCAAGGTGAACAAAACAAAAGCTAAAAAGAAAAGGAAAAAACTAACAGAAAAAGACAAAAGAGGGGACCCGTATTTTCATAAAAATGAAAATGATGGGACTAGATATGCAGGGCATAACACTACCCCTATGGCTGGTGTTACTACATTTACATCCAAGATCATGGCTAATTCTACTCAAAATGTCATACCTACAAGTTTTAATCAAGGGGGCAACTCCTCTAATCTTAATTCTTTCATCCCTCCTCAAGTGATTCTTCCATTTGTTACCCAATTCTCTCCAATACCTACTTACATTAGTGTTCCACCTCCTTATTATCAACCCACACCTTCCTATAACAATATCCCTCCTTATTCTCAACCCCCACCTTCATACAACAACATCACCCCTCCTTCTCAATCTAACATGTCCAATTTTAATCCTTCTACGAAAGATACAATCAATTCTCTAGCCCAAACAATGTCCTCCTTACAACAACAAATTGCTTCTATGAATCAATATAAGTATAGCATTCCCACATTTGATGTAGCGAGCCCATTATCCAATGACATTGTTCGAGTTGTCCCTCCTAAACATGTAGAAGTCCCTCAATTGGAACTTTATAATGGAAAAGGTGACCCTTTAACTTGATGGCTTGATGATGATTGTAATAGATGACTTCATGTGTTGTCATTGATGGCACATGTATACACACACATATGATCACATTGTCTTAGTCATCTTAGTTAAGACAAACTGGTATTACTCCTAAAAAGTCTTTGTATTGCAACTGGTATTGGATCTTTAGTTTAAGATGGTTTAGAGGGTGTCAAACTAGTATATTTAGACAACCGGTATATGCAAGAATGGCTTGACACCAGCTTGGAGATACAACAAAGACCATCAAAGAATAAAATGAAGGACAATCAATTTATGTGTTGAATGAGGTTAACTCTTAACTAGTATCAGTGTTCCAACCAATATTCATTGATTGTATGATGAGTTATCACCAACCGTGATGAGTTATCCCTAACTGATAGATTTGGTGGAAATCTATGAAAAGTTATGTTAGATTGTTTAGATACACTGCACCTAGGAAATTGTGATATGATTCCTGAGCCAACATGAAATCTAATGTCTATATAATTTATGATGAACTATTTTTATGATGCGGGATAGAAGTGTTAAGTTGTTGAGGGCATTGCAGAATATGTTGGTGATGCAGTTTTGAGTGAGCAGAAGAGGATCTATTCAAGAAAGTTGTGCTCCTTCTAGATCACACTACCTATTGTTTGCTAATCACTACAACAGTCAAATCCCCTAACCGAGTAGGCTCTAACAAGATTCAATGTACAAATCCTTTAACAAGGTGACCCATTAGTTTGTATTCTGAAATCCTCTACCAAGGTTACTCCTAACAGGGTACTACCTTTAACAGGGTATAGCTCCTAACAGAGATTTGGGATCTTTAACAAGATTTGCTCCTAGTAGAGCACTTTTGTAGACCTTAACTGGTCATTTAACTATTACTATAGATTGTTAACTTGTGAGTCCCATCTCACCATGGTTTTTCCCATTTGGGTTTTCCACGTATAAACACTTGTGTTATGGTGTGGATGTTTTACTTGTTGTGGATGCTTTAATATCATTTTGGATTGCATGCATAGTGTTTAGTAAACTTGTTAAGTATCTCTACTGGTCAGTGATTAAAGTGGTATTTTTTTGTTGTCACTGATTCACCCCCCCTCTCAGTGCTTTATAGGTCTATCATAACTCATATGAAAAAATTTCAAATGGTGTAGTGACTTTTCTAATGACCAAATATTGTTGACTAATTTTTTTACTAGAACATTAAGGGATAAAGCTTTGCAATGGTATTGTTCTTTTCCTCCTTATTCTATTACTTCTTTTCAATAATTGGCTAATGCTTTTATTCAACAATTTCACAATAACATGGTCCTAAGATCACTTTGACTGATTTGATGCATTATAATGTTAAAGAAAAAGTGACTGATTTTATTGGTAGATATAAGCATTTGTATTCTCAAATTTCTTTTCCTGTGATTGATCAAGATATTCAAAGAATTTTAATTTCTAATTTGCAAAAATATATTAGGGATAAACTTCTCTTTTTTGAGTTTACTTCATTTACGCAGTTGTGTGCAGTACTTCACAACTATCATCTTACCGTGAAAATTGGAACAATCATCCTCTTCAATGTCTCCAAGTGATAAAGGTGAAAGTTCTCAACAACCTTTTGTGAATTTCAAGCTGAATAAGGGATTCATCAAATTCAATGACAACAACAACACTCAAGTAGTAGCCACAACAGGTGTGCCTCCTTTATCAAAGTATTTTAGAAAAGAATTTACTCCTCTTAATGAATATTTGCATAGTATCATGACAGAGTTGTTACAACAGAATGTGTTGAAGCTTCCCCCTATTAAACCAATTGACACAACTAAGCCTTTTCCAGCTTCTTATGATGCCAAAGCCTTTTTCCAATACCATCATCAACCTAGTCATGACATTGTAAAGTGTTACTCCTTGAGAAGTAAGATTCAAGATTTGATTAATAATATTATTATTTATATGGCTAGAGTGAATGATAAAGGAAACAAATCTATTTCTCCTCCTAACCAAAATCTTCAAATCTTCACTGATCCTTTATTGTCCCATTCTGCTAATGTGATTGGAACTGAAAAATGTGCCTATTCTCCTAAATTAGTTGGCCTTGAATCTAGCAATGTGGTGAACCTTATTGATAAAATGAACCACCTAAGGACTTGTGCATTACATTTTATCCTAGTGAGACCTTGAAAGCACCTGATGGACCTCTATATATTGCTTCAAAGATCAAGTGCATGCCCTCATGAGGGATTCTTATTGATCCTGATTGTATGGTTAATGTTATCACTGAATAATTTATCTATACCTTGCAATTGCATCAAGTGAAATATGATAAATCTAATGTGATATTTAAATTCTATGATGGTTTCTCTTGTCCCACTATTGGTTCTATTACACTTCCTATTCAGGTTAGCACTAAATGCTTCAATGTTGTCTTTGTTATCATTCCTACATCCAATCAATTTCATGTGAAGTTGGGACATCCTTGGCTCTCTTCCATGAAAGTGATTGCTTCTATTGTTCATAAGTGTTTTAAATTTCCTCATAGCATGTATCGACCTAAAATGAGGCATGGAGATGTTTGTCTTGATTATTTTTGGTCCAAACAATTCCAACCTCTTCAACCTAGAAGTGATGTTCTTTTTAAATCTTATCAAAAGTGAAAAAATGAGATGATTTTATCCTTGAGTAAACCTAGAAATCCAACACTTAGTCTTCCCTCAACTAATCACCATATACCTCTTCTTGACGATAAGATTGTTCTTCCTCCTAAGGAAAGAAATAAAGTTCTTCCCAAAGATAAATAAATCCCTTCTCATGAGACTATATTTTCCCCTAAGGAAAGCGATATTATTTTATCTAAGGAAGAATCCATTCTTTCTCCTAAGAATGAGTTTATTCTTCCTCCCAAAGGTAGAAAATCTCTTCCTCCTAAGCATCAACCTAAGAATAAACATATCATTCCTCCTAAGACTAAACCTATTCCTCCTCCTCTTGATGGAATTGGTCTCCTTCCTACACCTCCTATTCCTCCTCTATATGGTGTAGTTCCACCTCCTATTGTTCAACCTAAAAGACCTCAACCCATTTATCCTTCCTTAAAAGAAGAAAAAGATCCTATACTAGTTTAACCTACACCTTCACAACCTTCCTCTAAAACTAAATGAAACCATTGTGCGAGAGAACATCGCAGGAGATGTCGTGCGAGAGTTTGTGAACTTTCTTCCCAAACATTCTTCTCCTAAGACACTAACATGATATAATTCCCTTTGATCAAACTTCTCCTAAATAAGTGGTTCAACCTAATTCTCCAAGATGCAAAATGCTTAAGACAAATTATGGTTCAATTTCTATTCCTATTAGAGCCCCTATTTTAATTAATCTTGATGAAGAAATAGGTGAGAATATTGTTAATAATGAAAATGTTGATCCTAGTATTTTTGATGATGAATATGGATATTTTGATGTTGACAATTATTTATCTGATAAATTTTCAAAAGCATTAATCCTAGCTCCTAGTAATGAAAAAAGTGATCCATCATTAGAGCATGGTCCTTGTTTGGAAATTGTGATAGCTCCATCTCCCATGCTTAATGTGTCTCCTCTTGCATATTGTCCACCTTCCCAAAATAATGATGATAAAGATCGGAAGGTGGATAAGGTGCTTGATCAGCTTTATTAGCATCGTATATTCTCTCTCCCTCTCTTCTCTTGCTTGTTTGTGACATTCTTCTATTCATCTTATTTCTTCTATTTGTTATCCCTCGTGTTGTCTACTTGAGGGTGATGCAAAGCATTGAGATCTCTTTTGGTCTCTCCCATGTTGACTCAAAAGACACATGTGCCCTTCTTCCAAGGTAGTTTCCTTTCTTTGGGGAATGAGGATAATTCTATGCATATACATATACATGATATACATGAGTTATCATAAAAAAGCATACTGACCCCAAGGATACGTGAAACCACCTTGTGTTTTGTGTTTTGTGATCATTATCCTTTAATTTTTCTCTTCTTGGGGGATAAATCATTGTGATAACATGCTTATCTTCTTGGGATGTATCCTACCTTAAAGCAATTTCCCCGATAAGGCGTGCACAATCACTTTAACGTGGGGGCATACACTCCGCTCAATGGATGTCTCTCTTGATACTAAAGTTACTTAGCAAACTTTTCCTTTTGTTTTCTAATTTTTTGTATTTTTCTTTTCATGAATCATAGTAAGAGAACCTTTGTAGTTTGTATTCATGGTTCTCTCTCTTTCTATACCTTTCACAATGTCCCTTTTATCTTGTTATCGAAGTTGTAAGATCCTAAAGTCCACTAGGGGCTTCGTGTATCTTGCCTCCTTGATGACTTGGTGAAAGTTTTCAATCTGAACCCTTTGTATGTTACTGAGAGTATGATTGACTTCATAATCCTACTAAAGTGAGGGCTAAATGCAACGTCCTAAAATTGCGTCCTTTGCAATTTTGACCGCATTTGGGTCTTCACCTTAGTTTTTGCACCCCTTTGCCCGATTGAAGACCTGATTATGTTCTTGCACATCAAAAATGGAATCTAAACTCAAATTGGACCTCACCTAGCACCTTGTACCTACCCCAAAATAGGGTAGGACCATGACGCCACACCATGGTCCCCCCTAAATTGGACCCAATTTGACCCCTTGGTCCTATTTCAAAATTGAGTGGGATTTCCCTCTTTGTGTTGGCTCATGTCGAAACATTAGCCAATTTCACTGATGGGAAAGTATATAAAGAGGAAATCTCCTCTCACTTGACATACACACATAGGATATAAAGCATACATGAGATCAAGTATTCAAGAATTCAAGCAATTGAGCATCATCAGTCTTCTTTTAGCTTAGGAGCAACAATAAAGTCAAGTTTCAAGCATTGAAGGAGACATTATTCATCCTATTTTTCTTAAGACTTCTAAACCCTAATTCCATGTGGAGGCAAGCAAAACTTCACAAGGAGGTATCATAATTCAATTTTCAATCATAATTCAGCATCTCCCTCAAAAGGAGATCCTTTTCTTTTAGTCATTTCAATTACATTTATTTCAATTTCATGTTTAATTTCAAAACTGAGGTTTGACCTAAGGCAAACCCCTATTCCAAACACATGTCCTTTTCTTTTTGTGTGGAAGAAATAGGTATAGAGTTGTACTCTTTAGATTAGGCTTCATTCACAATGATGAATCATCTCCCTTTGGTGCGTGAAAAGTTCGTAGGTGTTGGAAAGAGACACTGTGCAGGTCATCCGGTGTTGTCATTGATGGCAACCAAAGTCAGATATTCCATCCATAGTATGTGATTTGATCCTACCAGAAGTCGCAATGAAGATTTGGTTAAGTCCAGTGAGTTACAACAATGCATTCAATAGAATGTTGTATTTTGGTAATCATTTCATTTCGATTGAATATTTTGTGTTGCAGAGATAGAGGGAGATAGTTAGATGTCTGGAGTATCTTATTCTAGAATCTTATCCTTTAGTGATGATTTCCGTGTGAGTTGGAAGATCTGATGTACAGGTTTTTGGGTTGAATAGTATGGTATGGACATATTGGATAGTTGATCATTGTGTAGAATTGGTGGAGTAATTTTGGTGATTTTTATTGTGATCAAGGATGTTTAGCCAACATTTGGGAAGCGTTTGGACAATTCCTTTTGGTTTGCATATGCATTGGAGTTCGGATTGAGTTGACTATGTATGTATGTTTCATTATATATTATGTGTTCTTGAAGCCAACATGTACAAGACCTAAATTTCATGTTGTAGATATGTGAGACCGATGGATATGATCAATTTTATATATTGGGGTGTGTGTGGAATTTTTTTTTGATTGATTGTGTGTAGTTTCACCTAAACAAGTGAAGGATTTATGCTCCAAAATATTGAAGAACAGTGGAACAGAGAAGTGTAGTAGAGTAGGGTGTGATTAAGTGTTTTGTGCTTAACTAGAACTATACTTTGGAATTTGTAGATGTTGTTTCATAGTTTAGACACTCCAATTATCTTCTATAAAGGATATTGTAAGATAGTGAGTCTTCCTAGGGTTGTAGCCCTTTATATTTGAGCAGTGAGCTCTAGGCAGTGTTCCTGAATGCATGTGCATTCCCAATATAATATATTTTATACTTCTACAGAGTATATTTATATTGTGGGTCTCATCCCCACCATGATTTTTCCCTTGACCGAGTTTTCCATGTATAAAATCTTGTTGTTATGGTGTTGTTACTGATTACTTTGTCTTTCTGCATCTTTCATTTGTTCAAATTCATTAAGTGGTTGAGAGAACAAGTTAATAAAGTTAAAAATTGTAGAACACTGATTCACCCCCCCCCCCCCCCTCTTAGTGTTCCTTGATTCCAAAAATTGGTATTAGATCCTAGTCCCTCAGAAGAAGCCTAACAACTTGAGGAGGATCTGGGAAGGTAAATCAATGGATTCAGGTAGTCTTCAACATCATCTTATTATGGCACTTGAGGATCTTGATCAATCCCAAGCTGAGGTCTGGCAAATGAAAGAGAATCTTAAGGATGCTGAGAACTTCATCTAGTCATTGAAATATTGGTTGAACAAGTCAAGAGAGAAGAGAAAGAAACTTATTAATAAGCTAATGAAGAAAGAAATCCAAAGCATTGATGACCAAGTCCTGAAGGAAAAGACAGAAGAGTGTGAAAAACTTGCTAGAAATAATGCAATCTAGAAGAATGAGATGAAACATATTGTGATGAAACTGACAAAGGAGATTGAGGAAAGGAAGAAGAATGAGGAGAATCTTGCTCAGTTATTAAAAGATAAATCTGATGAATATTGCTGCAAACTTGATTGTGAGAATGGCCAACTAAAGCTTGACCTACAGGAATCCAGACAACATGAGGAAGTGCTTGGAAAGTAGATCCTTCTTAGATATGATCTTAAAGTTGTAAATGACTACAAGGAGAAGTTCAGGATTAGTTCAACTAAACTTAATGAGATTCTTGAAAGTCAAAAGAGTGAAGATGACAAGTGAGGACTTGGATTTGAGAAAGGTGAAAGCTCTGAATCTGGTCAAAGCAATCCTAAGTCTCAACATCAGAAGAACAAAGATAAAAGGTCTTCGACAAGGAAACCTAATGCTCATAAGTTTAATGGTAATTGTTTTGTTTGCAATAAATTTGGTCATATGGCTAGTCAATGCAAAAATATAATGAATCAGAATGGTTCATCTTTCTCTAATTAGTGTTTTAAATGTAACAAGTATGGACATAAGTCAAATGAATGCAAAAGTATGATGAATAAATTTTCAAATAGGAGGAATGTCAGATTTTATGCATGTGGTAGGTTTGGACATGTTTCTAATCAGTGTAGATCAAGAGGAAATCAAGGGAATTTTAGGCCTAGACAAGGAAATGTGTTGTGCTACAATTGCAACAAATCCGGTCACATTGAAAGATACTATAGAAGAAAAAATATGAATAGGAACAATCCAACCTACAAGAATAAGAATGTGAAGGTAGATGAAAAAGGGAAAGAAAAAGTGGAGGAGATCAAAGATCAGATGAAGAAGACATGGGTTAAGAAGAGTGATTCAGATGCAGGAAATGGATCCGCACCTGAATTTGGTGATAGAAATTCCTCTGGGAATTGAATTAAGGCCTCCAGCCTAGAGGGGTTATCATTAAAATCTTATACACCCCCTGTAGTAGATGATAATTGAATCCAACAGGTTGGTAGAATTTGTGATAGGGTATTGTAGATGATGTAAGATGATCTCTGGAAGAATCTGAGCAATAATGAAGGTCTGTAGATGATTCTTTGTGAGTTTTCCATAAAAGATGAGTATCTAGAAGGTTAGGGCTAAACGCATTTACTGCACCTTAAAAGTTAGATAAGTGAACAATAAAAAGTCATTTTTTCATTGATTTTTCAATTTTCATTTGAGAGAAGAAGAAGAAGAGAGTGCTCTGCAAGAAGATTATCCAAGAGACCAGAGTGTGAAAATGATTTCCCAAGAAAAAACCTAATCCAACAATTGAGGTATTTATCGGCTAAAATTTTCAAGTTATAAATTTTCTGAAATGGTTGCTTCTGGTATGACAACACCTCTTATTATAGATATTATTGAGAGAGCTTGACCAGATTTTAAGAAACACCCATTTATTTCTATGGAAGTGTTGGATGTTGCTGAGAAGTTTGCTAGAATGATGTGTTGTCATTGATATCAACATATTCTTCTGTGTATTCCAATGTTGGAGTCAGATTGGATGAGTTGGTTTGGTTAGTGTGTTGTAGATGGGCTATTGCAGTTTAATGAGTTTTGAGATAATTATCTCTAATTGATTCAATATAAGTTTCAGTGGTTTGTATGGTGATTTGATCAAGTTGAGAGATTTTGTATTGAGGTTGGTTATTCAGTTGTTCATGTTATTCAATATTATGTATTCTGCTCTGTATTGCTCTGGAATTGCAATAACTTGCTTTGCAGATTTGGTAGTGTTTGGGATATTCATATGTGTCCTAAATTTAGATGGTTCGCGATTTGAAATTTCACAAGTGAATCTTTCAGTTTTACAGTCAGTTCACTGTGTGTTCTTGAGGTTTGGTATAATGATGATGAATATTCTAGTAAAAGGTGATGTTGCAGTTATTTATATAGTGATTCATGTTTCTTGTGGATGTTTCTAGATTGTGTTCTATTTGTGTTGATGATCTGCATTAATCATTGTGCATTTTATTGATCATTTTTTTGATTCGGTGGTGTTTTTCATGTTATGCGATATTCATGATGATTGTAGCATGAAGTAGATGTTGGAGGCGTAATTATTGGAGATGTTTCTAGCATGCAGTGTTGGTTTAGGTCCATAGTATGTCTTAGTCGACATTGTTTTGGTCTGCATGTATTATTCTAGAGTGTGAGATTATTGTTTTGTAGTTTGTATTGAGGTTTTATCCGACCTTAAAATATAGGTTGATGATTTGTATAAATATAGGTAATATTAATATAAGAGATGTATCTGCATGTGTGAATATCAATTTGATCTTTCAATAGAAGATGAGAAGTATAAAGAAGTGTGAAGAAGTGTGAAAGAGAAGAGTTTGTGTAATATGCTTATGTATATGGTGAAAATGGATAGCAAATAACAACAATATTGAAAGACTAAAATGGATTCAACCACCAAACCCTAGCCTAACAATGAACAAAGATCCACCATAACATATGAAGATAACCTAAGACAATGTAAAATAACTCAAAAATCACAAAGATTATACCATCACATGTCCACTAGGGTTTTGATCTCCATTCTTCCTATCTCCATTGATCTTGCTTGATATACTTGCTCTCAGATTTTTTGTATGCACAAGAGCTCAACAAAGAACGGAATGTGGTTGCAAGTAGAATTGTAGTCTAGTCAATTGATCAAGTAGTTAGGGTTTTACAATGAAGAAAGTATCTCCTTAAATAGAAGACACAATAAGAAATGGAGGGTTAAGATTGAGAGGTGTAAAAAGAGAGGTCGGCTAGGATTAGAGGGTAGGTATAAGAAATACCAAAATAATGAAAGAGGTAGGTAGTGTAAGAAATAAGAGATGAATGACATGTGTCATGTGTAGAAAAAGATAATGAATTAATTAAATAAATAAAGATTTATTTAATTAATAGAAGAAGTAGGATAATTAAATAAATAAAATATTTATTTAATTTAGGAAAGGGATAATTTAAATAAATAAATGTATTTATTTAAATGAGAAATAAGGCTAGAAGAAGATAAATGAATTAATTAAATAAATAAAAATTTATTTAATTAATAGAAGAATTAGGCTTAGATAATTAAATAAATAAAATATTTATTTAATTAGACATGACAAATTTAGGTGTCTACATTTTGCCCCTCTTTGAGACAATGCGGCTTGTCGCGTTGTTTCAAAGAAGATAAGATGAACTGATACAGAGTTGCCCCAATATGGGAATAATATGCCCCCTCGAGAGATTGGATGAAAAAGTCTGGAAAGAGTGCAGACAATCTCTCGATAAGAAAGACGGGATAGAATGGACTGATTGGATAATGTGACAAAGTCACAGGATGAAGAATACTGACTCGGGAAATGAAGGCCAGGGCTAGGGTAGGCTATAAGATAGACCACGGGCAAAAGACATCCTCATTGTCATCCACACCCTTAGAAGATCACAGTGCAGAGCGAGAAAAGAGCAGCAACAGTTAGCAGCGATGGCATTCATTCATAGATTCGACCGTGTCCGCCGATTCCAGCGACCAGCCGATGCAGGAGAGCCGGTAAGTACCCGAAAACCTCCTCGTACTTTCACGCATTTCGAGTTTTGTCATAAATGCATGTTTAGGAGCAATAAATGCGCTAGGAATAGGATATTTAAAAAGTGCAAAAACGCGCAACCGCGTCTGTGTCAGCGCCAGGTGCGTCTGTGTCCAACAGGCGCGTCTGTGTCGGGTCCAGGCGCGTCTGTGCCTGGAACCGCGTTTGTGTTGAATGCGGACGCGTTTGAGAAATGTAGCAGCGTCTGTGCTTTATAGGAACGTTTATGTCATGTAGGGACGTCTGTGTTCCCTGGTCGCGTTTGTGTCTGGCATAGGCACGTTTGTGTTCAGAAAGCGCGTCTGTGTAGCAGAAGCGCGTTTGGGCAGTCTATAAGCGCGTTTATGAGTTAAAAGTGCGTGTGTGTTGTAAAAGTGCGTTTGTGTGTTTAAATGCATGGTTTTAGTTTTTTAGGTCAAATCGGCAGTTCTGTGATGAAAATACGCTGTCGATTGGATAAGCTGCTGAGAGGATACACTCAAGCAGGTCCTCTAGAAAGATTAGGATAGATCCAGGCACTTTGTGATGAACAGGGAGCACCAAGATAGGCAGCACTTTGTGATGAACAGGGAGTGCGAATGTGAGTGACACCTTGTGATGAACAGGGAATGTCACACACGTAGTACTTTGTGATGAACAGGGAGCACTACTTAGGGTAGATAGCAACACTTTGTGATGAACAGTGAGTGTCACTAGGATAGATAACCAGATGCATTTAGGTAGCCAGTAGCATTTTGTGATAAACAGTGAATGCCACGATAACTGACATGATTGAGTTGCTTGACTGCAGGAGTATTTGCCGATGCTGGAGTCACGGGAGAGATTCCCATCGACTCAGAGACTGCGACCAGAGTTGTCGATCCAGGACATGATTTCCATTGAGGAGATGGGTCTCACACATATGCTCTATGTGCCCGAGTTTCGGGCAAACATGGGGTTGCTGACTGCGTTGGCCGAGAGATGGCACTCAGAGACATGCACGTTTCACCTGCCGATGGGTGAGATGATAGTGACATTAGAGGATGTATATAGGATTCTGCATGTTCCTATTGATGGAGAGTTGATTCCCTATGACCGTGACGGTGACAGGGAGGCATTGAGACAGGTTTTTCAGGATCCTGAGGTGGAGATGCGAGTAGGTCATGTAGCCTGGGACACCATGACTGCCACAGGATTAGCATTGCCGGCAGTTGTTGGGGGAGTTATCAGTGGATATCTGTGTCCAGACAGGGCCACACGAGGATTGGCAGTGGGCTGGGGAGGGGCCTTGGAGACGCTGATGGCAGAGCACACTAGGTATGCATGGGGGCCATGTGTCCTAGCACATTTGTATTATGAGCTGCATCAGTTTGTATACCACGGATCAGTGGGTTTGGGCTGCGGCGTGACTCTCTTACAGGTGTGGGCCTATGAGCACCTTCCCATCACACGACCCATTCATTTCAGAGGCAGAGGACAGGGACAGAGTTTTGTGCACCTGTATGACATGATCACATCCCAGCCTCGGATTGGGAGATTAGAGCATTGGAGGCGAGTCATTGATGAAATTGACATGGTGATCTGGAGGCCGTACCTGGGGTGCGAGGAGTGGGAGGACGATGCCTTGGAGCTACCATATGTGTTTAGGAGTAGGTATCTGATGGGGCAGATGCCCTATATTCTAGAGAGGCAGCTGGTAGACAGGGTGTGCAGGCAGTTCGGGCGGATTCAGCGGATGCCACGAGGCTCGGGCATGTATGCCCGGACGGTCAGAGATCAGGTGCAGTTTGGCCCACTGTTATCATATGATCAGGCAGTGACACAGTTAGCTGAGATGATGCCGATGCCATGGGACATGTGGCCAGAGGTAGATGATGCAGGGATGGACGCAGAGTACTCTGCGTACTGGGCAGAGCATCCATTTCCTAGATTGACAGATCCAGCAGAGCCAGTGGATGGAGAGGGTGGAGGAGAGGATGATGATGGAGGAGGGGATGGAGGTAGGGGCCGACGGAGGCGGAGGGGAGTGGTGGGAGAGAGGCGGGTGACACCTCGGAGGGAGGGAGGACAGGAGAGAGCAGCTCCAGTGGTGAGAGGACGGGGTGGACTGCCCCTACAGGTGCCAGCAGCATAGGGTCCCAGAGAGGGACAGAGACAGGTGCAGCCAGAGGGACAGAGACAGGTACAGCCACAGGTACCTATACAGGCACAGGGACAGGTGCAGGCAGAGGTTGAGGGACAAGCACCTGTAGAGGAGGAGCCACAGGCAGAGGCAGAGAGCGGAGACTCTGAGGAGGATGAGGTGGTGAGGCTGCGGGAGATCTGCCAGGGCCAGGCAGATGAGATTGAGGATTTGGTTCGAGAGAGGAATCACCTCAGGATCAGGGTCTGAGACATAGAGCGGGAGAGGGATCAGGCCATCCAGAGATACACAGAGGCCGAGACAGCTCTGAGGGCAGGTAGGCGGGCAGCAGAGGATGCAGGGGCAGGCTACGCATATGTTTTGCGAGCCGGAGAGGAGATCGCCTACTGGAGGGATCTATACTATGTAGCCGTGCCAGCAGATCAGCGGGCTAGGAGCTTCCATAGATCGTTGCGCACAGCGATGGCTACGGGAGGGAGCCGCAGGAGACAGGCATCCAGCGGTGGGGTCATGGGGCCTCCACCACCACCAGAGAGACAGGGGGATCCAGGGGCGGGTCCATCTATAGCTCAGACTCCGTCGAGGCGAGGCGGCTCCGAGGGAGGGAGTTCCTCATAGCTATAGTGGGCTCCCATTGTATCAGTAGATGTACCATTGTTGTATTGTAGACACCTGCGGGTGATTCTTTTGTAGCCATATGATTCTTTTGACATCATTGTATCATGACACTTTTTGATTATATATGAGAGATGATCCATTTTTGCGGCAGCTATATGCATGTGTACCTTATGTGATGAAATGTTCTTATGTGATGCCTATTTTATGATATGGATGCTTATATGATGTAATGCAATATTTTTTTTGTTCTTTTATGTTGTATATGTAATGCATGATGCAAATGTGAATGTATGTAATGCAAATGAATATGATAATGCAAATGATTATTTACATAATGAAAATGTGAGATGTGCTAACATGTGTTGTATGCAGGATGTGATGCAATTGTGATATCTATATGTACGTATGAAATGCTTATATGTGGTGATGTAGGTGTAACTATATGAAATGCAAATGTTTTTGGTGTGTCATTATACTCAGTCATGTGATAGCGGGCTACGCGGACTCGAGAAGGACAATGGAAGTCAATCAAGAAAGGGGGATGGAAGACAGAAGATATGAATGTGAAAGAGATTCTTGTGCGTTATCATCATTGAGCTTTATTATGGCAGGTAGGTTATGACAATCGAGGCATTTGTTCGGCCCAGAAAGTCATTGTACCTGTTTGCATGGAGATAGGACAATCACAAACAAGGAATGCCCCAGTTCATACTAGACTCACAGTGTCCTCATATCCTTGGACAAGTCATAACATTACTAAAAGACAATCCACAGACAGCAAATGCAAATAGGTGATGATACCCCATCCTCACCTTTCTAGTCAAAGACATCCTGGAGACAGAATCTCTAGTCAAAGACATCCTAGAAAAGCTAAAAGACATGTCACCAAAAGATAAAATCAAAAGAAAACCAAGACTCGACACCAACATCCACTGTAGTCCTCAAGTTTAGTGTCTCTTGTCACTTGTTTAAGTCATGTTTGATTGTGGTCACAATGTTCACTTTCACAAAAGGATAGATAGCACTGAACCATATGTTGTCTGAGTCTGTTGAAAGATTTGATTTTGTTGAAGCTCATTGTTGCTGTCGCGTCTCATCTGAAACTGACTGAATCCATGAAACTGATACTTTATTGCGGAGAAGACGGACCTTTATTGCGAACTGGCAATGCAAATGCTGCTTTATTGCGGATTGTGTGCAGATAGACTGAAGAAAGCTGAAAGAAACTGTACTCCTCGAAACATGTGATGTTCTTAGTTCCACACCCATTACTAGACGTAGGAATTGGCCATAGTCACAGATAGGATCTGATTTATTATGGATGGAAAAGGGAGTGAAAAGGGAGGGTTATGGATGGCTAACCAATCTTAGGTAGATCAATAACAAGCCATGATGGGAATGGGTAAGTTTATTGTGAGTGAATAGGTTGTGAGCGTGTGCAAAGTGAAAGGATGAAAGAGAATCCTGAAGGAGGGAGGAGCAAAGTCCCTACGCATGGCGCTGGTGACCCAGTTTTCACCATGGTACTTGCCCAGGGCGCCACCGAAGTGATTTTCACCGTTGGACGAAATTATTTCTCTTTACTTTTTTCTGGATTTTTCAATTTTTTTGATTTTTTTGTTTTTATAATTTTTTTTGTATTTTTGAACTTTTTTGATTTTTTTTTTTTTTTTTTGTATTTCTGCATTAGGATACTCAAAAAGAGCTTATGTGTAGAACCTGCGAAGGTGCATGCTGTTGATAGGATCCTCCAAGGATTCACCTTCTGTAGTTGAGAGCTGATATGCCCCAGATCCATATGCTGCTGTAATGATGTAAGGACCAAGCCAGTTGGGTTCAAATTTGCCCTTCTTATCTCTGTCTTGCTGATTTTTGGGGTTCTCTCTGAGGACTAAGTCACCTACCTCAAATGTGTGAGGCTTGACCTTGTGATTGTAACTGCGACTCATTCGTTGTTGGTAAGCCTTGAGATGATTAAAAGCAGTGTGTCGTCGTTCCTCCAGCAGTTCTAGTTCTTGTAAGCGAGAGACCCTGTAGTCTTCATCGTTGATTATGCTTCTCAAGGAGACCCGTAAAGAAGGTAGCTCAACCTCAATAGGAAAGATGGCTTCAGTGCCGTAGACAAGTGAGTAGGGTGTAGCTCCTGTAGGTGTGCGGACACTGGTACGGTAGGCCCAAAGTGCGGGATTGAGTTGGACATGCCAGTTACGGCCAGCGTCGTCGACTGTCTTTTTAAGTATTTTGAGAATTGTTTTATTAGACGCCTCAGCTTGGCCATTACCTTGGGGGTAGTATGGTGTGGAGAAACGGTGAGAGATATGGAAGCGCTCACAGAGTTCACGAACATCCTAGTTCTTGAAAGGACGCCCGTTATCGGTGATAATGGAAGTAGGAATCCCGTATCGGCAAATGATATAGTTCAGGATGAAAGTAGCGATTTGTTTCCCAGTAACTTGTGTGAGAGGCACAGCTTCAATCCACTTTGTGAAATACTCTGTGGCTGTGATAATGAATTTATGTCCATTGGAAGAAGGAGGGTGAATCTTGCCTATGAGATCGAGTCCCCACTAACAAAAGGGCCAAGGAGATGCAAGTGGCTGTAGTTCCTGTGCTGGTGCATGTATAAGGTCTCCATGAATTTGACACTTCTTACACTTCTTGACAAACTGATATGCATCTTTTTCCATTGTAGGCCAGTAGTATCCAGTCCTGATGAGTTTCTTGGCCAAGGTAGGACCACTAGTATGCGGACCACATATCCCTTCGTGCACTTCTCGTAACGCAATCTGAGCTTCATCACTCTCTAAACATCTAAGAAGGGTGCCATCTAGACCTCGTCGGTATAGGATATCAGCTAGGATAATGTATCGGGAGGATTGGCGAATGAAAGTGCGGCGTTGGTTGTTCGATAGATCGGGAGGTAAGATATTGTCGCGAAGGTATGTGAATATGGAACCATATAACTGGGATTCAGGACCAACAACACATATCATTTCCGTAGGAGTGATCTCATATGATGGAATCAGCAGGTTGTCAACCAGGAACTCATAGCAGGTCTCATTTTGCGGCAGATCAATGAGCGAAGCAATTGTAGCCATGGCATCAGCAGCACGATTCTGTTCTCTTGGTATCTGCTCAAACTCTATCTTTGCAAAGTGCTATTTCAGATCATCTACCAGTTGTTTGTAAGGCATTAGCTTTTCATCCTTTGTTTGATAATCATCAGTTGCTTGACGGATGACAAGTTGAGAATCCCCAAAAACACGAAGTTCTTGGATCTTCCACTGAACTGCAATTCTTAACCCAGTTGTTAATGCCTCGTATTCCGCTATATTGTTGGTACAAGAAAATGATAAGCGGTATGACTTTGGTATAGAATTGCCTTGGGGAGTTATAAAGAGTACACCCGCTCCTGCCCCATGCTGTGTGTATGAGCCATCAAAGTATAGTTGCCATGGCTTTGCAGGTGATATTGTTAGAATGGACTCATCTGGAAATTCTGACTGTAGAGGAACATCATCTATCATGGGAGCATCTGCCAGTTGATCTGCAATTGCTTGTCCTTTTATGGCTTTTCTGTCCACGTATTCAATGTCGAATTCACTCAAAATCATTACCCACTTGGCCAGTCGCCCAGTAAGTGTAGCTTTGTTGAGCAGATATTTTAGTGGATCAATTCTGGCAATCAACTTGGTCTTGTGAGTAAGCATGTAATGTCGTAATTTTTGTGAAGCAAAGACCACAACGAGACATGCACACTCAATTGGTGTGTAGTTCAGCTCATATCCCACCAATGTGCGACTGATATAGTAGACTGCTTTTTCCTTGCCGTCAGGTATTTGCTATGCTAGGAGTGCCCCCAGCGCTGTTGGAGTAGCTGATATGTAAAGTAGCAATGGTTGATCCGGAATTGGTGGCATCAAAACTGGCGGGTTCAAAAGATAGTCTTTGAGTGCCTGAAAAGCCTGTTGACAGTTCTCATCCCATTTGAATTTGATGTTTTTGTGTAGCAAGTGCTGGAAAGGATTGCACTTATCTGCAAGTTGTGCTATGAATCTTCGTATGGACTGGAGTCTCCCTTGTAAAGACCGAAGTTGACTGATATTCTTGGGTGGCGGCATGTCCAAGATAGCCTTGACTTTTGCTGGATCAGCTTCTATTCCTCTTTTAGACACAATGAATCCTAGGAGCTTCCCGGAGGTTACTCCAAAGACACATTTCTTTGGGTTTAATCTTACCTTGTATTTTTCCAGCCTATCAAAAGCAACTGAAAGTATGTCCAAGTGTGTATTTTTGTCTATTGATTTAACCAAAAGGTCGTCAACATAATCTTCCACCGTTACATGCATGAGATCATGGAAGATAGTAGTCATAGCTCGTTGATACGTGGCACCTGCATTTTTCAGCCCAAAGGGCATGACATTCCAACAGAAGGTTCCCCACGGACAAGTAAATGATGTTTTATGTTGATCTTTAGGTGCAATCCTGATCTGATTATATCCAGAGAATCCGTCCATTAAAGATAACATCTCATGGCCTGCTGTGAGATCAACAATTAAATCAATGTTGGGTAATGGGAAATCGTCCTTTGGACAAGCCTTGTTGATATCCCTGAAGTCTGTACATATTCGGATGCTGCAATCTGGTTTGCTAACAGGTACTAAGTTGGAAATCCATTCAGGATAATCAATTGGGCGTATGAATCCGACATCTAGTAATATCTCCAGCTCTGCCTTAACTAATAATGCCACTTGTGGATGCATTTTCCTCAATTTCTGTTTTACTGGTTTTGCCCCCGGTTTGACTGTTAAATGATGCATTACCAAATCCGGGTCCAGTCCAGGCATATCAGCATAAGACCATGCGAAGTTGGCTTGTCGTTCCTTAAAGAAGCTTATGAACCTTGCTTTCTCGGCCTCTGTCAATGATTGAGCCAAAAATATGTTATGTGGAACCTCTGTCGTACCAATGTTTGTCTTTATAGTCTCCTCTACCAACATGGATGATTTTTCCTCGTATGATGTTGGGAGAATGTCAAGCCTTCCATCTTCGGGCGCCTCAGAGAGGTTTTCACCCTCAGATACGTCCTTTCTTTTTACTTTTTTAGAATCAGATAGCGCCACAGTGTGGTTTTCGCCATAAGACCCTTGTTTTGTTTTTATTTTCACATTTTTGCGACTAGAAGGCCCAACACCCTCACCAAAGTATGCCATGTTATTTAGCTCTATGGCGTATCCTGCTTTATGGTCTCCAAGAGGAAGATCATTGCGAATGCCAAGATAATCGACAATAGCTTCGTCATTTTGAAATGTATCAAGCTGTGCTGGTCCATCCTGATCCCAGTCAATGAGTTGGGGGTGAATGAGGGGAAGGTCTTTAGTGTTTTCAGAGTTCGCAAGGCTAATAGTGAAGATGTGGTTATATTCAGGTATGTCAAGATAGTCATCGAGGTCGTCAATGGAACTCTCCTCATCAGTTTCGATCGTGAGTGAGTCCAAATTATCATCACTAGTAGCACCCTCAGGGACAGGTGTCCTCATCCTATGTGATCTGGACCTAGGGCTTTGAACCAAAGCTTGTACGGGATCCTTATGGGTCGGTTCTTGACCAACTCTGAATTTCTTGTAAAACTCCTCCTCCTCTGTAGGTTCCTCTGGCTCTCTAAACGTCTCGTGGAGCTCATAGTCGCTGGAGGATTTGTCTGAACCCCATTCCCATTCGTTGGAATCTGTAGAATAGTCATCTTCTTGTTGAACTTCAGCCACTTTGACTCACCATATCTGTTTTGTTCTTTTGTTTTTAATCTTGGGATTTAGAAAACCAAGCCCCTTGGAGCGTTCCCTTCTTGTAGTTAGCTCCGGTTGTAAAGGCTCCATGACACCTTCTTTGCGTAGTCCAAGAGGACTCTTTCCATCATACCCGAATCTTTGCAAAATTTTGAAACCTTTGCCATAGTTCTCACAGGGTATTATAATTTGATCATGTGCATCCTCTTCAGCGTCCTTATATAGCATTTTATATAAATTTTCTTCCTCTAGTTCACCCCATTTTTGAAAGACGGTAGGATCCCATTTGAGTAGCATGATGGAGATTTTCTTATTAGGATGTGGCCTCCCATATTCCTTGGGAGAGGTCATGACTTGTCGTAAGAACATTGTTTGATTCAGAGTGTATTCTCCCATGCCTTTGTCTTGAAAATTGGCTCTAAGTTCACCTTGTTTGGATGTCGAGGGCTTTAATGACTCAGGATCAATATATGCTGAAGAAGGAGTAGCCTCACGATTGCTGGGAATGATAATCTCAGTATGTGATCTCAAGTTATTGCAATATATGAATGGATTTGGATCACCATTGACCGTTACCTCGACTCCATTATGAGGAAACTTAATGCATTGATGGTATGTTGATGGGACTGCCCTCATTTCATGAATCCATGGACGTCCTAGCAATATGTTATACGTGAGGTCTAGATCCAGGACTTGACAAACCACGTCCTTTGTGACTGGCCCTATTCTTAGTGGTAAGATGACTGTGCCCTTGGACGAACGCTCTTCATCATCATAAGCCTTAATAGTGATTTGGTTTGTAGAATTTACAGCTTTGTCAGAATATCCCAATTGTCTGATGGTGCTCAATGTACAAATATTAAGACCTGCTCCTCCATCTATCAGGACTCGCTTTATTCGGTGTTTATGTATGAAGGCTTCAATGTGTAGAGGTGCATTATGAGGCTGACTTATGGAGGCGTCATCGGCTTCTGTGAATGTGAGGGAGTGTGGAACAGATAGGTATCCTACCATGGCTTGAAACTGGTCCACGTTTAGATCAGTAGGGACAGCAGTATCTCTCAAGGTTTTGTCAAGGACAGCTTTATGTGCAGGAGATATACGTAAGAGCTCAAGAATAGAGATGAGTGCGGGTGTTTTCCCTAATTGCTCTACAAGATTGTACTCAGGCTTAGTTGACGGAAGATTGGTATTCTTAGTAGAGGTACCTGGCAATGTGATCTTACCTTGACGGGTTGTAACATGACATTCGGAGGTAGATGTGGACGAAGATCCCACACCTTTTAGGACAATTTTAGGTCGCTGAGGAGGATTCTCAGGATTTTTATTTTTGATAGTAATGGTAGAAATATGATTGTCCATTGAGATGTGATTAATAGTGGAATCATAATTGTAAGATGCTCTGGTGTAATTGGCTTGATCATCTGTGACTTTGCCTTTTCCCTTGTCATGTTTTGGGAATGGTTCCTTAAACACCTCATGCTCTTGATTAGATGAATGTCCCTCAATCTCAATATCTCCTCTGTCAATGAGATCTTCTACAATGTTTTTCAATCGATGGCAATTACTTGTCTTATGACCCTTGCTCTTATGAAACTCGCAATATTCATCATCATTCCACCAATTCGATTTTACCTTTGGTTCATATGGAAGAAAATCTGGGACCATGATCACTTTGTTTGCTACAAGCTTTTTGAATACTGATTCAAGTGGTTCTCCAAATGGAGTGTACTTCCTTCGTGGTTTAGCAGTTGTTTGATTGTTCACTTGATTGTCGGTAGAACTTGATCCCGAAAAGACGAACTTTGGTCTCACTATGTTGGCATCAACAACACCATCATTAACTGTGTTCTTGTTCTTGTTCCAAAATTTTGGTTTGTCCTTTCCTTTGAAGTCCTCTTTGTTTTCTTTGAATAGCTTGATAACTCCTTGTTCAATTAAGACCTTTTCTGTTGCTAGGCCCTTTTCAATGACATCCTTAAATGTAGACAAACAAGCTTTTCTGAGATCATAGCCAATAGCCTTGTTAACATTTTGTGTGAACATCTCCACCATTTGTTTTTGCGGGATCTCACAAGAGCATCTGCTAGCTAGGTTTCTCCATCTTTGTAAAAATGATGCGAAAGATTCTCCTTCTTTTTGTTTCGTATTGCACAAGGTAGTAACTGAGACATCTGTTTCAATGTTGTAAGAAAAATGCTGAATGAATGCCTCTGCTAAGTCGCCCCATGACTTAATACCGGGAGGTAATTGAGAAAACCATTCCATAGCTTGATCTCCTAAGCTCTGTGGGAACAACCTCATTAAGTATGTTTCTTCTGCCGCTACCTCAATGCAAGCTGTGAAGAATTGTCTTATGTGTGCCTTGGGGTCTCCTCTCCCTCTATATTTGTCGAATTTTGGTGTCACAAAGTGCGGAGGAAACGGAGGCATTGGAATGCTCTTATCGAAGGGATAAGGGCATATATCTCTCATAGTATATGTGGGTTTTGATGTGCCCATGTCTTCCACTTTCTTTTGTAGATCTCTAATTTGTTGCTCCAAATTGTTTTTGGGAGGAGATGGATTTCTTGTAGCATATCCCATGTTTGAAACACCCATTTGAGGAGGAGCTTGTTGCATGTATGGATGATACTGATCGTAGACATGTCCATATGGAGGTCTATATTGTTGCGACATGTATGGAGCACTTGGCATAATTTCTTGTTGAGGGACCCCATATCTGTTTTGTGTGTATAAACCATATTCAACAGGTCTTTCATTTTCCATTGTGTTGCCCCCAATTTTGGCATGAGGTCTCCTTGTGTCAAAATTTTGAGGAAGTCCTTGAGTATCCATTTGTCTTGGTTGACCCATATCTTGAGCATGTGTTTGAGCATAGGGCCTCCATAATGGTCTTTGAGTGTAAGTATCATATATTTGAGCTTGTGTATGTGGGATCGCTGGTTTCTGAAGCAAAACTGATGGTGACTCCGGCATCATATTATTTGGTCCTCCACTATTAAGTTGAGTTTGTTGTGAAGGTCTACTTTCCATAAGTTGAGATAAGTCAAAATCATGTGGTATTTTAGCTCCACTTTGTGCCATCATGTTTAGGAAATATTGACGATCTCTCCTCATTATCTCTTCAACCAATCTATTGAATTGAGGATCCATTATAGATTCTTGTATGTCTGCTGATAGTATTGAAGAATTGTCAACATTGTCATTGTGTGTAGCATTATTGTTTATAGCGTTTGCGCTTTCCACATTAGGATTGTGTCTATAAACATTCATGTCTGGTAATGTAGTGTGCTCAAGATTGTAGAAGACATCATTGTCATACTCATAAGAACTCATGTTTACGGATTCTTGAGCTTCTTTGACTATTCTCCTAGATTTTTGAAGACGGGTTTCAACCATGAACTAGGTGTTTGGCAATATGTGAGAAACTAGATGAAAAATGAAAAGAGTATGGAAGACCAAGAGTTGTATGGAGTGTAAATGAATCTTGAGGTGTACTTGCAATGTCCAAAGTGTAAGACCAAGTATGTAAGTAGTAGAGTAGGTGTGACTTCCAAAGAGATGATCATTTCTCTTGATGAGGTAAGCTGACCTTGACTCTAAGTAAGACCAAATGAGACCCAAAGGTAAGAAACCTTGATGAGGGACCACTTAGCAAAGTGTAGTTGTATGTAGTGTGTTGACAAAGTATGATGAGGACAAGCAAGTGACCTTTTGACTCAAGTTTAGACAAGTATGAATGTAAAATGAGATGTGAAGCAATGATGGACTATGTGAGACCCAAAGATAGGTTGAATGCTAGATGAAACCTGAAGAGACAACCTAGGAAGCTCAAGTATGCCGAAACTGATTTCTTTGTGTGTTTGACTGTTAAAATTTTCAAATCCTGACACAGACGCCTCTGTATACTTCATAGACGCGGTTTTAAGACACAGACGCTACTCTGTTTAACGCAGACGTGATTCTGAGATTTTCCTGTTGATGTTTGCTGGACTGTAACAGTTTTTTTTTTTTTGCTATTGTGGACACAGACGCGCCTGTATACTTCACAGACGTGATTCCCAGACACAGACGTGTATCTGTTCGACACAGACGCTGATAAAAACATAGACGCTATTCTGTACTTCACAGACGCGTTTATCTGACACAGACGCGGTTTTAACAGACACAGACGCGTTTCTGTAACCTTCGTGCAATCTTTCCTATCTGTGAAGTTGTTTTATTGTGACCAAATCTGATTGTTCGACTGTTTTTTTCGTGACAAGAGGACACAGTGTTGATGACTCAATGTCTGCTAGTGTTTAGACTCCAAAATGACTCCAAGAAAGTGTGTTGTTTGATGTAAAAAGTTTTTTGCATACACTTGAAGACACAAAAGACACAATGTTTTGCTGTTTTGTCTTGATTGTTTGAATGTTTATCATAAGTCAAGCACAATTCTTATGGCTGGCCAAGACAATAGTTGTTGATCCCACATGGGGTTTTACCCCCGAGGCTACGCTATTCAGAGCGGATACTTAGATGCTTGACCTCACTGGCTCCACCCTCGGCACTCACTTCTTGGGTCAGCCAAGCATCAGTCCCCATGAAAACTCCCCATGGCGAACTTTGTATCTCTACTAAGAACCGTATGTGTGTGGGCCGCTACCAGAGGTCTGACCTCCTGCCTCAACAACTAGAAGGATTTGGGCATCTAAAACAAAGAGGTGCTAGTAAGGGCATCCGCTCATGTGGCCATACATGCGGCACTTTCAGCTCTGTAAATACAGAAGGCTCCCAGCCGGTAGGGGTTACGCCCTACAAATGATCAAATAAATTTGATCAAACGGGTTTATGGGGAGACATAGTGTCGGTATGAACTAATCAGCACACGTTATTCATAGTTTTCACCATGAATACATTTGATTATAGTGGTTTGGATGAGGTGGGTTTTCCTCGCTACCACTTGGGTCGTTCTCTTCTCACTAGTAGTCCTAATGACCACACGGGAAGACAGGCCCTTTAAAGATCAAACAAAAAGAGCCTAATGCTCAAGACACAAAAGACAATGATTCAATTTTAGTGCACCAATGGAAGTGTTTTCTAAGCTATGAAAACAAGGCACACAACAAAACTACAAAACCCTAGCTAAGGCCCTGCAACAAAATTGTTAGTAGTTTGGGTTGTTTCAAATGATAACCCCTTCCTGCAAGCACACAAGTTAGGTAAATTTTTAGAAAACCCAAAAAGACTTTGTGAAAAGGGGCCTTCAACAAAAACGTATTTGCCTCCAAAGCAAGCTGCACAAACCAGGTTAGCTAGATCTGCAAAGGTTAGGCAAAAATAAACCAGATCTGAAACCCTAAGTACAAAATCCGAAAATCCGAATCAAGAAAACTTAAAAAAAAAAATGCAAAACAGAATGCACAGACGCTGTTATACCGGACATAGACGCGTCTGTCCGACACAGATGCGGTTTTGTGATTCACAGACGCGGCCACAGAACACAGACGCTTCTTTATAATACAGACGCGATAAGATGATGCACAGACGCGATTCGGAATCACAGACGCGACTTTCAGGAACCTGCAAAAATGGATAGCAAATAACAACAATATTGAAAGACTAAAATGGATTCAACCACCAAACGCTAGCCTAACAATGAACAAAGATCCACCATAACATATGAAGATAACCTAAGACAATGCAAAATAACTCAAAAATCACAAAGATTATACCATCACATGTCCACTAGGGTTTTGATCTCCATTCTTCCTATCTCCATTGATCTTGCTTGATATACTTGCTCTCAGATTTTTTGTATGCACAAGAGCTCAACAAAGAACGGAATGTGGTTGCAAGTAGAATTGTAGTCTAGTCAATTGATCAAGTAGTTAGGGTTTTACAATGAAGAAAGTATCTCCTTAAATAGAAGACACAATAAGAAATGGAGGGTTAAGATTGAGAGGTGTAAAAAGAGAGGTCGGCTAGGATTAGAGGGTAGGTATAAGAAATACCAAAATAATGAAAGAGGTAGGTAGTGTAAGAAATAAGAGATGAATGACATGTGTCATGTGTAGAAAAAGATAATGAATTAATTAAATAAATAAAGATTTATTTAATTAATAGAAGAAGTAGGATAATTAAATAAATAAAATATTTATTTAATTTAGGAAAGGGATAATTTAAATAAATAAATGTATTTATTTAAATGAGAAATAAGGCTAGAAGAAGATAAATGAATTAATTAAATAAATAAAAATTTATTTAATTAATAGAAGAATTAGGCTTAGATAATTAAATAAATAAAATATTTATTTAATTAGACATGACAAATTTAGGTGTCTACAGCTTAATCGGAACTGTAACCAAGCATGAGAAGATGCTATTTCATTAGTTCATGATCCTCTAGATGTAGTCTGAATGATTCTATAAGGAAGTGAGACTTCCCAAGGGTTGTTGCCCTTCTTGTTTTGTGATTTGAGTAGTGTGCTCTAGGTAGTGTGGCTGAATGCATGTGCATTCCCCATTGTAATATTTTCACTTACTCCTAACAGGTTATTATCTCATTGTGAGTAGGTTTCCACCATGGTTTTTCCCTTAACCGGGTTTTCCATGTCAAAAATCTTGGTGTTATGTGTGTTATTGATGTGGTTGTTAGGAATCCCATAGATACTGAGAGGGGGGGTGAATCAATATCTGACCGGTATATAGAATTTCTTAACTTAAAACATGCAGAACATAATATAACAATGTACTGGTATGCAAGAAATAATGTAATAAACAAAATCAAGAACATCCACATGAAAAGCACACCATAACACAAGATTTTAACGAGGAAACCCAATGTGGGAAAAACCTCAGAGGGATTTGTCACCCACAATATTCACTTACTGGCCAATAAGAGAATATTACTTACAATAGGGGCCTGCACATGCAGGAAGACCAACTGCCTAGAGCTCATTGCTCAATGGGAAGTCTCACTGACTTACAATGAGGATTATACAAATCCAATATCTTGTACTGCTTTACAATAGCATCTTCAATGCCAGATTCAATACCGGTTCCTGCTCTGTTCTTTACATATACCTCTTAACCTATAATTCGCATAATAGGTCTGCCTAATATTTTTCCTTACTTCTTACATCTCCTATATCAAATGTCTACAATGATCTCTTTTATATAAGAGTCATTTTACAATTTTCCAAGTCAGCTTACAAAGTTTTTAAAATAATAAAAAAAATATAATATAACAAAAATCCCGTCGGCCTCTGTGTTGGTATACTTCCTTTCTTTTGTGTCGGTGCCGGTGTCGGTGTCCTGAATGCCGGTGTAGAGTGTGATTTGCTGATGCCAGTATAATGCCTTTGCTCGTGCCATAGGATTGCAAGGTTGCCATCAATGATAAAACCTTCAATCACATACAATGTCTCATTGGAGTGTGCATATGCCAACAATCTCCCCCTTTGGCATTGATGGCAACACTCATGAGAAATTTCAAAAATGATCCACCAAAAATGTGAAGTCCAAAAATGTTACCAAAAATGTGTGAGCTCCCCTTGAGCATATGATTCCTGTGATTTGAATTTTCTCATCCTACTACTCCCCCTTTGGCATCAATGACAAAGGTTGTCAAGATGTTAGTAGAGTTTGTAGTTTCAACCTTGTAACTGGGTAGTTATAATTTAAAAAAGATCTCCCAAAATCAAGTTTATACTATCCATAAACTTCTTGCTATCCTTTATTGCTATCTCTATTCTCTTCACTGTATTGGTGAGATGCTGCAAATACTCTGTCGGTGTTTTCTTTCCCTATATTAGTGCCTCAGATACTTCCTTTCGTAGTGATGCTAGATAGCCCAATCTTGGACTTAGTTTTGATCTCAAATGTTTTGCCTTATTCACTATTCTTTCTTTCTCTCTTTCCAATTTAAGTAATTCTTCTTCAAAATTTGTTATCTTTTCCTCAAAAACTAATAGTGTATCAGGTGAGTTGACAAAACTATCTGCAAGTTTATTGATCTCATCTTGTACCTTGCTCATCTTCTTGTCTATATCTACAGTCAAAAAGTTTGTTTTATAGGTATTTTTGTACAGATTTTTGTACTCTTTCAATAAATTACATAATTCTGGTAGGTGTGTCAAAATCTCTGTTACACTTCTTTATTTGCTCATCAAAGAATTTTTGTTTTTCAACTTCTACTTTATCCTTCAATGACTCTTCTTTTATTTTCTCAATGTTTTCTAAGATATATTTACACAGTGTATCAAGTTGTCCTAAAGAATCTTTATTGTCTATATTACAGTTGGGAGCAATTACCTTCAAAATTGGTATGGTATCATCAATTGCTTTGTAAGCTTGTGAGCTGCAGTCTGTTATTTTCTTGATAGAATCTAATAGTACCTCAGTCACATTAGTTGATTTGTAGCCTAATGATGAAGCAACAATCTGAGTACCAGTGGAAGTAACCAAGCTTGTATTGACCTCTGGTAGGTCTATTTGTGTCTGCATTTCTTTAAGCAATGGTTTTTCTACTTCACTAGTTGCCAGTGGTATTGTTTCCTTATGTACCTATTCCTGTTGTTCTTGTTCCTGTTCTGGAGCCTTTTGCTTTGTTTGTTCCTCTATTTGTTGCATTGCCTCTATCTGAGTCTAAGTCTCAACCTTTTTCTCTTTGTCTTCTGCCAGTTTCCTTAGCTATCGGAGGCTCACTAGCCATATCAGTCTTATTAGTTGTATCTTTGTCTACCACTATGTTGATCTTTTGAGTATCAACATCCACAGTATATAAAACTTCAAGATTAGGATTATCATCCTCTGTATCCATACTCTTAGCTACCAGTTGATCTTTTGTAGTTGTTGTTTTTACCGATGGAGTAATTAAAGAAGGTGGGGGAAAGTTGTCTCTAACCTTGATACTAGGTGGTCCACCAACTTTACCTTTACCCTTGTCTCTATCTTTCTAATAAACTTTTATGGGTTTGGGGTTCATGTACTCTTCTTGTTTTTCTTTCTCAACTAGGAATATATCCCATCCATTTTCTGTCTCCTCAGTCACCTCATTAATTCTTCCAACCATTAAAGCAATGTGTCGGTGTGCAGTAGAAAAATACTGACCGGTTGGCTTGAGAAATTAGGTCATCAATTTCTTTGGGTGAGTTTACCGGATAAACAAAAAGTAGCTTTTCAATCTTTATTTTATTATCTAGTTCTACTACTGCTTGTCTTCTTGCTTCTAGTCTTTTAAATAGCTCATCTGGAATTTCATTGACTACTTCCATCAAAAATTTCTTATACATATCCATATGTAATATAGCACTATTTTCAACTTGCTCTTTTTCATCAGCTGTTAAGGTGTCATATATTTTCTCTATGTTCTTCAATTTACCTTCCTCTATGATTTCATTCAACAGTATATCAAGAGGGGCCAAGTCTTTGTTTGTCCTTTTCTTCTTTTTGGGTGTCAGTTTCTTCTTTGGTGTGGCCTTTCTTACCGGAGATCTCACTTCTTGTTGCTTTTGTCTTGTCCTCCTGGGTGAGGGTGTAGTTGTTGGTGAGTGATCTCTTTTCCTTACAACTCTTTTGAAAGTTGTAGGCATGTCACCCTCCAAAGAAGTACCTACTGGCGATAGGTGAGTTTCAGGTTGTGGAGCTACTAACTCATCCTCTGTTATACCAGTTTTCTTCAATACATCTTCTTTGATGGCTTTTGCTTGTCTGGAACCTTTCCTTACAACTGCCTCAACCTTTTTCACTCTTTTCTTTGATTGTATTTGGCTTTCAATGGTTTTTGTACTACCAAATACTTCTTCCTTAGGTTCTCTGGGGGCTTCCAAAAGTGCTTTAGCATATGTTTCAACTATGTGATCATTTGTTTCATAGCCCATCTTGGTTACCCAAACTGTCCTAGGGATGACTGCTTCCATCTAGATTTCATCTTTCTTGATTACAAAGCATATTTCATCTTTGTATTTGTCTACAATCTTTTGTGATAACCTGATCCTTTTCTTCATTTTGGCTTTTAATGCTTGAAAGAAGTCATGAATATTGTTTTCCTTGTTTTCACCCATGTTATTGAATAGTTCTGTTAACTGTTTGCCTACCGGTATATCATATCCAAGTTCTTTGTAGCCTATACTGGGAACTTGTTTTGTTATATGTAGCATTAGACATACTAATAGATTTCCAAACCTGAAAGTTCCTTTCTTGTCCTTTTTAATCTTTCCAAGGTTGTCAATTAATTCATCTTTTAACCATTCACATATATCAATCTTTGCATTATCTGTGACCATATCATAAGCACTCTTCATGCATAAACTTGAAACTGAATTGAGTCTATTTGCATGAGTAGCTTTATACCCTAATATCATGCTGATAAATCTCACATTAATGTCTATTACATCATTAAATCTTAGGGACCTCTTGTCAAATGTTGCACCAGTTAGGTTTGTAACTAGGTCATTGGACACCTTCTTGGTTTTATTTGGCCTTTTACCAGTGGCCGGTAACCCTGTGACAGCTTTCATAGCTTCCTTGGTGATTTTGTGAACTGCATCTAACCACAAAAACTCACCATGTACCCTTCTTAAGACTATCCTAATCATATCCTTGGGAAATTCAGGAATGCTAAGGATCTCTGTAAATCCTAGGGTCTCAATGATCTTGTGTTCATCTTTTATATTGTTAGTTTTATCACATATCACAGTTTTAAACATAGTTTTAATTTCTTCATCTCCTAGTTCCTCAATGTTGTAGTGAGTGTACATTCTGGGGTCTTCGACATAAACAACTCCCTTAGGAATATGAGAAAAAGCACCTAAGGTATCATCTTTCTTCGCTACCTCGGGAACTAGCTGAAATACGGGCCTAGGTCTTTTTATCACTTCAACAACAGTAGGGTTTGCTACATATTCAATTGCAGAGGTGGATGCCATGATTAAATACCTCTTACTACCTTTAGGATGGATGATTGCTTGGAGTGTTCTTGCTTCTTGCTCGGAATCTTCATTCTCTTTGTAAGTTTGAAATCTCGGTGAAATGAAATGGAGCCAAAAACTTGATTTTATAGTGTCTTTTTGCCATCTACAACATTAATTGCATGCCAGTTAAGTTTTCACTTAACATTGTTTATCGGTAATAAGTAATTGCCAACTTCTTATCTCTAACCGAGGGAATAATAGCACACGTGTCAATAGATTGCCAAACCCTCAAGGAAATTTTCTTCAATTAGATGAAGAACTTCCTGCTGGTGGAGCACTGCTTTGTCCTTCCAGTGAAGCATCACTCTGTTCTGCCGGTGAAGCATTGGTTTGTTCTACTGGTGGAGTATTCCCAATATTTAGATCAGTTTTTCTAATCCATTGTTTAGAGAATTCTTGCTTAACCTCTTCAACTTTTTCTTTACCTTTCAAGCTAGAACTTTTGTTGTCTACCAATGTTCCTTTACTTCTATAGAATTTAGCAATATGCCCAATCTTGTTACATGCATAACAAGTTACATTATTTTTCTGAATAGCTTTTCCATAACCTATGTCGGTTTGTGTTCTGCATTGATTAGATAAATGTTCAAATCTTCCACAAACATAACATCTTTGTAGCGTCGTAAATTGTACGCACTCGCTAGGGTGGTACAATTTCATACCTAGTTTAGCACCCGCCTTAGTGCATTTTACATTCTGCATTGCATTTCTCCTTAAGCACTTAATTAATCAAATTAATTAGGTCTAAGGTTCCATTTCATCATTCCCTACATCACAAAGTTGGGCGCTTTCACTAAAGCGCGCCCTTCGCATTTTATTCCTTCAATACATCACTTAATCAAAAACCCTAATTAGGTCCTATTCCGAACTTGGGGGCTTGGTTTCGGGGTCAAAACATCTCGAAATCACCTGTAACTTTGGGATTCTCTCTAAAATCATCATATCCAATGGCCCTGAAAATTTGGTGAAAAGTTGTCGGGACCATGGCGCCCGGTGCACATGGTCCCGGACATTTTTCCCAAAATTTTAGGAGCACGATCCAATCATAAAATAAAGCTTAACACCAAGAAATTGGCGGGATATTCAATCTCTAGGTCGGCCAAAATACGAATTTACGACCTAGGGTTTCATACATAAAAGCTCTCTTTCCTCATTTTGAAGGGATGGGATTTTTGTTTCTAGGAACTTCATATGCAGTGAAAGAGCAGATCTTTGAGGATTTCAACAACATTCAACATCATTCTATCAAGCATCTATCAAATTCATTCATCCACTTAGGGCTTGGAGGACATTGAAGAACAATAGGAGATTACTAACTGAAGATTGGCTTGTACTCCTCCCTTGAGGGTTGGGTATGATTTCGTATTGTTTTCAGGTCTTTGCATAAGCTTTGATACATCATCTATTCATGCTTTAGATCACATTGCATCTTGATTTAGAGCATTTACATTATCATTTGCAAGCAATTAGGGTTTACTTTCTAGGTTGCTCTAGTTTGCTTTCTTGCATTTTGGACCTTGCACACACACTAGGTCTGCACACACAATACATTTTACAAAACAACTTGGCTATTCATGGAGGTGGAAATCACCGAAGCGGGGGTTTGACTAAGGCAAAACCCTATATAGCCGCCCCTCCCCCTTTTCAGATATTATTGTAGGTTTCAAGATTCGGACGACGCCGCGGGATACAGATCCGGAGAGAGAAGGTTGGAACAGCACTATGTGTGAAATTGCAGAGCAGGAGACCGGGACAGGGGTGCTGGGCGCCCTGGTCCCTGGGACAGAGGCGCTAGGTGCTCTGGTCCTCTGGACAGACAGTTTACAGACAGTGTTTCAGAGTGCAGAACAGTGGTTTCCGGTGCAGTTTTCAGGACAGTGGCGCCCGCACCCCCGTCCTGAACATTTTCAGTCCGATTTTGACTCTGGGTACATATCTGCATTCTTATTTCATCCTTGTACTTACAGCTGTTCATTGTTTAATCTCAATTCTGCAATCTTGTTATTAGTTCATACTCACATTTTGAGATTAGGGTTTGAACTTGCATTACTTGATCTTACAATTTCAACAAGGGAATAGGAATCCTAATAGATATCTTGTGGCTGTCTCTTTCACCAAAATAAGTAGCCAATTGTGCGATATCTCTAGGCTCTTTCGTATTCGGTAATGTGTGTCAAAAGGTAGGATTAGGGCATGATTAACCTAGTCTCTCTTTTTCCCCTACACATTTTGGTGAACCTGACGTGAATCTATCATTGCTTCCTCTTGCATTGCATTTATTAGATCTAGATCTAGATTTAGTGTGTTTTCATTTCATTTCATTAAAAGAGAAAAAAAAAAAAAAGAAGAGGAGTGTGTTTCTTTGCATTGTGCGTTCAAATTTTATGCAATCTTTTCAAAATGTCAGATTTTTATTTGCAAAATGTTCATGCTTTTGATGATTATTATGAGTATAGCCAAGATGAATTAGATGAAGCTTTAGATGAGTTTTTAAACCCTAAGGATGCTAAACCTTCATTTTACCAAAAACTCATAAACCTTGTTACTATGCCATTTAGGTGTGATGAGAAAGATAAGTCGAATGGTTCCTCTCAAGGATACATTCCTATCCACTCTTCCCCTAAATCTAGTGACATGGTTGTTTTCAATAATCCCCTCTATGAGGAGATGTCTCCTTTTGAATCAAAAGACAAACCTTTTAACCGATATGATCATGCTTTGTTGGATGATGCTCTTGATGACTTTGTGGCTTTGCCGAAACCTTTAAATAAAAACAAGACCTCTAAATTGGTTAACATGATAAATTTGAATGAATATAACAAGCCTCTCTTTGAAGTCCAAGGTGCTTATCCTTCTCCCACCTTTCAAATTCCTAAAACTCCTCTCCTTACTATCCAAGGAAGGTATGATCATGATTCCATTCGTACTCTGAATAAACCAATCATCACCGCGCAAGGAAGAAAACCTATAAGTCCTTACAATTATGCTAAGCAAATAACTAGAGAGAGTTATCATGCGGTTGCCCATACCTATCATACCAGAAATAATAGGCAACCTAATCCTCCTCCTGTTATTCCAGTCTCTCTTCCTAATCCTCAACCAATTCTTCCTCAAGCTCCCCGTATTTCACAAATTATGGGTAAGGAATATGATCTCATAGAACAGCTTAAAGCTACCCCTGCTAAGATATCCCTTTGGGATTTGATTCAAACTTCTTCTGCTTATCATGGAATGTTACAAGATGCCTTGAAAGATTTGAATGTTCCTCCATCGAATACATCTAGTAATATAGCATCTTTTGTTAACTCTGTGATGAATCCTAAAGCTCAAATTGTGTTTACCCAAGATGAGTTGCCTACTAGTGAAATTCAACAACAATATGATCCCTTGATGATTGTGGTTGTCATGAAAGACACTGCTATAAGACGAACACTAGTAGATAATGGCTCTGGCCTTAATGTGTGTAGCATTAATTTATTGCATAAGATGAATGTGGATACATCTCTTATGGAGCCTGACTCTCATCCCATTCGTGGCTTTGACAATGTGGCTAAGACTTCATTAGGTATCATCACCTTACCTCTCATAGTGGGACCTGTTACTTTGCCTACTCCTATCCATGTTATGCCTGGAAATTTAACATATAACTTGTTATTAGGGAGGCCTTGGATTCACAGCATGCAAGCTGTCCCCTCTACAGTGCATAGACAAGTTAAATTCGTTTATAACAATAAGACATACACCTTGATGGGTGATACTAATTTTCAAGCTTGTCTACAAACATCTAATTCCAAAGGAGATTCTTCTAAGCCATCCTCGTCTAGTGATGACTCTTTAAACAAGAAACCTATCGATGAGTCTTCGCTCTCCGATGATCAAAATCCTTCGGATGAGTCTGGAACTCCTGGAGAAGATCCTTCTCGACTTGAAAATACACATGAAAAGGATTTTGATCCTGAGAAGGTTCTCGCAGAGGATGATTGGGGATCTCTTGATTTTAACCCTACCTTTGTAGGTGAATATAAGGTTCCTTCTAGAGAAATTAAAGTTGGAAAGAAGGAAGAGGCTGAAAATCATAAAGTTGAAAAGAAAGAAGAAGCTAAAAATCAATCAACCTTACCTGAATCTATGAGTAATAATTTTGTGGCCGCTTCTCAAACTTCTTCTCCTCACATCTATAATTATGAAGAGTTTGATTCTTTGTCTTATGAAAAACCACCTTCTCTTCCTGAAATGGCTGATCGTTAGGGTCGTGGTTTTCGCATTTTTGCTAAGCATGGGTATCATGGAAAAGGTTGTGGTGCTAATGAACAAGGGATAAGAGTTCCTCTAGAGACTAATTTTCACAATTATGCCTTTGGACTTGGCTATAATCCCTGCAGACGTACTAAAGCTTCTAAAAGACCATGCATTAGTGTTAATGCTATTTCTACATCTCTATCAATACAACACCCTGAGTATATTGACGAGGATTCTTTGGGTGATTGTGCTTTGGATATCTTCCCTACTGACGATGCTTTAGCTGAGTTCTTGGGAGCCTATGACACTCTTCCTCGTTATCATCACAATAGGGGACTCCCTTATTGTTTGAACACCGAAGCCTATTTTGGAAAAGAGTTTGATAACGATAAGATTGTGAAAGAATTCCCCCAGTTAAAGGATACTCCTCAACAAAGTAATCTTCTCATAAGTGACACCACTGATGTTAAGATGGATCCTTGCAATAAAGAGAAAGTCATTAAAATTGGGAAATGTTTGGATGAAGAGGAACAAAAACAATATGAAGAACTATTGCATGAATGCCCTGAGATCTTTGCTTGGACATATTCTGACATGCCTGGTATAGATCCTAAGATCGTTACTCATAATATTGTCTTAGTTCTTGACGCTAAGCCCGTGAAACAAAAGATTCGAAAAATGAATCCTAAGGTGGCTCTGCTTGTTAAGGCTGAGATTGAAAAATTATTGGAGGCTGGATTTATCCACCCTATTGACTATTCCCCATGGATTTCAAATATTGTCGCTGTGGCTAAACCAGACAACAAAATAAGAATGTGTACTGACTTTCGAGATTTGAATAAAGCTTCCTTGAAAGATGATTTACCTCTTCCAAACATTGACATGATAGTTGATTCTACGGCAGGACATGCCTTGTTATCCTTCATGGATGGTTTTTCAGGTTACAATCAAATTTTCATAAACCCTCAAGATCAATTCAAAACTGCTTTCACCACTCCTTGGGGTACGTTTTGTTGGATAATGATGCCTTTTGGACTTAAAAATGCCGGTGCAACTTATCAACGAGCAATGACCCTTATCTTTCATGATTATATGCATAAGATTTTAGAGGATTATGTTGATGATATTTTGGCCAAATCTTTTCTTCGCATGGATCATGTTAAAATCCTTCGACAAATTTTTGAAACAATTCGTAAATATCACATGCGCTTGAATCCCCGAAAATGTGTTTTTGGTGTGGATAGTGGAAAACTATTAGGATTCATAGTTTTGCATCGTGGGATTGAGGTGGACACTAAGAAAATAGATGCTATTGTCAACATGCCACCTCCTAGAAATGTGTCTCAACTTAAAAGCTTACAAGGAAAGATTCAAGCTATTCGTAGGTTCGTGTCTCAGCTTGCGGATCGTACCTTTCCTTTTACTCAACTTCTTAAAAAGGATATCACTTTTCAATGGAATGAGGATTGTCAGCAAGCATTTGAAGATTTAAAAGTGTATTTGGCTAGTCCTCCTATTCTTCAACCTGCTGAACCTTCTAAACCCTTCCTTCTGTATACAGCTGCTTCCTCTCATGCTCTCGCAGCATTGTTGGCACAACATGATAAAGATGGTAAGGAATGTCCGGTTTATTACATAAGTCATACCTTACTCGATTATGAGACCCGATATTCTGCGATAGAAAGACAATGCTTGGCCTTGGTATTTGCGACTCAGAAATTGAGACATTATCTTTTAAATTCAGAAGTCCATGTCGTGGTTAAGTTTGATCCTTTGAAGCATCTTTTCTCTAAAACTGATTTATCAGGACGTCTAGCTAAGTGGGTTATGATGTTAACTGAATTTGACCTTAAATTTGTTTCACAAAGAGCAATTAAAGGACAAGCGTTGACCAATCACTTAGTTGAGGCCCCTTCACCTTTCTCCTTCCCTAACCCATAATCCTTTCCTGACGACTTCATTCTTTCTATAGAGAAAGATGAAACTTGGGAGTTATACTTTGATGGCTCTAAGTGTCGTACGGGATCGGGGGCAGGTGTTGTTCTGATTTCTCCTACAAAGAAGTCCATTCCTTTATCATATCATCTAAATTTCCTGTGTACCAATAACATTGCTGAGTATGAGGCTCTTATAGCGGGAATAAAAGCAGCCTTAGCTCTGAATATAAAACACATACATATCTATGGAGATTTGCAATTAATTATAAGACAAGTAACAGGAATGTATCAAGCAAAACAAGACAAACTATCACAATATAAAGACCTTGCTATCTCTTTATTACAAAATTTTGATTCTTATACCATGGAACCCGTTCCTCGAAAAGATAATCGACATGCGGATGCAATGGCATGTGTGGCTTCTCTAGTATCTTCAGAGGACCCTATGGTCGATCTTAATTTCGTTATTCACAACCTTATTTCTCCGGCTATTGAAGATGATTCTAGCTTGATAACATGTTGTGACTTTGTAGACTCAGATGAATGGTTCTCACATATCGTAAGATATTTGATTGATGGTACCTTTCCTGATTCCGCTAATAGGAACACTAGGGCTAGAATCCGCAAGCTGTCTGCTAGATATATCATCCTTTCTAATGTCCTTTATCGAAGAGGTTATGATGGTCTTGTCCTCCGTTGTCTTAACAAGTCGGAAATCCCTGTTGCTCTTGAAGAGGCACATTCAGGTGCCTGTGGGGGGCATTTTGGGGGCAAATCCCTGGTTCATAGGTTGCTTCGTATGGGATACTATTGGCAAACTATGCAGAAGGATTCCTTTTCATTTGTTAAAAAATGTCATCAATGTCAACAACACAATAATCTGATTCATGCTCCTGCCCAAGAACTTCGTTCTCAAGTAGCTTCTTGGCCTTTATCCACATGGGGTTTGGATCTTATTGGAAAAATTTCTCCTCCTTCATCTCAAGGACACACCTTCATTATAACTACAACAGATTACTTTACGAAGTGGCTAGAAGCTATTCCTCTTCGCTCTACTACTGCTGAAGTGATTTGTCAATTTCTTCTAGAAAACATCATTTCTCGATTTGGGATACCTTCCACTATTATCTCAGATAATGGGACATCGTTTAAAAACAAGGATGTGAAGAAATTCCTCGAGAAGTATCATATCAAACATCGATTTTCTACACCATATTATCCTCAATCAAATGGCCAAGCCGAATCATCCAATAAGATAATTGAACAAATTCTTCATAAAACCGTGAATAAGCATGGTAAGGATTGGAGTAACCAGCTGATCTATGCTCTTTGGGCCTACCAAACGAGTGTACGAATTGCTACAGGAACTACTCCTTATAATCTTGTTTATGGTGTTGATGCTATTATGCCCTTAGAGTTAGAAATTCCATCACTTAGGGTTTCTCTCAAAGGTATAGTAGATGATGACTCTTATAGGCAACAACGACTTCAACAGCTTGAGATGCTTGACGAACAGCGCATAAACGCTCTTGAGCATATTCAAGCGTATCACAAAACTCTACAACGAAGCTATAATGACAAGGTTATTCAACGTTCCTTCTCAGTAGGTGACTTAGTCCTTTATGAGAATCAGCGCAATGTGAATGCCTTACCTGTAGAAAAGGGAAAATTTAGTCCTAATTGGCTTGGACCATATATCGTTATTGAGGATTATGGATCAGGTGCTTACAAAATAGTGGATGTAGACGGTACACCTCTTAAAGAACCTATTAATGCTATGCACTTGCGTAGATATTATGCTTAATTCTTCATTCTTCATCTATCTTCTTTTTCAATTCTTCAACATTGGATAATATGTTAGTATTCCTTAATTAAAGCAAAATAGAATTAAATGTTATGTTGTTTAATCTATATTGCTTCGTTCCTGACAAGCGTGTCTTCTTACTTTATAGTTTGTCTTGAATTCATTTATGTAAATTGTAAAAGATTTACATTCCTATTATGCTAGCATATTATACAGTTTCTTTATGTATTAAGTAGGATCGTATCATGTTGTGTTTAAATTCAGAATTAAATCACATTAGTTATATGATTCTTAGGCTTAATGCATATTTCTTCCTTATCATCAATGTAGTACTTGATTAAACATTTTAATTAAGTCACACATGTATCAATTTAATCATGGAGCATTGAGAAGTCAATCACATGGAAATTAAATTCTGAACATACATGTACATTTACCAAATGTATTAGATTTAATCAAAACAAAATATAAATCATTTTAAGCATTAAAGATAACACATTTGAGACAAAAGGGAAGCATGTATATATACATATATATGTGTGTATCGTATACAAATCTAGGTCACTGTACATCCAAAATGTAACCTCTCTTTTACATCATAAAATCATCTCCTATCCCTAGGGCTAGTGGCTGGAGAGTGTCGACTGGACGCTCCCTCCTGATCTGGCCGTGAAGGTGGACCCATGGGTGTGTAGCACGATACAAATCATGAGTGACTCCGAGAGGAACTCCTACGATCCCTATCCATAAGGATCACACGGTAGGTGGTAGCCTCGGTCTGAGCCGCTGCTAGATCTCGTCATGCCTGCTGGAGGTCCTCTGATAGGACTCTCTCTCTCTGCCGCGCTTGCTGGAGGTCCTCTGATAGGACTCTCTCTGTCTCCCTCCATATATATACCTATACTCGGAATGGGAAAAACAAATCCTCATGCCGACCTGCGTTCCCCTGAGGCCTATAGGCAATCTGTGAGGAACTGGGGATCTGTGCTATCATGGAAATGTCTGTCATTGCCTGCTGAATCAAGGAACGCCATTCCTGCACATTAGCTGTGGCAGTAGAACAGATTTTTTGTTAGTACCATGCTATATCATCAAAACATTAATCAATCAATATAAACCTACTATACCTGGATCTCCCTCGCGCCAGTAGGGATCATGATATGGTAGTATCTGTGACTGAGAACCGCTAGGCTCCCCTCGCTCGTATACTCTATCCACGATGGGTGTAGGCTGGACAGTACTGGTGACAGGTCTCCGTATCGCCTCCTGTTCCCCCTGTTGGAGAATAGGGGGTGGATCCAGAGCTATGGTATCGTCTCCTGAATGGTGGGGAGCTGCATCCGACTCCTCCTCATCATCTCTATCCTCCTCGTCATCGTCCTCCTCATCATCATCATCCTTGTCCTCATCTGCATCATCACCTGCATCCTCCTCATCCTCCTCTCTATCTGCATCCTCATCCTCCTCCTCGTCACTGGGCTGATCGCCTGTAGGTGGATCAGGATCTTCTGCCTCCTCATGACCCTCTCCCTCTTCTGGCTCCTCTGACCTGGATCCCTCATCCTCATCTCGATCTCCATGTCTCCATGGGCCTGGATAGCTTGTCGGATGATCTGGTGAAAAGATAGGACCTGGATATGATCTCATGAACCATGAAACATATCTACGCTGTGCTCCAGGCTCTGCAAAATAGTTAGTGACTACATCCTGATCAGATCCCTCTAAGTCTGTCATCTCAATATCATCTACCATTGGTCTCGCTACTGCTCCAGGTCTAGGAAGGACCCGTGAGTGTCGAGTATAGATGGGCACATCGGCTGGAACACACTGCTCTAGTCCGAACTGCCTCCGTACTCGGTCAAAGTAGAAAGGGACTATGATATGTGCATATCGTCCTCGCAGTAGGCGGTTCCTCTGTAGACATGCTAACTGTCTCTCCATACCATCCCATCTGTGCATCAGTAGGTAAGGTCTCCACACTATCACCTCGGATGTCAGTCTGTCAACAATCACTCTCCAATACAACAAATCGCCAAATCTCCACTCTCTGGTAAGTGGAAAGCCGAAAGCCGACGGGCCTGGTGCATGTGAAGTGCTCTAAAATCCACACCTGTAGAAGTGTGCATGTCATCAAACTACAACCCTGTCCGAATACATACTCCCCAAGGTCATGATAGAGATGCACAAGCATACTCCGACCCCAAGTATACACTCTCCTGTGTCTCTCCATCGCTCTGATACACCATGTGAGGCCCCCATGCATGTGTGTCCCTCACCCATTAGGGCAGACGGCTAGTGCTATGATGGCTATCATAAGGCGTCTCAGAAGTGGCACCTCCCCTGTAGGATGTAAGAGCCAGCTAACCATGATGCGACCTCTCATCTCACTCGGCATGACTCTCCCTATGCAATACACCTGCTCTCTCTGATGATCCTCCGCTGACCGATCGGTCGCGTATGTAACTGTCGCTCCTCTGATAGGAAGACGAAGTATACGGTACACATCCTCGGGTGTGACTGTCAGCTCTCCTACTGGAAGGTGAAAGGTGCATGTGTCAGGATCCCATCGCTCCATCAAGGCCATCAGCATCGCAGGATGAAATCGAATGGCCGACATCAAAATCACGTACCACAATCCTACAATCGATAGTGTGTCTCTCTCTGACTGAGTCAGACAGGGAATCTGATCTCGCAAAGTGCGAAGAATATGTCCCGCTGTGTGCTCTCTCATCTACGGGAGACCTGCAACACGAAAAAATGATGATAATTAGTACTCGATCATCGAAATCGCAAATGCAAACCATTGCACATCGTATGCTAGCCCCGGAACCTCTCGCCAGGCCCTGATTGGGGACCATGGCGCCCTGTCAGGGACCATGGCACCTTGTCAGGGACCATGGCGCCCCTGTCAGGGACCATGGTTCCCTGGGGGGACCAGGGCACCCCTCAGGGACCATGGCGCCCTGGGTGGGCCCCGGTTAGCCTTCGAGGCCCGCATACGATCACGAAAAGTCAAACATGCGAAAAATCAAAAGTCAAACATTCAATCAACTCACCTCATCCAGTGGCTCATCGTCGATCACGGCCTGGCGCAGGATCTCGATCCTCGTGGGATGCTCCAGTCATCATGAAGGCATGGTGATGGCTAGGTGGGCTCCGCTACACTAAATAGTATCCTGAAATTGACAAAGTGACGAATACAAGTGTCACTTTCAAGGTATATACTCTCGTTTGCTTGTTCTTACTTTTTGAAACCCTAATTTTTCCTCTGTCATTCATCTTATCATAACTTGAGTTTGGGAGATGCGATTTTCAAGCCGTTTGTTGCATTGGAATCGTACTTTCCTTCTCCTACTCTCGGGATGTTCCAAAAAGTGCTCTGATGAAGCCTATTTAGTGAACACCCCTCATCAATACTCTCTTACACAATTTGTTGCAAGTAACCATGCTACCCTGTTTCACCTCCCTAATAAGCAAGTCAAAATAGGGGGGGGCATATAGTTACTCACAGATTTCATCACTTTCCCTAGTAAGCATTAGGTGATTTTGTGATCTAACGTTTGTTTTGTAGGGTGCGGTTCCTAACTGTGTACTGCAGATACCGCTGGGGGCTTCGTCCGACAACTTATGGATATATCCTTTTTTCAAATAATGTTTACTTTTCTGTACTTTAGCTTGCATATGCACGTAGTACTCATATGACCGCTAAAGTGGGGGCTAAATGTACCAGCGTAAATTGTATGCACTCGCTAGGGTGGTACAATTTCATACCTAGTTTAGCACCCGCCTTAGTGCATTTTACATTCTGCATTGCATTTCTCCTTAAGCACTTAATTAATCAAATTAATTAGGTCTAAGGTTCCATTTCATCATTCCCTACATCACAAAGTTGGGCCCTTTCACTAAAGCGCGCCCTTCGCATTTTATTCCTTCAATACATCACTTAATCAAAAACCCTAATTAGGTCCTATTCTGAACTTGGGGGCTTGCTTTCGGGGTCAAAACATCTTGAAATCACCTGTAACTTTGGGATTCTCTCTAAAATCATCATATCCGATGGCCCTGAAAATTTGGTGAAAAGTTGTCAGGACCGTGGCGCCCGGTGCACATGGTCCCGGACATTTTTCCCGAAATTTTAGGAGCACGATCCAATCATAAAATAAAGCTTAACCCCAAGAAATTGGCGGGATATTCAATCTCTAGGTCGGCCAAAATATGAATTTACGACCTAGGGTTTCATACATAAAAGTTCTCTTTCCTAATTTTGAAGGGATGGGATTTTTGTTTCCAGGAACTTCATATGCAGTGAAAGAGCAGATCTTTGAGGATTTCAACAATATTCAACATCATTCTATCAAGCATCTATCAAATTCATTCATCCACTTAGGGCTTGGAGGACATTGAAGAACAATAGGAGATTACCGACTGAAGATTGGCTTGTACTCCTCCCTTGAGGGTTGGGTATGATTTTGTATTGTTTTCAGGTCTTTGCATAAGCTTTGATACATCATCTATTCATGCTTTAGATCACATTGCATCTTGATTTAGAGCATTTACATTATCATTTGCAAGCAATTAGGGTTTACTTTCTAGGTTGCTCTAGTTTGCTTTCTTGCATTTTGGACCTTGCACACACACTAGGTCTGCACACACAATACATTTTACTAAACAACCTGGCTATTCATGGAGGTGGAAATCACCGAAGCGGGGGTTTGACTAAGGAAAAACCCTATATAGCCGCCCCTCCCCCTTTTCAGATATTATTGCAGGTTTCAAGATTCGGACGACGCCGCGAGATACAGATCCAGAGAGAGAAGGTTGGAACAACACTCTGTGTGAAATTGCAGAGCAGGAGACCAGGACAGGGGCACTGGGTGCCCTGGTCCTGCCAGGACAGGGGCGCTGGGTGCCCTTGTCCCTGGGACAGAGGCGCTGGGCGCCCTGGTCCTCCGGACAGACAGTTTACAGACAGTGTTTCAGAGTGCAGAACAGTGGTTTCCGGTGCAGTTTTCAGGACAGTGGCGCCCGCGCCCCCGTCCCGAACATTTTCAGTCCGATTTTGACTCCGGGTACATATCTGCATTCTTATTTCATCCTTGTACTTACAGCTGTTCATTGTTTAATCTCAATTCTGCAATCTTGTTATTAGTTCATACTCGCATTTTGAGATTAGGGTTTGAACTTGCATTACTTGATCTTACAATTTCAACAAGGGAATAGGAATCCTAATAGATATCCCGTGGCTCTCTCTTTCACCAAAAGAAGTAGCCAATTGTGCGATATCTCTAGTCTCTTTCGTATTCCGTAATGTGTGTCAAAAGGTAGGATTAGGGCATGATTAACCTAGTCTCTCTTTTTCCCCTACACAATCTCACATTCATTCTGCAGTTTTCAGAATTGTGACCTACTTTGTTGCATTTAGAACATTGACCGGTGGGTGTGTTGATATTCTGATAATTTCTAGATCTACATTCATTTTCTCTATGACCATACTTATTACAATTTAAGCATTTTCCATTGAATTTATAAGCATTAGGTTGTCTTACCAGTTTGTTGTGATCTTGAGTATTTGCAGTACTGGAGCTTTCACCAACTTCAAAGCCAATTCCATAAGTGTCACCTTTAGGTTTTTTATTCTTCAGCAAGGTGCCAAGTTCCTCTGAGCTTTTCTTGAATTTTTCTTTATGTTGATTTGTAGTTTCTAGTTCTCTTTCTAAGACTTCTTTTTCTCTCATCAGTTCATTTGAGTCATTCTGAGTATGCATCAGATCTGTCTTCAACATGTCATTTTCATAGCTAAGTCTTGTGTTCTCATTTGCTACATCACTTAGTCTCCTGGTCAATTCTTCTTCATTCTTCTTCCTATCCTCAATCTCTTTGCAAAATCTCATAGTCATATCCTGCATCTCATTCTTTGTTGTCATGTTCTCTTGTTTCAACTTGCTTATCATATCATTAAGTGATTCCTTTTCATGATTCTCATTTTGCAATTTTTCACAAAGTTCTCTTCTCTTATTTCTTGCAACAATAAAATTTTCTTGAAGTGCCTGAATGATATCCTGAGTTGCCCTTAAATCATCTTCTAGTTTGATATTTTTCAATTTTTCTGCATCATAGTCTGAAAGAGCTCCTTCCAATTGCTTCATCAGATTTTTCATCTTTACCAATGTCAAGATCTTCCTCAAGCTATTAGGCTTCTGAAAATAGAGGACCAGGCTTTGATACTAATTGTTAGGAATCCCACAGATACTGAGAGGGGGGGGTGAATCAGTATCTAACCAATATATAGAATTTCTTAACTTAAAACATGCAGAACATAATATAACAGTGTATTGGTATGCAAGAAATAATGTAATAAACAAAATCAAGAACATCCACATGAAAAGAACACCATAACACAAGATTTTAACGAGGAAACCTTTTGGGAAAAACCTTGATGGGATTTGTAACCCACAATATTCACTTACTAGCCAATAAGAGAATATTACTTACAATAGGGGCCTGCACATGCAAGAAGGCCAACTACCTAGAGCTCACTGCTCAATGGGAAGTCTCACTAACTTACAATGAGGATTATACAAATCCAATATCTTGTACTGCTTTACAATAGCATCTTCAATGCTAGATTCAGTACCAGTTCCTGCTCTGTTCTTTACATATACCTCTTAACCTATATTTTGCATAATAGGTCTGCCTAATATTTTTCCTTACTTCTTACATCTCCTATTTCAAAGGTCTACAATGATCTCTTTTATATATAAGAGTCATTTTACAATTTGCCAAGTTGGCTTAAAATTTTTTACAATAATAAACAAAATATAATATAACAAAAATCCTGTCGGCCTCTGTGTTGATATACTTCCTTTCTTCTGTGTCGGTACTGGTGTCGGTGTCCTTAATGCCGGTGTAGAGTGTGATCTGCTGATGCCAGTATAATGCCTTTGCTGGTGCCATAGGATTGCAAGGTTTCCATCAATGACAAAACCTTCAATCACATACAATGTCTCATTGGAGTGTGCATATGCCAACAGTGGTGTTGTTTTCATTGTTTATTATCAGATCTAAATTTGTTTTTGAGCCATGTAGTGTTTGAAAGCAAATTGATTCACCCCCCTCTCAATTTTATATAGTGTTGAGATCCTTGCCTCCTTCTTACAAGCACAAGGATTCTATTGAGGAGATCCAAACTATGATAGATGTGACTAGAGACATGTGGATTGGTAAGCTTGCTGCTTTTGAGTTGAGGGAATTTGATGAAGCCCCTCTTAAGTCTGAACTTGCATTCAAAGCTACTATATTTGGGAAGCAAAAATATGATCTGGGAGAAAATTATACAAGGATGTCTAGATATGAGAAGGAGATGAGAGTATTGGAGAAGAAGAAAGAGAGCTTGAAGATCTTGAAGCCTTGATTACCAGAAGATTGCCTAAAAGTGATGGTAAGTATGAAGGAAAGTTGCCTCTTAAATGTTTTTATGCAATAAGATAGGATATTTTTCCTCAAGGTGTCCGAAAAGACTTTCTAAGAAGCCATTAAAGGCATACAAGCTTAAATATCAAAAGAAGTGTTATTTTGCTACTGATGAAGGTGTGACTGATGATGAGTTCGAGAAAGGAAATTTAGGTGATGAATGGGTGTTCATTGCTATCAAGGAAGATGATCTAATAACTGTTGATTCTTCTAGATCCATTAATGAAGAGAAAAGCTTTAGCTGCTAAAGTTTAAGAGAAATATGAATGGGCTATTGATAGTGGTTGCTCTCATCATATGACAAGTGATAAGAGTAAGTTTGTGAGTATGGAAAAGTATGATGGTGGTGTAGTAAGATTTGGAGATGACAAAGTTGCTATAATCTGTGGTAGAGGTTCTATTTCTCTTGATGGCAAGCATAACACTGATGATGTCTTATATGTTGAAGGTCTAAATCATAATCTTTTGAGTGTTGGACATATAGTTGATAAGGGATATGATTTTCAATTCAAGAATGGAAAATGTGAGATATTGATTAGCTCTGGAATAGAGATTGCATCAGGTAGAAAGACTAAAGGTAATATATTTCACTTAAATGCTGGTGGTAAATTTTGTTTGATTGCTCATATTGATGAAAGTTGGTTATGGCATAGAAGGATGTGTCATGTGATTTTGACTGCATGGTTAAGATAAGCTCTACTCAAACAGTGAGAGATCTACCTAAGATTGTAAAGCCTAGTAACTCGGTATGTAAGGAATGTCAGTTAGGGAAGTAGACAAGAGTTTCTTTCAAAATAAAACAATATACTTCTAATGGGATATTGGATCTTGTGCATACTGATTTGTGTGGTCCTTCTAGAGTGAGAATCTTGCAAGTTGATAGGTATTTCATGTTGCTGATTGATGACTATTCAAGGATGATGTGGGTTACTTTCTTGAGGGATAAGTATGAAGCATTGGAGAAGTTCAATATTTTTAAATCTATTGTTGAGACAGAGACTAGATTGAAGTTGTAGTGTTTGAGATCTAATAGAGGTGGTGAATTTACCTCTCGTGAGTTCAATTTTTTTTATGAAGAACATGGGGTGAAGAGAAAGTTATCTGCTCCATAGACCCCTCAACAGAATGGTGTTGTGGAGAGGAATAACATGAGAATTCAGGAAGCTGCTAAAACCATGATGATTGAAGGAAATGTTTCACATATATATTGGAGAGAATATATGAGTACTGTAGTATATACCTTTAACTAGGTGCATATCAAAGGTGATACTGGTAAGACTCTTTATGAGTTATGGTTTGGTCATCTTCCTATAGTTAGATATTTCAAAAAATTTGGTATTAAATGCTATATCAAAAGAGATGAATATCTAGAGAAGTTTGATGCTAGAAGTGAAGGAATATTTCTTGGTTATTCTATTAAGAGTAAGGCCTACCACTATTATAATAAGAGATTGAGAAAGAAAGTTGAAAGTGAAAATGTGAAGGTTGATGAAGGCAATGAGAGACAAATCAAATTTTGTGGATATGATTCAGATGATCAGGATGTCAGTGTGGATAAAGGAAAGGAAGTGCGATCTAGAATCCAAGTTAGATTGTTCTAGAAAAGCCTAAGAATGAAGAAGGTGCAAGTGCTAGTGCAGAAGAAAGAGGTCAAGAGTCTGAGAATCATGAAAATCCTAAGACTCCCAGGTATGTAAGATTGAATCATTCAGAGAATCAGATCATAGGAGATAAGAATAGAGGTGTGATGACTAGGAAAATAATTGTTGAAGATTATTGCTTGATTTCTATGATTGAAGCTAAAGATGTTGATGAAGCTTGTAAATACAAAAAACTGGGTTAAAGCAATGGAAGGAGAGTTGAATTAGATTGAAAGGAATAATACATGGATTCTCATTCTCAGACCTAAGGATTAAAATGTAATTGGAACTAAATGGGTGTTTCAGAATAAATTGAATGAGCAAGATGATGTTGTTAGGTATAAAGAAAGGCCTGTTTGTAAGGGTTATTCTCATATGGAAGGTATTGATTTTGAGGAGACTTTTTCTCTGATATCTAGAATTGAAGTTGTTAGATTATTTCTTGCATATGCTTCTTACAAAGATTTGAAAGTGTATCAGATGGATGTCAAGTCAACCTTTCTTAATGGTGAGCTGGAAGAAGGAGTTTACATTGAGCAACTAGATGGATTCCAGTTGATAGATCAGAAAGATATGGTTTGGAAATTGAAGAAAGCATTGTATGGATTGAAGCAAGCTCAAGCTTGATATCCCAAATTGGATAAGTATCTGATCAAGCTTATATTTAATAAAGGTATTGATGATAGTAATCTATACTTCAAGATTGGGATAACATATTGATTGTTGAAGTTTTTGTTGATGATATTATATTTGGTGGAAATGATGTTTTGTGTAAGAAGTTTGTTGATGATATGCAAAATGAGTTTGAGATGTCTATGATTGGTGAGATGAAATTATTTTTGGGATTGTAAATTATGTAGTTGGATAAAGGTATTTTTATATCAAAATCTAAGTATGTGAAGAAATTGTTGAAGAAATTTGGTTTAGATGATACAAAGTCTGTTGGTACACCTATGTTGACCAGATGTAAGTTGACAAAGGATGATGACTCTCTAAAAGAAAATTAAACTAGATACATATCTATGATTGGTGGACTATTGTATTTAACTCATCTAGACCAGATATTATGAATATTGTATGTCTTGTTGCTAGATTTCAATATGATCCTAAGGAACCTCATGTAGTTTCTATAAAAAGAATTTTCAAATATTTGAAAGGGAAAGTTGCTTTTGGTTTACGGTATCCTAGAGATGATGACTTCACTTTGAGTTATTTTACTGGTGTTGATTGGGCAAGTGATGTTGATGAAAAAAAGAGTACTAGTGGTGGTGCATTTTTCTTGGGTAAGAGATTGGCTTCATGGATGAGTAAGAAGACGAATACTATATCTTTGTCTACTGCAGAAGTTGAATACATTATTGCTGCTAGAAATTGTACTCAAATGATTTGGATGAAGCAGATGTTGAAGGATATCAGAGTTATTTTTGATGAGCTTACTACTATATAGTGTGATAATTCAAGTGCTATAAATATTTCTAAGAATCCTTTGTTGCATTCAAAGACTAAGCATATGTAAATCAAGTTTCATTTCTTGAGAGAGAAGGTGAATGAGAAGGAAGTCAAATTGGAGTTTGTATATACAAAGGAATAGATTGCAGATATCTTCACAAAGCCTTTACCTAAAGATACATTTTAGTATCTCATATAGAAGCTAGGGGTGATTTCCCCTCTTGATGAGAACTAAGATGCATGGAGTTGCATTAGTCCGATGGACTTCACAAATATATCTTATGGTCCAGATTGATGAGTGAGGTTGCTACTCAAGGAGAGTAGTTAGTCTGTGGTTCAAATGTTCTTATTTGTGAGTTTTTCCTAATGGGAGAGAGATTATCTTATAAGGGTGAGAGAATAATGATTTGTATGTTCCTTTTGCATTGATGTCAAAGGGGGAGAGAAACATGTGAAAAACTGCTATATCATGTGTTGATCTCAGGAGGAGATTGTTGAGAGTTATGGGAGATTGTTGAGTGTTGATTTCTTTCTTTGCAATGATTGTTTTTCACATTCATATGTTGCATTGATTGTTGGATATTGATGAGAAGTTTGTTGGAATGATGTGTTGTCATTGATATCAACATATTCTTCTATGTATTCCAGTGTTGCAGTCAAATTGGATGAGTTGGCTTGGTCAGTTTGTTGTAGATGAGGTGTTGTGGTTTAATAGTTTTTGAGATAAGTATCTCTAGTTGATTCAGAAAAATTTTCAGTGGTTCACATGGTGTTCTGATCGAGTTGAGAGATCCGGTATTGAGGTTGGTTATTCAGCTGTTCTTATTATTCGATATTCTGGATTCTGCTTTGCATTGCTCTGGAATTACAATATCTTGGTTTTCAGAGTGTTTGGGACATTCATATGTGTCCTTAATTCAGTTTGACAATTAGTTTAGTGTGTGTTCTTGAGGTTTGGTATAATAATAATGTAACATTCTAGTAAAAGGTGATGTTACAGTTGTTTCTGTGGTAATTCACATTGCTTGTGGATGTTTCTAGATCATGTTCTATCTATGTTGTTGTTCTGCATTTATCATTGTGCGTGTTATTGATCATTTTCCTAATCTAGTGGTGTTCTTCATGTTATGCGACATTCGTGATGATTGTAGCATGTTACAAATGTTCGAGGTGTTTCTTTCATGCAGTTTTGGTTTAGGTCCAAACTATGTCTTAGCCAACATTGTTTTGGTCTACATGTATTGTTGTAGTGTGTGAGGTTATTGTTCTATAGTTTGTATTGAGGATTTAGCCAACCTTGAAATATAGGTTGATGATTTGTATAAATATATGTAATATTCATGTGAGAGATGTATTTGCATGTGCAAATGTCAATTTTATCTTTCAGTAGCAAAGGATAAGTGTGAAGAAGTGTGAAGAAGTATGAAAGAGAAGAGTTTGTATTATGTGCTTAATCAAAACTATAACCAGGCATGAGATGATGTTATTTCATCAGTTCATGATACTTGGATATAATCTGAATGATTTTGTAAGGTAGTGAGCCTTCCCCAGGTTTGTAGCCCTTCTTGTTTTGTGATTTGAGTAGTGAGCTCTAAGCAGTGTGTCTAAATTCATGTGCATTCCCCATTGTAATATTTTCACATACTCCTAACAGGGTATTATCTCATTGTGGGTAGGTTCACACCATGGTTTTTCCCTTAACCAGGTTTTACATGTCAAAAATCTTGGTGTTATGTGTGTTATTGATGTGGTGTTGTTTTCACTGTTTATTATCATATCTAAATTTTGTGTTTGAGTTGTGTAGAGTTTGAGAGAAAACTGATTAACCCTCCCTCTTAGTTTGTTGCATTGTTGCAAATAGGAAGATGATCCGAAGAATGCATTTTCATTAATTCCACATCGTGTTTTGCATATTGAGGATATTAAGGTTTACACTCACTGCAACATCGAGGAGTTGGGAATCTTTCATCTGTTTAATCTCTATAATAAGCAGATGATTGATGGGAATTTCAGGCTAAAACTGGAATTCTAGGTGTTGGAGGAAAAGGGTTTTGTGAAGTTTGTCAAATTTCTGATGTTCGATGAACAAGAGTGGGTCTAGTATGTGCTTAGAAGAATGCATGATGAGTTCATGTGGTTAAACAAGCCTTTTAAGATCACTAAAAATGCCATTAGAGTTGTAACAAGGTTGTGTTCATCTGATGAACTATCCTCATTGAAGTTGGTGAAGAACCAAATTATCATAGATGCAACTAGTTTGAAATTCGACAAAAGAGCCATGACAATCAATGATATTATACAGCATGATGTTAGATTTGCTTCAATGGTGATTGGGCATAAGATATACTATTCTAGAAGAGAGAATTCTTCTATCTGGAACAACAATATATGCAACATATGAGATGATCCCAGAGAACAAGAAGTATGACCTATGTGAGTTGCTTCAGAGTGAGATAATGAAGAAATTGGCCAAAATCAAACAAGACAAGAAAACCTATTCAAATATAGAACCTTGATCTTGTGCTTGTTTTTCTACTTCATGAATAAAGTTACAAAAGTTGGTCAAGTCTAATGGGCTTATCACAGACCTATGGGAGTGCAGATCAGAGAATTACTATACAATGTTGGTTATACTAAAGCCCAGAAAGTTGTTTTATGGGGTTACTTTAAAAAAAATAGAGTGAAATGCATGATAGGGAGAGGATCCCCAAGTCAGTAGTTGAGAAGTATCAGGACACCATTTGCTTCATGGTGGATATAGACCAATTCTCAATGGAGGTTGTTGAACCCAGGACTATATGGATCATGCCCATGGGGTATGAGGTAGATGAGAAAATATGAGAACTATATGCTCAACTTTTGTTAAGCAAACCAGTAGATCCTTTGGAAGAGAGATTTGGTACTTATGTTGAGAAGATCTTGAAGCTGCATAAACAATTCAAGAAGCCATAAATTCAGAGGAAAATGAGGAAGGAAGTGGAAGCATATGTAGAGAGAATAGGGATCACTGAGGAGGCTATCTAGGAAGCAAGGAAAAGGAACATACTACCTGTTGAGGAGCCTATTAAGGAGAAGAAGGCTAAACTGGAAGTCTCTGCTCCCAAGCCAAAGAAACAAGAAGCTTTGCACCTTCCTCTAGTTCCCAAAAGGAAACCATCATAGTAAAATCTCCAGCCAAGCCATCCAGCAAGGGTGAGAAAAGGAAGAAAGTAATATTTGTGATGATAAAGGATGAGGAGGAGACTGGGTCTAATGAAGAGGTGAAGAGAAAAGGGACACTAAAGCTTCAAAGGTCACTAAAGACAAGTCCTCTGGTGAAGGTCAATCCAAGAAGAAGTTGAAGATAGATTCTAACAAGTTTGGCATGTCAGCCCAAGAGGTGGAAGAAGCATTAACCGTACAAGGTAATCTAAAGCCTCTTTTTGATTTTTATGACAAGTTTGATGATGATGGCAAAAGAAATCTAGAGGAAGCTACAATTAAATATTTGAACATCTACAATAGGGCACTTATAGAAATAATGTCAGAGATTCCAAAAGGTTTATAAGATATTTTTTAAATGAGAAGACAACCTGCTAAAGTTAAAGATGAAAGACTGAAGGAATATGTAATAGTTAGCATATGTCTGGTAATAGCAGTAGAGGAAATAAAAATAATACTCAAGGAAGCTCATCAGCATTCTACTGAAATGATCAATTTTAACCTTCTTAAAACATGCATTCACCAACTGGTATACCGGTACATATAGAATTGAAAGAAGTAAAGCAAACAATAAGCCAAGCACACAAATTAATACCATAATACAAAGAATTATATGAGGAAAACCTCAAAGAGGAAAAACCACGGTGGGATTTTTTACCAACAATATCAATCCACTGGCCATATGAAGAGATACTACAAAATATAGGGGCCTACACTTCCAGGAAGGCTTATAGCCTAGAGGATACTGCTCAATCACAAAAGGAGCCTCACTGACTACATATAAATCTAGACTACAATCTAGAGAAATGATTGAACTGCAATGATAACATCTTCTATGCCTAAATATAGTTTCGGTTAAGCTCTGTCTGTTGTGGTCTGAAACCCTAAACCCTTACCAGAATACCCTCTTACATAAATATCCTCACATACATGATATCTCTCATATATTTTGCATCTCCATTAAATTCCATAACCTTACATATCCATATCATTTCCTATATCAAAATGATCTAATCAAATAACCTATATACTCCTTTACAATCCATCATGCCTTATGTCGGCTTACAAAGATAATTACAATATGAATATACATGTCAGCTCAATAATATATTTACATATATAACAAAACCAATTGTCGATGTCGGATCTCCCAAATTATGTTAGCCTCCAATACCTATAACCTAAATGTGAACCATGTTGGCCTATGATGTCGATACCCAAAGAATTCCTTCCAACTAGTGAAGATACCTATTGGTGTTGGTGCTGGTGAAGTGTCTGTTCGTACACTGCTGAACCAAAATATGAAGCTAGAACATGTTTCCATCAATGAAAACCTATTGGAACCAATCAATTGAGTTTCATTTGCCAACAATCTCCCCCTTTGGCATTGATGGCAACACTCGTGAAAAAATGATAATGGTTTCCATCTACCGGTTTCATCCCGAGCCTACTCCCCCTGAGTTGAATATCCATTTATGATCATAATCAATACAAAATAATCCATACCTCCTAATTATTTTCAGGTATACCTCCCCCTTTGACATCAATGCCAAAAATACCAAAAAATACCAAAAAACGGGATGAAGAATGAAAGACTGTACAATGAATGTCCCAAAATACCTTACCAAAGCTGAATATATTTGAAAATTTATGGATAGGCCTTCTCCAAAAGCTCCAGATAAGTATCGCAACCTGATTTGAAAGTCCTGGAAATAGATACAATTTCATATAGCATATGGGCATATGACTCTTTCTCATTAAACTCTATTGGTGTGGGCTTGTCAACCATATATATACACTCCTTATGTACACTTAATGAATCCAACTAGGGACTCACCAATCCTCTAAGACCTCTGGCTCTCCTTATGATTTTATCTTTTTCCCTTTCAAGAGCTAAAACTTGGGCTTCCAAAACTAAAATTTGACAATCTATGGATGTATTCAAAGAATGTGAACCATCAAAAGAATTGACTATACCTAAAATCTCCTCCTGAATATCCTTAATCCTTTTATCAAAATCAAGTGTAAGTAAACCTGTGTTACAACATACTCTATAAATATTAGTACACTGCCTCAAAGAGTTATCTATCAAATTCAACTTTTCATTAATCTCCTTCCTCTCTGACTCAATCATTGGATCAAATGTTGCTCTCTTTTCCTATGTAAACCTCTCCAATGCCCGTCGATTTGATATTTGTTGTAAAGACTGAAAGTCCTTTGAAATGTGTTCTATGATTACTTTAATCTTGTCAGATGGGCTTGCTTCTTTGTCAAATTTTTACTCTAGTACAAGTCTATGCAAAATTGGGATAGACTGATCAATAACTCCTTTATCTATAGATCCTTCATCATTTTATGTGCAACCATCATCATGAGCTCAATAGAACTCATCTTCAGTATGATTTTCTTTTCAACTTGCGAGGTGATAATTGACAATAATGATGGGCTCACTACCGGTTCCCTGCCAGATTCCCTTTTCTTCTCCTCTGATGGTTCAACTTTTATAGATTCCTCACTTGTACTGGTGGCTTCTCCACTTGGTGTAGTCTCAGTAACTATCGGTTCCTCCTTAGGAACTGTGTCCTTATCCTGTACATTCTGATCTAGAGGACTATTGTCCTCAACATTAGTAACCTATACACTCTCTGATTTTTCCAGTATCTCAATATTTTCCTGTACATTGGTTTCTATCAGGGGCTCTATATCCAATATCTTAATATTTTTCAAAATTGAGGGTGAAGTACCCACAATACCTTTTCCTTTCCCTTCAACCAGGATATCTGTAGTATCTTTCTTAGGTTCCAATGAAGTATAAAAACTATGGTTTGTTGCAAAGAATTGAACCCATTCCTTGTGGGTCTCCTTGACTATCTCATTAACCCTACCTAACATAAGACTTACTATTTTGTTCTTGCTGTGAAAAATCTTTCTATCTGCAACCTCAAGTGTCCTTTCCATCTCCTCTGAAGTAATAGAAGAACAAATAGATAACAACTCTTGAATATTTATATGCTTTTCCGATAATCTTCTAGTATCTCAAATGTCATATAACTGTATCGGTATTTGATTTTCAATTTCTAACAAGCCTTTCTTATAAATATCCAAATACAACAAAACTGATTCCTCAACTTCTCTCTATTCATCATCATCCAAAAGCTCATAATAAAATTACACATTCTTCAACATACCATCTTTACTAATTTCATTAACCAATTCTGCACAAGTCTTGGGTGGAATAATAGTTACATTACCAGATACAAGTGCAAGATTGATGTCATCCATCTTCTTCTATCTTCCAGTACTGGATGGGGCAAAAGGTGTTTCTTTTGGTGCTCTTTTCTGTCCCAGTACCCTGATTGTAAGTTTCCTAACTAATTACTTCTTTGCTTCTACCTTAGTCTCTCTAGTTATCTTCATTAATACCCTCTTGAATGCTAAGGGTGTGTCATCATCAAATCCAGATTCTACTACAATTGGCTCAATGAATATTTTTGGTTCTTTTCTCTTCCTTCCTTTTTCCAAAACAACATCGATTAATGCCTTGATGTCCTGTGAAACCTGTTCCACAAAATTGATTTCCTTGCCCTGCAGCTTCTCCCTCTTCTTTTAGTTAAACTCATTTTCAACCTCTTGCTTCTTCTGCTTAGCAGTGCCAAAGGTTTTTACAGTTTCATCAATAGGTGCATCAATTAGCAATTATGCATAAGCATCTAGAATCTATGCATCAACTTCATAACCCATCTCCTCAATCCAAATGTTTCGGGGCCTGACTGCCTCCATCAAAGTTTCATCTTTCTTGACCATGAAGCATATCTCGGTTGAATATTTCTCAACAATGTACTTTGGAGGTTCTCCCTATAATTCATAGCCTTTTGGAATGCCTTAAATTAACCCCACACTTTGTCATCACGCTGACTACCCAATGTAGCAATGAATTGTTTTAGTTACCTCCCTACCGGGATATGAAATGCCCATTATCTCTTCCCAAAATAAGGAATTTCATTGATGAAAAATAGCATTAAAAAGACAATTAGGTTTCCATACCGAGATGTTCCCTTCTTCTATCCTTTGATCTTCCCTACGTTAATCAATAATTCATCTAGCATCCAACCACAGAGATCTAACTTCTCATTTTCCCTCATCATCTTATGAGCTGCATAAATGCAGGAGCTAGAAATAGAATTTAGTTGGTTTGAATGAGTTACCTTGTAACTAATAATCATGCTTATGAATCTTATATCTTTGTGGGTGATAGTTCTAACCCTCATTGATCACTTGTCTGATGTTGCATTGGTGATCTTGTTGAACTGATCATTAGAAACCTTCTTCTCTAGACGTTGTCCAACCTATGGTAAACCAGTGATTTCCCTGATGGCCTCCTTCAAAATATTATATGGTATGTCCAACCAGATAAATTATCCATGCACTCTGCTTAAATCATATCTAACAATCTCATCTTCAAATTTCAGAATATCCAGAATTTCGGTAAACCCTAGATCCTGAATATGCTGGTACTCAGGCTTAATCTTTCCAGAATCTCCCATTAATTTTCTCATGTACATACTCTTAATATCACTCTTTCCCAAATCCTCAATATGGTAGTGAATGTAAGCTTTGACATCTTCAACATACATGACTCCTTCTGAGACACAGGAAAAAGCGCCAACCGAATTGTCAAAAGTAGCAATATGTGGATATTGCTTGAAAATAGGCCTAGGATTGTCCTTGACCTCAAGAACAGTAGGATATGCAATAAACATAGGTACAGATGATGATCCCGCTTCCATCATGAAAGATAAATACCTGTGAATAAATGCAGGTGAAACCCTTAAAGAATTCTTCCGATCATTGGTGAAATCACTCAAGAAGATATCGATCGCACTAAATTCCTTTAGACTCACTCTAAATCACTTTGAATTGCTCTGAATGCAAAGCGATCAAAATTTAAGTGAATTCATCCTTTCAACCTCCAATAAAAACCCTAATCAGTCATTGACATGAATGACTTCTGGTGAAAGATACCAGATCTCGATCAAACATCTCCATGCTGGATAAGCATCTCCAATGTCTAGAACATCTTCTAGAACCTCTTCCCAGGGTATATGCACTATCTTCATGAATTTTTCCTACCCCTAAGCCATTTTCCTCAGTTATTGGATGAGCTTCTTGCTAGTGCAGGAGAAATCTCCTCAACCGATTGAGTATCTGGAGCATTTCCATCTGCTAATTGTTCTTCTGACTTCCTGACCCATCTCTAGGTATGATCTTGTCAGATTTCATTAACCTTCTCTTTCCCTTTCTCATTTGATCCTTCATTGCCAACAGGTGGATTTCTGCTTCTACAGAACTTAGCGATATGTCCAACCTCATTACATGCATAATATGTAACATTGTTATTTTGAATTGTTTTGCTAAAACCGGTATAATTTCTTGACCTACATTGATTAGCCATATGTCCAAATTTTTCACATGCATAACATTTAACATTCATTCTGCAATCTTTTGTTTTATGACCATACATTTTGCATTTAGAACATTGAGTGAGAGTAGAATCAGGGTTTTGATTTTCTCTATTTCTACATTGCCTAGCCATGTGACCAAGTTTATTATAAACAAAGCATCTACTATTAAATTTATAAGCATTAAGCTGCCTTATTGGTGCCTTTTGGTTTTGATCTTCATTTGCAATACCAGAACATTGACCTTGTTCAAATCCAAGTCCACTGGAATCTCCATGCTGCCTTTGTCTTTTCCACAACTCATCTAGCTATGCTGAACTAATCTTGAATTTTTCTTTATACTCACTTGCAATAGTTAGATCATCTCTCAGAATTATCATTTGTCTCTCAAGCTCTTGTTCATTACTCTGGGATTGTACCAAATCAGTTCTCAACATATAATTTCCAACCTACCACATTCTTCAAATTTGTTTTTCAGAGTCACAACAAGATTTTCTTCCTTTTTCTTCCAATCTTCAATCTCCTTAGACATCCTCATAGCTAGAGCTTGCATTTCATTCCTCATGACCATTTTCTCCTGACTCAGCTTCTGACATCTCTCATTAAGTGCATCTTTCTCTTCATTATCCTTGCTCTACAAAAGTTCCTTCCTCCTAGCCTAAGTAGATGACAAACTCTCCTGTAAGACAAGAATGAATTCCTAAGAAGAATTTAATTCATCTTGTAACTTCAAGTTCTTCATCCTTTCAACATCATAATCTTCAAGTGCCACCTCAATTTGCTTCTCCAAACTCATATCCATGGATTTTGGATTCAGGATCTTCCTCAAGTTGTTAAACTTCCTTTGAGGCATAAGGCTCTGATACCAATTGTTGGAATCCAATAACACTAAGAGGGCGGGGGGGGGGGGGGGGGGGGTGAATAAGTGTTCTACCGGAATGATCAATTTTAACCTTATTAAAACATGCATTCACTAATCGGTATATCGGTACATATAGAATTGAAAGAAGTAAAGCAACCAATAAGCCAATCACACAAATGAATACCATAACATAGAGAATTATATGTGGAAAAGATCAAGGAGGAAAAACCATGGTGGGATTTGTCACCCACAATATCAATCCATTGGCCATATGAAGAGATATTACAAAATATAGGGGCCTGCACTTCCAGGAAGGCTTACAGCCTAGAGCACACTGCTCAATCACAAAAGGAGCCTCACTGATTACATATAAATCTAGACTACAATCCAGAGAAATGATTGAACTACAATGATAGCATCTTCTATGCCTGAATATAGTTTCAATTAAGCTCTGTCTGTTGTGGTCTAAAACCCTAAACCCTTACCGGAATACCCTCTTACATAAATATCCTCATATATATAATCTCTCTCATATATTTCGCATCTCCATTACATTCCATAACCTTATATATCCATATCATTTCTTATATCAAAATGATCTAATCAACTGACCTATATACCCCTTTACAATCCATCATGCCTTATGTCGACTTACAAAGATAATTACAATATGAATATACATGTCGACTCAATAACATAAACACACATATATAACAAAATCAATTGTTGATGTCAGTCTCCAATACCTATAACCTAAATGTGAACCATGTCGGCTTGCAATGCCGGTACCCAAAGAATTTCTTCCAACTGGTGAAGATACCTACTGGTGAAGTGTCTTTTGGTACACTACTAAACCAAAATATGAAGCCAGAACATGTTGCCATCAATGACAACATATTGGAACCAATCAATTGAGTTTCAATTGACAACAAGTGTTCCCTTTTTCCAGAAAAGGAAAATGTAGTTAAAGATATAGGGAGATGAGTTAGATAAAGGTGAAGAGGAGATAGGTAATAATAATGATGATGAGGATACATAGAATCCTCTAAATCAACCCATGGATATAACACCCTCGATTGAGACTAAAGCTTCAGTTGTTGATGATGTAGGTCTTAAACAAGTTAAGATAGAAATAGATGCACAAGACAAAAAGGTTGAAGCAAGAGACACTGCAAATGATTTAAAAGATTTTCTTGAAAAGGACAAGCAAATTTTTGATGATCCAACATTTTCCCAAGGGACAAGTAACTTGGACTCTCTCTCTCCCATCCAAAAGCTAAAGCTAGCATCACTTGCATGGGCTAAGGCAAGAGAGGATATCTTTAAGTCTCACATAGAGGACAATGAGCTTGTGAGTCTTCCATCTGGTATCCTGGAGAAAATAATGCCTACATTTCAAAAGGATACATATGATTCCCCTTCCAGCCATCTGAAAAGTTTGATCAATTGTGTAAGTACTCATTTGAGTCATTAGAGAAGTTAGGTGAGGTCAAAGTCTACAATTAATTTTATGCTAAAAGGATCAGGACATTGAAGAGAATGATTGCAAATGATAGAGTTGTGTTGGATACCTATGTTAAGATCATTCAAGATGCATTATCCAAAGGAGGTAATATTTACAAATCATGTCTATCATTGTCAAAATTCACTAAGAATATTGAAAAGAAGTCCAAGGAGCATGAAAAACAATTAGCCAATATATCTCAATCATTTGAGCCCTTCTTAGTCTCTACGACCAATCACGAAGATCAAGTAATATCTCTACTTGACAAAATTAAGTTCTTAAGATACGACAGGGAAAAGATTGTTGGCAGCATTGGTGAACTTTGGAGTCAGATCACTCCCAAGTTGGACACATTGCTTAGTGCCTTGAAGGATGCTCAGGATGCTCAGGTCACTAGTGAACCCTCTGATCTTAAATTAGCTAAGATAAAAGTATACCTATTTAGTGGACTCATATCAGTTCTTGAGTGTCTCAAGAAGGGCTGTGATATCCATTTGGGCTCATTGAAAAACACTTTTGTAGATATCTTTAATTTTTTGTAAGGAAGTAAAGTATGTGTATATATGTGGTCTGCATATAGAATTTTGGCTTGAATTTTGGCATTTGAATGCCTAACTTTTCCATTAATGTCAAAGGGGGAGTGTAGAGTAGTGAAAATGTTGTATTCATCTTAGGGGGATTTCTGAAATTGTGCATTTTGAGTTTTCTAATGTATATATGCTAGTATTGATTCTGACACAATCATTTTTCACTAAGTGTTGCCATTAATGCCAAAGGGGGAGATTGCTGGCAAGAGACACTATGCAGGTCATCCAATATTGTCATTGATGGCAACCAAAGTCAAATATTCCATCCATAGTGTGTGATTTGATCCTACCAGAAGGTAGAATAAAGATTTGGATAAGTCTAGTGAGCTAGAACAGTGCATCCGACATAATGTAGTATTTTGGTTAGAATTTTATTTCAGTTCAATAATTTGTGTTGAAGAGCTAGAGGGAGATAGTTAGATGTCTAGAGTACCTTATTCCAAAATCTTAGCCTCTGGTGATGATTGTCGTGTGAGTTGGAAGATCTGGTGTACAGGTGTTTGGGTTGAACAGTGTGGTATGGACATCTTGGATAGTTGATCGTTATGCAAAATTGATGGAGTAATATTGGTGATTGTTTTTTGTGATCAAGGATGTTTAGCTGACATTTGGGAAGCATGTGGACAATTTATTTTGGTCTACATATGCATTGGAGTTCGGATTGAGCTGACTATGTAGGCACGTTTCATTATATGTTATGTATTCTTGAAGACGACATGTAGAAGGCCTAAATTTCATGTTGCAAATATATAAGACCTATTGATATGATCATTTTATATATCAAGGAATGTGTGGAAAGTGTGTGTGTTTTATTGTGCATAGTTTTACATGCACAGGTGAAGGATTTATGCTTTAGAATATTGAAGAACAGTGGAACAAAGAAGTGCAATAGATTAATGTGTGATTAAGTATTTTGTGGTTAACCAAAACTGTACTTTCGCATTTGTAGATGTTGTTTCTCAGTTCAGACACTCCAATTATATTTTGTAAAGGACATTGTAAGACAATGAATCTTCTTAGGGTTGTAGCTCTTGATATTTGAGTAGTGAGCTCTAGGCGGTGTGCTTGAATGCATGTGCATTCCCAATGTAGTATATTTTATACTTCTGTAGAGTATATTTATATTATGGGTCTCATTTCCACCATGGTTTTTCCCTTGACCGAGTTTTCCATGTATAAAATCTTGGTGTTATGAAGTTGTTACTGATTACTTTGTGTTTCTCCATCTTTATTTTGTTCATTTGCATTAAGCGGTTGAGAGAACAAGTTAATAAAGTTAAAAATTACAGAACACTAATTCACCCCCCTCTCAGTGTTCCTTGATTCGAATTGGAGGATCATTGTGATGTGCCACGGTCCCAACAATTTTTGAGCAGTTGTTGGGAGAAGGTCAAATTCAACTTACATTGCTTGATTCTAGGTGCGCAATCCTGTGACTGTAGCTCACTGTTTTCATTCTCTTACCTTCATTTTTCAGCATTTTACCTAATTTCAACACTTCAACTAACAAAAGAGGAACCCCCCCTTCAATCCGAATTCACTTAGCATTTAGTCTTGATCTGATTCATGACTAGAACTAGTGAATTCCCCATCCCCTTTTGAATGTAAAGGCCCTAAGCAAAAAATATCTCTAGTGGTCTTCATCCCTTGAATGAAACCTCAGGGAATCATTTTTCCTCTTCATAAGCTCGTACCCAACCAATGTGTGACTGATGTAATATATAGCTTGCTCTTTACCATCATGATCTTGGTGTTCCAATAGTTCTCCTAGTGCTATATGTGTAGCTGATATGTAGAGTAATAGGGGCTTGCCTTGAATAGGTGGCATCAATACTGGTGGATTCAAAAGATAGTCTTTGAGAATCTAAAATGCCACTTAGACTTGATATTTTTGTGAAGAAGATGTTGAAAAGGATGACATTTATCTACAAGTTGTGCTATGAATCTACCTATTGATTGAAGTCTTCCTTGTAGAGATCAGAGTTGGTTTATACTCTTTGGAGGTGGCATTTCCAATATGGCTGACTTTTGTTGGATCTGATTCAATTCCCCTTTGTGAGACAATGTATCCAAGGAGATTCCCGGAGGTCACCCCAGAGACACATTTCTTGGGATTTAATTTGACTTTGTAATTTTACAAATGATCAAAAAATACTGATAGAATGTCCAAATGTGTTTCCCTTGTGGTTGATTTGTTGGAGACCTCATCAACATAGTCTTTCATAGTGACATGCATGTGTTGGTATTTTGATGATGTTTAGTTGTTATTGTAATTGATGGACACACACTTATTTTATGTATGATTTATTCTCCACCGGTAATATGTGTTGTATTGCTCACACCGGTATTATATGTCATTAAATGTATAGTCTTTGTTTGTAGAAGACTATTGGTGTTAAGAATGACCGAAGACCTCAAGTGGTATGAAGACCTCAAGCAGAATGAGGACCCCTAGCGGAAATCAATCTTTTTGATCGGAACACTATGTTCTAGTTTACTAGTCTTTGTTTATCGGTAATCGGTATACTGTGTTAAACCGGTAAAATTGTAGAGTGTGATGAGTTATCATCCACCGACACTTTGGCGGTGTTTTTGTGTCCTGTTACCAAATGTGTCTAGATGCTTTGAACCTAGAAAATTGTAATCCAACTCATTGGACCGACATGAAATCAGCTTCCTATTTAAGGACATCATGTCTAGGGTTTTACATGATGAAGTAATGTATGTGAATATGTATGTTGAAGGAGTGAAGTTGATATAGAAGCATCATGTGATAGATATTGAACATGCAAAGGATAGAAGACTGAAGTAATACTGCAATGCATTAACATAGAGAAGTCAAGGATCTAATCAAGTTGTTTGTGCTACTTTCTAGATCATTCATTTGTTGATTACTATTCTCTTTGACAATTCTAAAACCCTTAACCGAGTAGGCCCAATCAAGCCTTTTGTAAATCCTCTAACAAGGTGGTTCACAATTGTGGATCTGAAATCCTTTAACAGGGTAGTCTTTAACAGGACTTATCTCCTAATAGAGATATGGATTACTAATAGGATCTGTTTTGGTGAAGACATTGTAAGGCCTTAACCGGTCAGACCTTAACCAGTCTGGTTACTTTTCTGTAGATAGTTGACTTGTGATTTTTACTCACTGTGGTTTTTCCCATTTGGGTTTCCACGTCAAAATATCTTATGTTATGGTGATTGTGCTTTTGTGGTTGAATACTTTATTTTCTATTTGTCTTGTTTGTGTTTTAACTGGTTTGTTGTTTAAACTACTATATCGATCTGCAGTAAAATTGATTAAGAATTTGGTTTAGTTTTTGGGCATAATAATTCACCCCCCCTCTTAATATTGATCAGTATGAGATCATGAAAGATAGTTTTTTTATGTTGATCTTCAAGTGTGAATTTAATCTGATTATACCTAAAGAATCCATCCATCAATGACAAAATTGCATGTCTGGTTGTGAGATTCACTATTATATCAATATTTATTCACATCTCTAAAGTTTGTACATACTCTGATGTTGTGATCAAGTTTGTTGACAGGTACCAGATTAGAGATCCACTCTGGGTTGTCAATCGGTCTGATGAAGCCAACGTCCAATAATTTTTCAAGTTCCACTTTTACTAGTAGTGCCACCTGCAGATGCATCTTTCAGAGATTTTTTTTTACTGGCTTGGTGCCTAGAGTAACCCTCAAATGATGCATAACAAAATTAGGATCCAATCTAGGCATATCGACATATGACCATGCAAAGTTGATTTGTCACTCTATGATGAATGTTATGAATTTCGGTCTTTCAATCTCTATCAAGGATTGTGCCAAGAAGATGTGCGGTACCTCTATTGTCCCAATATTTGTCTTGATGGTTTCCTCAATTAGTATTTATAATTTTTCTTCTTATGATGTCATGGGAAGAGTGCCAAACCTTCCATCCTCAGGCACCTCAGAGAGATTTTCATCATTGGATGTGTCCTTTATTTTTACTTTTTTGGGGTCAGATAGTGCCACAATATGGTTTTCACCATAAGACCCATGATTTGTTTTTTATTTTTATACTTTTGCAATTGGAAGGTTTGGCACCCTCACTAAAATATGCCATGCTATTGAGTTCTATGATGTATCCTACTTTGTGGTCCCCAAGTGGAAGATCATCTCGTATGCCAAGGTAGTCAGTAAAGGCCTCATCATTTTTAAATATTTCAAGTCGTAGAGGTCCTTGCTAGTCCCAGTCAATGAGTTGTGGATGAATGAGGGGAAGCCCATTAGTATTAGTGTGTTCAAAGTCAATAGATATTATTGTAAAGACACAAGAGTCTTCATTTATTTTAATGCAATCATCAGGGTCATTGTTAGTACTCTCCTCATCAACCTTGATTATAAATGAATCCAAATTGATGTCACTATAAGGATACTCAACAACAAGAGTCTTCAATCTTTGTGGTTTTAACCTAGAGCCTTGAGAGATAGAGGGCTTGGGATCCCAAAAAGTATTTATCCATGGTTCTCCACTATCTTTATTTTCTTGATATGTAGAATCTGATAATGTTGCTTGACCAACTCTGAATTATTTTCTAAACTTCTCTTTGCTAGTGGGTTCACCTGGTTGTATGAATGTTTCTGTAAGTTCATAATCACTAGATGACTTATCTAAACCCCATTCCCATTCATTAGAGTCTGTGGAATAATGTTTCTCTTGTTGTTGGTCATTAGTGGAGGTAGAACCTATCATTTGTAATGTTGTTTGAGAATTAAGACCATGCAATCTCAATGGTGCAAATTCAAGTCCTTTAGTGCGTTGCTTCTTTGGTACTAGCTCTGGTTGTAACATCTCAACAATAGCTTTCTTTTTTAACCCAAGATGGGGATTTTCCATCATATCCAAACTTTTGTAAGAACTTAAAGCCCTTTCCATAGTTTTCACATGGTATTGTGATATGGTCTTGTGTAGGTTCTTCTTCAGATTCTTTATAAAGTGTTTTATAAAGGTATTCATCTTCCATCTCACCTCATTTCTTGAATGTAGTGTGGAAAATTGAACCCTAGTGATTCCCCACCTAGGAGAGAGAAAGGAAATCACTAGGATGATTTTCACTTGGAAAATACTTTACATTCAAAAGAGGGTCTTGAATCCGCTAGATCCAAATCTGAGGGAAATAAGGATATGAAGTCTGAGTGGATTGCGAGCAGTTGAAGTGTGATTTACCCTCTTTTGTAAATGAGAAAGTTGAGTTGTTGACTATATGGAAAAGAGAGAGGAAAATGAGTGAAATGAGGAGCTACCAGTTCGGGATCACATTGTAACTACGGATCTGAGCTAATTAGATTGATGCAGATCTGCCCTGCAAATTTGGAGAAAATTTGTTGGGACCATGGTGGGAACGTACATAGTCCTCCACAAAATCTGTGAATGAAAAGGGTTCTTTTGTCTCTGCAAATGAAGCCCAAACCTACAATTACAACTACGCACCTACAACCTACACACAAAAAACAGAGGGAGAATGGTTGTGGATGTTCCTCAGTCAAACCTCAATTGAGGAATCGACCTTGAAAGAAAGTAATTGCAAATGCTTGAATGTAAGCAATGAAAATGTATACCTTGTAGATTTGCAAATTGTTGATGATGATTCTTTTTCTTCTTGAATGTAACCATAAATGTTGTATTAAATGGCATGTAACATGACAAAACCTTAAAACACACACATGCTTGCAAATTAATATTGTAATGTTGCTCCAATGAATGAATGAAGAAGACTAGAATGCTTGAATGCTTGATGATGACCTTGAAATATTGTCTCTTCTCCTTATTCCTCTTAACCCTTATCATTTGTTTTCCTCTCTCCCTAAATGAGGGAATTGAATTCCTTTTTATACATGTCTCAAGGATTAATTTTCAACCACCAAAGGCCGACAAGGAGGAATTGCAAACCCCGAAGACAAATAATGCATAGGACACCAAGCAAACCTGATAGAGGGCCACCCTAAGGGATGGGGAAAAGGGTGATGTACCCCTATCCTAGGTGGATAAGGGTGCCACAACCCTATCTTGCCCTATTTTGGGCCCCAGACAGGGTCTAGAGTAGACATAGGACATGAAGAAGGAAGGGTGAAGGGGTGAGAATGCAGAAATAGGTCTAAGTTAGGGAAGAAGATGTCGTCGCCGATGTGAGGACCCAAAATATGGTGAAAATTGTAGGGGTCACAATTTTATGACACTACATTTAGCCCCCACTTTAGTGGGGGTATGGCTTATGCCACTACTATCGATAAAGTAGATGAAAAGAGAGATGAAGATGAGAGATGTAGAGAAAAACCACAAGGAGTATAAGACAACACTAATATTGAGGAGTAAAAATCCCCCAATCTTAGGGTCTCAACTCACACCAACATATGCAAGAGAACACAAAACAGAAAGGCACAAGACACACAAAAACAAAGATAAAGCACAAAAAGACACACGACAAGAACAAGACACAAGATGATAGACTAAATAGGACACAAAGACCAATGCCATCACATAAACATGAGCGATCACATAAAAGAGAAAATATGACATCATCCATGAACTATCAATAGTAAAACTATGATTTCATGATAGGAAGAAGAGAGAGAACATGAATACACACTTTGGTGATCCATGAGAAGAAAAGTGAAGAAGAAAGAAACCATGGATGTCTTGCCCCTAAAACTAGGTGATCCATGGAGAGAAGGACATGGAAAATCTCACCCCTAGAGCCTATCTAGGTGATCCATGTAAAGGGAGAGAGTGAGAACACTATTAGTTCCACTCAACCTCATGCATGTGTGTGCAAGTGAGGTTTGAAGTGCATCATAGGAGTCTATTCCCGAGTATGCTACAACCTATATTGAATGTATAGTACAAGTGTCAAGAAAGGTGTGATATCTCGCTCTAAGAGTTTGTCCTCTAGTTTCAAGAATAATCACCCCGCATAAAAGAAAAGTGGCATCATCTCTCTCTAAGAGACCGTGCTCTAGTTTCAAGAATGACCCACTATACAAGAGAAAAGTGACAACATCTTTCTCTAAGAGGTTTCCCTCTGTTTCCAAGAATGTCTCATTGTACAATAAAAGAAGAAGTGAAGACATCTCGCTCTAAGAGACCGTGCTCTGGTTTCGAGAATGACCCACTATACAAAAAGTGATGACATATTTCTCTAAGAGGTTTCCCTTTGGTTCCAAGAATGTCCCATTGTACAATAAAAGTGACAACATCTTTCTCTAATAGCCTTCCCTCTAGTTCCAAGAATGTCTCACTGTACAATGCATGAGAGAAGTATAGTACAAAGGAGCAGTGTGGGTGCCCCCCCTTAAGATGTCAACATAGGTTGATGTTGATATCTTAAGGAAACAAGAACAAGGTTACCTACCTTCATCACAAAGAAGATACCTTCTATGCAAGGATGTCATAAATCAAAGCAAGAGAGGGAATACTCTTCAAGCAAGGATAAGATAGTTGAAAAGAGATATCTTGTTGTAAGTGTAAAGGTGATCCTTGGAGGAGAAGAGGTCTTTGCTCAAAAAACATCTACCCCCAAGAGGAGTTGTCTTAGACAAATATAACATCTTCTAGAACAAGAAAAGAAAAGAATAATAATGCAATCCTTCCTCCTATTTCTAGGTGAAAGGGATTCTTGGTGAGGGATGACTCACTTTTAGCCCCCAGAGGGATGTGTGAACTTATCATAGATGTACATTACCAAGTGTAAAAGAGGTCATTGTCAAGGACTAACACCTCTTGTATAAGAGAGAATCCTTGAGTGAACAACAACAATTCCACACAAGGAATGACATCAAGTAATAGAGCTCACACCATCGACTTAATAGGGAAAATTGGATCCCTAGAGAAAGCGAGAGATAAGGATCATTGTCCCCCAAGATAAGGGACAATGAGAAGAGCTTACTCAATCTACTAGAGAGAGATTAAACATAAGAAAATGTGTGATGAACTTACATGAACACATGCAAGAAAAGACATTAGTAAATGTAAAATACATGTCTCAAGAAGTGGTAATATTCAAAAGGAAGAGAGGAAAAGCATCATAGATTCTCCAAGGGGGATTAATCATAAAAACATACCATTGTAAGAAATGATAATCACATATGAAAAATACAACCCCTAAAGGAAATAATGATAAATGAGAAAGAAAGAAAGGAAAAGGAGTGAAAATACTTACCCCCCAAGTGAGGAGAACAAGGAGAAACATTACACATTTTATGATGGTGATTAGTTTCAAGTGATATGTCATCCTAGTGGACCAAATCCTTTCAAGGAAGGGACACATACTTCTCAAGAGATCATTCCCTGCTAAGGGGCATATCATACTGACGAATAATCAAAACCATAGAAGAGGTAAGATTTCCAAGAGAATGAAGGAAAGAGAAGAAGTGCAGTACTCATTAAAGATTCCCCTCTCCAAGAAAGGAGGGAAACCAAAGAACAATCATATGATCACATAAGAATAACCCTACGCAAAAAAAGAGATCTAATAATGAATAATACACAAAGATAGAGATAAATATATAGAAAGAAGAAGAAAAATGGACTTCATGTTGCTGCCCCAAAGTATGTTAAAGTGAAACAATACCACCACTAATGATAAAGAGCCCCCATTAAATGAGCTAATTATGCCATAGGGTGGAGAGAAACTTGAAGGGAAAAGAAGTGCTAAGGAATGATGTTTTTACCAAGAAATATAGCTAGATCTTTCGTGAGACAAATGTATGCAAGATCTTATTGTAGTTGAAAATTTTTCTTAAATGCATAAAATTTTCCAAGAGAATGTGAATATGAATCATGAAAAATGCAATATTCAATACCTTTCACTTGCTTAAGATTTTTATTTTTATTTTGACGAGGAAAGGAAATGTTCTTGTCATATTTCAATCTCCAATAGATTCTTGCAGCTAATATGTCAGGATGGTAAATATTGTCTTTCCATGAAGGAGAGGGTTTGTTAGAAGAAGAAGTTTCATTATCCACAATTCTAATTTTGCCACTAGCTATGCTATCTTGAATAGATTTTCAAAAATTAGGGCAATCATCAGCATTATGTTCATGGGTTTGATGAAATGAACAAAAAGGATGCTTTGAAGAAGAAGCATTCTTGCAGGCTCTCTTGATTTGTTGTTTTTGAAGATAATCTTGAAAATTTTGAAGCCTAAGGAATTTGTCCATAGAAAGAGAGGTACCACTTCCTAGGCCTCTTGTAGTAGTTTGTGTAGGAGGGTTTATAGGGACACAAATTCCATGCTAAAATTTCCCAACTCCTTGTCCTTTACAACCTTGTTTTGTAATTATATGAAAGCCACAACTATAAGAATGTTGCAATTGACCAAATGGAGCAACAGGATCATGAACTTGTTTGAAATCTGATGTGTAAGGAGGTAGAAAAGGATTTGTAGATGAAGGAGGAGTATCATGTGAAATGAGAATCTCTTTTCCTTTATCAAGATTATTCTTTTTGGAAGATTGGGGAAGAACATATTCATCATCTAAAAGCTCATTTTTAGTGATTTCTATGCGAGGAGAAAGGTCATGAATAAAATTCATGACATCATCCTCCCTACATAGACTTTGATGTTGATGATAAGTCTTAGGAGAATAAGGAGGATCTAAAGATGTAAGAATGTTGATGTTTTCATATTTCCCCCCTTACTCAAGGGTATGTGTATGAGAAGAAGATGGATCCATGTTACTTTCCAATGCTTTCTCTTTTTTAGAGAGATCATTGGTTAAAGCATTAGGTCTTATATGATTTACACAAGATACACTAGGAGAGGTACAAAGATTAGGATCTTTAGGTTTAGGATATACAAAATCTTTAATGTGATTAACATAGGAAATGCATTTTGTTAACAACATCACCATAATGCAACATAAATGATACATGAAAGCTTTGAGATCTAATTGAAAAGAAAATAATTTGGAAATCCTAACAACACAATATGACCAAGTGCTATGAAGGAAGAGAAGCAACAAGAAATGGAAGAAACTCTTATCTGACACATGATAAATATGTGCAAAAATTAATGTGATCACATGTGAAAGAGCAAGTAAATCCAATTTATTAGTTGTCATTAAAAGTCTCTTAAGTGAAATCTGAATTTGCTGGAAAAATAGATCTAAAATTAGGACCTTTTTATGAAAATCAATTTTAAGATGTGAATTTGATGAATTTTGAATTTGTGTTTGACCTTAGAGAGTTTTAAAATTGATAAAGTATGCTGAATTTCTAGATTTGAGCAGAAACATAGAGTCAATTCTGTCTCCCAAAATTTTGGGAAAAAGATCGAGGACTGTGGCGGGAACGCACACAGTCCGACCAACTTTTTTCAAAGTTTTCAAGGATGATAGAGATTATGATTTTAATGTGGAATCCAAAAAAACAGCCGATTTGGAGATGTCTAGATCGGTCAAACATGCAGTTAAAGGTTGAAAATAGAAGAATCTTGAAAATTCGGGTTTAATGATTTAACCACTGAATTTTCAGAATAAAGAGACATATTTTAATTGTAATTTTGAAATAGAAATCAAATCTAAAACAAGCAATTAAAATTGTACACTTCACAAGCTTAATTTTCTCAAAATGAAAAATTAGGATTTTTATGCAATTAACCTCTAAAATTTGCAAATAGATCAAACTTGAAAATAAAAATTTGAAATCCAAATTGCAATTAATAAATCTAAGAATGAGAAATTATAATTAATGTGTAAGACGTTGGGTTCACCAAAATGTAAAGTGGAAAATTGAACCTTAGTGATTCCCCACCTAGGAGAGAGAAAGGAAATCACTGGGATGATTTTCACTTGGGAAATACTTTACATTCAAAAGAGGGGCTTGAATCTGCTAGATCCAAATTCGAGGGAAATAAGGATGTGAATTCTGAGTGGATTGTAAGCAGTTGAAGGGTGATTTACCCCCTTCTGTAAATGAGAAAGTTGACTTGTTGACTATGCAGAAAAGAGAGGAAATGAGGAGCTACCAGTTCGAGATCATGCTATAACTTTGGATCTAAGCTAATTAGATTGATGTGGATCTGCCCGACAAATTTGGAGAAAAGTCATCGGGACCGTGGCGGGAACGTACATGGTCCTCCACAAAATCTGTGAAATGAAAAGGTTTCTTTCGTCTCTACAAATGAAGCCCAAACCTGCAATTACAACTACGTACCTTCAACGTACACACATAAAAGAGAGGGAGAATGGTTTTGGATAGGGGTTTGCCTAAGTCAAACCCTGGTTGAGGAATCAACCTTGAAAGAAATTAATTGAAAATGCTTGAATGTAAACAATGGAAATGTATACCTTGTAGATCTGCAACTATTGATGATGATTGCTTTGCTTCTTGAATGTAACCACAAATGTTGTATGAAATGGCATGTAACATGATAAAACCCTAACACACACACATGCTTGCAAATGAATGTTGTAATGTTGCTCCAATGGATGAATGAAGAAGACTTGAATGCTAGAATTCTTGATGATGACCTTGAAATATTGTATCTTCTCCTTATGCCTCTTATCCCTTATCATCTATTTTCCTCTCTCCCTAAATGAGGGAATTTATTTCCTTTTTATACATGCCCCTGTTGGCATTTGCACACTCCAATGAGACATTGTATGTGATTGAAGGTTTTGTCATTGATGGCAACCTTGCAATCCTATGGCACCAACAAAGACATTATACCAGCATCAGTAGATCACACTCTACATAGGCACTCAGGACACCGACACCAACACAGAAGAAAGGAAGTATACTAGCACAGAGGCTGACAAGATTTTATTTATTATTGAAAAAATTTGTAAGCCAACTTGGCAAATTGTAAAATGACTCTTATATATAAAAGAGATCATTATAGACATAAAAAAGAAGGAGACAATAAGTATAAGGAAAATATTAGGCAGACCTATTGTGCGAAATATAGGTTAAGGGGTATATGTAAAGAACAGAGCAGGTATCGGTACTAAATCTAGCATTGAAGATGCTATTGTAAAGCAGTACAAGTTATTGGATTTATATAATCCTCATTGTAAGTCAATGAGACTTCCCATTGAGCAGTGAGCTCTAGGTAGTTGGCCTTCTTGCATGTGCAAGCCCCTATTGTAAGTAATATTCTCTTATTGGCCAGTGAGTGAATATTGTGGGTCACAAATCCCACCAAGGTTTTTCCCACATCGGGTTTCCTCGTTAAAATCTTGTGTTATGGTGTGCTTTTCATGTGGATGTTCTTGATTATGTTTATTGCATTATTTCTTGCATACCGGTACACTGTTATATTATGTTCTGCATGTTTTAAGTTAAGAAATTCCATTCACTGATCAGATACTGATTCACCCCCCCCTCTCAGTATCTGTGGAATTCTGAACAATTGGTATCAGAGCTTGGTCCTCTATTTTTAGAAGCCTAACAACTTGAGGAAGATCTTGACACCGGTAAAGATGGAAAATATAATGAAGCAACTTGAAGGAGCTCTTACAAATGATGATGTAGAGAAATTGAAAAATATGAAACTAGAAGATGATTTAAGGGCAGCTCAGGATATCATTCAGGCACTTCAAGAAAATTTTGTTGTTTCAAGAAATAAGAGAAGAGAACTTTGTGAAAAATTGCAAAATGAGAATGATGAAAAGGAATCACTTAATGATATGATAAGCAAGTTGTAATAAGAGATCATGACAACAAAGAATGAGATGCAAGATATGACTATGAGATTTTACAAAGAGATTGAGGATAGGAAGAAGAATGAAGAAGAATTGACCAGAAGACTAAGTGATGCAGCAAATGAGAACACAAGACTTAGCTATGAAAATGACATGTTGAAGACAGATCTGATGCATACTCAGAATGACTCAAATGAACTGATGAGACAAAAGGAAGTCTTAGAAAGAGAACTAGAAACTGCAAATCAACATAAAGAAAAACTCAAGAAAAGCTCAAAGGAACTTGGCACCTTGCTGAAGAATCAAAAACCTAAAGGTGACACTTCTGGAATTGGCTTTGAAATTGGTGAAAGCTCCGGTACTGCAAATACTTAGGATCACAACAAACTGGTAAGATAACCTAATGCTTATAAATTCAATGGAAAATGCTTTAATTGTAATAAGTATGGTCATAGAGCAAATGAATGTAGATCTAGAAATTATCAGAATATCAACACACCCACCGGTCAATGTTCTAAATGCAACAAAGTTGGTCACAACTCTAAAAACTGCAGAATGAATGTGAGATGTTATGTTTGTGGAAGATTTGGACATTTATCTAATCAATGCAGAACACACACTGGCATAGGTTATGGAAAAGCTATTCAGAAGAATAATGTAACTTGTTATGCATGTAACAAAATTGGGCATATTGCTAAATTTTGTAGAAGTAAAGGAACATCAGTAGACAACAAAAGTTCTAGCTTGAAAGGTAAAGAAAAAGTTGAAGAGGTTAAGCAAGAATTCACAAAACAATGGATTGGAAAAGCTGATCTAAATATTGGGAATACTCCTCCACCGGTAGAACAAACCAATGCTTCACCGACAGGACAGAGTGATGCTTCACCAGAAGGACAGAGTAGTGCTCCATTGGTAGGAAGTTCTTCATCCAATTGAAGAAAGTTTCTTTCAGGGTTTGGCAATCTAATGACACATGTATTATTATTCCCTCGATTAGAGATAAGAAGTTGAAAATTACTTATTACCGGCAAACAATGTTAAGTGAATACTTAACCGGCATGCAATTAATATGGTAGATGGCGAATAGACACTACAAAATTAAGGTTTTGGCTCCATTTCATTTCACCGAGATTTCAAATTTACGAAGAGCGTGAAGATTCTGAGCTAAGGCATTTTGAGAAAGAAGCAAGAACACTCCAAGAAATCATCCATCCTAAAGGTAGTAAAAGGTATTTAATCATGGCATCCACCTCTACAATTGAATATATAGCAAACCCTACTATTGTTGAAGTGATAAAAAGACCTAGGCCTGTATTTTAGTTAGTTCCCGAGATAGAAAAGAAATATGATACCTTAGGTGCTTTTTTCTCAAGTTCCTAAGGAATTGTTTATGCTGAAGACCCCAAAATGTACATCCATTGTAACATTAAGGAACTAGGAGATGAAGAAATTAAAACCATGTTTAAAATTGTGATATGTGATAAAACCGGCAATGTAAAAGATGAACACAAAATCATTGAGACCCTAGGATTTACATGGATCCTTAGCATTCCTGAATTTCCCAAGGATGTGTTTAGGATAGTCTTAAGTAGGGTACATGGTGAGTTTTTCTGGTTGGATGCAGTCCACAAAATCACCAAGGAAGCTGTGAAAGCTGTCACAGGGTTACCGACCACCGGTAAAAGACTAGATAAAACCAAGAAAGTTTCCAATGACCTAGTTATAAACCTAACTGGTGCAACATTCGACAAGAGGTCCCTAAGAGTTAATGATGAAATAGACATTAATGTGAGATTCATCAGCATGATATTAGGGTATAAATCTACTCAGGTAAATAGACTCAATTCAGTTTCAAGTTTATGCATTGAGTGCTTATGATATGGTCATAGATAATGCAAAAATTGATATATGTGAGTGGTTAAAAGATGAATTAATTGACAACCTTGGAAAGATCAAGAAGGACAAGAAAGGAACTTTCAGGTTTGGAAATCTGTTAGTATGTCTGATGCTACATATAACAAAATAGGTTCCCTGTATAGGCTACAAAGAACTTGGATATGATATACTAGTAGACAAACAGTTAACGAAACTATTCAATAACATGGGAAAAGACAAGGAAAACAATATTCATGACTTTTTTCAAGCATTAAAGGCCAAAATGAAGAAAAGAATAAGGTTATCACAAAAGATTGTTGACAAATACAAAGATGAAATATGCTTTGTAATCAAGAAAGATGAAATCTGGATGGAAGCAGTCATCCCTAGAACAATCTGGGTAACAGAGATGGGTTATGAGACTGATGATCACATAGTTGAAACTTATGCTAAAGCACTTCTGGAAGAACCAAATGAACCCAAGGAAGAAGTATTTGGTAGTGCTGAAACCATAGAAAGTCAAATACAATCTAAGAAGAGAGTGAAAAAGGTTGAAGCGGTTGTGAGAAAAGGTTCTAGACAGGCAAAAGCCATCAAAGAAGATGTATTGAAGAAAACCGGTATAACAGAGGATGAGTTAGCAGCTCCACAACCTAAAACTCACCTATCACCGGTAGGTACTTCAGAAGAAGAAGACATGCCTACAAATTTCAAAAGAGTTGTAAGAAAAAGAGATCCCTCACCAGCAACCACACCTTCACCTATAAGGACAAGGCATAAACAACAAGCAGTGAGATCTCCGGTAAGAAAGGCCACACCAAAGAAGAAACTAACACCCAAGAAGAAGAAGAGGACAAACAAAGACTTGGCCCCTCTTGATATACTGCTGAATGAAATCATAGAGGAAGGAAAATTGAAGAACATAGTGAAAATATATGACACCTTAATAGCTGATGAAAAAGAGCAAGTTGAAAATAGTGTTATATTGCACATGGATATGTATAAGAAGTTTTTAATGGAAGTAGTCAATGAAGTTCCAGATGAACTATTCAAAAGACTAGAAGCAAGAAGACAAGTAGTAATAGAACTGGATAAGAAAATAAAAATTGAAAAGCTACTTGCTATATATCCGGTAAACTCTCACAAAGAAATTGATGACCTAATCGCTCAAGCCAACAAGACAGTATTTTCTACTGCACACCGGCACATTGCTTTAATGTTTGGAAGAGTAAATGAGGTGACTGAAGAAACTAAAGATGGATGGGACATATTCCTAGTTGAGAAAGAAAAACAAGAAGAATACAGGAACCCCAAACCCATAAAAGTTTATCAGAAAGATAGAGACAAGGGGAAAGGAAAAGTTGGTGGACCACCTAGTATCAAGGTTAGAGACAACTTACCTCCACCTCCTTTAATTAATCCACTGGTAAAAACAATAACTATAGATGATCAACCGACAGCTGAGAGTATGGATGTAGAGGATAATAATCTTAATCCTGAAGTCTTATATACTGTGGATGTTGATACTCAGAAGATCAACATAGTGGTAGACAAAGATAGAACTGATAAGACTAATATGGCTAGTGAGCCTCTGGTAGCTAAGGAAACTAATAACACACAGGAGAAACCAACAGAAGATAAAGAGAAAAAGGTAGAGACTCAGACATGAACTGAGACAACACAACAAATAGAGGAACAAACAGAGCAAAAGGCTCTGGAACAGCAACAACAACAACAACAAGAACAGGTACATAAGGAAACAGTGCCACCGGCAACTAGTGAAGCAGAAAAACCATTGCTTAAAGAAATGTAGACACAAACAGACCTACCAGAGGTCAATACAAGCTTGGTTACTTCCACCAGTACTCAGATTGTTGATTCATCATCAAGATACAAATCAACTAATGTGACTGAGGTACTATTAGATTCAATCAAGAAAATAACCGACTGCAGCTCACAAGCTTACAAAGCAATTGATGATACCATACCAATTTTGAAGGTAATTGCTCCTAACTGTAATATAGATAACAAAGATTCTTTAGGACAACTTGATACACTATGTAAATATATCATAGAAAAAATTGAGAAAATAAAGGAAGACTCATTGAAGGATAAGGTAGAAATTGAAAAACAGAAATTCTTTGATGAGCAAATAAAGAAGTGTAACAGAGATTTTGACACACTTCTACTAGAATTATGTAATTTGTTGAAAGAGTACAAAAATCTGTACAAAGATACCTGTAAAACAAACTTTTTGACTGTAGATATAGACAAGAAAATAAGCAAGGTACAGGATGAGATCAATAAACTTGCAGATAGTTTTGTCAACTCACCTGATACACTATTAGTTTTTGAGGAAAAGATAACAAATTTTGAGGAAGAACTACTTAAATTGGAAAGAGAGAAAGAAAGAATAGTAAATAAGGAAAAGCATTTGAGATCAAAGCTAAGTCCAAGATTTGACTATCTAGAATCTCTACGGAAGGAAGTATCTGAGGCATTAATATAGGGAAAGAAAACACCGGCAGAGCATTTGCAACATCTCACCGGTACAGTGAAGAGAACAGAGACAACAATAAAGGATAGCAAAAAGTTTATGGACAGTATAAACTTGATTTTGGGAGATCTTTTTCAAATTGTAACCACCCAGTTACAAGGTTGAAACTACAAACTCTACTGACATCTTGACAACCTTTGTCATTGATGCCAAAGGGGGAGCAGTAGGATGAGAAAATTCAATATCACAGGAATCATATGCTCAGAGGGAGCACACACATTTTTGGTAACATTTTTGGACACATTTTTGGTAAAATTTTTGGACTTCACATTTTTGGATCATTTTTGAAATTTCTCATGAGTGTTGCCATTAATGCCAAAGGGGGAGATTGTTGGCATATGCACACTCCAATGAGATATTGTATGTGATTGAAGGTTTTGTCATTGATGGCAACCTTGCAATCCTATGGCATCGGCAAAGAAATTATACCGGCATCAACAGATCACACTCTACATTGGCACTCAGGACACTGGCACCGGCATAGAAGAAAGGAAGTATACCGACACAAAGGCCGACAAGTTTTTGTTTTATTATATTTTGTTTATTATTGAAAAACTTTGTAAGCCGACTTGGCAAATTGTAAAATGACTCTTATATATAAAAGAGATCATTGTAGACATAAAAAAGAAGGAGACAATAAGTATAAGGAAAATATTAGGTAGACCTATTGTGCGAAATATAGGTTAAGGGGTATATGTAAAGAGCAGAGTAGGAACCGGTATTGAATCTGGCATTGAAGATGCTATTGTAAAGTAGTACAAGTTATTGGATTTGTATAATCCTCATTGTAAGTCAGTGAGACTTCCCATTGAGCAGTGAGCTCTAGGCAGTTGGCCTTCCTGCATGTGCAGGCCCCTATTGTAAGTAATATTCTCTTATTGGCCAGTGAGTGAATATTGTGGGTCACAAATCCCACTGAGGGTTTTCCCACACTAGGTTTCCTCATTAAAATCTTGTGTTATGGTGTGCTTTTCATGTGGTTGCATTATTTCTTGCATACCGGTACACTGTTATATTATGTTCTGCATGTTTTAAGTTAAGAAATTCCATTCACCAGTCAGATACTGATTCACCCCCCCCTCTCAATATCTATGGGAATCCTAATAGCCCCAAGGATTAATTTTCAACCACTAAAGGTGGACAAGAAGGAATTGCAAACCCCAAAGATAAATAATGCATAGGAGCCTAGGTAGACCTGACATAGGGCAACCCTAAGGGGTGGGGACAAGGGTTCCATGCCTCTGTCCTGGGAGGATAGGGGCACCATGCCCCTATCCTGCCCTATTTTGGGGCCTGGACAGGGTCTAGAGAAGACATAAGACATGAAGGAGGAAGGGTAAAGGGGTGAGAATGCAAAAATAGGTCTCGGTTAGGGAAGAAGATGTCATTGTCGATGTGAGAACCTAAAATGTGGTTAAAATTGTAGGGGTCACAATTTTATGACACAACAAGTTCTTCTTCAAGTTATTTATAAAGTAATTTATAAAGGTCTTCATCTTCCATCTCATCCCATTTCTTGAATGTAGTGGGATCCCATTTTATGGTAATTGCAGATACTTTCTTTGAAGGATGTGGTCATCCATAGTCCTTAGGGGAATCCATTTGTTGTGTTAAGTACATGGTTTGATTCAAAGTATACTCTCCCATGCCTTTATCTTTGTATTTTCCTTTGATCTAACCTTGTTTTGATGTAGAAGATTTCAATGATTCTAGATCAACATATGCTGATGATGGAATCACTTCTTTATTAATTGGGACTATTACTTTTGGTCTTGGTTGCAAATTATTGCAATATATGAATGGATTTTGATCACCTTTTACTGTTACTTCAACTCCATTATGTGGAAACTTAATGCATTGGTTATATGTTGATGGTACTGCTCTCATTTCATGTATCCATGGATGTCCAAAAATTATGTTGTAGGTGGGATCAAGGTCAAGGTCTTGGCAAACCAGGTCCTTTGTCACTAGGTTGACACTTAAAGGTAAGGTGATTTTTCCTTTGGATGAGCGATCTTCATAATCATATGATTTGATAGTGATCTTATTCCTTGAATCCACAATTTTTTTAGAGTATCCCAATTGTAAGATTGTTTTCAATGTGTAAATTTTTAGACCTACTCCTCCATCTATCATGAATTATTTGATATGGTTTTTATGGAGAAAGGCTTCAATGTGGAGAAGTGAATTGTGTGGTTGACGTGAAGATGCATCGTTGAATTCTATGAATGTGAGGCAATGAGGAGTGGAAAGGTATCCCACCATGGCTTGAAACTGGTCCATGTTTAGATCAGTGGGAACAAAGATTTCTCTCAATGCTTTGTCAAGAATATCCATATGTGAAGGAGAGATACACAATAACTCAAGGATGGAGATAAGAGAAAGTGTCTTCCCTAATTGGTTTACAAGGTCTTACTCATTTATGGTAGATGGTGAAGTTGTGGTCTTGGATGAAACACCTTGTAAGGTGACTTTACCCCGTCGAGTTGTAACATTTCATTTAGGGGTTTCGTCATTAGATGATGATGAAGGGGATGGTCAAATTACTTTCAAAACAAATTTACTCCTTCGGGTAGGACCTGTGGGAGTTTTATCCTTTATAACAATAGTTGAAACATGATTATTCATGGAAATGTGATTGAATATATTCTCACATGTTGTGGTAATATAATTGGCATTGTAATCTAATTTAGAAGCTTTTCCCTTATCATGCTTTGGGAACAGTTCTTTAAACATCGTATGTTCCTCATTCAAAGTGTGACAATCAACTTCTATATCACCCTGGTCAATAAGATCTTGTATGAAGTTATTCAATCTATGACAATTGCTAGTATTATGTCCCTTTCTCTTGTGATATTCACAAAACTCATCATCATTCCACCATGTAGGTTTTACTTTTGCTTCATAAGATGGATTGTTTGGTATTGTTATAAGCTTGTTCACAACCAAATTCTTAAATGTTGTCTCAATTGGATCTCCTAATGGAGTATATTTTCTTGCTGGCTTTGATGGCCTTTGAGCGTTCACTTGATTATTAGAATTGGATGAACTTGCACCCAATAAAGTCATCTTTGGTTTTACCATATTTGCATCCACTACCCCATCGTTAATTATATTCTTGTTTTTGTTCCAAAAGTGGGGTTTATATTTCCCATTAGATTCATCTTTGTTGTCCTTGAATAATTTAATGGTGCCTTGTTCAATGAGTACTTTTTCTACTACTAATCCCGTTTCAATAAATTCATTAAAAGTGGACAAACAAGCTTTACTTAGTTCATGTCCAATGTCCTTGTTGTTGTTTTGAGTGAAAAATTTTACCCTTTTTTTTAGGAATATCACAAGAGCATCGACTAGTAAGACTTCTCAATCACTGTAAGAATGAAGAAAAGGAATCTCCATTGGTATTACACAAAGTAGTCACTGACACATCTGTTTCAATATTGTATGAGAAATGTTGCATGAAAGCTTCTGCCAAATCACTCTATGACTTGATTCCAGGTGGGAGTTGAGAGAACCATTCCATAGTTTGTCCACCTCAACTTTGTGGGAATAGTCACATCAAGTATGTTTCCTCTCTTACTACCTCAATGCAATCCGTGAACAGTTCTCTTATATGTGCTTTAGGATCTCCCTTGCCTCTATACTTGTCAAATTTTGATGTCATAAAATATGGAGGAAAAGGAGGCATTGGTAATGCTCTTTTCATTTGGATAAGGATATGTGTCTTTCATTGTGTATTATTTCTTTGGTGTATTCTTGATTTGTTGTTGCAAGTCATTCTTAGGTGGTGTCTTATTTCATTGAGTTAGTCCCATGCCTAAGCCATTGGGTTGAGGAGGAGGGATATAATGTATGTATGGATGATATTGGTCATAGATGTGCTCATATGGAAGGGGGACATAATTGTAGATAGCATATGGGCCACTTGGTATGGTATTGTAATGAGGAGTAGTAGGCCTAGGTTGTTTGTACATGTCATGATCATGACGATAGGAGGTTGTAGACATCTAAAAATGGTCAACGCTTGCAGAGTCATACTTTAACATTTGCGCATTGCCTTATTTTAGGGTTTTTGCGTCACATTAACGTTTCTTCTATGTTGCGTACTTGGTCTTTATCATTTGCAAGCATTGAGTCCTTCTTCTGCATTCCTCATTTTTATAGCTTTTGAATTAGGGTCTTGTCCTCTTGTCAATCTTGTCATTTTGTGATCGATTCGTCATCAATCCTTGTCCTCTTGTCAATCTCATCAATTTTGCGATTTATTTGTCATCGATCCTTGTTCTTTTCAATCTTGTCATTTTGCGATCGATTCATCATCGATCCTTATCCTCTTGTCAATCTCATCAATCTTGTGATCGATTTGTCATCGATCATTGTCCTTTTCAATCGTGTCAATTTGGATCAATTAGTCATTGTTCCTCGTCAATTGGCGTCTATCAATTTGATCTCCTTGCCCATCTTGGTCAATTTGTCATTGATTTTTGTCAACCAATTTTAATCATTTATCAACACTGGTCCTTTGTTAGTCAAAATCATGATCAAATCGACCCTACATCAATTATCTTTTGTCAAGACCTAATTGTTGTCCTTGCATTTCTAATTCATCTTCTAGGGTTTTATGATTTATTCATTTAATCTTGTTTGTCATTTTCCCTCTAGTTAAATAATTTATTTATTTATCCTAAGTCTTATTGTCACAATTAAATATTTATTTAATTGGCTAATTAATTCCCTCTCTTTTTGTGAATTAATTAATGAATGAAAAATTATTAATTAATTCACCTAATTTTTTAATTTCTCCTAATTCCTAATTTCTATTTCAATCTTGTCATAAATGAATTAATTAATGGATGAAAACCTATTAATTAATTCACCTAATTTCTATTTCATCTTTTTCCTCAATTTTCTAATTTGCTAATTTCTCCTAATTCCTAATTTCTATTTCTATTTCAATCTTGTCATAATTTGTCATACATCTTGCATAGCAATTTGTCATAATTTGTCATAAATTGTCATAATTTGTCATAACACCTTGCATAGCAATTTGTCATACACTTGTCATAATTTTGCTATTCTTGATTTGAATTTCCTTTCAAATCTCTTCATGCTAATCTTGTCTTTTCTCCAATTTATCTATAAATTGGATGAGTTCCTTTGTCAATGGATCAATTAATCACACTTTCGAATCACATTTTTCAGAGAATCAATCACGCTTCTAGTATCCTTACGCTGTCATCTCATCTTGTCAATCTTGCTTTCATACTATGCTTGTGCACTTCTAGGTGAGATCCACAAACACACTAATTTGAAGGAGAAAGAAGGACAATGGAGAATTCTAGAGGAGACATTCGTGTTTGTAATGGTTTGCATTTGGTTTGAATGCCTTATTTTCAATATCTCTATTGAATGTGTTTAGGATTTCTTATCATTGCAATCTAGTTTTTGTGATTGAGCTAGTCTAATTTCTATTTGCTTTGATGAATTCCAAATTCCTATCTACATTAATTGGTGAACCCGACTTGAACTAACCCCCTAACCATGTTTTTGAGTGCTTTTGAGCTGATTTGTAGGTGAAAAAATCAAGAAACAGGGCGACCCAGAGCTTTCTTGACACTTCTGTGCCTGTGTAGGAGGGATCTGTGCCTATATTAAGGAGACCTGCGCCTGTGTCAAAGAGACCTACGCCTATGTCAAGACATTCTATGCCTGTGTCAAGGCATTCTGCACCTGTGTTGAGACATTCTACGCCTGTGTAAGGCCAAAAACAGAGGTGAAAATCAGTGTTTTTACTTGTAAATTACTTTGTTTTCATTCTATTCTTATATTCTGGGTTTTCTTTGGTATTGATTCTCTATGTAGCACCTTGGAATTACATGTGACAAAGACTAAGAATGAAACTACTAACAAATCTTATGCAGGACGCGGTCAAAGACTTCTATTAAAACATCTTGCATGTGATTTTTAAAGTATTTGCACATTTAGTTTCTTGAAGGTTAATGAACACCATGCATGCTTTGTTTGCTTTTAGTTTGATTGCATGTTTTAACCCTTAGAATTGGGTCTTCCTCCCGATTTGCCTGGCACTTCGCATAGGCATTGGTGAGAGGGAACGACCCTAAGTGGTGACGGGCTAAAGCCAAGCTCTTCCGAACCACTCTAAATAACTATGGATGCAACAAAAGTTGTAGACAACGGGTGCTGGAATGGTATTGCGACGGTTTATTCGCCAGATCAATACCCACCCGAATGGATGCCCTTACTAGAATCTCTTGTTTAGATGCCAAAAACCTTCTATCTGTTGGCTTAGGCATTGTGATACGTGCATGCCGAAGACACCTCTCATGTACTCCTTAGTTAGAGATAGAAAGTTCTTGGGAAGTGATGCCCCTTGAACTTGAAGCTTGGTATGCCCAAGAAGTGAGTGCATTGTAAGGGGGAGCCAGTGCTACGAAGCGTCTAGCTATCTAGCTAAGTGTTGTATTTTATGGTTAGAGGATTCAATAGATATTGCCCTTGCCAACCATAGGATTTGTTGTAAATATGCTTGATTGTCTTGAGTCAAGGTCAAACAAACATTTTGTCTTCCGTGATTGTCAAAGGTTAAATTAAAAATAAACTTTCAAAAGTACTCATAATCAACTTGGATTTTCAAAATCAACAACATTCAACTCAAAATGCAATCCGAACAAAGGTCCAAATTTGTCCAAGTATTCATCCAACATTTGAACATGGCTTGTCAAAACATTGAATGTCACTTTAGGCTAGATTTTGCATAGTCCCACTTAGGTCCTAAGGCATATTGTCATCTCCTTTCATTTTAGTCCTTTTCATTGCAAGCGTCCTCATTTTGCACTTAGGTCCAAGATCATTTTCCCTAAGTTTGCATTTCATTGTCATATCCAAGACAGATTTCCATTTAGGTTGCATAGGTTGCATTTTGCATATTCCAAGTCATTGGTTTTCACATATCCTTATCATTGTCTTGTCATATCATATCCTTAGATACTTTTCATGTCCTAAGTCATTGTCATAATCATTGCCTTCTTGCATGTAGTCTCAAAAACTAGGTTTTTTCATACTTGAGTAATCCAAATCTTTGAATAAACCCTAAGTCATTGTTAGGAAGTCTAGACCTTATCAAACTTTTGTCTTTTTGTCATCAATATCATTTGGTCAAACCTAGCTTAGTATCCAAGCATATAGGGAAGACATTGTCATTTTGTCCTTTTGTCACTTGGTCCTTTTGTCCTTTGAGGTCTAGACATCATTTAAATTTCCTAAGGGTCTCATTTTTAGAATTGCGTTCATGAGTTTGTCAAAATCTTGAAAAAACAACAAAACCATAGGTTGCATTCTTGCAATAGATTGCATTTTCGTCTATTTAGTTTGCATTTAGTTGCATATCATACATCATCCTTGAAAATATTGCATTTGCATAGTGACATGCCTATTGAAACAAGGTCAAAATCTAAGAAGATGGGCGAACCAACATATCAACCCATTGACAACATATCAAACTCACAGTCTCAAACTAATCAAACAGTACAAATTGAAAGTTCGTCAAACACATCATTACCACCATATGGAATGTTTCAACTTGGACCACCTCCATTATATGAACTAGTGTTTGTACCCATGAAACCAGGATATGGGAGTGTTCCACCAACACCAGGAGAAAATGCACCTTTTGATTGGAATCAACCGAACTTGCAACATGAAATTCAAACATTACATGAGGAATAAACTCTTTCACAAGGATTTGGTTCAGATCAAGGCATTCAACAAGAAATAAATCCAAATGTTTTACCAGATTCTTCATCAAACTTTGATGCTTCCAATGATGTTGATATGTTCCTTAAAGATCCAAAGTTGACAAAAAAGATGGATAAATTCTTGAACAAGGTATTTAAGATGTTCCCACAAAAATATCTTGACATGATGAGTAATGTGACCTCCTCAAGTGAGCAAATTAATGTGCAAAAACAACAAGGCGGTGAGTTGTTAAGTTTTTCTCCACATCCAAATGAAGAAAATGTGCAACAAGAAACTCAACACACCTTGGTGAGTAAACATGCTTCAAAAACGTTGACAGTGACTATTCCTCAGAAGTCACCATTTGAAACAATAAACAATCTGTTATTTAATACAACACCTGTAACACAAGATCAAATGAGGGCCACACAAATATTGACAACTATCCCTCAACAAGAAATGATTCCTTGAATAATTACAAGTGGATCAAAATCTAAGATACAAGAAAGCTTTACAACCAGAATGCCTGATCTCACCAATGTCCAAAACAATTCCACAATGCAACAAAGTTTCTATGTCCCATTAAGTTCAATATATTTGCCAAATACTCAACTGCCTGTTATGCAAAATATTGTGGCAGATCCTTCGATAATGGAAACACAAAGAGCTACAAATAGCGGTTTACACCAACAACAAATGTTGCAACAATTGAGTAATACACAAAAAGCACAATCGAATGCGCAAACAAGCAATGCACAACAACAACAATATCGCATTCAACAACATGTTGTGGTGTCTTCTGCACCATTACAAGTTAATTCAAACTTGCAACCACCACAGTGGATTGGACAAACAACACAACAAGTCAATGCAAGTGCCATACCCCATCTCAAGGAGAAACAACAAAAACCTCCCAAACAAAGTTTTTTGCAAATGATGGGATTTACATTGAGACAACAACAATTGGCACAAAGTCAACAAATTCCGATTCGTCAGCATCAACAACAACATGAGCCTCAATATGTGCCAAGACAAACAAGTTATCATACTTCACAACCACAATTGATGTCCATGCAATATTAACAACACCCTCAATTGCAATATCAACCAAGGTTACCAATGATGATCCCATCACAAGAAGCACAACAACATGGTCAATATCAAGGCATGGCACAACCACCGCAACAAGAGCTGTACCAAGAACATTATATGCCAGAGACACCAAAGACAACAATTTCTGAGCATCAACAGCCGATGGGAAACATGATGTATCGACAAAGAGTACCCACCAGGATCAATGATGAACCTTCAAAATCTGACACAATTGCACAACAACTTGAGAAGTTGCAACGACAAGTCGATGCATTGGAAACCAAAGGAACAAAGAAATTGTACATAGATCAAGATTTATGTCCTAATCCATTTGACAAGAGCTTGTACATGCCTCCCTTCCCTAAGCATTTTGAGGCACCTAATTTTGAGAAATATAAAGGGAACGGCAATCCACAAGACCACATTCGAGCATTTTTCGTAGCATGTACTAAAGTGAGTTATGAGGAAACATATTTAATGCGCTTATTCACACGAAGTCTCATAGGACAAGCCATGGATTGGTATTCGCATTTTCCAGGAAACATAAAGACATGGTCGAAATTGGCTCAAAATTTTATATCCCACTTCGTATTCAACATTGACAGTGAAGTGACCATGTCAGATTTATGCAACACCAAGCAAAAGCAAGGTGAACCATTAGTGACTTTCTTGCAACGATGGTGAAGCTTGTATAGTCGTTCTTCCCTAGATATACTTGAAGAACAACAAGTGAACTTATTTATTCAAAATTTGGTCCCAGAAATGATGTATGAACTCAAATTGAAAAGTCCCAGTACCATTGAGAAACTCATTAAGAAAGGGATGAACATTGAAACTGCTCTTGTAGCTAAGGGAATCATTAAGCTCAACAAAGACAGTGACAACACAAACAATTCAGGGGACAAAAATAGACTTTGGTACAAAAACAAGAATGTCACTAATGATGGAGTTGTTGACGCAAGAGAAGTGAATGCAAATCAACCCATGTTCACAATAAAGAAATTGAGTGCTCCTAATATGTTGGCTATGGAACAAAATCAAACACTAGCAAGCAATGTTACTCAATAGCTGCAATACCAACAATATACTCAACAATATAATAAAAAACAAGGTCAGCAACAAAACCAACAACAAAAACCTTTCTGATCAAGGGATGGGCCTCCTCGACAGTTTACGCCATTGGGAGAGCCTACTAAGTCAGTAATGAAACAATTAATACAAGCAAAGTTTATCAAGTTACCAGATATCAAGGCAGAACCATTGGTAAAGCCGCATTGGTGGAATGATAATGCATATTGTGAATACCATCGGTCAAAAGGACATAAAACCGCATCGTGTTTTCAATTGAAACATATGATTCAAGACTTGTTAGATCAAGGAGTAATTGAGGTAGACCCGCCCAACGCGACCTCTAACACTGATCATACAATTTTCAAAACTCCTTTGCTTGATCATGACAAGGGTAAAGCATCTTCTTCAAACTCTACCCAAACAACAAATCTTAATTATACAAATAATGGTTATAACAATGTCATCAATTGTTTTCAAGCATCAAATGAGTATGTTTCCACCATAAGAATAAAGGGACAAGATCCTTCTTGCACAGTCACCACTCGTCGATCCAAAATAGTCCTGAAAGGAGCTCCTGTAATTCCTCCCAAATCAACTCCTATAAGTCAGTATAATCTCCTAGATCATCTGGGAAAGACACCTGCACAAATATCAATTCTTGAGTTGTTGAAAATGTCCCCTATGCATCACGCAGTCCTAGACAAAGCTTTAATTGAGTCCACTATCCCGACAGACATTGATGTTGACTAGTTTCAAGCCCGAATTGGACATCTAGCTGTTTCCCAACACGTCGCCTTTTCTGATAACGATATTTCTCCTAATAAGCTCCCTCATAATGATCCTTTACATCTCGAAGTCTTTGTCCATAATTGCAAAATCTGATGAGTCTTGATAGATGGTGGAGTAGGTCTTAACATCTATAACTTGAGGGTAGTCATTGGTCTTGGTTATACAGAAAATGACATTGATTCTTCCAAAATAATTACAATCAAAGCATATGATGATGTTGAGCGTCCATCTAAAGGGGTAATTTCATTGCCTATTAGAGTTGGTCTAGTGACAGAAAACACTTTCCTGCAGGTCCTAGACCTCGATCTCCCTTACAATATGATTCTTGGCCATCCATGGATCCACGCAATGAAAGCAGTTCCATCTACTTATCATTAGTGTTTAAAATATCCTTACAATGGGACTGAGATAACAATTCCAGGAGATCATAATCCATTTCAATTTTGTGCTAATCTAAAGGATTCCCCGTAGCAACAAGTCCTAGTCAATAGAGAGGCCACTTCACATAATTATGTGGATCCTAATGAATTGTTAGATGCTATCAAAGGAAAATTGAAGATACAGGACCAAGGATGTGGAGAGTATTGAATGGCTCAAACATTCCTCATTGGGAATTTACCAATATCTCCAAAATCACATGGTAAACCACATTTGTTGCAAAAGGAACCTAAGATAGTCATTCAATATCAGCCCCCCACTACATTTACAAGATGGGGTGAACTTGACAAAGAAACTTTGGACGATGATGTCATAGATTGGCTTTATAAGGATCCCATTGAGACACCACCTGTCAGGTTGCCAGTAGAGCGGTATGGCAAAGGGTTTACTATGCTGCAGAAAAAGGGATATGATGGCTGCAGTGGCTTGGGCCCTGACAAGAAAGGAAGACTAGAACCTATTATACCCAAGATGCGACCTCCAACTTTAGGCTTAGGTTTTGTACCATTGTGAATTGGACCCTCGTCTACCAAAGTGACCACATGTAGAAAGGGGCATGACTTTGATGATGAAACGACACCTAAGGATACCTGACCTGAAACTGATTCCAATGAATGGGAGTGGAGTTCCTTTTCTTCTAGCTCCTATGCCCTTGACAATGTTTTCCTTGACCCTGATGATTTGCCCATGGAAGATAAACATGAAATAACTTGCCCTCCTAAAACGTGCCCTAATTCTTGGATAGAGTCATTCTGGGACCCAAGCTCCGAATCAGATACGAGCAGTTCAGACAGTGATACCATGAACATTTACATCTTTACCATCTCGGCCCTCTCTCTCCTTAAACCAATGATGACATGCCCCTTGTCTATCCACAGCTTATCCAACATGACCAACAAGAACCACTCACATTAGATTATTTTCAAAATGACGAAGCAATTGACAAATTTCTTGGACTCCGAGAAGGCATACCACAAGGTGATCATAAGGTAGGATTTACTATTGATCTATATTCCACAGCATATTTTGGGGAGTCAATTCCGTCTTCTAGTTATAAAAATGAAAAAGAAAAAGAAAAAGTAAAAAATCAAAAGAATAGGTCTTTGAGTGAAAACCGTAAGGCGCTCTTTGATCATGAAAAAGTAAAAATAAAAGACGTACCTGTGGGTGAAAACCTCTTTGAGGCGCCCAACGGTGGAAGATTGGACATACCCCTATCAAGTCAGGATAAATCAATATTGCTTGTGGAAATGACAGAAGAGATAAATTTGGGTACACCCGACAACCCTAAGGTCATTCATTTCGCTGCTTCTCTATCAAAACAGGAAAAGATAGATTTTGTCAATTTCTTTCTTGAGAAGAAGATCAGTTTTGCATGGTCCTATGTAGATATGCCTGGCCTTGATCCAGAATTAGTCCTTCATCACTTGCCATTAAAATCAGATGCCAAGCCCGTCAAACAGAAACTCAGAAAGATGCATCCCCAGGTGGCTCTCTTGGTCAAGGTAGAACTAAAAAAATTATTAGATGTGGGATTTATCAGACCCATTGATTATGCAGACTGGATTTCAAATTTGGTACCTGTTAGCAAAGTAACTTGGGGCATCAGAATCTGTATGGATTTTAGGGATCTCAATAAAGCATGCCCTAAAGATGACTTTCCACTGCCAAATATCGACATCATAGTTGACATGACTACCGGATATGAGATGCTATCATTGATGGATGGTTTTTCTGGATATAATAAAATTCGTATTGTTCCTGAAGATCAACATAAGACTGCATTCACATGTTCTTGGGGTACCTACTGCTGGAATGTGATGCCCTTTGGTCTTAAAAATGCTGGCGCAACATATCAAAGAGCTATGACGACAATTTTCCATGATTTTATGCATACTTTGATGGAAGACTATGTTGATGACCTATTATGCAAATCCGTCACAAGAGATAGTCATCTAGCCATCCTTGGCCGAATCTTTGATCGAATGGAAACCTACAAGCTCAGACTCAACCCAAAGAAATGTGTCTTTGGTGTCACAGTCGGCAAATTATTAGGGTACATTGTTTCTCACAGAGGCATCAAAGTAGACCCTGAAAAGGTTAAAACAATAATGGATGTGCCTCCTCCTTCAATTCTTCATCAACTAAGAAGTCTGCAAGGAAAGTTATAGTCCATCCACCGGTTTATAGCTCAATTGGCAGACAAATGTCATCCCTTCCAGCATTTATTGCATAAAGGTGTCACTTTTAAATGGACTGAGCAATGTTAGTCAACATTTCAAACTCTCAAGGATTATCTGCTATCACCACCTATTCTAATGCCTCCTATAGAAGGAAAGCCATTCATATTGTATATCTCTGCAACTGAAATGGCACTGGGAGTTCTCTTAGCCCAACAGGATGAGAAAGGCAAAGAGCGGGCTATTTATTATATCAGTCGGACACTAGTAGGCTATGACCTGAATTATTCAACTATTGAATGGGCATGTTTAGCAGTGGTTTTTGCAACACAGAAGCTTCGACACTATATGTTAAATCATTAGACATTGCTAGTTGCAAAAATTGATCCCTTGAAATACTTGCTTAGCAGGGCAGCTTTGACAGGTCGCCTAGCAAAGTGGGTTATGATCCTAAGTGAGTTTGATATTGAGTACATTGAGAGAAAGACAATAAAAGGACAAATCATAGTGGATCAACTTGCAGAGGAACCTATTCATGATGATCATCCAATGTTGACGGATTTTCCAGATGAATCAGTCTTTGCTGTCACATCTTCTAATGAATGGAAATTATATTTTGATGGATCCCATACCAAATTTGGGTCCGGAGCAGGTATATTGTTTGTCACCCCTCAAGGTGATTCTATTCCCAAATCCTACAAAATAAATTTCCATTGCACCAATAATATTGCCGAATACGAAGCTCTCATCATAGGACTCTGAGTAGCGATCCACTGGAACATTACACATTTGCAAGTCTATGGAGATTCCCAGTTAGTCATCCATCAAGTGAATGATGACTATGAAATGAAGGATGAAAAGCTTATTCCCTACAAGCATATGGTAGATTTCTTCAAGACAAAATTTACGGCTATCCATTTAAGTCAAGTTCCAAGAATTCAAAACAAGTCAGCAGATGCGATGGTAACTATTGCTTCCATTTTAAATATGCCTCACAATATGGATAGATGTGAATTTTTGGTCAAATAGTTGCTTATCCCTTCTTTTGAAATTTTGATAGAAGATGTGATGTGTGTTCTTGTTGGTCCTAATTCCCTATGGTACAATGATATCTATCAGTATTTGAAATCCCAAACTTTACCACCTAACCTTTCCTCTAACCAATGCCGAGCCTTCATCCTCCAGACAACTAAATATGTCATCATCGCAGACACCCTTTACCGTCATTCCTTTGACCACACCCTCCTCAAGTGTTTGGATTCTGATGAGGCACAAACAACTTTACACGAGGTTCATGATGGTATATGTGGGGGCCATTTCAATGGTCTGAGTCTAGCTAAAAAGTTGATTCATGCTGGATATTATTGGCCCACTATGGAAAAGGATACTCATGATTTTGTCAAGAAATGCTACAAATGTCAAATCCATGGAAATTACATTCATGCACCAGCCCAAGAACTTCACTCCATCATATCTCCATGGCCCTTTTCTCAATGGGGATTGGATCTTATTGGCAAGATTCATCCGACATCTACAAACGGACACAAATTCATCATCATGGGAACATAATACTTTACAAAATGGATCGAGACTATCCCCATGACCTATATCACTGGTGTCCAAATTTCAAAGTTTCTACTGAATTATATCATATGCAGATATGGGGTTCCCCTTGCAATTGTTACAGATAATGGTCGTCTATTCAAGAACAAAGATGTCAAGGAACTTTGTGAAAAGTTTCACATCCAACACCGTTTCTCCAGTCCTTACTATCCACAGGGTAATGGTCAAGCCGAAGCATCAAATAAAACCATTATTAAGATCCTGCAAAAGGTTGTCAATGACACTGGTCGAGATTGGCATGTACAGTTGAATCCAGCACTATGGGCTTATCGCACTTCCATCCACACACCTACTAGCGCAAAACCTTATTCCTTGGTGTATGGTGTGGAAGCCATTTTACCCTTGGAAGTGGAAACTCCCTCTTTTCATGTTTCCTTGCAACATTTGATTGATGATGAGATGTACAGAGTCTCTTGGTTGCATCAACTTGAGATGTTAGATGAGAAATGTCAGACAACCCTGACACATTTGCAAGCATATCAAAACTATCTCCCTCGCTCTTATAATAAGAAGGTCAAAGGGCAACACTTCGAAGTGGGAGATTTGGTCTTAAAGGTGAACCCGAAGAATGCACAATCTACTAACATCATCAAAGGAAAGATTGAACCTAATTGGGTTGGGCCTTTCATAGTTATTGTCGCCTATGGCTTGGGGGCATATCAACTTGCAACCCCAGAAGGTGAACCTTTGTCAGATCCTGTAAATGGCATGCACCTTCACAAGTACTGGGCATAGTTTTTTGTCAGTAGTTCTTTAAATATGATCTTGACAAAATCAAATAAAAGTGAAAAATTGAACAGAACAAAAAAACTAAAGAAAAATAATTCGCCCTCTAGTGAAAACTTGGCAAACAGGCGCTTTGGGCAAGTACCATGGTGAAAACCTAGCAAATAGGTGCCATGTGTAAAAGATTATTGCTCTATCATCTATCATGACCCTATAGCTTTATCACACTTATCCTTGTCCTGACCCAATGTTATGTTCCAGGCTTGTGGGTGGTCAACATCATTGTCTTGCATACTCAGGTTTCCAGTCCTTATGCATATGTTTCAGTCCTGGTCACTGTATATATTTTTCAAATGTTCATTGGGTGCGCGCCCCTTGTCATGATCAATTACTGGAGCTTTCAAATTGCAAAAATGTCCTGAAAAAATCCAAAAAAAATTGAAAAATGTCCTGAAAAAATCCAAAAAAAATTGAAAAATGTCCTGAAAAAATTCAAAAAAAAAATTGAAAAATGTCTTGAAAAAATCCAAAAAAATTGAAAAATGTCCTGAAAATAATCCAAAAAATCATATAATGTCCTGAAAAAATCCCTAAAAAGTCAAATAAAGTCTTGAAAAAAATGAACAAAAAAATTTCAAAAAATCAAAAATCCAAAAACAAGCATTTTGCATTTTGTCAATAAATGGTACCCTCTGTGCATAGATAGATCACTAAGCATACATCCAATGACAATCAATCAAACATTTGTGTAGACAACAAATAGATAACATGTTACAACACATTGTGCTTTAATGAAATCATGCATTAACAGTTGAACTTTTCGATCAAACCAGACATTCAAACTGATTAAACTTGTCATATCCATCAATCAACATCAATATCATTTGTCCTTGTCACTACTATCATGGGTCTTATACAGGGTGTGGTATACTCAAAACCAGACTGTGTCCTATCTTATACGGGGTACCACATTCCCTGAAACTAGACAGCATGATCTTTCCTGTTTTCCACCTTTGACAATGACAATCAGACTGTTTGTTTGACTTGGTCGAATTTGTGCGTCTTATCTTTTTATTGATTTATCTTTGGCTTCGATCATGTTCCTATGTTGCTTGATGATGTCACTGAGTGATTTAGAGTGACCAGAATGGTTCATGGTCCCTTTTGTTTTTTGTTGTGTTTGCTGTTTGTGGAATGTTTGTCACCAACTGGGGCAACTATATCATTGGGTGTCTGTGATAAGTACATTCGCTTTGTGAATGCCGCACATACCTTGACCCTTGATGTATGCACCCTAGGATGCTTCACTCATTCCTTGTGTGCGATATGTCTATCTTTTACAAAAGGGGTTGCGTTTCAGCTCTGGCCTTCCATGCCATGATGCTTTGCATCCGCCTTGCTACATTAAATAAAGGTTCTCACCTACTTCTGTGCATTAGTGAAAGCAAGTTTTTCTTCATCTCTAACTGTCCTCTGTCTAATTTCTTCTTACTAACATTTCTTCCATCAGTTTGGGTAGTCAGTTCAGTCTAGTGCTCCGATCTCCAAAAACATAAGTGGCATCCTGCATTCATTGATTAGTACATTTGCATTATATCAAGCATTTTATCCATTTCATATTATAAATGCATCAAAAACACATAAAAATATATCCATACATGTTCCACTATGGTACATAAACAGTGCATAAGCCATAACACATTGCCTCCCATCATATAGCTGCATATCATATCATATATCAAAACAATATCGAAGTACAAAATTGGACTGTCTGTCCTAAGTATGGCTCGCAGGCTGAATACATAATGTCAAACTACATATGTCTCTATCATAAGGAGCACGTGTCTCTGTCACTAGGTTCTCCCTCTATCCTCCTCATCCCTGCCATGTCTCATGGATGATGTCCCTCCTGTCCTTGGTCTTGGTTGTGGTGGTCTCCTAGGTCCACTCACCCCCATGCTACTCACTGACCTCCGAGAGCGTGGCCTGCTCTCTGTCCTTGATCATGCCCGATATGACGCTACTCTCTGCTCTGGTGGAACTGCACTCTCATATAGTGTCCTCCAATGGCGTATCTCATCTCTGGTTTCTACCAACATCTGTGCCATCTCATGTGCACTGGCATCCCTAATCGACCCAAAATACTTGGTCACTCTCTGCTCTGCTTGTTGTGCCTGGGCTATTGCTGTATCTCGAGCTACTATCAGTCTGGCTATCTCTGCTCTGAATTGATCCTACTCTATCCTTAAGATAGCATTCTGTCTCTCTAATGTCGCAATGTGATCATGCTGATTCGCTATGGTGGCCCTACATATCTCCATCTCCTCTATGCTAGCTATCTCTGGCTCTATGGGTATATCCTGCAATGACTCCTGATCGGCTGGATCTGGCTCATCCTCCTTGTCCTCATCATCCCCTCTGTCCTCATCATCCCCTCCATCCTCATCATCCTCCTCATCATCCTCTCCATCCTCATCATCCTCCTCATCCTCATCATCTCCCTCCTATTCTCCAGCGAGTGGGAAGTCCTCCTATCTCCTAGGTACCAGAATATTAGGATCTGTCAATGGCATAGGCCATCATCGTGCAAACCATTGCTCATACTCCTCTATCATCCTGACATCCACCACATCTGATCTCCAATCCCACTATCTCTATTGTAACTATGTGAAGTTGGCATATGCTATGTGTGGCTGAATCATCCTCCCCCACCGACTCGTCTCTCTATGAGATCGGGCAAAGTGTGCAGTCCCCCTCGGTACCTCCTACCTCTCTCCAAACTATCGTCTGACTCTCTCTGGTAGGTACATCTCAATCACTCTCTGGTGATTCACTGGTCACCCAATCAGGTATCTCTCCTATTTGCAATACGGTAGCTCCTCACTATCATCTGACCATCCAGGGCAATCCTGATATGGCCTCCATGTGAACTCTCTCAATCTGTCTAGCTCATGTCGCTAATACAATATGTATCCGAATGGACCCTATCTTAGCGTACCCCCATAATAGTACACATATGGTCGATGTGGTACTACCTGTCTCTCTACAATCGATCGACATATGGCTATGTGCTCAAATGCCCATACCTGTAACAGTGTGACCCCACAGCTCAAAGTCTGTACCCCCTGATATGCTATTCGATGCAGCTGAAAATATAGCATAGCAAGCACACATGGTCACCATGTGTACAAAGTTCCCTCTGTCACCATCTGCTCTAACACTCTTCCCCATCCAATAGGGAATCCATGTCCTCATCTATCCCCTGCTAATAGGCATGCTATAACCACTGCTATCACCACATAACGTTGATTGTACTCTGCCACCATGGTCTCCCAACAGATCTCCCTCTCTATGATATCAAGGTCCTCTGCATCGCACTCAAATAATTTGCACAATGAGTCTCTCCCTGTTGTTGGGTCATATACTATCTCTGTAGGGGAAAAAGAGAGACTAGGTTAATCATGCCCTAATCCTACCTTTTGACACACATTACAGAATACAAAAGAGCCTAGAGATATCGCACAATTGGCTACTTCTTTTGGTGAAAGAGAGAGCCACGGGATATCTATTAGGATTCCTATTCCCTTGTTGAAATTGTAAGATCAAGTAATACAAGTTCAAACCCTAATCTCAAAATGCGAGTATGAACTAATAACAAGATTGTAGAATTGAGATTAAACAATGAACAGCTGTAAGTACAAGGATGAAATAAGAATGCAGATATGTACCCGGAGTCAAAATCGGACTGAAAATGTTCGGGACGGGGGCACAGGCGCCACTGTCCTGAAAACTGCACTGGAAACCACTGTTCTACACTCCGAAACACTGTCTGTAAACTGTCTGTCCGGAGGACCAGGGCGCCCAGCGCCTCTGTCCCAGGGACAGGGGCACTGGGCGCCCCTGTCCTGGCAGGACCAGGGTGCCCAGCGCCCCTGTCCTGGTCTCCTGCTCTGCAATTTCACACAGAGTGCTGTTCCAACCTTCTCTCTCCGGATCTGTATCCCGCGGCGTCGTCCGAATCTCGAAACCTGCAATAATATCTGAAAAGGGGGAGGGGTGGCTATATAGGGTTTTGCCTTAGTCAAACCCCCGCTTCGGTGATTTCCACCTCCACGAATAGCCAAGTTGTTTTGTAAAATGTATTGTGTGTGCAGACCTAGTGTGTGTGCAAGGTCCAAAATGCAAGAAAGAAAACCAGAGCAACCTAGAAAGTAAACCCTAATTGCTTTCAAATGATAATGTAAATTCTCTAAATCAAGATGCAATGTGATCTAAAGCATGAATAAATGATGTATCAAAGCTTATGTAAAGACATGAAAACAATACAAAATCATACCCAACCCTCAAGGGAGGAGTACAAGCCAATCTTCAGTCGGTAATCTCCTATTGTTCTTCAATGTCTTCCAAGCCCTAAGTGGATGAATGAATTTGATAGATGCTTGATAGAATGATGTTGAATGTTGTTGAAGTCCTCAAAGATCTGCTCTTTCGCTGCATATGAAGTTCCTGGAAACAAAAATCCGATCCCTTCCAATGAAGAAAGAGAGCTCTTATGTATGAAACCCTAGGTCATAAATTCATATTTTGGCCGACCTAGAGATTGAATATCCCGCCAATTTCTTGGGGTTAAGCTTTATTTTATGATTGGATCGTGCTCCCAAAATTTCGGGAAAAATGTCCGGGACCATGTGCACCGGGCGCCATGGTCCCGACAACTTTTCACCAAATTTTCAGGGCCGTCGGATATGATGATTTTAGAGAGAATCCCGAAGTTACAGGTGATTTCGAGACGTTTTGACCCCGAAACCAAGCCCCCAAGTTTGAAAAAGGGCTTAATTAGGGTTTTTGATTAAGTGATGTATTGAAGGAATAAAATGCGAAGGGCGCGCTTTAGTGAAAGGGCCCAACTTTGTGATGTAGGGAATGATGAAATGGAACCTTAGACCTAATTAATTTGATTAATTAAGTGCTTAAGGAGAAATGCAATGCAAAATGTAAAATGCACTAAGGCGGGTGCTAAACTAGGTATGAAATTGTACCACCCTAGCGAGTGCGTACAATTTACGACGCTACATTTAGCCCCCACTTTAGTGGTCATATGAGTACTACGTGCATATGCAAGCTAAAGTACAAAAAAGTAAACATTATTTGAAAAAAGGATATATCCATAAGTTGTCGGACGAAGCCCCCAGCGGTATCTGCAGTACACAGTTAGGAACCAGACCCCACAAAACAAACGTTAGATCATAAAATCACCTAATGCTTACTAGGGAAAGTGATGAAATCTGTGAGTAACTATATGCCCCCCCTGTTTCGACTTGCTTATTAGGGAGGTGAAACAGGGTAGCATGTTTACTTGCGACAAATTGTGTAATAGAGTATTGATGAGGGGTGTTCACTAAATAGGCTTCATCAGAGCACTTTTTGGAACATCCCAAGAGTAGGAGAAGGAAAATACAATTCCAACGCAACAAACGGCTTGAAAATCCCATCTCCCAAACTCAAGTTATGATAAGATGAATGACAGAGGAAAAATTAGGGTTTCAAAAAGTAAGAACAAGCAAACGAGAGTATATACCTCGAAAGTGACACTTGTATTCGTCACTTTGTCAATTTCAGGATACTATTCAGTGTAGCGGAGCCCACCTAGCCATCACCATGCCTTCACGACAACCGAAGCGTCCCACGAGGATCGAGATCCTACGCCAGGCCATGATCGACGACGAGCCACTGGACGAGGTGAGTTGACTGAACGTTTGACTTTTGATTTTTCACATGTTTGACTTTTCCGTGATTGTATGTGGGCCTCGAAGGCTAATCGGGGCCCACCCAGGGCGTCATGGTCCCTGAGGGGCGCCCTGGTCCCCCCAGGGCGCCATGGTCCCTGACAGGGGCGCCATGGTCCCTGCAGGGCGCCATGGTCCCCTCAGGGCGCCATGGTCCCCTCAGGGCGCCATGGTCCCTGACAGGGCGCCATGGTCCCCAATCAGGGCCTGGCGAGAGGTTCCGGGGCTAGCATATGATGTGCGACGGTTTGCATTTGTGATTTCGATGATCGAGTACTGATTATCGTCATGTTTTCGTGTTGCAGGGTCTCTCGTACATGAGAGAGCACACAGCGGGACATATTCTTTGCACTTTGCGAGATCAGATTCCCCGTCTGACTCAGTCAGAGAGAGACACACTATCGATTGTAGGATTGTGGTACGTGATTTTGATGCCGGCCATTCGATTTCATCCTGCGATGCTGATGGCCTTGATGGAGCGATGGGATCCTGACACATGCACCTTTCACCTTCCAGTAGGAGAGCTGACGGTCACATCCGAGGATGTGTACCATATACTTCATCTTCCTATCAGAGGAGCGATAGTTACATATGCGACCGATCGGTCAGTGGAGGATCATCAGAGAGAGCAGGTGTATTGCATAGGGAGAGTCATGCCAAGCGAGATGAGAGGTCGCATCATGGTCAGTTAGCTCTTACATCCTATAGGGGAGGTACCACTTCTGAGACGCCTTATGATAGCCATCATAGCACTAGCCATCTGCCCTAATGGGTGAGGGACACACATGCATGGGGGCCTCACATGGTGTATCAGAGCGATGGAGAGACACAGGAGAGTGTATGCTTGGGGTTGGAGTATGCTTGCGCATCTCTATCATGACCTTGGGGAGTATGTATTCGGACAGGGTTGTAGTTTGATGACATGCACACTTCTACAGGTGTGGATTTTAGAGCACTTCACATGCACCAGGCCCGTCGGCTTTCCATTGAGTACAGCGAGCGAGCGACCTAGGGTGTTCGCTTATCCACTTACCAGAGAGTGGAGATTTGGCGATTTGTTGTATTGGAGAGTGATTGTTGACAGACTGACATCCGAGGTGATAGTGTGGAGACCTTACCTACTGATGCACAGATGGGATGGTATGGAGAGACAGTTAGCATGTCTACAGAGGAACCGCCTACTGCGAGGACGATATGCACACATCATAGTCCCTTTCTACTTTGAGCGAGTACGGAGGCAGTTCGGACTAGAGCAGTGTGTTCCAGCTGATGTGCCCATCTATACTCGACACTCACGGGTCCTTCCCAGACCTGGAGCAGTAGCAAGACCGACGGTAGATGATATTGAGATGACAGACTTAGAGGGATCTGATCAGGATGTAGTCACTGACTATTCTACAGAGCCTGGAGCACAGCGTAGATATGTTTCATGGTTCATGAGATCATATCCAGGTCCTATCTTTCCACCAGATCATCCGATAGGCTATCCAGGCCCATGGAGACATGGAGATCGAGACGAGGACGAGGGATCCAGGTCAGAGGAGCCAGAAGAGGGAGAGGGTCATGAGGAGGCGGGGGATCCTGATCCACCTATAGGCGATCAGCCCAGTGATGAGGAGGAGGAGGATGAGGATGCAGATAGAGAGGAGGATGAGGAGGATGCAGGTGATGATGCGGATGAGGATGAGGATGATGATGATGAGGAGGATGACGAGGAGGAGGATAGAGATGATGAGGAGGAGTCAGATGCAGCTCCCCACCATTCAGGAGACGATACCATAGCTCTAGATCCACCCCCTATTCTCCAACAGGGGGAACAGGAGGCGATACGGAGACCTGTCACCAGTACCGTCCAGCCTACACCCATCGTGGATAGAGTATACGAGCGAGGGGAGCCTAGCGGTTCTCAGTCACAGATACTACCATATCATGATCCCTACTGGCGTGAGGGAGATCCAAGTATAGTAGGTTTATATTGATTGATTAATGTTTTGATGATAAAGAATGGTACTAACAAAAATCTATTCTACTGCCACAGCTAATGTGCAGGAATGGCGTTCCTTGATTCAGCAGGCAATGACAGACATTTCCATGATAGCACAGATCCCCAGTTCCTCACAGATTGCCTATAGGCCTCAGGGGAACGCAGGTTGGCATGAGGATTTGTTTTTCCCATTCCGAGTACAGGTAGATATATGGAGGGAGAGAGAGAGAGTCCTATCAGAGGACCTCCAGCAGGCGCGGCAGAGAGAGAGAGTCCTATCAGAGGACCTCCAGCAGGCGCGGCAGAGAGAGAGAGTCCTATCAGAGGACCTCCAGCAGGCGCGGCGAGATCTAGCAGCGGCTCAGACCGAGGCTACCACCTACCGTGCGATCCTTATGGATAGGAATCGTAGGAGTTCCTCTCGGAGTCACTCACGATCTGTATCGCGCTACACACCCATGGGTCCACCTTCACGGCCAGATCAGGAGGAAGCGTCTAGTCGACACTCTCCAGCCACTAGCCCTAGGGATAGGAGATGATTTTATGATGTAAAAAAGAGGTCATATTTTGGATGTACAGTGACCTAGATTTGTATATGATCCACACATATATATGTATATATACATGCTTCCCTTTTGTCTCAAATGTGTTATCTTTAATGCTTAAAACGATGTATATTTTGTTTTGATTAAATCTAATAAATTTGGTAAATGTACATGTATGTTCAAAATTTAATTTCCATGTGATTGACTTCTCAATGCTCCATGATTAAATTGATACATGTGTGACTTAATTAAAATGTTTAATCAAGTACTACATTGATGATAAGGAAGAAATATGCATTAAGCCTAAGAATCATATAACTAATGTGATTTAATTCTAAATTTAAACACAACATGATACGATCCTACTTAATACATAAAGACACTGTATAATATGCTAGCATAATAGGAATGTAAATCTTTTACAATTTACATAAATGAATTCAAGACAAACTATAAAGTAAGAAGACACGCTTGTCAGGAACGAAGCAATATAGATTAAACAACATAATATTTAATTCTATTTTGCTTTAAGAAATACTAACATATTATCCAATGTTGAAGAATTGAAAAAGAAGATAGATGAAGAATGAAGAATTAAGCATAATATCTACGCAAGTGCATAGCATTAATAGGTTCTTTAAGAGGCGTACCGTCTACATCCGCTATTTTGTAAGCACCTGATCCATAATCCTCAATAACAATATATGGTCCAAGCCAATTAGGAGTAAATTTTCCCTTTTCTGCAGGTAAGGCATTCACATTGCACTGATTCTCATAAAGGACTAAGTCACCTACTGAGAAGGAACGTTGAATAACCTTGTCATTATAGCTTCGTTGTAGAGTTTTGTGATACACTTGAATATGATCAAGAGCGTTTATGCGCTGTTCGTCAAGCATCTCAAGCTGTTGAAGTCGTTGTTCCCTATAAGAGTCATCATCTACTATACCTTTGAGAGAAACCCTAAGTGATGGAATTTCTAACTCTAAGGGCATAATAGCATCAGCACCATAAACAAGATTATAAGGAGTAGTTCCTATAGCAATTCGTACACTCGTTCGGTAGGCCCAAAGAGCATAGATCAGCTGGTTACTCCAATCCTTACCATGCTTATTCACGGTTTTACGAAGAATTTGTTCAATTATCTTATTGGATGATTCGGCTTGGCCATTTGATTGAGGATAATATGGTGTAGAAAATCAATGTTTGATATGATACTTCTCGAGGAATTTCTTCACATCCTTGTTTTTAAATGATGTCCCATTATCTGAGATAATAGTGGAAGGTATCCCAAATCGAGAAATGATGTTTTCTAGAAGAAATTAACAAATCACTTCAGCAGTAGTAGAGCGAAGAGGAATAGCTTCTACCCACTTCGTAAAGTAATCTGTTACAGTTATAATGAAGGTGTGTCCTTGAGATGAAGGAGGAGAAATTTTTCCAATAAGATCCAAACCCCATGCGGAGAAAGGCCAAGAAGCTACTTGAGAACGAAGTTCTTGGGCAGGAGCATGAATCAGATTATTGTGTTGTTGACATTGATGACATTTTTTAACAAATGAAAAGGAATCCTTCTGCATAGTTTGCCAATAGTATCCCATATGAAGCAACCTATGAACCAGGGATTTGCCCCCAAAATGCCCCCCACAGGCACCTGAATGTGCCTCTTCAAGAGCAACGGGGATTTCTGACTTGTTAAGACAATGAAGGAGAAGACCATCATAACCCCTTCGGTAAAGGACATTAGAAAGGATGATATATCTAGCAGACAGCTTGCGGATTCTAGCCCTAGTGTTCCTATTAGCAGAATCAGGAAAGGTACCATCAGTCAAATATCTTACGATATACGAGTACCATTCGTCTGAGTCTACAAAGTCACAACATGTTACCAGGCTAGAATCATCTACAATAGCCAGAGAAATAAGATTGTGAATAATGAAATTAAGATCGATCATAGGGTCCTCTAAAGATACTAGAGAAGCCACACATGCCATTGCATCCGCATGTCGATTATCTTTTCGAGGAACGGGTTCCATGGTATAAGAATCAAAATTTTGTAATAAAGAGATAGCAAGATCTTTATATTGTGATAGTTTGTCTTGTTTTGCTTGATATATTCCTATTACTTGTCTTATAATTAATTGCGAAACTCCATAGATATGTATGTGTTTTATATTCAGAGCCAAGGCTGCTTTTATTCCCGCTATAAGAGCCTCATACTCAGCAACATTATTGGTACACAGAAAATTTAGACGATATGATAAAGGAATAGGTTTCTTTGTAGGAGAAATCAGAACAACCCCTGCCCCCAATCCCGTACGACACTTAGAGCCATCAAAGTACAACTCCCAAGTTTCATCTTTCTCTATAGAAAGAATGAAGTCGTCAACAAAAGGATTCAGGGTTAGGGAAGGAGAAAGGTGAAGGGGCCTCAACTAAGTGATCGGTCAACGCTTGTCCTTTAATTGCTCTTTGTGAAACAAATTTAAGGTCAAATTCAGTTAACATCATAACCCACTTAGCTAGACGTCCTAATAAATCAGTTTTAGAGAAAAGATGATTCAAAGGATCAAACTTAACCACGACATGGACTTCTGAATTTAAAAGATAATGTCTCAATTTCTGAGTCGCAAATACCAAGGCCAATCATTGTCTTTCTATCGCAGAATATCGGGTCTCATACTCGAGTAAGGTACGACTTATGTAATAAACCAGACATTCCTTACCATCTTTATCATGTTGTGCCAACAATGTTGCGAGAGCATGAGAGGAAGCAGCTGTATACAAAAGGAAGGGTTTAGAAGGTTCAGCAGGTTGAAGAATAGGAGGACTAGCCAAATACACTTTTAAATCTTCAAATGCTTGCTAACAATCCTCATTCCATTGAAAAGTGATATCCTTTTTAAGAAGTTGAGTAAAAGGAAAGGTACGATCCGCAAGCTGAGACACGAACCTACGAATAGCTTGAATCTTTCCTTGTAAGCTTTTAAGTTGAGACACATTTCTAGGAGGTGGCATGTTGACAATAGCATCTATTTTCTTAGTGTCCACCTCAATCCCACGATGCAAAACTATGAATCCTAATAGTTTTCCACTATCCACACCAAAAACACATTTTTGGGGATTCAAGCGCATGTGATATTTACGAATTGTTTCAAAAATTTGTCGGAGGATTTTAACATGATCCATGTGAAGAAAAGATTTGGCCAAAATATCATCAACATAATCCTCTAAAATCTTATGCATATAATCATGAAAGATAAGGGTCATCGCTCGTTGATAAGTTGCACCGGCGTTTTTAAGTCCGAAAGGCATCATTATCCAGAAAAACGTACCCCAAGGAGTGGTGAAAGCAGTTTTGAATTGATCTTGAGGGTTAATAAAAATTTGATTGTAACCTGAAAAACCATCCATGAAGGATAACAAGGCATGTCCTGTCGTAGAATCAACTATCATGTCAATGTTTGGAAGAGGGAAATCATCTTTCAAGGAAGCTTTATTCAAATCTCGAAAGTCAGTACACATTCTTATTTTGTTGTCTGGTTTAGCCACAGCGACAATATTTGAAATCCATGGGGAATAGTCAATAGGGCGGATAAATCCAACCTCCAATAATTTTTCAATCTCAGCCTTAACAACCAGAGCCACCTTAGGATTCATTTTTTGAATCTTTTGTTTCACGGGCTTAGCGTCAGGAACTAAGACAATATTATGAGTAACGATCTTAGGATTTATACCAGGCATGTCAGAATATGCCCAAGCAAAGATCTCAGGGAATTCGTGCAATAGTTCTTCATATTGTTTCTGTTCCTCTTCATCCAAACATTTCCCAATTTTAATGACTTTCTCTTTATTGCAAGGATCCATCTTAACATCAGTGGTGTCACTTATGAGAAGATTACTTTGTTGAGGAGTATCCTTTAACTGAGGGAATTCTTTCACAATCTCATCATTATCAATCTCTTTTCCAAAATAGGCTTTGATGTTCAAACAATAAGGGAGTCCCCTATTGTGATGATAACGAGGAAGAGTATCATAGGCTCCCAAGAACTCAGCTAAAGCATCGTCAGTAGGGAAGATATCCAAAGCACAATCACCCGAAGAATCCTCATCAATATACTCAGGGTGTTGTATTGATAAAGATGTAGAGATAGCATTAACACTAATACATGGTCTTTTAGAAGCTTTAGTACGTCTGTAGGGATTATAGCCAAGTCCAAAGGCATAATGTTGAAAATTAGTCTCTAGAGGAACTCTAATCCCTTGTTCATTAGCACCACAACCTTTTCCATGATACCCATGCTTAGCGAAAATGCGAAAACCACGACCATAACGATTAGCCATTTCAGGAAGAGAAGGTGGTTTTTCATAAGACAAAGAATCAAACTCTTCATAATTAGAGATGTGAGAAGAAGAAGTTTGAGAAGCGGCCACAAAATTATTACTCATAGATTCAGGTAAGGTTGATTGATTTTTAGCTTCTTCTTTCTTTTCAACTTTATGATTTTCAGCTTCTTCCTTCTTTCCAACTTTAATTTCTCTAGAAGGAACCTTATATTCACCTACAAAGGTAGGGTTAAAATCAAGAGATCCCCAATCATCCTCTGCGAGAACCTTCTCAGGATCAAAATCCTTTTCATGTGTATTTTCAAGTCGAGAAGGATCTTCTTCAGGAGTTCTAGACTCATCCAAAGGATTTTGATCATCGGAGAACGAAGACTCATCGATAGGTTTCTTGTTTAAAGAGTCATCACTAGACGAGGATGGCTTAGAAGAATCTCCTTTGGAATTAGATGTTTGTAGACAAGCTTGAAAATTAGTATCACCCATCAAGGTGTATGTCTTATTGTTATAAACGAATTTAACTTGTCTATGCAATGTAGAGGGGATAGCTTGCATGCTGTGAATCCAAGGCCTCCCTAATAACAAGTTATATGTTAAATTTCCAGGCATAACATGGATAGGAGTAGGCAAAGTAATAGGTCCCACTGTGAGAGGTAAGGTGATGATACCTAATGAAGTCTTAGCCACATTGTCAAAACCATGAATGGGACGAGAGTCAGGCTCAATGAGAGATGTATCCACATTCATCTTATGCAATAGATTAATGCTACAGACATTAAGACCAGAGCCATTATCTACTAGTGTTCGTCTTATAGCAGTGTCTTTCATGACAACCACAATCATCAAGGGATCATATTGTTGTTGAATTTCACTAGTAGGCAACTCATCTTGGGTAAACACAATTTGAGCTTTAGGATTCATCATAGAGCTAACAAAAGATGCTATATTACTAGATGTATTCGGTGGAGGAACATTCAAATCTTTCAAGGCATCTTGTAACATTCCATGATAAGCGAAAGAAGTTTGAATCAAATCCCAAAGGGATATCTTAGCAGGGGTAGCTTTAAGCTGTTCTATGAGATCATATTCCTTACCCATAACTTGCGAAATACGGGGAGCTTGAGGAAGAATTGGTTGAGGATTAGGAAGAGAGACTGGAATAACAGGAGGAGGATTAGGTTGCCTATTATTTCTGGTATGATAGGTATGGGCAACCGCATGATAACTCTCTCTAGTTATTTGCTTAGCATAATTGTAAGGACTTATAGGTTTTCTTCCTTGCATGGTGATGATTGGTTTATTCGGAGTACGAAAGGGATCATGATCATACCTTCCTTGGACAGTAAGGAGAGGAGTTTTAGGAATTTGAAAGGTGGGAGAAGGATAAGCACCTTGGACTTCAAAGAGAGGCTTGTTATATTCATTCAAATTTATCATGTTAACCAATTTAGAGGTCTTGTTTTTATTTAAAGGTTTCGCCAAAGCCACAAAGTCATCAAGAGCATCATCCAACAAAGCATGATCATATCGGTTAAAAGGTTTGTCTTTTGATTCAAAAGGAGACATCTCCTCATAGAGGGGATTATTGAAAACAACCATGTTACTAGATTCAGGGGAAGAGTGGATAGGAATGTATCCTTGAGAGGAACCATTCGACTTATGTTTCTCATCACACCTAAATGGCATAGTAACAAGGTTTATGATTTTTTGGTAAAATGAAGGTTTAGCATCCTTAGGGTTCAAAAACTCATCTAAAGCTTCATCTAATTCATCTTGGCTATACTCATAATAATCATCAAAAGTATGAACATTTTGCAAATAAAAATCTGACATTTTGAAAAGATTGCATAAAATTTAAACACACAATGCAAAGAAACACACTCCTCTTCTTTTTTTTTTTCTCTTTTAATGAAATGAAATGAAAACAAACTAAATCTAGATCTAGATCTAATAAATGCAATGCAAGAGGAAGCAATGATAGATTCACGTCGGGTTCACCAAAATGTGTAGGGGAAAAAGAGAGACTAGGTTAATCATGCCCTAATCCTACCTTTTGACACACATTACGGAATATGAAAGAGCCTAGAGATATTGCACAATTGGCTACTTCTTTTGGTGAAAGAGAGAGCCACGGGATATCTATTAGGATTCCTATTCCCTTGTTGAAATTGTAAGATCAAGTAATACAAGTTCAAACCCTAATCTCAAAATGCGAGTATGAACTAATAACAAGATTGCAGAATTGAGATTAAACAATGAACAACTGTAAGTATAAGGATGAAATAAGAATGCAGATATGTACCCGGAGTCAAAATCGGACTGAAAATGTTCGGGACGGGGGCGTAGGCGCCACTGTCCTGAAAACTGCACCGGAAACCACTGTTCTGCACTTCGAAACACTGTCTGTAAACTGTCTGTCCGGAGGACCAGGGCGCCCAGTGCCTCTGTCCCAGGGACAGGGGCGCTGGGCGCCCCTGTCCTGGCAGGACCAGGGCGCCCAGCGCCCCTGTCCCGGTCTCCTGCTCTGCAATTTCACACAGAGTGCTGTTCCAACCTTCTCTCTCCGGATCTATATCCTGCGGCGTCGTCCGAATCTCGAAACTTGCAATAATATCTGAAAAGGGGGAGGGGTGGCTATATAGGGTTTTGCCTTAGTCAAACCCCCACTTCGGTGATTTCCACCTCCACGAATAGCCAAGTTGTTTTGTAAAATGTATTGTGTGTGCAGACCTAGTGTGTGTGCAAGGTCCAAAATGCAAGAAAGCAAACCAGAGCAACCTAGAAAGTAAACCCTAATTGCTTGCAAATGATAATGTAAATGCTCTAAATCAAGATGCAATGTGATCTCAAGCATGAATAAATGATGTATCAAAGCTTATGTAAAGACATGAAAACAATACGAAATCATACCCAACCCTCAAGGGAGGAGTACAAGACAATCTTCAGTCGGTAATCTCCTATTGTTCTTCAATGTCTTCCAAGCCCTAAGTGGATGAATGAATTTGATAGATGCTTGATAGAATGATGTTGAATGTTGTTGAAGTCCTCAAAGATCTGCTCTTTCGCTGCATATGAAGTTCCTGGAAACAAAAATCCGATCCCTTCCAATGAAGAAAGAGAGCTCTTATGTATGAAACCCTAGGTCGTAAATTCATATTTTGGCCGACCTAGAGATTGAATATCCCGCCAATTTCTTGGGGTTAAGCTTTATTTTATGATTGGATCGTGCTCCCAAAATTTCGGGAAAAATGTCTGGGACCATGTGCACCGGGCGCCATGGTCCCGGCAACTTTTCACCAAATTTTCAGGGCCGTCGGATATGATGATTTTAGAGAGAATCCCGAAGTTACAGGTGATTTCGAGACGTTTTGACCCCGAAACCAAGCCCCCAAGTTCGAAAAAGGGCTTAATTAGGGTTTTTGATTAAGTGATGTATTGAAGGAATAAAATGCGAAGGGCGCGCTTTAGTGAAAGGGCCCAACTTTGTGATGTAGGGAATGATGAAATGGAACCTTAGACCTAATTAATTTGATTAATTAAGTGTTTAAGGAGAAATGCAATGCAGAATGTAAAATGCACTAAGGCGGGTGCTAAACTAGGTATGAAATTGTACCACCCTAGCGAGTGCGTACAATTTACGACGCTACACTATCATCTCCCCATGAATCAGGATGCGGAGGATACACCACATGTCCTTTAGTGTCACAGTTGCCTCTCTAGTCGGCAGATGGAAAGAGGAAGTCTCTGAATGCCATTGCTCTGCCAATGCAGTAAGTAGTCCTGTGTTTGCCCTAATCTTGGGCATGTATGTGATGTATTATAATCCAAGTCCTGCTAATGTATCTTTGTCCGTGCTCTTGAGTCTATGTCGCAACATGAAGCAGTCGGGTCTGTTCTCCCGCGTAATCAATGGATACTGTCGACTCTGCATCATAATTGAGGCACTCTTTGTCAGTTTTAGGGTTTTCTCCTAAGGGCTGTATTTCCTTGTTTCATGCACAAATCAGGGTGTTTTTTATCTATTTTGACCTATGCTACCCTTATCCCTCTTTTTGGGATCATCCGCATGCTGTTTTCAGTCAAATTAGGGTCCTAAGTGCACAACTGCGCCTGTGTCCCCTATCCAGCGCCTGTGCAGCATCAAGTTGCACCTGTGTACCCTACATAGGCACAGAACATCCTCACACAAGCGTAGAATGCACCCACATAGCCACAGATGTCAATTAATCCCTTCCATGTGGGCCCCGCAATGTCCCACAAGCAAGCTAAATTCATGAAATTGACAATATGGGTTTTTGAGATACATACCGCTACTCCCATGTCGTCCGGTATTCTATAGGTGCGTACACGTTCCCTGAGGTGATCTGCCATTGGAATGTTTGCCATCTCTATGCAAGGGTCCTTTTCCAGAGCAACAATTCCTCCACTTTGGCTAGTGCAAATGAGCTCTTTTCCTTCTCCTTGTCTCATTTATAGATCTTTGTCAATGCCTAGATGGACGTGCACCCTCTCCATCTTATGTTGGTCGCAGTCTTTTGAACCTTCCACTGCTTGTCATTTGTGTATCCGACCTCCGATCTTTCATCTGTTTGATCCTATCATTTTCTATCATTCTTATCAATAAATTGGCCTTTTTTCTGGATGTTTCTGGCCAATTCCTTGAGGGGGCATGCATATGCCATTGTTATTGTCTGGGGCATTTTCATTATTGTTCTTTGAAACAACACTTAAAATCGCATTGTCTCAAAGAGAGGCAAAATGTAGACATCTAAAAATGGTCAATGCTTGCGGAGTCATACTTTAACATTTGCGCATTGCCTTATTTTAGGGTTTTTGCGTCGCATTAACATTTCTTCTATGTTGCGTACTTGGTCTTTATCATTTGCAAGCATCGAGTCCTTCTTCTACATTCCTCATTTTTATCGCTTTTGAATTAGGGTCTTGTCCTCTTGTCAATCTCGTCAATTTTGCGATCGATTTGTCATCAATCGTTGTTCTTTTCAATCTTGTCATTTTGCGATCGATTCGTCATCGATCCTTGTCCTCTTGTCAATCTCGTCAATTTTGTGATTGATTTGTCATCGATCGTTGTCCTTTTCAATCATGTCAATTGGCATCTATCAATTTGATCTCCTTGTCCATCTTGGTCAATTTGTCATTGATTTTTGTCAACCAATTTTAATCATTTATCAACACTGGTCCTTTGTTAGTCAAAATCATGATCAAATCGACCCTACATCAATTATCTTTTGTCAAGACCTAATTTTTGTCCTTGCATTTCTAATTCATCTTCTAGGGTTTTATGATTTATTCATTTAATCTTGTTTGTCATTTTCCCTCTAGGTTAAATAATTTATTTATTTATCCTAAGTCTTCTTGTCACAATTAAATATTTATTTAATTGGCTAATTAATTCCCTCTCTTTTTGTGAATTAATTAATGAATGAAAAATTATTAATTAATTCACCTAATTTTTAATTTCTCCTAATTCCTAATTTCTATTTCAATCTTGTCATAAATGAATTAATTAATGGATGAAAACCTATTAATTAATTCACCTAATTTCTATTTCATCTTTTTCCTCAATTTTCTAATTTGCGAATTTCTCCTAATTCCTAATTTCTATTTCTATTTCAATCTTTTCATAATTTGTCATAATTTGTCATAAATTGTCATAATTTGTCATAACACCTTGCATAGCAATTTGTCATACACTTGTCATAATTTTGCTATTCTTGATTTGAATTTCCTTTCAAATCTCTTCATGCTAATCTTGTCTTTTCTCCAATTTGTCTATAAATTGGATGAGTTCCTTTGTCAATGGATCAATTAATCACACTTTCGAATCACATTTTTCAAAGAATCAATCACTCTTCTAGTATCCTTACGCTGTCATCTCATCTTGTCAATCTTGCTTTCATACTGTGCTTGTGCACTTGTAGGTGAGATCCACAAACACACTAATTTGAAGGAGAAAGGACAATGGAGAATTCTGGAGGAGACATTCACGTTTGTAATGGTTTGCATTTTGTTTGAATGTCTTATTTTCAATATCTCTGTTGAATGTTTTTAGGATTTCTTATCATTGCAATCTAGTTTTTGTGATTGAGCTAGTCTAATTTCTATTTTCTTTGATGAATTCTAAATTCCTATCTACAGAGGTATCATAGGAATGATCTTGAATATCCCATTAGGCCTCCTTGTGTCATGATTTGAATGTTCCCTTGGGTATAATTATATGTATTAAAGTGGTCTTGAGTGTTATCATGTTGTTTAGTATGGTAGTAGCATTTCTCCTCAATGCAAGAGGATGACCATGGGGTTGTTCAGGAGAGTTTATAATAAAATTGGTGTGAGCATGAGTGTTGGTGACTTCAGGTTTTTGGAAAAAAGATGAAGGTGATTCAAGAATGAACGTTCTATCCTATTACCACCATTATGTTCTCTAGGATTTTCATTTGCTTGATTTACTTGATTTTGATCCTCCTACAAAATTTGTGACACATCAAAATCATGAGGTAATCTTGTTCCACTTTGTGCCATGACGAGAAAGAAATATTGACAGTCCCTTCTCATGATTTTCTCAACCATTCTATTGAACCTTGGATCAATTATAGTCACTTCAACATCTACGGAAGTGATGGATACATTATCATTATCATTGTCATTATCTGATATATTACTACGATTTTCAAATGGGTTATAAAATTCAACTCCTTCAATCTCATAGGTACTCATGTTGAGAGATCTTAGAGATTCCTCAACTTCTCTTTTAGACCTTTGTGAACGAGTTTCAACCATGAACAAAACCTTGGCTACAATAAAAGATGGAAGAAAATTTAAAGACTATGGAGGACAAGAAGGAATACAAGATGCAAACAAGAATCTAGGGTTGTCTTGAAATGTCCAAAAATGTAAGTCCAAGATAAGTGTGATCTAAAGTAACTTGTGGCTTCCAAAGAGATGATAGATCTCTTGATGAGGTAAGTTGACCTTGACTAAAGAGAACCAAATGGGACCCTAAGATGATAGATTTGATTCAATAATCACTTAGTGATATGTTTTAGTATGTTTGGAAGATATTATTAGGACCACAAAGAAAACTTTTGACTCTAGTTTGACAAGTGTGTATGAGGACTGCAAATGATGACTGAAAATGACTTAAAAATGTATGACAAAGCCATGGTAAAGACTGGTTGACTAAAAACGAAGCGCTAGGAAGAGTTGCCTTAGAAGCTCTTTTGATCTTAGAACATAGATGCATTGTGAGTTTGTAGATGTGGTTTTAACCCACTAAAAAATAGTTTCTTAGAACACAAACATGGTTTCACTTGAAATGATACAATTCTCAGTTGTAAACACAGACACAATTCTGCCCTGCACAAACGTGTTTCTTACTATTGATAATTATTGAATTCATAGATGCAGTTTTAAACAACTTAGAAACGGTAATATGTTGCACAAATGTGTTTTAACTAGTTTATATAATATTATCTGAGTTTTGAAGAATCAAATATGCTATTTTGCCCAACACAGACACTGATTCATTTGACACAAACACATTTTCTGATGTTTTGATAATTTCTTAATTTGTTAAACACATATGAAATTCTTCCCTATGCATATGTTTTTTCTAAGCATGGACATGTTTTTGGTAAAATCTTGTAGTTTGTCCCAAATTTTACAAATGTTGAGTGTGACAAGATCTTAATGTGAAATGTCTTGTGGCAAGAAAATATGATAAACAATGAAGATATAATGTCTGAAGGTGTTTTGTCCAATTTTGATCGTAATGTGTATGTTCAAAATATTTCCACTAGTGTAGCACAAATTGAAGACACTTGAAAACACGCACAACCTAGGTTGGAAAGATAAACCATTCAATGGGGGGGCCGTAACCCCATGACATAGAAATACCTCAAAGAAGTGGACAACTAGAGATTCTAGTACACTGGCTCCCCCACCACGACACTCACTTCTTGGGCATACTAGATTCTCTTACCTTGAAGATCTAAAGATAATCAAGGAATTACTATCTCATCCTAAGTGGGTACATGAGGGATATCCACGAGGTGCAATATGCACACCCTGAACCATCAAATAAATGTAGGGGTTTTTGGCCTCTAAAACAAAAGGTGTCTAGTGGGGGAACTTCAATGGTCCTTGGTGTCTACCTATACAGAAATGAATCATTTAAGAACCCATTCCCAGTCCTCAAAAAGGATTTTTACACATCTCACACAAGTGTGGATATGAGGGAAAACTATCGGTGTAGATACACGTCACCAAGTCATCACAACTTTCTCCTAACATATTAATTTATATAGCATGCTAAAGAAGTACTGCTTGGGTCATTCCCTCTCACTTGGCCTTATGGTCTTTTTAGGAGACAGACCCTTCTACCTAAACAAATAAAGTAATAACAAATTTTGTTACACCCAATCTCCAATATTGGAAGGAAATGGGAGAGGATAATTTTGTTATCGCTTTAGGGTTAAACATAAAGTGTGCCGAAGGCACCAAACACTTCAAACAAGTTCTTTAACCCCAAATGAAAAATATGTGACCCTAATTAGACTAATAATTCAAATGCAAAGACACACACCTAAATTACCCCTACACCAAATGATTACTAGTTCTGATATGATCACCCCCACCCGCAAGCACACTTGTGAGGTTAATTTTAGAAAATCCATATTGAAATGTGAAGGGGGGCCTTTGACAATACAATTTTTTTTCTTTTTGCATAGTTGCACCACTTTGTTAGTTCAAGTAAGGGGTTAGGAAAAAATAACAAATGCAAATGCAAAATTAAACCTAAATGGAAAAAACAAAAACTAAATGCAGAAACCCAGACACAATTATACCTAACATAGACAAGAAAAGACCTAGATCTGAAATCTTTAACCTACAAAATTGTGTAAACTACATATACAATATAAAATGACACAGATGCAATAAGAAATGATGCAAACGTGGAAAGAAATGACATAGACATGGAAAGAAATGACACAGACATGGAAAGAAATGATGCAGAGATGGACATAAATAATGCAAATGCAGAAATAAGATCAGACGTAGAATTGGAAAGATTAGACATAGAAGTGGAAAGATTTGACATAGAAGTGAAAATATTTGACACAGACCTAAAAAGATCACACACACATGCCAAAATAAGATTCACAAACATAGATAGATAATTTGTAGACGCGCTTTTTGAGACACCTACAAAATAGAAAATGGAACAGAAATAAAGATGCGAACAGATGATCCGTAAATGTGACTTCGCCTATTATTGTTGTTGATGTGACCTGCAACTTAACAAAAGAGACTAAAACTACAAAAATATGTTAAAATTAAGGGACAAGAGTCTCATCAAGCATGCCAAAATGTATACGCTAAAAAATCAAGATGACAAACTACTGCAAAACCATAAAGATCCCAACCACAATAAAACCCTAGTTCTACAAATAAGCATTCACCATACACCAATGAAGAAACCTAAGAACATGCAAAATCAATAAATGAAACAATAATACCATTCATATGCCAAGTAGGGTTTGATCTCCATTCATCTTGTTTGATATATTTACTATTAGATTTGGTATGTGCACAAGAGCTCAATAGAGAATTGATTGTGGTTGTGAAGTTGCTTGATTGCTTGAAGGCTTGATAGACACATTAGGATTAGGATTGAAGATAAAAGAATCCGTATATAGAGGACACTTAGAAAATTGGAGGGATAAGATTAAGAGGTGAAAGAATAAATGGTCAGCTAGGATTAAAGGGTAGGTAGGAAAAATAATAAAATATGAAGGGGGTAGGTAGAATAATTAGGAGATAAATGACATGTGTCATGGAGGGAAAAAAGATAATGAATTAATTAAATAAATAAAGATCTATATAATTAATAGAAGAAGTGGGGACCAATTAAATAAATAAAATATTTATTTAATTTAGAGGAAGGATAATTTAAATAAATAAAAATATTTATTTAAATAGGGAAAGGCTAGAAAAAGTTAAGTGAATTAATTAAATAAATAAAATTTATTTAATTAATAGAAGGCTTAGGATTAAATAATTAAATAAATAAAAATATTTCTTTAATTATGCTATGACAATTTTAGGTGTCTACAATATCAAATGTCTTCATAAAGTGTCTCAACATAAAGATTCTAATAGAAACAAAAGAGTTCCAAGAACATAAACAAGTCCACAATTATCTGACATAAACATCACTATCAACTCTGTTATAATTTTGGAGTAAAGCTCCCATGCCTATTACCTACACATAGAAAGAAAGGAAATAGGGTTGTGGATAATGGTTGGTCTTGGGTCAAACCTCAGTTTAGGAATCAACCTTGAATGAAATAATGCAAATACTAAAATAAATGCCACTTGGAGATATACCTCAGATCTATAATTGTTGATGATGATGTAATGCTCTTTGAATGTAATCACAAATGTTGAATGTAATGGCATGATAAACATGTGAACAAGAAAAACCTAATCACACACCCATACTTGTATGAATATATATGTAGCTTTACTCCATAATGCTTAAAGGATGAAATGCAACCTTGAATCTCTAGAAAAGATTGATGATTAATGTTATGGATATATGATGGATTGCTTCTACGAATAAAATTAATTAATAGGATGTAGCCAAGAAATGCCATCAGGGAGATAAAGGGCCTACCTTATTTCAAATTGGGGCATGTTTTAGGGGGATTGAGACAATTTGGGGTGCCCTAGTTTAGACCAAGGTGCTCTACACGGTGGTCCTCCAACAAATAGAACCTACCAATCAGAAAACAAGGAAGGTACATTCAAAATAGGTCCCACTCAATGGTGTTCATGACAATAGGGGTTGGAAAAGGAGTCAAAAGGAACCTAGAGAGGGGGTGGAGATATGACATGCTAAAGTAGGAGCACAAACATGAGGTATAAAGTGGACCAGTTACAATTTATGATGCTACATTTAGCCCCCACTTTAATTGAAGTATAAGCCTATGCAGATACTTGTGGTAAAGTAAAAAGGTGAGAGAGAGGAGAAACTAGGAGCGAGACCATACGGAGATAAGACATTGCTAATTTTGAGGAACAAAGCCCCTGATCTTAGGATCTTAACTCACATAATCACATGCAAGGACACACAAAAAAGAAAAAGACAAAAATCCAAACAAAGACAAACAAAGACAAAAGACACACAACACAAGGGGTTGGTACTAAAAATAAAAAGGCTCTAAGTCAACTAGTTGAAGAGACCCTAATAATCAAAATTTTGGGCCACTAATATCATTACCAGAATATTATCACAAGAAAATAAGTGATAACATAAAAAGAGTTAGAGCATGCATCAAATGATGAACCATGATCCACAAATAGAAAAGCTATGAGCTCATGGGGAAGAGAGAAATGGAAGAACATGGATGCAACAAGCTAGCAAGTTGCGCTATGCTAGGTGACCCATGAGAAGAAGAGGGGGAGAGGTTGTGGAAATAACAAAATAGAACTTGCTATGTTAAGCTAGGTGACCCACGAGAACATGAATACTCACGGGACAACAAGATGTGTTATGTTGTGTGATTCATGTAAAAAAGAAGAGTCAAAATAGTCTAGCAAGATGTGTCATGCTAATTTCACTCTCTGAAAAAGGAAGAGTTGAATGGTCTAGCATGATTTATTATGCTATTCAACTCGCCCTAGTGTATATGTTGTTGTCTAGTTTTAGGAGTCAAGTATCTCGCATAAGATTGGTTGGTCTTGTTTGGAGCATGCAACAATCTATATATGACATGAAATAAAAACAAAATATACCTAGTTTCAAGCATGAAGCATCTTGTATAAGATTTGTTGGTCTAGTTTCAAGAATGAACACCCCATATAAGACTTTCAAAAGGCTACTTTTGGTTTTGAGCATGAAGCATCTGTTAGACAATTCAAATAACTGGAAGACAACTGAGAGGGGGGGTGAGTCAACTGTCTCAGACTATCAGAACTATTAGCAATTTAAACTTTAATATAGGAACCCAAAACATTAATACTGGTTAAACCAAATACCAGAAGAGCAGTTAAACCAATTAAGCATAAACAATGATCACAGAATAAATACCATCCACATGACACCAAGACTTGTACGTGGAAAACCTGGTAAAGGGAAAAACCATGGTGGGAAGCCTACCCACAGTCAGATAATACTTTTGTAGTAAGTATGTGAATTACAATTGAGGGGCCTTCACTTGCAAGAAGGCCAATAGCCTAGAGCGCACTGCTCATCACAAAAGGATCCTCACTGACTACATATAAATCTAGACTACAATTCGGAGAAGTGTTGAACTACAAAAGATAACATGTCCTATGCCTGAGTACAATTTTGATTAAGCTCAATACCGAAGGACTAAATCCTCTTACATATACCCAATTCGATCTCCAATGATCGACCAAATCCTCTGCCTGAATGATATTACATTATTCACACATTACATTTCTTGACCATGACCTCTAACATAACCACGATGATCTACAATGAGATCTTACATCTATATATACAAACCCTTGACCATAAACAATTAGGTCGGCCACCGGACAATAAACCAATTACATAATTATAAACCATGTCAGCCTTAGACCAAAAAAATAAAATCCAACACATAAGACATCCCAGAAATACATTGAGAGGTCCAATCCATATGTTACAATAAAGTTGGTCCATAACCTAGATCAATCGAGACCTAGTATAGGTCCACACGCTATAGTAATGATCTCCACCACCAAGTCCCGAACATGATCAACAAAAACATCCTAAAACTCCACTAGAAACTGCACCAACACCACTTATGCAATTCATCAAATATCTTCATCAAAATATTTGTCAATAAAACCCTCATCGGAACCAAAAACCAAGCTTCAAGGCAAGCAGGATAGCATCCGATCACCAGACCAAAACTAACTGACCAAATATGAGCATGAGTATCATGAACAAGTCAATTCCATCACCAAATTGTACCGAAGCCTACTAGATCATGTCGGATCCAAATCAACCAGAAACCACTCAACCTACCGAGACCAGAAGGGTGTCGGTAAAGCATCCAAATAGCTAGTGTTGGCATCAATGCAACAAATAATAAATTCCACCAAATGGCCAACAATCTCCCCCTTTTGGTATTGATGGCAACACAAGATGTGAAAAACATCTGAGTACCAAGAAATTCCAAACAAGTCTCCCTAAATGGAAGACAACCAACAATCTCCTGCATACAGCTTCTGAATATCAATATCTCTCCCCCTTTGACTTTTTCTTTTTCTTTCCTTGTCTTTTTCACATAAATATCTCTCCCTCTTTGACATCAATGCCAAAAATATGACAAAAATATCAAAGCAAGAACATAAACCATTGAATCACAAAGCTAACTATTCCCCCTGAGCAGTAGCATCCCACATCAATGTTAGAATGAATAGTATGTCTGATAATGCATGCCCGACTGATGCCAAACTACATCAATCAAGTCTCTACTGGAGGGGTAGAAACTCTCAATCTATCTCTTAGGTACTCAAATGATTCCTTGGGCAAAGGTTTAATGAAAATATCTGCAATCTACTCTTTTGTGTTCACATAAACCAGTCTAACTTCATTTTCTTCCACCATTTCCTTCAAAAATTTATGCTTGATAGTGTGTGTGTGAAAAAGGGTCTGTAGCTACAAGCACAACACTTCAATTAAGTCATTATATGTATGGTTAGTAAATCAATAATCAATAAGTAATAAACCATAACAAAGCGACTAATTTCCTTCTAAAAGATGCGAGTATAAGATTGCTCTCAGATTTTTATAAGCAATACCAGTGATTAGACTACACCAAGATGAAGGTTTTAATCTATATGATATTAACTATATGGATGCAAGGTGAATGAATAATTCAAGCAATAATGGATGGATTCAAGCAATATGGATGAGTAAAACTAAATATGGATGCAAATAATCTAAAAAAGCACAATGATCTTCAATGACTCCAGAGCAAAATTAGTGTGATAATAATCTCCAAGTGTGTTCTCAAAAATATCCGAGGTGAATAGGAATGAGAGCTGAAGGCTGAATTTATAGAGAATTACAAAAAAGCTCAATTTAGGATTAATTGAAAATAATTGAGAAATTAGGTTCAGTTAACCTTGAGATAGATTCCAATTATAGTTTAATTGAAATGCATTTAGATAAGAAGTTCAAGTTGCATTAGAAATAAGGTTTAATTAATTCCATGCATTTGTGATAAAAATAGATAATTCCATGCATATATTTGATTTATTCAAGAAAAAGGTCTTTTCAATGCAACTGAACTTCTTTTTTTGAAAAGCTTTGAGTTCCAATTTTAGAGAATAATTCAATAATTCAATTTAATTACTTTTATGATTTCAAGTTCTAAATTTAGAAAAAGAAATAATATCTCAAGTTTGATTTCTCTTTCAATTCAATTCTTTTTGTTTAATTTCAATTCAACTCTTGCTTTGTGATTAATTCCTCTTTTGTAATAAATTAATTCCTTTTGCATGATTAAATGGCAAATTTATTAATTTAATAAATTAAAATAGGATAATTGATCAAAATGATATTCTTGAAAATGATTCAATTAATTAAATAAATATTTAATTAATATTGAGTAATTGATTTGCCATGTGATATTTGATGATTAAAGAATTAATAATGTACTCAAGGTTGATTTAATTTCCTTTGGTTAGGACCTTGGTGATGTTGTCGAGATTAGGGGCCCATGGTTTAGATGACCATTTTTAGGGTATTACATTTGCCCCTATTTGAATTAATGTGTGAGCAGTGCATTGGTTCAAAGAATGTGTGATGTCTAGGAGATGCCAGTTCTAAACTTGATTGATCATGAACCAGATGAAGAGAAAGGTGTTTATCTTGATTTGAAGCAATAAAGCTGGATGAAGTTTGATTAAAGCGATACCGATCCCGAACTTGATTGAACTTAGGAACGATAGAAAACAAAAGATACCGAACTTGAACTTGATTGATGAAGAAGTGGATCTTACTGATCTAGAACTTGATTGATCTAGACATAGCGAGCAAAAATAAAAATTGATCTTGAACTTGATGGATCAAGATATGATGAGCGAAAAATAAACTGTCCAGCTTGATTCGAAGTGATGAAACTGAACACCTGCTTAGATTTAGTGTGTGATCAAAGATACTCTTTAAACTTTTGATTGAGTTTAAATGAATAATCAACTTGATGAAAAGCGATGAAACTGATTAACGTTAAGAGATTGATTCAGATGAAAGACAAATATCAGCTTGATTTGAAGCGATGAAACTGATATGCCCCTAGCGATTGATTCGATTTAGATGATCGAGAGATCTCAACTTGATATGAAGCGATAAAGGTGAGATGCCTCTTAGCAATAAGGATTTGTTTGATTTTCTTTAGTTGAAAATATTTTTTGTGCAACTTTTGATAAAGATTAAAAAAAAAAAAAATTCGACATGTGAGATGTGAGATCATAAGGTCGTGAGTATGCCCCCTCGGGAACGAAATCGAAAGATAATGAGGGTACATTATAGGCAATTGTTGGCGATGATAAGTTATTTGAGCACAAATTGATCCTGAGGAATATTTGAAAATTTGGTGATTATGTTGAATTGATCGCAAAGTTGATTTGTAGAATAAAAATTGAGATTCAGCATTGATTGATGAGAAATTGAGCGCAATTTGAAGAAAGAATGAGCTTTTGATGAAAAGTGCTAAGTGGTCCAAATTTTGTGAAATTGACTATTAAAATGATCTTGAATTTTGATTTCGATCCCAAAAATGGAATCAGAACGGCCAAATTAGCTAAGGGTACAATTTTCATGTCCATCAGAGCAAGTTGAAAAATTAGGTTTTTGGCTATATATGGGACAAAAGTGTCATTTTCAAATCATTTTAACCCTCCAAGTTTGAAAATTCAAAAAGCCTTATGTGAAGAAAATGGTGGTCCCTACTCGTATGCATCGATTCGAGTGCCAGAGATGTCATAATCGACCCCAAAATTATGAGCCAGCGGTAAGTGATCGATCTTAAGCCTCCTTATGTTTTCAATTTTGAATTTTTTGGCTCATTTTTCAAATTTTTCGCATGTTTGGGGTTGGGTTTCACGTTTTATCATGCGAGACAGGATTTTGTCTCATACGAGTAACTGTTAAATTTTATTTTGTTGTTTTAGTCTACTAGAATTGTTGTTCAGACCCTACCCTTGTGTCGTATGACATGTCTGTAAAAAAGACCATTTTGTCATGCGAAGTCTAATAATTTGTCATTTGGGAATGTTTTATCATACGAGAGCCATTCCTGATTCATACGAGATGCTGCCCTTCTGTGTTTTGTTGTTTGAGAAACAGTGAACATTTTTGAAGGTCTAAACTTGAAATCTTGATTTTGCACTTGACTTAGTTGGATTTGTGTGATGTTTTATTTCTCTTGTAGTCTCATTTGGAATGTTTTCTGATGCTTCATTGTTGGATTTTTACAAGTTCAATTACCTCCTATGCTTTTTAGATGCATTTATCCTCCCACCATGGCATTAGTATGACATTTATCTGAGATTGATCAAGCTCATATTGACTTGTGTGGTTTGACTCATCTTCTTGGTTTACCAGATAACTGTGTGAATCATGGTATGCTCACATCATTGGTTGAGTGTTTCCATTCAGAGCATAACACGTTTCATTTGCCAGTGGGGGAGTTGAATATCACTCCTGAGGATGTATATAGGATCCTTCGTATCCCTTTTGCTAGGGATAAGGTGGATTATGACGCAACATTGTTACCTAGACTATAGGCAGTTAGGTATGTATTCCAGGATCCAAACATTTTGACCCGTTCCATTAGTTGGGACATTATGGTGAGCAGATACAGTGAGGAGTTTCCTCTGGCGTGTGTTCTAGTAGGATTTATCGGTTGTTTTTTGATGCCAGATAGACGGCAGTAGGGTTTCCAGTGTGGATGGGGCAGGATGTTGATGAGATTGATGGAGACCCCTCAGAGGCTTGGTTGGGGTTCTTGTATATTGGCCCACATGTATCGTGAGATGCATGAGATTGTATATAGGGATGGCAGGAGCATGGCTGCAGGTGTATTTATTTTACAAGTTTGGGCTTGGGAACACCTCCCAGTTTGTCGGTCAATAGTTGATGATAGTAGAGAGCTTGGGCAGTCGATTATATATAGGTATGTCAGTTATGTCACACAGCCCCATCTAGGAAAGATAGATTTTTGGCAGTGGCGGTTAGATGACCTAATAGCCGTAGTGTGGAGACCTTATAGAGGTTTAGAGCCATGGGATGACTGGCGGTTGGTTCGTAAGGACCTTTTTGTTACGCGCCCTCTTATCTAGAGATCGCAAACTATTGTTGAGCAGTTCGTTGTATCACAAGTGATGAGGTAGTATGGCCGACCTCAGGGGGTGTCATAGGAGTGTACAACTTATGTACGTTATGCAGATGAGAAGAGACAGGGATGGTCGCTATGGTTATCCTATGCTTTGGCTATGTAGGAGCTGACTGGTCTACAATGCCTTAGATGGGACTATATGGATGATGTTGTAGATGTGGGGGTATTGCCCCAATATAGAGATTGGTTCCAGCAACATCCATTTCCTAGGTTTACAGATCCGGGTGAGTAGGTGCCTCATATAGAGGATATTGAGGATGATGCCCCCACACTAGGACAGGGCTAGGGACAAAGATAGGGATGAGGATAGAGAGCCAAGGTTCAGACATAGGCAAGTGGTGATCCTGGTGCTAGCAGTAGCAGGGTTCCAGCTAGGGTTGGACAACAGAGGGGTGAGGGCAGATCCCTAGGGCATGTAGGAGTGAGATTGGGCGGAGTTGAGGAGGAGCAAGTAGCTCTGAGATAGATTCGACAGTGGAGGGAGGAGCAGGGTGGAGCTGGAGGTGGAGATGGGGGTGGAGAGCCTACGAGAGAGTAGGGGACTGACGCAGGGCAGTCGATGAGAGCATGTCTTGTAGAGCAGCAATCATAGTTGACAGTGGGTTAGACTTAGCTGGCAGAGTGAGACCGACAGCTTGTTGATCTTAGGGTTGAGTGGGATCACCAGATCTCAAAGATGAGAGCAGAGACGAGAGCAGAGATAGAGGCCTTGCGACAGGAGGTCCTTCTCCAGACTAGTAGGGCGGCCTACTATGTTGCAGCATATAGTGTCGTAGTTCTAGTTGCTCAGGAGGTTATACCCTACTCGTAGTATATGGCACGTTCAGAGGGAACTCGAGCACCTTATCAGGATCCCGGTCATCAGGCTCCTCCTCCTCCACCAGGCGATGAGGGAGAGACCGAGAGCTAGATATTCTTTTTGTAGCTTGGATATTTTTGTAGACACACCCATTTTTTTTGTAGCCTATATGATTCTTTCTTCGATGGGAGTTTGTATATGTCATTTGACATCATTTTGTACTCTTAGACTTTATACAATATATATACAAGATCCGATTTGACTTCATCGTACTTGTGTTGATTCATTTATGAGATGTTTTTTATATGCTTTATTCTATGTGTATGCATTTCTTTTCAGTATGTAATGCAAATGATTATGGATGTCTATTTTTGTTTCTTTTCATATGCAAATAGATGAATGTGTAATGAGTAATATGAAATGCAATGTTTCATTTTCTATGCAATAAGATGAATGCAGATGAGTGAATAATGAAATGTATGAATCTATATAAAATGTTTATGTATGCAACTAAACATCTCAAAACACAAATACTCGGTTGAAGAAATGATGATAAATAGACCACTTAGCATAAGAAATGATGATAAATAGACCACTTAGCATAAGAAATGATGATACTTTCATCTCTCATTCAGAAGATAAAGAGATTATTACCATACCAAAATCACTCTAAATTCACAAAAATGCAGAATGATATGCGAAATGATTTGCAAAATGTAACCTAAACCTAGTCATTGGATTTAAAATGCTTAAGATTCATCACCGAGCATAACGAACACAACAGGCAGGTTAGAGCTACTTTCTTTTTCAATGTGCAATATTTATTATCTTGTCCGCAATGACCCTTTTTTCGTTCATATCCTTGGACAGATTTTGAGGGACCCGAATTGTAGCATAAAGAAATTCGCTGAAAAGGAACAAAGAAATGATGTGAACCTCCCTATAGCATACAAATAAGCGGAGTCGAGGTATGTGAGGCAATTTCACCTTGATGTGAAGGCTCTTATCATAGACACCCCACTAATTTAGATGTTTCCAGATCATTGGGATCATTCCTACAAGCAGAAAACAAAGAAAATATTATGCCCCAATCCTTTCTCCTCTTAGTCACAGTAGACTTCCTCGAGTTACTTAGAGGGATAATAATCTAAAACCAATATAAAAGACAACACACAAAGAAATTTTTTATTCATAGCTCAAACTGTTTAGTGATTGTTTTCCATTATGTTGTTTTGCTTGTTTACTCAGTGATAAAAACTCTTTGGTAGTTCGGAGACAGGTGACTGACTCAGAGTGGATGACCAGGTTTCACTGATAGAAAGATGACTTGGTTATGTGCTTTGTCAATTAATCTAAGACTAGGATGTTGATCAATTTCAAGTCATGAGGGTTCCATTGAACCAGGATATCACAAAAGTGACTGAAATATATGTACAAGCGAAAGCAAAGATGCAGGAAAGCGAGAATGCCAACATTGCATTGATATATGGAGTGCTTGAGTACAAGAGGCGCCTGCTTTCCAAGTTTTCACCTGCTTGGCAGAGATTCATTCTTTTTTTTTTTACCAAGGTGCCTGTTTACCAAGTTTTCACCAGGGCATTTTCTCTCTTTATATTTTTTTTTTCTGATTTTTTTTTTATATTTTTATATTTTTGATTTTATTTTTTTTTCAGGACTTTTTCTAATATTTAGGATTTCTTTAGGACTTTTTCCAGCTATACATGTTGATAGCATAGAGAATGCTAAGAGAAGAATTTCTTCAAGTGGATGGTGTTAATCGGTTCACGAAGCTGTTCTCCTTCCGAATTTGAGAGTTGATAGGCACCAGAGCTGAATACTGCAGTAACGATGTAGGGACCCAGCCAGTTGGGTTCAAACTTCCCTTTGTTTTCTCTTTTGATACACTCTGAGATGATCAAATTCCACTTGTTGACGCTCATCTAGCAATTCGAGTTCTTGCAATCTAGATATTCTATGATCTTTATTAGTAACAAGACCTTGCAAGGAAACTCTTAGAGATGGTATTTCTACTTCAATAGGTAGTACTGCTTCGGACCCATACACCAAAGAAAAAGGTGTAGCCCCAGTAGGTGTTCTGATACTTGTTCTATAAGCCCATAGTGCAGGGTTGAGCTACAGATGCCAATCCTTCCCAGATTTGTTCACTGTTCTGTGCAAGATATTCAGTAGGTTTTTGTTAGATGCCTCGGTTTTTCCATTACCTTGAGGGTAATATACTGATGACCAGTGTTGTTTTATTTTGAATTTCTCATAGAGCTCATCTAGATCTTTATTCTTGTACTGTCCTCCATTATTAGTCACGATGGATAAAGGTATCCCATACCTATAGATGATATAGTTTAGGATGAACAAGGAAACTTGTTTACCGGTTGCTTTGATGAGCAGAACCACTTCTACCCACTTGGTGAAATACTCAGTGGCAGTTATGATAAATCTATGTCCATTAGATGATGCTAGATATATCTGACCAATGAGATCAAAGCCCCATTGCTGAAAAGGCCAATGTGTAGTGAAGGGTATAAGATCCCTTGCTGGAGCATGTATGAGATTTCCATGTAGCTGAAATTTTTCACAGGTCTTAGCAAATTTAATATCATCTTTTTCAATGTCTGGCCAGTAGTATCCAACCCATAATAGTTTTTGAGCTAAAGTAAGACCATTTGAATGAGATCCACAAATACCTTCATGAACTTCCGATAATGCATGTTTAGATTCTTCAGTTTCTAGACACCTAAGCAATGTACCATCCAAACCTCGTCTAAATAAATCATTAGAAATGATAACATACCGTGAAGCGTTTTGAGTTAGGTTTCTTTTCTCATTACGAGTAAGGTTTTCAGGGATAATTTGGTCTTGTAGATAAGAGTAGATGTGGTTGTATCGAGATGAGTCATGTCCAATAATAGCACAAACTATGTGAGTCTTAGGAGAATCATAGGCAGGGTAACGTAACTCTTCCACTAGGAATTCAAAGCGAAAATTGGACTCTTGTAACTCAGGTATAGATGCCAAGGTGGCCATAGCATCTGTTGCTCTGTTTGTGGATCTAGGAATATGTTGGAATGATACAAAAGAAAAATACTTCTTAAGATCATCAACCATTCTCTTATAAGGCATCAATTACTCATCTTGAGTGTGATATGTATCATTGATTTGATTGACTACCAGTTGAGAATCTCCATAGATATACAATTCTGCAACCTTCCATTCAATAGCTAGCTTTATCCCATTCATCAAAGCTTCATATTCTGCAATGTTGTTCGTGCAAGGGAATATAATCTTATAAGACTTTGGGATTGAATACTTCTGAGGAGTAATAAATAATATTCCATCACCGAAACCATTTTGGGTGAAAGATCGATCAAAGAACATCTTCCAGGGTTGTTGAGTAAGATGCATTATTCTTTCATTCGGAAACTCTATATGCAGCGGTTGAGTGTCTTCAAGTGGAGCCTCAACAAGCTGATCAGCAATTACCTATCCTTTTATGGCTTTGCGTTCCACATATTCAATATCAAACTCTGTAAGGATCATGACCGATTTTGCCAATCTTCCTATAAATGTTGCTTTATTGAGAAGATACTTGAGTGGATCAATTTTAGCCACCAGCTTGACTAAATGTGCTAACATGTAGTGCCTCATTTTTTGTGATGCAAAGACTAATGCCAAGCATGCTTTTTCTATTATGGTGTAATTCATTTCATAGGACACCAATGTTCTGCTGATGTAATAGATGGCTCGCTCCTTTTTATTGTCATCCTGTTGTGCCAGAAGTTCCCCCAGTGATGAATCGGTTGCTGATATATATAAGATTAGTGGTTTACCTTGAATCGATGGCATCAATATTGGTGGATTAGACAACTACTCTTTTATCTGTTGAAGGTGTTGTTCCAATTCCTGATCCCAGTTGTATATTATTCCAAAGGCTGAGCTTTGTCCACTAACTGAGAAATGAATCATCTGATGGATTGGAGATGTCCCTATAGACTTTTCATTTGACTGATGTTCTTCGGAGGTGAAATTTCCATTATGGCTTGAACCTTCTCAGGATCAACCTCAATTCCCTTCTTTGAAATGATGTAGCCAAGTAGTTTACTAGATGTTACTCCGAATGCACACTCCTTTGGATCTAACCAGAATTTGAACTTTTCCATTCTGTCTAGTATAAGACCTAGCTCTTGAATATGCGTTGATCTCTTCATAGTCTTCACTAAAGTGTCATCAACATAATCTTCCATATTCTTATGCATCATGTCATTAAAAATGGTAGTAACTGCTCTTTGATAGGTTGCTCTTGCGTTCTTTAGCCCAAATGGCATGACATTCCAGCAAAAGGTTCCCCATGCAAAGGTGAAAGTTGTCTTTTCTTGATCTCCATAAGCTATTTTGATTTGGTTGTAGCCGGAGAATTCATCCATTAGTGAGTACATCTCATACCCAGCAGTCATGTCAACTATCATATCAATGTTTGGTAATGGAAAGTCGTCCTTTAGACAAGCTTTGTTGAGATCTCTGAAGTCAGTGCAAACTCTGATAGATTTGTCTACCTTTGACATAGGTACTATGTTTGAAATCCATTCAGCATAATCTATAGCTCTAATCAATCCAGCTTTTAGTAATTTTTCTAGCTCAGCCTTGACTAGCAGTGCTACATGTGGGTGCATCTTATGGAGTTTTTGCTTGACTGGTTTAACTCTTGGTGTGATAGAAAGATGGTGCATGATGAGATCAGGATCCAGGTCTGGCATATCAGAGTACGTCCATGCAAAGTTTATTTTCTTTTTTGTGAATAGATGAGTGAACTCCTTCAATTCTTCTGCTGATAGTGATTGAGCTACATGAATGATGTGTGGTGTCTCTTGACTCCCAATTTTCACTGGTTGAGTTGGCTCGATCAATATGGAAGACCTTTCCTAGAAATAACTTGGTAGCACATCAAGTATCTCACCTTTAGGTGCCCTAGAGAGGTTTTTACCTTTAGGTACGTCCTTTAGTTTCTCTTTTTTAGATTCTGACATTGCCACAATGTGGTTTTCGCCATCAGATCTTTTATTTTTATTTTTCTTGTTTTTGCGACTAAGATACTTGATATTCGCTTCAATCATGTTTTCACTTTGTTCGCTAGTGGAAGAGTACATGGGTTCAACTGCATTGAGATAATAGGCTAACATATAGTCATTGGCAAAAGTAGGTATATTCATGGGCTGGTTTTGTAAAGTACAGTCAACTAGTTCTGGATGTAGTAAGGATAAATGTTGGATAGGTTCGAGAGCATTTACGGTATTGTCATCACAACTATAGATTGAAAAGTCGAGTTCCAAAAGGATACCTTGTGTAAGTGTCTCGAGACCAGGAAGAGTCAAATCATGATTATTAAAGTTCACATTAATATTTAGTTGACCTAATCCAATAGACATACTTGTAGCGTCATTCCCTACGCCAGACTAGATGTCATATCATGGTTTGACAGTGATATGATCAGTAGACAATTTTTCATTGTTTGTATTAGATGATTTCAAATTTGAGGCTGAGTAGATATTGTCCTAAATAAGACTGTCATCAGAGTCATCAGAGTCATCGGATGAAGTTTTTGAGTCTTCTTCAAGTGATTTAGTAAGTGTATGTATGGTATCAACACCAACATCTCTAATACTGCAAGTTCCTTCATGTTGTGGTTCATTTGTCATTTGTATTTGACACACCTATTGACATGATCTTATTGTTTATGTGACTCACTATTGTCTACTCCGTTCAACTTCTTCTAGACTGATAACTGGTTCTTGTTCTGTAGCTTCCAACTCTTCTTGTGTAGTGCTATACCTGATTTGTTCTATTTTAGCATAGGGGTACATAGATGAGAAGCTTTCTGGTACTCTTCCTTCCTTTAGTCCTTGTTCATAGTTCGCTTGTCTCCTTTGTCTAATTTCCTATATTTCCTTCTCTAGTTTTATGCGCATCAGCTCTTGAGTATCATCTATGACACCGCTAGACTCTTCTGGAGTTTCTATAGTGGATGTGTCTGAGAGGTGGTCAGGACCCCATTCATACTTGTTTGAGTTAGTCTCTAAATCGTCTACTTGCTGCCTACCAGTGTATGTGACTAGAAATTTTAGTGGTACAAACAATTATCTAATTATTACTACTTCATCTCTTATATCTTCTGGGACCTTAACTTCTTGTATTATTGTAGCTGACACCATCAAAGTTTGAGCACTTCCTATTTCTTCTTTCTTGACTGTTGATTCCTCTTTCTCTTTTCTACACTCTTCTTTCGTTTGTTGAGTGTCTACTTCCTATAATGTTGAAGGCGATATCCTTTTCTGCCACTTAGACTTAAAAACATGTTTTTGGTCTTATGTCTTTTTCGGATTGTATCCCAGACTAGCCTTATCATTCATGGATTTTGTTTGTAGCTGAATTGGTTCAGTAATACCTTCCTTTTGTTTGCCCAGAGGACCAGTACCTGGATATCCCATGCGCTGAATCATTTTGTAGCCAGGACCATATTGGTTTGAAGAAATCTCAAAATGTCATGTTGGGACTCATTAAATTTGAGTCAAGTTTAGAGGCCCATTTCAAAATTTTGCTCTGCATTCCCAAATAAGTCAGATTGAATGGCCTAATAGAGAGAGGGTAAAATGGAGCTAATTGATTTTCAAAGGGTAAGGCTTGGGAAATGTGTCCTACTCTTTTCATTTGACATATGCAGTGATGTGCAACTTTCAGAATTCAGTTTGGATAAGTTTACCAGGTACCCATTTTGAGGGGTGAGCTGAAAGTGCATTTTAGGCACAAATAGAGATTTTATTGAGTAGCCTACTTTGAGTGCTTATATATTTTTCCCTATTGATTATTATGATGAAATTCAAAATGGATTCAATTCTATGCATAAATGTGAGTCAGAATGCAAAATTTCAAGTCTCTAGCAATCTGTTTGCTCAGTTTTCAAAGCTCGATTTGTTTGCAGTTGGTATGGTTTGACAAGTCCCTATTTCAGCACCTAGTCGGAGCCCTGTTTTGCACAAGTGTAAAAGTTTCCTCAATGAGTTTCATGTTAGAATGTTTCTTTTGGGCTATTTTTGGTATAAATGATGAGCTATGTTTCAAATTTCAAGCCTCTGCCAATCCGTTTGATCAGTTTTTAGAAGGGTTCCTTGAGCCATCTGTTTCAGTTATCCGTACTTTCATTGCTATCTCAGTTAAAGTAGCCGTTTCATGAGTGCGCCATTTGCACCCAGTCAATCTTTTGGTCAAACTGAGTGTTCTAAGATATGATATATACTTCAAGGTGCCTATGTCTCAGATTTGAGGGTCTACGGAGGTCGTTTGATATTTTTAAAAAAGGCATCATGAGTTGCCTGAACATTGACTTCATCAGGTCCACAGTGTCGACAAAGCCAGTTGGTCATTTTTGACAATTAATATCTCTTCACTTGGGGTTCATTTTGAGAAACTGTTTGGTAGAGTTCATGCTTGTATATCAGAGTACACACCTGTCAGATGGCGTGGTCCAGAAAGGTGTTTTGACCGTTTTGAAAATTATGTCTTCGCGATTAAATGCGAAAATGTGGCGCAAGCACCTGAAAGTTGCAAAATTCAGTTTGATGATCCGAAAATGGTGCCGATCAATTCCAGAGGTGTGTTTAAGGTTCTTGAAGCTTTTAGGTTAGTTGCATGAAAATGAAATTTTTTTAGTTGGACCCACTTTTGGGCCTGACCTGGCTCATGCCCGTGTAATGATTTTATGGCGAAATGTTCTTTTTTCATGGCAATATATATCTCAATTGCCAGCTCGACTACAGTTAGTTGGACAACAAGAGAGCTGAGAGACTCCAACACCAAATGCAAATCTAAATGTGGCAAATTAAAGGATTTCAACATCAAGGATGCTGCTGGAGGCTCATACAAGATAAGTGATCAGATATTTCATTGTAAATTTGAATAAGAGTTATCTGGGGATCCACTGTTTTGGGTTGGAAAGGGAACATATGACATACTAATGCAAGATGGCAATATATGTTTTCAAGCAAAAGCATTGGTAGGTGTTAACCAAAAACCATGACATTGCCACTCCTCCCTGATGTGCATTGAGGCTACGCCAGAATGATGAGGTAAAAGGATTTAGAAACCTTCAAGCAAGTGCATTGAAAATGTAAAGTTACTTCCCCCTAGGATTGTGTAAACCTACAGACCATTTAAACCTTTCAACAAATTCAACATGGTTTCCCTTTCAACAAATTCAACGTGGTAGCAGCTAGCACAGAAAACTTTTAAAACAAAATGCAATTGGTAGTTTTGAAGCCAACTCCTCCCACGCATGGTAAAGAAATATCTTAAACTTTAATGGCAAATGGTAACTGGTAGGTCCCTGGAGGTTTTCAGACTGCAACAAATGGTAATTGGTAGTTCATGTGGTATGGTGGAGGAGGCATAGAAACTTTCAAACCAATGCAAACAGTAGTTAATGTTTCCTCTTCTCACGTGCTGGCTGGTAAAAAGAGTCAAAACAAGTTCAAGCTAATGAAATTAAGAGGTGTAATACAAATTATTTTCCTATGCGTGGTCTTTTCCTATGAGTGGTGTGGTGGCAAAGTTAAAAGGCAATAGAAACCCATGCATTTTCCATTTTGGCATAGAAGGAGTGGCTACGTCAAAACTCCAAACAGATGCAATTTCTTCCTGAGTGTTAAGCATGGTTTTGAGAGGCTTTTAAAATTTCTGAATCATTGCAATTGGCAAGTGAATGCTAGTATAAACCCCCCAGCTCCCCTGGGTGGATCCTCTATGTTGAAGGAGAGACATTAAATACTTCTAAGCAAATATGTTGGCAGGAATAAAATGTAGAAGGAGGAGAACTAGAGAAGCTTTCAAAGCAAATGCAAACAGAAATTTCTCTCCTTCCCCCCACGTGAAACCTTTGGCAAGGCATTAAAGGTGAAAAGGCTGTAGAAAGCTTTTAGCAAGTGCATTGGCAGCATAAGGTTCACATGGATACAAATAAAGGCAGCATGGAACATGAAGTAGAGCCCAAATTTCCCATGCATGTATTAAAATGTTGGAATTTTCATTTGCCAAGTATAAATGGCAATCTCTGCGTAATGTATGGAACATGGTTTCAGCAAACACCAGCAAGGGCAAATGAAAATGTGAATCATCCTCTGCATGGTGGGTATTTAAAGGAAGCCATTTAAATTCTAAAACAAATGCAAATGGCATGTGGAATAGCAGCAATGAATGGCATTTGAGCAGTAAGAAAGTTTCAGACCAAAGGCACCATTAAAACTCAGGAAATTGCTTCAAAAATTGCAATCCCAAGCATAAGGCTTTATCCCACATTGTCTGGGCATTGAGATATTTTAATATTATAAGCAAGGCTCCAAACTAACATAGTGTCAAAGCCTTGAAGGCTTTTGACACAAGGTGCTAGTTGGGCACCCAAGTGGACCCCACATGCATGGGTGCACTTCCCAATGTGACTGAGCAAGCAGATAGGTGGCTACAAGGTGGACCCCACGTAGGCATGGATCTCGAGGCAATCAAATTTTGTAGAGAAGGAGCAGATTAACCAGCGAGCAAGTTGTAGGAGATCAAACGACTGTTGTGACTTCATGAAGGGAAGATGATCGAGAGTTACCTATCACAAAGTGACGAAAGGTGATGTGGCGGGTCCGATGGCAGTCCTGTGGTAGGTCCAGATGGCGGTCTGCGGTGGGTCTGACAGTTTTGATGAAAAGGCCTATTCGATGAGACCTGTAGACTGCTCGCCAAAGAAGAAATTCCACCAAAAGACTGAGACCTCACGGACAGGTGGTAGACAAGTGGCAGACCCAGCAGTGACATGGCACTCAATTGGCGGTCCGCGGTGGGCCCGACAGTTTCGATGAAAATGCATGTTCGATGAGACCTGTAGACCGCTTGCCGAAGAAGAAATTCCAATGAAAGACCGAGCAACAAGACGACTGAGGTGGCAGACACGTGGCAGACCTGATAGACAGGTGGAGACTAGTAGACCCTGCGAGCCAACAAGAGACCGCCACGTGGTAGGGCGTCAGGCCAAAAAAGAGGGAAAAATCAAAGTTAAAATCAGATTAAGTATATAGTTGAGACTATATAGAAAATTCAAAAAATTTAGATGACAGAGGCACATGAGTGATTAATTCGCTCAAAGGTTAAATTTTGCTCTAAATGGAAAGGATTTTATACTGTTGGAAAGCCCTTGAGACAAGGAATCTAGTCATGAAGTTTGTTTCAACAGATCTCCGACATTCTGAGAGTAGTTTCAATGGAAAGGAGAACATAATACTTTTCAGTTAGCGAAGAAGGCATCTGGCAATTTCGGTTGCAGACCTAATCTTTTCCCTCTTCTTCTTAGTCTCTATTCTTCTCATTTTAGAGGGATCACAAGAATTTTGTAAAGAACCTATGGAAAAATATATTTAGGGCCTTTTTCTGGTTTTAAAAGGTTACTTAGAATTATGTAACATTTTCTAGAATGAATATGAATATATAGGTCAAAGTTTCAGGCCTAAAATTTCTTTGTCTTTTGGTGTGCATTCTTTGGTTTGCTGGTTTCATTTGGATAATTTAGGGTTGTTCGAATGAGCATGGATTGTAAGGCAATCTTATAGAAATATTTCTGGGTTTTCTCTTTAGGAGAGGGATTAAATGTGCATGAAATATTTCTATCAATAGATCAATTATTTGCTGCTATGAATCTGATGAATTGTTTTAGTTAAATGGGAGAGGACCTATGTATATGTTGGGCATGTATGGGGTTCATGAAAGCTAAGATGATGAGATGTATGAGAGTGTTCATTTTTGAAAATCCTTGCTTTATTTAGGTGACTCTATGGCCCGGATAAGGCACTGGTACTTGTTATGGAATTCTTTCTATTTTTCCTGAGGATCAATACTGAAAATGAGCATAAGTTTTTCCTTTATTATTTCAGTTTTAATGAGGTGATGAAATCCATGGGTTTTTAGCATTGGTTTACTGTGGATCTCAATCTTAAAGTGTGAAAATATTCACAGAAGGTATACCCACCCGAACTTTGGATAAGTTCAAAGTGTAGAAGGTTTTGCTAAAACCTTGTTATATGTTATTCTTGAATCCTATTTCCTTGGTGTCCTCTTTATATATCATAGACAAATTTATTAAGTTTTCTAATAGAGAGGATAGGAAGGAATCAAAATTTGTGACTAAGAAAAATGGCGACTCTGTTGGGGAGAATGATGTAAAAATTTTGTTAAGTGAAACCCATGAGTCTGGCCAAAATTCATTTGGAGAAGAGTCTTAGAAGTGTACAAATCTGAAAGTCATTTCCAGATTTGAAAGTGTGTCCTGGATATTTTTTTGCTTTGAAAATAAGAAAATTATTATGTGACTCTGCTATGTGTGGTGAGACCTAGAAATCTGAAAGTGTTTCAGAGTGTAGATCAGTGGTTAGATTTTTTCCTCTTTAGGGAGGTGGCGACTCTGTAAGAACGAACCTAAGATTTGGAGGAGTTCTTCAAATTTCCAGTCAAAAGTGAAGTGAACAACAACAACAAATTGACTCTAGGTATTCCTCATTGTTGAGGTAGTTATTTGTTCTTTATTAGGTGAAAAAGTCACCATAAAAAGGAAAAGAAATTCATACTTCACATATTTCCTATTGTAAAAAAAATTCAGTTAAAGCATGGGTGAAGTATTTTGAGTAATAGAGATTTCAGCTAGTAATGGATTGCTATAGAAATTTCTCTATTAAAGGTTATGTGCCATTTTGTTTTGATGGCATACTTGGTTACCCGAATCAGATTCCAAGTGACATTAGGAAGCATTAACCATTATTTAATGGGGACCAGTTACAATCAGCAAGAATGCATGTGCAAAACTTTGTTGATTTAATGAATGATTATGAGATCCGTCATGAGGATGTTTGCATGAAGTTGTTTGTGTAGAGCTTGAAAGGGGATGCCAGGATTTGGTTCTCATTTTTGCAGGAAGCTTCTATCCCCTCATGGGAAGAATTAGTTGCATCTTTTCTTGAGCAATTTGCTGAGAGAATAACTTTAATGATGCACTGAGGAAATTGATGGAGATCAAAATTGAGGAAGGTGAGTTAGTGTCGGCCTTCAATGTTATATTCTCTAAAGCATTGGTTGAGATCCCACAAGGGTATAAACTAAATGACGAAGTGTCTTTAGTGATTTATTTAGATGCCTTTGGAAGTAAGATGAGCTACAGGTTGAGGGATAAAGAGCCAAAGACATTACATCAGGCATTTGAGACAGCCATGGACATAGAGAAAAACTTAAGATATGGTATTCCTAAAAGACTTGTATCCACCAGTGTCTCCTGTCATAGTGTTTGTAATGCTGCAACTAAGTGTGAAGTGAGGAATAATGTTCTGATTTTTGGTGTTCATACTTGTGCTGGCAACCATGACAATTTAAATCCCATTGAAAATCAATGTTGTTTGGTGCAAACAATGGTTGATCCTCACTTAGATATTAATAATGTCACTTGTGTTGAGGATGAAGTAAAAGTATTTTCAGATTTCACTTCAGATTTCACTTCTTATAATCATGTTGATGATCTTTCTAATTTGAAAATTATGCACAAAGTTAATTCAGAAAATCTCAATGGTACACATGATTGCAATGAAAATATAACACACATTGATGAACAAATTTTTAAAGAATGTCACATGGAACAACAAAGTGCAATGCAAGTCCAGAAGATTGAAGAACTTAGGAAAGCTCTTGAAGTTGTGGACAAGAAGGTTCAAATGTTGGAGAGACTTAGAGTTGTTAATGAAGACCTTCTGCAATATGGTGAAGAGGATTCTTTAGAAAAGGATTGTGAACGGAATGCTTACGTAGTTGATGAACAACATGCTGATCTAACAGATGGTTTTATGATAGGAAATTTAAGTGAACATGCTAGATATTCATCAGATGAAGTAAATGGCAGCGATATTCATCTTTATTCTTTGACTGATGATGAGTTTTCTGTTGGTAAAAAAGATCAATTATGGAAAGATAAGTATGACTATCTTGATTCTCAGAATGATGGTTATAGGATGAAATTTTGTGGTTGTGAAACATGGAACACTGAGGATAGTTCCAGCCTAGTTTCAATTTCTTCTTTCTCTGATGAAGATGATTATGATGATAGGGCGGATGGTATCTTTAGCAAATTTTCTAATGTTTTATTTGATGTCAATATAGATATAGACCAACCACTTCATTGTCATAATGTTCATAAGGGGATTCTTCATTTGGTTTCTAACCCTTTGTATGAAGAAGTAATTGATCAGCCAGATGTTGTAAATGACAAACCAGTCCATGATGCTGATACCATTACATGCAATAGTGACATGTGCCAGGATGAAGATTTTTATAATGGGTTGCTTGCTAGTGTGTTTGAAGCCCATCTTGAAGTTTTTCATGCGAAGATGAGTGAATGTGCAAATCTTACTTCAGATTATATGCTTGAGCCAGAGGTATGTTCATTTTTTCAAGATTGGGATGTTAAAGATGCTGATTTATTTCACTTAGTAGATGATGAAAAGAATGGATATGTTTCAATAGTTGATCATGAAAGTAAGGTTCAAAATTATGTTCATGATGAGTATGCATATAATGCTGATTGGAAAAGCATGCTGAAAGATGTGTGTCATAATAGAAACATTTCTCTGATGATCAATGTTTGCTTCAGATTGTTTACATTATTAAGTGATAAGAATAAGATTTTTGATAAGGGAAAGAGTTGGTTTAGACTTTAGTGGCTGGGAGCCATTTCATAAGTATGTTTGTATATCTTGTACAGTCGCTTTGCTTTCAGTTGTGTGGTTTTCAATAAATGCCCTGTTTAAGAGAAGAGAAGAGATGTATTCTGTTTTTGGGTGGTCTGCTTAACCATAGATTCTTGATTCTTGTAATCAACCATCCCTAATCAGAGCCAATGTTGGGAATTATTAAATTTGAGTCAAGTTTAGAGGCCCGTTTCAAAAAATTTCTCTACATTCCCAAATAAGTCAGTTTGAATGCCCTAGTAGAGAGAGGGTAAAATGGAGCTAGTTGATTTTCAAAGGGTAAGGCTTGGGAAATGTGTCCTAAACCTTTCATTTGACATATGCAGTGATGTGAAACTTTCAAAATTCAGTTTGGATAAGTTTACCAAGTACCCATTTCGAGGGGTGAGCTGAAAGTGCATTTTAGGCACAAATGCAGATTTTATTGAGTAGCCTACTTTGAGTGCTTATATCTTTTTCCCTGCTAATTGTCATGATTAAATTCAAAATGGATTCAATTCTATACATAAATGTGAGTCAGCATTCAAAATTTCAAGTCTCTAGCAATCTATTTGCTCAGTTTTCAAAGCTCGATCTGTTTGCAGTTGGTATGGTTTGACAAGTCCCTGTTTCAGCACCTAGTCGGAGCCCTGTTTTGCACAAGTGTAAAAGTTGCCTCAGTGAGTGTCATGTCAGAATGTTTCTTCTGAGCTATTTTTTGTATAAATGATAAGCTATGTTTCAAATTTCAAGCCTCTACCAATCCGTTTGATCAGTTTTCAGAAGGGTTCCTTGAGCCATCTGTTTCAGTTATCCATACTTTCATTGCTATATCAGTTAAAGTAGCCATTTTCATGAGCGTGCCATTTGCACCTAGTCACTGTTTTGGCCAAACTGAGTGTTCTAAGATTTGATATATACTTCAAGGTACCTATGTCTCAAATTTGAGGGTCTACGGAGGTTGTTTGATATTTTTTAAAAAGGCATCATGAGTTGCCTGAACATTGACTTCGTCAGGTCCGTAGTGTTGACAAAGCCAGTTGGTCATTTTTGACGATTAATATCTCTTCACTCAAGGTTCATTTTGAGAAACTGTTTAGTAGAGTTCATGCTTGTATATCAGAGTACACACCTATCAGATGGCATGGTCTAGAAAGGTGTTTTGACCGTTTTGAAAATTATGTCTTTGCGATTAAATGCGAAAATTTGGCGCAGGTTCCTGAAAGTTGCAAAATTCAGTTTGATGATCCGAAAATGGCATCGATCAATTCCAGAAGTGTGTTCAAGGTTCCTGAAGCTTTTTGAATGTCAGTTGCATGAAAACAATTTTTTTTAGTTGGACCCACTTTTGGGCCCGACCTGACTCATGCCCATGCAATGATTTTATGGCAAAATGTTCTTTTTTCATAGCAATATATATGTCAATTGCCAGCTCGACTACAGTTAGTTGGACAACAAGAGAGCTGAGAGACTCCAACACCAAATGCAAATCTGAATGTGGCAAATTAAAGGATTTCAACATCAAGGATGCTACTAGAGGCTCATACAAGATAAGTGATCAGATATTTTATTGTAAATTTGAATAAGAGCTATTTGGGGATCCACTGTTTTGGGTTGGAAAGGGAACATATGACATACTAATGCAAGATGGCAATATAAGTTTTCAAGCAAAAGCATTGACAGGTGTTAACCAAAAACCACGACATTGCCACTCCTCCCTGATGTGCATTGAGGCTACGCCAGAATGATGAGGTAAAAGGATTTAGAAACCTTCAAGCAAGTGCATTGCAAATGTAAAGTTACTTCCCCTTGGGATTGTGTAAATCTGCAGACCATTGAAACCTTTCAACAAATTCAACGTTGTAGCAGCCGGCACAGAAAACTTTTAAAACAAAATGCAATTGGTAGTTTTCAAGCCAACTCCTCCCACACATGGTAAAGAAATATCTTAAACTTTAATGGCAAATAGTAACTGGTAGGTCACTGGAGTGTTTCAAACTATAGCAAATGGTAATTGGTAGTTCACGTGGTATGGTGGAGGAGGCATAGAAACTTTCAAACCAATGCAAACAACAGTTAATGTTTCCTCTTCTCACATTGTTATCACTGTTTAAAAATTGGGTTTTCCTTTCCCATAATTGGCTATGATTTTGAAATTTTGAATAAGACATGCTAGCAATTGCTTCAGCTCTGTGTTAGGTCTTAAGGGTTTATGGTTTTTAGTTTTAAAATTGCTCAATGTGTTATCAAAAACCCTCTGGTTTCTATTTCTTCATTACTTTATCCACTTAAGTAATGAGTCTCAGGTTCGTCGAAAGTGTCCCCCCTTGTCATTTGCCTAGGCGGTCATTTGAATTAATCCTAAAATTTTATGCCTTATATATGTTTCCCCCATAACGTTGTCGGGCCCAGTAAGTGGTGCACATCTCTTAGGAAGATCTATGGTTTTCATTATTTCGCTAAGCAAAGTTGCGCGTGGTTTAAGACCCGTGAAATGGCGAAAAGGCTCTGCGTTCAAAATGGCAATTTTGGTAAGGTTTAAAGAGGTCTCATCTTGTCCAAGATCCAACGGTTGGCGTTATTTCGCAGCCTGAACTTGCAAGTGAAATACCTTTCACAAAATGGTGAAATCATTTGGTGGGACCCTGCATGCAAGGATTTTCTAAGTGACTAAAAGGCGATCAAGTCCCATTTGATCCGACAATTCGCGTTGTTTTGTAGGATGAAAATGCTCGAATAGTTATCTTTCACAAAATGGCAAAATGATGTGGCACTCCAAGTAGACAGTCTAGTTGGTCTAGAAAGTGAGTGAGATGGTTGCACATGGCAGAGACTACAATAGTCAGCGAGGCGGGTCCGAAGGGTTAAGAGAAGGTGGGTCCCAGAGGTGAGTCATGCCGCGGGATAAGAGGTGACTTGGCAGATGCAGGTGGTAAAAATTAATTGGAACCCAGTGTTTTCTCTCAGCAAATGAAAGACTGACATGTCAGCTCTGAAAGTGACTAGATGCCAGGTGTTTGTAGTTGAGTCAGAGGGCCCACGTCAGCCAGAGTCTGTTCAGATGGTTAAGCACCGAGCAAGTAGAAAATAATCCAATGGCCCATGTGAATTCACAAGGGTAAGATGCTCGTGCTTTATACTCTGCAAAATGGCGAAAAGGTTTTTCATCCCCAAAGGTAGATAAAACATATGGATAAAGGAGGTTTCACTTTGTTTTGATCCAATGGCTAACGCTATTTCACGGTTGTGAGATGCTTGAAAGATATGCTTCGTGAAATAGCAAAAGTAAAAGAGGTTCGTCTAGGTGTCAAGCTGGATGGTGACATGTTGGTGGACACGTGGTTTCAGAAGAAGCTGAGGGCCCGCCAAGGTGTAACCGGTGGTAAAAGGAAGAGACACGTGGCCAACGTGGAACTAGGCTTGAACGGTTTTCTAAAACCAATGGTTGAGTGCCACGTGGTAATCAATAACCAATAAAAGGTGGCGTCAGCAAAGCAGGCATAAAGGGCTTCCCTTAAAGGATGGTCATCTCCAATCTGATCCAATGCTTTGCATTGTTTCATAGCCCAAAGTTGACAGATGTTTAAGCTTTGCGAAATAGAGAAAGACTGCTGGTAGTTAAGGTAAAGGCGCGGTTAGTAAAGATGTTTGTGGTCCCAGTGAGAATTAAAGGCCGAGCAGTTAGAATTCCATCTAACGTCTGGTGCTATTTCACGAAGGAGAAGTGCTCAAAAGATAAAGTCTGGGAAATGGCGAAAAGGAGGTGGGGCCCAATGTGAAGGTAAGACTGTTAAGTCAGTATAATGGCTGATCAAGTTTCTTTTGATCAGATGGTTGGCATGATTTTCTTATCGAAATTGCCTAAAGGTTATGCTTTGCGAAACAGCGAAAAAGCGAAAGGAAAGAATTGCAGGAACGTTGTGGCCCGTTGGAGCGAAAAATACAAATTCTCTCATGAATTCAATTCTGAAGGGACGGCCGAAGCATGTAGAATCAATGTTATAGTTAAGACCCTGGGTACCATATATGATCTCCTGTCGATTGAGTAAGGGTATCATTCAGAGGAATTGTTGCAGAAGAGGAGATACAGAGCTTTTGTCTTTAGATACAAAGCGAGTCAATTCAGTTGTAGAGAAGATTCCTCTAAGCTAAAATAAGGTTTTCTTGTACTCCTGTGTGGTAATTGATTTATAGTGTTTTAATTAAGGTCTTGATTCATTGTTGAACCATTTTGGGGTAGTTTTTTTTTATTGCTTGCATTTTCAAATGGCACCTAAGAGAGAGTTTTCCGGGAAGGTTAATTATCAGGAGAGGGCCATTTGTGATGATTTTCTTGAGCAGTTGATGTTGTCAACTAACCAGGCCTCAAAATTAAAAGAGCTAGGGCCTAGAGCTCCTTGTTTGAAGATAGGAGAATGGCTATATCACAAGGGAAATTGGTTGAGAGATCCGCAAGTCGGATTGTCTGGGTTGGGGTTATTTAAGGTTGGATTTGGAATGAGGAATTCTCTGGCCCCACAAAATAGCATCTGGGAGTTAGATGTAGGGAAGTTGGTAGTCCCAGGGGTATTCATGGACATGGATATGTTGACTCAAATTGCACACAATTATGATCCAGTTACAAGAAGCATTAGGGATATAAATGGAAAAGCCCTTATTGAAATTAATACTGAAGAGTTTAGAAGTGCCTTTGGGCTCAATGAGTTTATGAATTTTTTGGAGCCCATAAACTTTAAATCATTAGCTCAAATATACAGTGCACAGAGAAATCACCTTAGGAGTGGGCCTCTTAAGGAATTTTTTGTGAAGATAGGTGGTTGACAATTGTAGGACCCAACACAGAAGAACCCTTCTCATTAAATTTGTTCACACTCAAGGCTAAGGGAATGTATTGGTCACTCTGCCAAGTTTTGGGAGAAGATGCTGAAGCAAATATGCCCAATCATTACTTGCTAATGATTGATTAGATTTAAAATCCTTCCCTTGCAGTAACATTTGATTATGCTTCTTTCATTGCTGATGCTATCCATGGAGGGTTAGTAGGAATAAAAAATGGGAAGGTGGATAGGCCTTTCGGATGGTACTCACTCCTGATGCATTTATTTCTATTCAAAGTAGGTGATTACTTTGCCAGTGGACTGGACCTTATCAAAGAGAAGGAAGGAGAAAAGATGCCAGTACAACTATGGAGTACTGTGTTGTAATGGGACAGAGAGGATGCTAGCTTTTAAAAATTTGATAAATATTTTGCATCCAAGATTAGGACTCTCCTTTGCTCAGAGAACCCAAGAATCTCCAAGGTTCTTTTGGAATTTATTAGACCAAAAGAATTTGCAGAGAATATAAAGATTGTTCATAATTGGGGTGACATTTATTTGTACCCAGTCTCAACTATTTTTCAGAGTTTTTGGTTTTAAAGGCACTCCATTCTTGCCCTATCAGGTCCCTCTCAAAGTGGGAATTGCAGAAGTCCTCAGACAGATTGGTAGTGTACAAGAGGTAGAGCTGACAGGCAGGGGTAAAGGGACTATTTTTCCTACGGTTACCATAGCCCATCAATTTATAATAACCAAGGGAGGTTGGAATTGTTTTGAAGACTTTCTCAAACCCTATCATTTGTCAATTGCAATATCTAGGTGTGCAGATCCTGAAGACTTCTTCAATGGCATATTCAGAAAGAGGGTAGTGTGCAGAGGAAGACCCCATCAATTTTAGTTTCCTGAGGACCTCATTAGAGATGAGTTTGATTTGGATGAGCAAGAACTGAGAAAAGAAAAATGGGTGGCTTATAAGAAAGCCTTAGACTTTGTGCATCAGTTTGATGCCAGCTATGACCCATTGTCTAGCTTTTTCCCTCTGGAGGAGAAAATAATGTTTTTAATTATTTGTTTTGAGGATGTGATGTAGACCTTGAAGGAGAAGAGGGAAGCTGTGATTAAAAGAAACCCTAAAAAGGCAAGAATGATTCTAAGCAGATCTACCTCCACCAAAGCAATCCTTCCTGGTGGCTACACCCTGCACAAGAAATCTAGTTATAGTGTGCTAATGCCCACAACAGGGGAGCCCTCTACCTCCAAAGGAAAGAGGAAGATACAAGATGTCATTGACATCCAAGAGAGCCCTAAAAAGCAAAGAGTAGGAAAAGAAATACCATCTGATACACCTTTGTACTCTCCATCCCAATCCCCTATCCACATAGGAGATGAGCAAGCAACACCTGAGCAACTTTTACAGTTGGGTAGTTTAGGGGAAATTGCCTACACATATGATGAGGTAGAGGAAGGAATGCCAGAAGAACCCCTTGCTGCTAAAATGAATATTACTACCACTGAACTTAAGGCCAGGAGTTGGATCCTAAGATAAAGAAAGCCAGTGATGACTTCTTGGCTGACAACAATTTTGTTACTTTAGGAGCATTTATGCAGTTTATATGGAAACAAAACATAGATAAATACAATGCAAGATGCAAGAAGAGAAAAGGTGAATAGCCTAGCAAAGATCCAGCTCTGGTAGAGGAAGAAATAAAACAGGAAATGATGGAAGAATTTAAAACCATCACTCCTGAGAAAGGAAGAGATATGGTGGCACAAGCTGGAGTGCTTATTCTCCCCGAGTGGGATATAGCAGATGCCCTGGTTCTAGAGGCAGTGAGGAAAGAGACTAAGCCCATGGAGGGAATCACTTTTAGCAAGGATAATGTTGCACTCGTCATGTGGTCTCTCAAGAGAGATGAAAATAAGAAAAGAAAAGATACCCAAGGGTCAAGCTACCTTGGTGGAATGATAGTAAAGAGAGTGCAGAGCACAGAGGTGGTAGAAGCTACTAGTACTATGTTAGAGACTACAAAATTCAGTGTTGCAGTAGCAGAAAAGGAGGCCAAGGAGAAAGCAGACCTCCAAGTCAAGTTGCAGACAATTTTGAAGGCCTATAACAATGTTAAGGAAGAGGTAAGAGGTAGAGATAGCATCATTGCTAAGCTACAAAGCCAGTTGACAGGACAGTACCATCAAGGTGAGTCTTCAACACTGATGATCTCCTCTTCTCCTGCAAGACCTCCACCTAGTAGTCCCATCATTGAGTTCCCACCATCTCCAGCACCCTCCAGCTCCCAAATGATTGAAATTACTCCTCAAGAGCTAGAGAATTTGAAACAGGCTCAGGCCCTATACGCCAAGAAATATGAGGATAAAGTAAGAGCTACTATTTCAAGTTTTGTAGATACAATGAATGCCTCATTGCTATATAATAACATAAGCAAGATTTTGGATATGAGGAATGAGCTCAATGGAGATAAAGCCATTCTGACACCTATTTTTGACAAATGGAGGCCTAGAGAGCAGGACTTGGAGTCTATTTGTGCATCTTATGATGAAGTAGGGGCCAATCCTATCATCAAATCCACTTGTGATACCACCAAGGATCTAGTGAAATTAGCAGAAGGGGTGGATAATGCTGATAGGAAAATTAATTTGTACAAAAAGGAGTATACTGATCAGGTTTTTGAGTTGCTCCTAGGAGTTTTTGCTAGCCCAGATCAACTGAAGGACAAACAAGTGTGGCTCAAGGAATTAGAGGCCAAATTGTCAGCCAGGACTAAAGGAATTATTGATCTAGATGATGCTTCCTTCTTTGTTGTGACAATTCGGGAGATTGAGAAAATCAAGTCTCATTATGGTTTTCTCAACTTAGAAGTCAACAAGATGAGAAATTCCTGGAAAAGGTTGACCAAGGCTAAGACAAAAGTGATTAATTTCACATGGCCCACTGATGATGTGTACAATGAATGGATAACAAAATATGCCATCCAGGATGCAGAGCAGTTAGAAGAGGTTGCAACTGAACAACAAGTAGAAGAAGCTGCAGAGGTCGAAAAGGACTTGTAACCATTTTTGCAAAAGTTTTGGTAACTTCTTCCTGAGAAGCAACAATTGTAACAAATTCTCTTGGGAAAGTCCGAAGCTTTGTGCATCCATATTGTTATAAATGGATACTAGGACTAAGAGAAAAATGATTGCAAAGAATTGTAAGAAAACGCTGCAGAAATTTATCTAAGCTTTTCTAAGTGTAATGGAGAATATTCAAAAAGTTTTTGTAATACTTTCTTGAAAATATATCAATATACAGACCATCAATTTTGAGTAAAACTTTGTGTCATCTTCGAATGTTCTTGCAGTTGTTTATTGATTCATTCTGAATAATCCAGGGTTATTTTGTTTGAATGGGGATTGTAAGGCAATTTTCAGTAGATGCGCTCGTTAGCTTTTCTCTTTAGCAGGGAAATTAAATATGTAGGGATCGCCTCTACCAGTAAATTCTTCATAGGATATTTTGAATCTTGATGAGCATAGTTTGATTTGGTGTGCATAAATTCTCATGTATGTTAGGCATATATAGGGATTAACAGAAGCCAAACCAATGGGATGTGTAGAGATATTCTATTTGGGGAGTATTGTTTGAATTTTGATGACTCTGTGACCTTGGATAAGGCACTAGTATAAATCAAGGTTGTCTATTGCATGTTTTGTAGATCAAAATACTGAATATGAGTATAATTTTCATTCCTTTATTTCAGTTGGTTTCAAGGTGATTAGATCCACTGGTTTGTTGTGGATTTATCTTTTGTAAGTGTGAATTTAGTTCACAAAGATATTCCCGCCTGGACTCTGAGTAAGTCCGAAGTGTAGAAGGTTAAATAAAACCTTGTCATATGTTGTCCTAAGAGTTTCCTTCCCTTTACTATCTCTTCTGCACAGAGTTTAAATCATTTTATTATAAGGATGTTGAGGTGAATCAGATTTTGAAGACAACACACGTGCTGGCTGGTAAAAAGAGTCAAAACAAGTTCAAGCTAATGAAATTGGTAGGTGTAATACAAATTCTTTTCCTCTGCATGGTCTTTTCCTATGAGTGGTATGGTGGCAAAGTTAAAAGGCAATAGAAACCCATGCATTTTCTAGTTTGGCATAGAAGGAGTGGCCACGTCAAAACTCCAAACAGATGCAATTTCTTCCTGAGTGTTAAGCATGGTTTTGAGAGGCTTTTAAACTTTTTAAATCATTGCAATTGGCAAGTGAATGGTAGTATAAACCCCTCAGCTCCCCTACATGGATCCTCTATGTTGAAGGAGAGACATTAAATACTTCCAAGCAAATATGTTAGCAAGAATAAAACGTAGAAGGAGGAGAACCAGAGAAGCTTTCAAAGCAAATGAAAACATAAATTTCTCTCCTTCCCCCCACGTGAAACCTTTGGCAAGGCGTTAAAGTTGAAAAGGCTACAGAAAGCTTTCAACAAGTGCATTGGCACCATAAGGTTCATGTGGATACAAATAAAGGCAATGTGGAACATGAAACAGAGCCCAAATTTCCCATGCATGTATTAAAATTCTGAAATTTTTATTTGCCAAGTATAAATGGCAATCTATGCGTAATGTATGGAGCATGGTTTCAGCAAACACCAGCAAGGGAAAATGAAAATGTGAATCATCCTCTGCATGGTGGGTATTTAAAGGAAGCCATTTAAATTCTAAAACAAATGCAAATGGCATGTGGAATAGTAGCAATGAATGGCATTTGAGCAGTAAGAAAGTTTCAGACCAAAGGCACCATTAAAACTCAGGAAATTGCTTCAAAAATTGCAGTCCCAGGCATAAGGCTTTATCCCACATTGCCTGGGCATTGATATATTTAAATATTTATAAGCAAGGCTCCACACTAATATAGTGTCAAAGCCTTGGAGGCTTTTGACACAAGGTGTCGGTTGGGCACCCAAGTGGACCCCACGCGCGTAGGCGTGCTTCCCAAGGTGACCGAGCAAGCAGATAGGTGGTGACAAGGTGGACCCCACACATGCACAGATCCTGAGGCAAGTGAATTTTGCAGAGAGGGAGCAGATTAACCAGCAAGCAAGTTGCAGGAGATCCAACAGCTATCGTGACTTCACGAAGGGAAGATGATCGAGAGTTACCTATTGCAAAGTGGCAAAAGGTGACGTGGCGGGTCTGATGGCAGTCCAGTGGTAGGTCCAGGTGGCTATCCATGGTGGGTCTCACAGTTTCGATGAAAATGCCTATTCGATGAGACCTGTAGACTACTCGCCAAAGAAGAAATTCCACCAAAAGATTGAGACCCAACGGACAGGTGGTGGACACGTGGCAGACCCAGTAGTGACATGGCGCTTAGGTGGCGGTCTGCGGTGGGACCAACATTTTTGATTAAAATGCCTGTTCGATGAGGCCTGTAGACCGCTCGCCGAAGAAGAAATTCCACCAAAAGATCGAGCAACCAAACGGCTAAGGTGGCGGATGCATGGCAGACCCAACAGAAAGGTGGAGACTAGTAGACCCTGCGAGCCAATCAGAGACCACCATGTGGCAGGGTGTCAGGCCAAAAAAGAGAGAAAAATCAAAGTTAAAATTAGATTAAGTATATAGTTGAGACTATATAGAAAATTTGAAAATTTTAGATGACAGAGGCACATGAGTGATTAATTCGCTCAGAGGTTAAATTTTGCCCGAAATGGAAAGTATTGTATATCGTTGGAAAGCCCTCGAGACAAGGAATCCAACCATGAAGTTTGTTCCAATGGATCTTTGACATTCTGAGAGCAGTTTCCATGGAAAGGAGAACAAAATACTTTTCAGTTAGGGAAGAAGGCATCTGGCAATTTTGGTTGCAGACCTAATCTTTTCCCTCTTCTTCTTAGTCTCTATTCTTCTCATTTTAGAGGGATCACAAGAATTTTGTAAAGAACCTCTGGCAAAATATATTTAGGGCTTTTTCTAGTTTTAAGAGGTTACTTAGAATTATGTAACATTTTCAAGAATGAATATGAATATACAGATCAAAGTTTCAGGCCTAAAATTTCTTTGTCTTCTACTGTGCATTCTTTGGTTTGCTGGTTTCATTTGGATAATTTAGGGTTGTTCGAATGAGCATGGATTGTAAGGCAATCTTATAGAAATATTTTTGGCTTTTCTCTTCAAGAGAGGGATTAAATGTGCATGAAATATATTTGTCAGTAGATCAATTATTTGCTGCTATGAATCTGATGAATTGTTTTAGTTAAATGGGAGAGGACCTATGTATATGTTGGGCATGTATGGGGTTCATGAAAGCTGAGATGATGAGATGTATGAGAGTGTTCAGTTTTGAAAATCCTTTCTTGATTTAGGTGACTCTATGGCCCGGATAAGGCACTGGTACTTGTTATGGAATTCTTTCTATTTTTCTTGAGGATCAATACTGAAAATGAGCATAAGTTTTTCCTTTATTATTTTAGTTTTAATGAGGTGATGAAATCCATTGGTTTTTAGAATTGGTGTACTATGGATCTCAATCTTAAAGTGTGAAAATATTCACAGAAGGTATACCCACCTGAACTTTGGATAAGTTCAAAGTGTAGAAGGTTTTGCTAAAACCTTGTCATATGTTATTTTTGAATTTTCCTTTGTGTCCTCTTTATATATCATAGATAGAGTTATTAAGTTTTCTAACAAAGAGGATAGGAAGGAATCATAATTTGTTACTAACATGTCATACCTCCTCATTTTGGCTATCTTCCTTAAAGAGCTAGTTAAGAACAACATCCTCTTCTATTTCATCCGCTAGGGGGGTAGAAGACTATACAAAGAGACCATCATACATGGTATTCAGAGCTAAAGTTTGTGTTCTCATAGCCTCTGATGGCTTGCACAACTATTTTGGTGATGGAGGGAGAGAAACTAATGAAAGTACTGACTCTATCTTGTAGCCATCCATGCTTGTATTTGTAATCTTCAATCTCTTTTCTAAGTCTTTCATCAGCGCTTCTGGATCTTCATTTGGAGAGGCTGCCCTATTATGAGGCTCAAAAGTATCTCCAACTTTTGTCAATGCATTACATATGACATTTGTATCAGCTGGAATACTGACTTCGGCAACGTTATAGGGGAATTTTAAGCATTGATGGTATGTTGACGGTAGTGCCTTCATTTTATATATCCATGACCTGCCTAGTAAGATATTGTATGACAAAGGAATATCAAGTACCTCGAAAAGGACATCTCTTTCTACAGGTCCCACTTTGATAGGTAATGATACCAGACCTTTAGAGGTCCTTTCTTCTTCATCATAGGCTTTTATTGTTATTTTCTTACCGGGATCAATATTTTTAGAGATTCCTAGTTGTGTAAGCAGACTGTAAGTATAGATATTCAACCCCACACCTCCATCTATCAAAACATGTTTGACTTTGTGTTTATGGATCATGGCTTCAATATGCAATGGTTGGTTATGTGGATGATTTAGCGAGTTGTCATCTTCTTCAGAGAAGGTCAAATAGTGAGGTGAGGTTAGATGACCCACCATAGACTGAAACTGATCAATGCCTAAATCTTTTGGAATGTTGGTGGTGAGCAATGCCTTGTCTAGGATATCTTTGTGAGTCGATGAGAGTTTTAGCAATTCAAAAATTGAGGTTTGGGTATTTGTCCTTTTCAACTGTTCAACGACACTATATCTAGAGGATGATGTTGAAGTTAACCTTTTAAATTTGTCCAAGGTTGATTCTTTTTGTTTGTTTGACAAGGCTAGTGGGTTCGATGTTGCTTGAGCCGGGTTGGAAGAACTAGCTCCTTGGAGAGTGACTTTCTTCTGAGAACAGGTCAGAGCTCTTGCATATCATGATTCATTCAGTTTATCTTGGACTATAATCACATTGCAATATTCTAATTGGGAAGGCTCAATCATGTTAATGATGTTGTCATTGCTGGTATAAGTATAATTTACTTTGGCACCACCTTTGGTCTCTGAGGAATCACCTTGTTCGTAAATAGGTAAAGGGTCCTTAAATGCTTTATAATCAGCATTGGTCAGATGATTCCCAACAAAAACTTTACCAGCATCTATGAGATCTTGAATCTCATGTTTTAGCTTCATGCAATTGTTTATATTATGGCCTTTATTTCGATGGAAGTCACAATATTCATTTTCTCTCCACCATCTTGGTTTGACTTCTGGATCATATGGTCTGGAGTTATTTGGTAGCATTATCAAATTGTTTGCCAATAGATTTTTGAAAGTGGATTCATATGATTCTTCGAGAGGAGTAAAATCACGCTTAGGTTTGGAAAGACAAGGCTTTTCTTGGAACCATTCTTTTGTTTTCTTTGGTGGTTTTTCTGTTGCAGCCTCAACAACTTTAAGTGCTTGTGTACCACTAGCCAAGTTGAATATTGTGGGTTTTGAGTTAGTTTTAATAGTGTATACTACTCCATCATTAATAACATTCTTGTTTTTGTCTTTGTCAAATTTCCAATACTTGTTCTTCTCTTTAGAGTTAGATCCTGGTTGTGTTTCTTTCCAAAGTGAGATATCTACCTTCTTTATGAGCACATCTTCCATTCGAATGGCATTATCTACCATTTTGTTAAATGATGGGTGTACTTGCATTTGGATACTATATTTCAGTTCGGGGACCAAGTTATTGACAAATATATCTATTTTCTCAGAGTCCGAGATAGGTTGAGAATACCTAGAGAACATCTTTCTCCAGTGTTGGAGGAAGGTAAGAAGAGGCTCCCCTATTTTTTGTTTACTATTGCTAAGCTCAATCATAGTCACAGGATGTTGAATGTTGTATGAGTATTGTTGTAAAAATAGTTGGATTAGTTCTTCAAACATTTTTATTCCTTTGGGTAGACTTGAGAACCATTCCATTGTTTGACCCCCTAAACTCCTTGGGAAAAGGTGCATGAGGTACGTTTGATCGTGCATGAACTCCATACAAGCAACACAAAACTCTCTAACATGATCTTGAGGATCTGAGGCATCATCATATTTGTCAAATTTTGGGATCTCAACTCGTGAAGGAAATGGAGGCATGTATAGATTTTTGTCAAATGGAAAGGGACATATTGTTTCCAGAGAATAATGTTTTGGGGACTTATCCTTATTCTTCAGTTTTGTGACCTCCATTCGTAAGGCTTGTAATTGTTTGTGTACCATGAGTATAGGTGATTCTTCTTTTTTAGTAACGAGTGTCTGAACATCATATCCAATAGGAAATTTGGCACCTTGTTTTGCTAGTTCTAAGAAATAGTCTTCCTTCTCTCGAGTCATGATATCTTTCATCATTTTTCTAAAGTCTTTGTCCTTCTGATAGGAAAGAATCTCTTTTTTTGGAGGTTCAGTGTCTTCATTAGCCTCACTTGATGAGGAATTGGTTTCATGAATACTAATGTTTTCCTTGTTCTTGTCATTGTGTTCCATCTCATGTATAGTGGGAGATTCAGATTAATCAAAATTGTTCTGCCTGGTGATGAAGGTATGTCAGTCAGAGGGTCCTCCTCGTAAAATGGGTTATCTTGATATGATAAGGGTTGTCCTTTTCCTTTGGCTTCTTCCTTACGAGAACTACTGGTTTGAATAGGCATTTTTTATGGATTAGTGTGACCTAAAGTTGTTTGTAATGTAGAGGTCAAGATCAGTTTCAAAGCTAGTTTGTTCGGTTAATGTATTGTTTGAGAGAAACAACTAAGACTTTATTTTGGTTTCAAGAAAGATCTATTCTGTATAAGACATCTATCTACGTCGATTCTAAGAGTAGTGTAAGATTCAGTTTGGTTTCAGGAAAGATCTATCTTGTATAAGACGTTATCTAAGTGACTTAGGTTTGATAGGTAGTTGATTAAACTAGCTGAAAGATGATTGACCAAATCATGCAACGCAAATGGCAGAGGTACACTATCTTGATCTATTTATGCTTAGGATGATGATAACCAAGATTATGTTCACTATAGACTGTTTTTAGGCAAGTTTAACTATTTTGACAAAACCAGAGACTCGTACGACAGGATTTTCTGAACCGAATGACAATTTAGTAGCTACAGGATGACAATAGTTATGTTTTGTACGAGTTGTTGCCTCGTACCATACGACATATGGGTATGTGCAGGATGATAAAAGATTTAATGTAGTTCTGTTTCATATGACACAGGAGTTAGCTCTAGACCACAGATATTTAGGTTTCGTACGACACAGGATACAGTATAGGATGACAAATCACAAGACTCGTACAACACAAGATGTAATGTAGGATGAGAAATCACAAGAATCGTACAACATAGGATGTGGTGCAGGATGACAATTTAGCAAGTTCGTACGACTGTTCACAAAGCAGAGACTAAAATTCTAAGTTTTTTTTATTGTTGAGTATGACAACTGAGTATGACCAATTCTGAGATAGACTGATTTTGGACCAGGATAGACTAGTTTTGAACATAATTTTGACTTAGGATGGACAATTTTTGACACAGACAGAGTTTCGACTTAGGATGGACTAGTTCTGACATGGACAAAGTTTCGACTTAGGATGGACTAGTTTTGACAAGGACAAAGTTTCAACTTAGGATGGACTAGTTCTGACACAGACATAGTTTCAACTTAGGATGGACTAGTTTTGACACGGACATAGTTTCTAATCATTGAGTTTGTTTCTTGTCTTCTCTAATGTGGGTATTTCAGTTTTCTTTGTTGCAAGAATTAAAACACAAAAAACACATAGTATGAATAGTAACTCCAATCACAACATGCAAGCCCTAAGGAACTTGGTGAGGAAAGAAAACCTTTTCTTGTAGACCCAGGTACATACCCAATAGCTAATCAAAATATGGCCATTGAGTCTCACGCAATGGATCCTCAATGCTATATTATCTGACTCCAAACGCTAATGGGGGCATGAAATGACAAGTATCTTGGGAGAGTTACTATTTCTCTTGCATAAAGATTATCCCCCTTTCGGAGATGAACCGGGTAGCTTCTAATTTAAATTGGAACTAGTAAGGGATTTGTTCAGCACGTCAAGGTATAAACTCAATTAAGAGGTCTCCCAGCCTTGAAAACCAAGGTTTAATATACCCAAAGGTACAGAGGAGAGCTATTCCCAAGCACTGCCGTTGACTTGATTTTCATCAAATCATGTTTATTTTATAGTGGGTTGGAGTACTTGGCATTTAGCCATTCCCACTTAGGTCGTTCCCCTCACACCGGCCGTAACGACTTTAAGAGTTTTTTAACCCCTTGGGAGGGCAGACCTGCTAAAGATGTACAAATCTCAAACAAAGAAAAAGCCTCAAGGGTCTGGATTTCTGATTGTCTAGAAAAAGACAAGAGCATACTCTCCTACCTCTCAGAATCTTCTAAAAACATGAAAGACAAATTTTTTCTTTAACCAGATAGTAAGTTAGGTTCCTAAAAATGAATTTAAAGAATACATGATGTTTGGTCGATTCTTTTAGGCAACTTGCAAAGACAATGAATCAGTAGTCATATTGTCTTTGTGCAACAAGCATATTCTTCGACAAGCATTCTGCAAAAACACTGATTAGGCTGTGAAAAATTCAGAGATAGACAGATAAACAGTTAGGGTTAGTCGTCAGAATAATCAATTTGAATCAGAAAACCAAAATCATGAAATTTATTTTCTTAACCAGAAAATACAGAGTCGTACGATAGAGTTTTAGCTCATACGATACATGATTCCCTCTCATACGATACAGGATTCCTGCTCGTACGATACCTGCATTTTGTCGTTTCAGCCTGTAAATATTGTCATACAAGATGTACGGACGAAAATCCAAAAAATCTGAAATCTGGAAAATAACAAAAAAAAAAAGCAGTCAGTCTTGGAGGCAGAAAAATGTAGTCTTCGGCCCCATGGTGGGTGCCAGAGATGTGTGTGAGAAAAAGGGTCTGTGGCTGCAAGCACAACACTTCAATTAAGTCATTATATGTATGGTTAGTAAATCAATAATCAATAAGTAATAAACCATAACAAAGCAACTAATTGCCTTCTAAAAGATGCGAGTATAAGATTGCTCTCAGATTTTTATAAGCAATACCAGTGACTAGACTACACCAAGATGAAGGTTTTAATCTATATAATATTAACTATATGGATGCAAGGTGAATGAATAATTCAAGCAATAATGGATGGATTCAAGCAATATGGATGAGTAAAACTAAATATGGATGCAAATAATCTAAAAAAGCATAATGATTTTCAATGACTCTAGAGTGAAATTAGTGTGATAATAATCTCCAAGCGTGTTCTCAAAAATCTCTGGGGTGAATTGGAATGAGAGCTGAAGGCTGAATTTATAGAGAATTACAAAAAAGCTCAATTTAGGATTAATTGAAAGTAATTGAGAAATCAGGTTCAGTTAACCTTGAGATAGATTCCAATTATAGTTTAATTGAAATGCATTTAGATAAGAAGTTCAAGTTGCATTAGAAATAAGGTTTAATTAATTCCATGCATTTGTGATAAAAATAGATAATTCCATGCATATATTTGATTTATTCAAGAAAAAGGTCTTTTCAATGAAACTGAACTTCTTTTTTTGAAAAGCTTTGAGTTCCAATTTTAGAGAATAATTCAATAATTCAATTTAATTTCTTTTATGATTTCAAGTTCTAAATTTAGAAAAAGAAATAATATCTCAAGTTTGATTTCTCTTTCAATTCAATTCTTTTTTGTTTAATTTCAATTCAACTCTTGCTTTGTGATTAATTCCTCTTTTGTAATAAATTAATTCCTTTTGCATGATTAAATGACAAATTTATTAATTTAATAAATTAAAATAGGATAATTGATCAAAATGATATTCTTGGAAATGATTCAATTAATATTGAGTAATTGATTTGCCATGTGATATTTGATGATTAAAGAATTAATAATGTGCTCAAGGTTGATTTAATTGCCTTTGGTTAGGACCTTGGTGATGTTGTCAAGATTAGGGGCCCATGGTTTAGATGACCATTTTTAGGGTATTATAGATAGATATGTTCTTTGTTTTAGAATGAAATACTAGATTCGTTGATATGTCAATAGCAACAGAGTTATCATGGTGTATAACTACCGGTGCATCACAATCCACCTTTATATCCTTCAACATTTGCTTCATCCATAAGACTTGTGTACAGTTAGTAGTATCAGCAACATACTCAACTTCAGTAGTAGATAAAGAAGTATATGACTATTTCTTGCTGATCCATGAAACCAACTTCTTTCCAAGAAAGAAAGCTCCACCAGAAGTACTTTTTCGGTCATCAACATATCCATCCCTATCAGCATTTGTATATGCACATAAAGTAAAGTTATCATCCTTAGGGTACCACAAGCCATATTCTGATGTACGTTGTAAGTATCTAAAAATCCTTTTCACCTCAATCTCATGATTTTCTCTAGGGTCACTTTGAAATATTGAAACAATACAAACAACATTCATAATGTCAAGCCTAGTCTAAGTCAAATATAGCAGACCTCCAATCATAGATTTGTATCTTGTAGGATTTACTAGTGCAGAAACATCTTTTCTTATTAATTTCTCACTTGTAACCATAGGAGTACTTACTGGTTTAGAATCCCCAATACCAAATTTATTTAACAATTCCTTAGCATATTTAGTTTGAGAAATGAAAATACTTTTGTCATTCTGAGTAATCTGCAAACCTAAGAAAAATTTCATCTCAACAATCATAGACATCTCAAATTCTTTCTCCATATTCTTAAAAAATTCTATGCATAACTTATCTTCACCTCCAAAAATAATATCATCAACAAATACTTCAATAATCAGTTTATCATCATCAATTATCTTATAATATAAATTACTGTCAACACTACCATTAGTAAAACCAAGCTTCAAAAGATATTTATTCAACCTTGCATACCAAGCTCTAGGTGCTTGTTTCAATCTATATAAAGCTTTCCTTAACCTACAAACCATATTTGTATCATGTGATAGTGAAAAACCATTAGGTTGCTCAATATAAACTTCCTCATCAAGATCCCCATTCAAAAATGCACATTTAACATCCATCTGATAAACCTTGTAGTTTTTATAAGCAACATAGGTAAGAAATAATCTTACAGCTTCAATCCTAGATACATGTGCGAAAGTCTCTCCATAATCAATTATTTCCTTCTAAGAATATCCTTTACAAATCAATCTAGCCTTATTTCTTATAACTTGACCATCCTCATTCAATTTATTCCTAAAAACCCATTTAGTTCCAATAATATTTTTATTTTTTAGGCCAGGGAACCAAGGTCCATGTGTTATTTTTCTCAATCTGATCTAATTCTTCTTCCATAGCTTCCAACCAATATTCATCTTTACATGCCTCAATTACTGATACTGGTTCAACTTATGAAATTAAACATACCTCATTAGTTGCCAATCTTCTTCTTGTCATCACTCCATTGCTCTTATCCCCAATGATCTGATCTTCTAAATGATTCAATCTCACATACCTAAGAGTCTTCTGACTTTCTGTTCCTCTTCCCTGTTCTTCAGTTACTATAGAATTCTCTGATAATGCTAGAGTAACTGGTTCAACATTTTTTTTTGGTAAAGGTGCTACCGGTTCAGATATAGTCATTTCCACTTTCAATTCCTTCTCATAAACTTTGATTTGACTTATGTTCATCTCATCTACTTGTTATAACATCTATATACTTTGCTTTCATTAGAATAATCAATAAATATGCCTTCATCACATCTAGGATCAAATTTCCCAATGATATCATCTCTCCTGATATAACATTTACTACCAAAAATTCTGAAGTACTTAACTGTAGGTGTATTGCCAAACCATAATTTATAAGGTGTCTTACTAGTTTCTCCTTTGATATGTACTTTATGGAATGTATAAACCATTGTTCTCACTGCTTCTGTCTAGTAGATATGAGGTAGACTAGATTCCATCATCATTGTTCTAGCAGCATCCAAGATAGTTTTGTTCTTTCCACAACTCCTAACTGCTAAGGTGTCTGGGGAGCATAAAATTGTCTTTTTATACCATGCTTCTCACAAAAGTTATTAAACTCATCGGATGTGAATTCTCCACCATGACTCGACCTCAAACATTTAATCTTCAATCCTATATCAGTTTCCACTTTAGCCTTAAAGATTTTAAACTTTTCAAATGCTTTAGATTTCTCCTTTAGAAAAGTAACCCACATCATTCTAGAATAATCATCAATGATTAGCATGAAATATCTATCACCTTGAAAACTTTTAACTCTAGAAGGGCCACACAAATCAGTATGAATAAGATCAATAACATCATTTGATTTATCTTGTATACTCCTAAAAGAGTTTCTGACTTGTTTACCCATTTGACATTATTTACTTACCGGATTATAGGGCTTCATAATCTTAGGTATATCCCTAACTGCCTTAGTTGATCTGATCTTCACAATGTAATCAAAATTCACATGACACAACTTTTTATGCCATATCCAACTCTTATCAATCTATGTAATCAAACATGTCTTCTCACTAGAGTTCAAATGAAATATATTACCTTTTGTCTGTGTACTGGTTGCAATCTCCAAGCTAGATCTATTAATGATTTTTCATTTTCCATCCTTGAACTGTAATTGAAATCCCTTATCTACCAATTGTCGTACACTCAAAATATTATGCCTTAAACCTTCAATATAATAAACATTGTCAGTATTGTTCTTACCATCCAATGATATAGTTCCTTTTCCTTTGATCATACATACTTTGTCATCTCCAAATTAAATAGACCACCATCACATTCTTGCAAAGATAGAAACTTCCCTTTATCTCCAATCATATGATGTGAAAAACCACTGTCAATTACCCATTCATCCTTGTCTTCAATTTTAGTAGCAAGTGCCTTCTCTTCAGGTACATTCTCTTCCAGTTCTGAACCATCTTCTTTGATAGCCAAGAACACCCATTCCTTCCCATTGTCAGAACCACTAGCAGAGTCTTTTGTCGGTTGATCATCATAATCAGTAATGCCTTCTTCATTCGCTATGTAGCATGATTTGTCTATGGTTTTCTTGTTAGGCTTAAATTATCTTCTAACTCTTTCTTCAAAATTTGAATTTATTTTAGGACATCTAGATGCAAAATGACCAATCTTATTACATGCAAAACATTTAAAAGGTGATTTTCCTTCATACTTACTTCCTACCAGTTCTTTAGGTACTCTTCTAGAAAATAGTTCTTCAAGTTGCTCAAACTTATCATATTCTCTCTTCATATCTTCTAATTCCTTTTCATACAAAGCTTTCTAGTCTTTCTTACCGATTGTAGATGTAGATGCATGAAAAGCAAGTTCAGACTTCACAGCTCCAGAAGGTCCAAATTCTTCAAGATCAAAAGCAGATAGTTTCCCAACCAAAGTATTTGTTGACAGATGTATTATCCATTGTTCTGAACTCATTAATAATAGTACACTTAATTTTGTAAGCCAGTGGTAGGGCTCTCGGGACTTTAGAAACAATTTCATCTTTGCTCAGAGTTCCACCACATTATTGAATTCCCATAACAATCTCATTTACCCTTTCCATGAATGCAGTAATCCTTTCATCTTCTTCCATCTTCAGGTTTTCATATCCCACCTAGTAACCATCAAGTTTATCAATCTTCATTGTAAGTTCACCTTCATTAAGAGTCTCCAACTTATCTCATATAGCCTTTCTAGATGATTTGTCAGATAATCCCATTATTGCTGATAAAAAAGTTCACACAAGAGGGCTTCTCTTACTCCACAATCATTCTCAACCTCCGTGTCCAAGTTTTTTGGAGGAGGATTGTCAGATCCCAGATTATAAGGTGTAACACCATTCTGTGTGATCTCCCAAATCTCCTTGCCAAGACATATCAGATGTGTCTCCATCTGAATCTTCCATACTATGTAATTTGTTCCATCAAGCCTTAGAATATCCCTCTGAAAGATAGCTCTAGAAGAAATGCATGAACTTGAACTGTTAGTCACCATAGGATCTTCCTCAAGCGGTTAATCTTTCTACAGAGAGGACCAATGCTCTGATACCAATTGTTAGACAATTCAAATAACCAGAAGACAACTGAGAGGGGGGGTGAATCAGTTATCTCAGATTACCAAAACTATTAGCAATTTAAACTTTAATACCAAAACCCAAAACATTAATACCAGAATGCTTAAACCAAATACCGAAATAGAAGTTAAACCAATTAAGCATAAACAATAATCATAGAATAAATACCATCCACATGACACCAAGATTTATATGTGGAAAACCCGGTAAAGGAAAAAACCATGGTGGGAAGCCTACCCACAGTCAGATAATACTTCTACAGTAAGTATGTGAATTACAATTGAGGGGCTTGCACTTGCATGAAGGCCAACAACCTAGAGCACATTGCTCATCAAAAAAGGATCCTCACTGACTACTTATAAATCTAGACTACAATCTGAAGAAGTGTTGAACTGTAAAAGATAGCATCTCCTATGCCTGATTACAGTTCTAGTTAAGCTCAATACTAGAGGACTAAATCCTCTTACATAAACCTAATTCAATCTCTAATGATCGACCAAATCCTCTGCCTAAATGATATTACATTATTCACACATTGCATTCCTTGACCATGACTTCTAACATAACCATGATGATCTACAATGAGATCTTACATCTATATATACAAACCCTCGACCATAAACAATTAGGTTGGCCACCAGACAATAAACCAATTACATAATTATAAACCATTCCAGAATTAAACCAAACAAATAATATCCAACACATAATACATCCCAGAAATACATCGAGAGGTCCAATCCACATGTTACATTAAAGTCGGTCCATAACCTAGATCAACCGGGACCCAGTATAGGTCCACATGCTACAATAATGATCTCCATCCATTAAGTCTTGAACATGATCACCAACAGTGTCTTGAAACTCCACCAGAAACTACACCAACACTACTTATGCAATTCATCAAAGATCTTCATCAAAATCTCTATCAGTGAAACCCTCACCAAAACCAGAAACCAAGCTTCAAGGCAAGCAGGATAACATCCAATCACCATACCAAAAACAACTAACCAAATATGATCATGAGTATCATGAACAAGCCAATTCCATCACCAAACTATACCGGAGCCTACAGGATCATGTTAGATCCAAATCAACCAGAAACCACTCGACCTACTGGGACCAGAAGGGTGTTCGTAAAGCATCCAAATAGCTAGTGTTGGCATCAATGACAAAACATCAATGCAACACATAATAAATTCCACCAAATTGCCAACAACCTCTCATATAAGACTTGTTGGTTTGGTCTTGAGAATGAACACCCCATATAAAACATGCAAAATATAGTGCAAAGAGGGTGATATGCAATGCCCCCCCTTAAGATGTCAATATAGTCCTATGTTGGTGTCTTAAAGAATCCTGAAACAAGGATACACACCTTCAACACCAAGGAGATATCCTTTTACGCAACAATATTTGTAAATCTCATCTAAAGAGGCATTACTCTTATAAGCAAGGACAAGATAGTTGAAATAGAGATATCTTGTAACAAGTGTAAAGGGAATGCTTTGGAGGAGAAGAGATATTTTCTCAAATAAATCTACCTCCAAGATGAGATTTTTGAACAAAAATGGCATCATTGACCCAAGAAAAGAAGGAGAAAAAGAATTCAAATTGTCCCCCTATTGCTAGGTAAAAGGGATTCTTGATGAAGGATAACACACTTTTGACCCAAAGTGAGGGATTTGTTATAATAGACATACATTGCCAAATGTAGAAAAGGTTGTAGTCAAGGATGTACACTTCTTCCAAAATAGAGAATCCTTAAGCAAACAAATGGATTCACACAAGGAATGACATCATATCGTAAGGAAACTCTACACAACAAAGGAAAAGTGGGTCCTTAGAAAGGATAGGAGAGACCAATTCCCCCCAAGCATAGGTACAATGAGAAAGATTACACAACCTACAAAGAGAGATTATGCATAAGAAGATGTATCACTTCAAGCAAAGAAAAATGTCCTAATTAAGTAAAAAACATGTACTTACATGAAGGAATATTCAATGTGAGAAAAGACATCAAGACATGCAAAATACAACTCAAAATAAGAGGCAATCTTTGAAAGGAGAAAGGATTGGATATACTATCCTTTCCCCCCAAGCAAGGAGACAAGGATGAACTTTGTTGCTACCCAAGTATTACTGGTATTGAAAAAAAAGCATCACCACTCATGACAAAGAGCACCCAATGAAGTTTACTACTATTGTCATAGGGTGAGGAGAAACATAATAAGGTGAATGGAGTGCTAAGGCACTACCTCTTTAGCAATAAAAATGCAAAATTAGTTGTAAGAGCTATGCGATCTCTATCATATTGGTCTTGAACAAATTATTTAAAAGCTTTACAATTTGCAAGAGAATGCAACCATGATGAAAAAGACAATGGTTATTGTATGCATCTAAAAATGGTCAGCGCTTGTGATGTCATACTTTAACATGTTTGCATTACCTTTTTTTAGGGTTTTTACACTTACTAACACTTCCTCTATGTTGCACATTTGATCTTTTATCATTTGTTGGAATTGTATCATTCTTGTGCATTCTTTTCCTATTTGATTCCATTTTCTTGAGTTTGACTTAGGTCTTATTGACGTCGAATCATAATTCTCAATCTATGATCTTGATCAACCATTTATATCAATCGAGCATCATTTTAACTCCAATTAGTGTCAATTATGGTTTTCCTTCAATCATTATCATTTTTAATATCGATCTTCCTTCAATCAATTATAAATTTGTATCATTTTTAATCATTATCAGAAGTTGCAATTTTGATTGATTCATCATCAACCCCAATCAACCATCAATTATCATCATTCATTTCTATTAATTCTGGCCAATTTGTCATTGATCTTTGTCAATAATTGTTATCAATCTTGATCGATTCGTCATCGATCCATTATCAATCATCCTTCATCAATCAATCATTTATCTTTTTTGATCAATTTGTCATTAGTCTCTATCCTTATCAACCTAATCAATGTTTGGTCCTCATCAATTATTTTGTTGATCATGTTCATCATAATTCATTAATCACATCATTTTGACCTAATACATCTCTCCTTTCTCTTAGGATTTTTGTGATTCTTTAATTACTAAAACCTTACTAACATCTCTCTTAGGTTAAATGGGTTTATTCCACTTATCCTATGTCCTATGTCATAATTAAATATTTTATTTAATTGGCTAATTCTCCTTTTTATGGGCTAATTAATAAATGAATATTTATTAATTATTCTCATCTTTTCTCTCTCTCTCTAATTTCTTCACCTAATTTTTCCACTAATTTGTCTCCACCATTTTCTCAATTCAAGAAGCTATTTTTCCTCAAATTTATCATAAATCAATGAGCTTTTATTTGAGTCCAATTTTTCATAAATTATGAGGCATAAATCGCTCCTCAAATTTGTCATAGCAATTTGTCATAATTTGTCATTCAATTATTGCCAATTTTGAATCAATTTGCCTCTTTCTCATGTCATTTTGGTGACCAATTTCTCTATAGATTGAGTCCATTTTTCAATGATTGTAACCACATTTCGAGTATCCTTATGCTGTCCAAATCACTTTGCTACCATTTTCATTATCTTGCTTTCAATACACTTATGTTTTAAGGTGATAGGCACACATATTTGAAGGAGAAAGAAAAACAATGGAAGGGAATAGAAGAAGTTCTTGTGTTTGTTTGCATTTTCTTTAAGCATTTCATTTTTCATACTTCTATTTACTATGATAAAGGTTAGTTTCATGATGTTTGGTTTTGTGGTTGGCCTTATAAAGTCGTGATGCTTTACTAAATTCCTGATCCAACATTTTTTGGTGAACCTGATGTGAGCATGCCTAATGTGATGTTTGTTAAGTATTTTGAGTGATTGTGGGTCCAAATTACATCAAAGGAAATCATTTTAAGTCTCTATCAAGACTCTGCACAATTGTCCACAGAAGTTGTAGCTTCTGGCTGCGCAATTTCTTTAGTCTGTTTCAACTTGAAAATTTTCAAATCTTTCATGCTTGCAAGGTTATATTAGGGTTTAGAGGTATTAATTATGGCTTAAAATAAACTCATATAGTTTTAATTAGGCCCTAGATCAAAGAACAACTTTGACCTCTATTTTCATTCAAAAGAATAAAATGAACAACAAATTTCATTTCATTAAATGGATTAAAATTAATCTAATTCATGCAATCTTGATGCAATTTGGCCACATTTAGTGTAATTAGGGTTTTAAGTTGGTAAATGAACATGCATAGCTTAACTAGGGATGGAAATGAACAAAAAATGCACATTGTAGCCTAATTAGGGTTTTTAAGGAAAAACCATTTGCATTTCGCTTCAAGGCACTCCAAAATTTCCATTTTCTCAATTTGAGGTTCAAGATGACATTAATAGACACAATTTGACCTTGTAATATTTGAAAATTGAGTAATGCATTTGCAACAATGTTGAATTCTAAACTCAATTATTGCCCCTTTTGCACCATAATTAGAGTTTATGATAAGATTGGGCCTTTATTTGACCAAATTTATATGTTGAATGACTTTACCCATCTATTTTGTAGGAATTGTGCACTTTCATCCTATTTTTGTGCAGTTGTGAGAAGAAACTACACAGTTGTAGCCTTTGATTGCTTAGTTGTAGCTCTGTTTTATGCGTTTGCTGTCAGAACCTGTTTAGTTGCATGAGAAGAAGGTCATGTATAATTATTGATTTCAATTTTATTTACATGCATAATCATTTTATTTTCAGTTTGTAGTTTCTGGGGTACTAATAATTTGTGCAGCGAATTGGAAATCGTTGGGAGAAGTCTTACATTGAAACTACTAATGATTTCATGTAGGACATTGTAAACGACTAAAAATTGAAATAGAGTGTCTTCATTTTTTATAGATAAAAAACATTTCGATTTGGGCTTTAAAATGAACATATGTCTTCTTTGTTTGGCACACTTGTGCATGTGAGTGGACCTACTACTAACACACACTATCCTCTCTACTAGCTTTCATGGTCTTTAGTGCAAGAGAAAAGTGTTAGCCACACTTAATTTTTATTTTTATTAGAGGGCATGCCTCCTGAGAATCCATTAAGGCCAGGTGAGAGGGAATGAACCAAGTGGTAACAAGTTAAAGCCAAGCTAATTTTGAGCCACTATAAAAAAATGTGTTTGTGATGAAATTCATGAACAACCAGTGTGGATGTGTCATATCGACGTAAGTCTTCCTCATTATCCGTGTGATGTGTAATCCACATGGTGATGCATAAAAACCCGTAAGGGCTTGGAGACCTCTTAATTGAGAAAAACACCACACATATGACCACCTGAATGAATTCCCTTACTATGAGTCAACTGTTATAGTAGCCAAAATCCTTTTATTTGTTGGCATAAGAGGTCAGACCTCTAAAACCATCCTACACTTTCACAGTTCAAAATTGAGATAGAAAATTCCCTTAGATCTTTGGGTCTTTAGGAATTCAAAGTTTGGTGTACTCGAGAAATAAGTGTCATGGAGGGGAGCCAGTGTCACCAAACTTCTAAGCTATCTGCTCTAAATAAGTGTGGCTTGAATTTATCCATAGTGGAAATTCAGTAAATATTGTCTCTGCCAACCTAGGTTTGTAATTGAATTTTCTTTTATTTTATGTAAAAAAAAAGTCAAATAGCCATTTTGTCTTCTATGTTTGTTGAAAAATAAAAAACATCATTTCAAAACAAACGCCACATCAAAATAAAGATTTATATCAAGACAAGGTCACAAACGACAACTTTGGTCACAAAATTCAAACAAAGATTTCAAAACTAAAACTTGTCTTAAAACATCAAAGTTATCATCCAAAGTTCAAAAGGTTCTCAATAACATGGCTTATCAAACAATTGGACTCCATGGTTTTAAAATTCGTGTCATTTTAGGCTAGGTCTTGCATGGTTCAAACCTATGTCTTAGGATATATTCATTGCTTTTCATAATATTCCATTGCATTATCATTATCCCTTTTTGCATCTAGGTCCCAAAGTCATTCCCTAGGTCTTTATCATGCATATTCTTGCATCATCCACATTATCTCAAAATTAGATCTTTTGTTAGATTGCATTTTCCATTTTCTAAATCATTAGTTCTTATACATTCTCATTGCATTACCCTTAGCTTTGCATAACTTTAAAGTCCTATTTTTGTCTTAGGTTGATTTATCATACCATATCCTTGCATTGTCCTTGGTTCATATCATTCACTTGCATTTTCTTTTAGTCTCCAAAAATAATATTTTGTCAAACTTAAAAAATCAATTCTTTAGATCATATCCAAAGTCATTGTTAGCGATTATTGACCTTGATCAATCCTTTCCTTTTATCAACAATATTATTTTGTCATACCTAGCTTAGTATCCAAGAAATAGGTGAGACTTTGTCAATTTGTCCTCTTATCAATATTTCCTTTTGTCCTCTTAAGTTATTGGTTCCATTTCAATCCCCTAGGGTATTTCTTTAGACTTGCATTCCCAAGGTTTTTCATAATCTCCAAAAATAACAAAAATATAGCTTGCATTATCATCCTTTAGGGTTTTATTTTTCATCATTAGTTGCATTTCATTCAAAGTCTCAAGGATTCCAAATAAATCAAAGCATTGTCCCACTTTCATCAACAAACGTCCTTGAACTTAGTCCAAAACAAATAAGATGACTTGGAATTACTGGTATGATAGAGAAGGTGACCCTCAAATTGAAAGACCATCATCTCCATATCAATCTTCCAACTTTCATGAGATCATTGTTGGAATCCAAGAACACTGAGAGGGGGGGTGAATCAGTGTTATGCTAGTAAATTCAATTTTAACCTTATTATAACATGCATTCACCAACTGATAAACTAGTACATATATAACTGAAAGAAGTAAAGCAATCAAAAAGCCAATCACACAAATGAATACCATAACATAGATAATTATACGTGGAAAACCTCAAAGAAGAAAAACCACGGTGGGATTTGTGACCCACAATATCAATCCACTGGCCATATGAAAAAATATTACATAATATGGTGGCCTGCACATGCAAGAAGGCTTACATCCTAGAGCACACTATTCAACACAAAGGAGTCTCACTGACTACAGTTACTTTGAATAATAAAATATAAGGTTGAACTCATTTAATGCATCTGCTATGCCTGATTGAGTTTCGATTCAAGCTCTAATTGTTTCGGTTCTGAAAACCCTAAACCCTTACCAGAATAACCTTTGCATTACTGATCTAACCACACAACATCCTCAATTACAATCATTACCCTCATTAAAATCATATCACAAAATGATCTAATCAACTGACCTATATACCCTTACAATCCTTCATGACTCATGTCAGCTTACATAGATAATTACAAAATGATTATACATGTCGGCTCATTACATATATACATAAATATCAAAATGAATTTTTGATTGTCGGATCTCCCAATGATGTCGGCCTCTAATGTTGGTACCCTATTTGTAAATCATATCATCCTTCAATGCCAGTACCCATAGAATCCTTCCTACTGGTGAAGATACCTATCGGTGTCGATGAAGTGTCTGTCGGTGAAGTACCAAACTAAAGAATGAAGCTAGAACATGTTGCCATCAATGACAACATATGAAACCAATCAAATGAGTGTCACTTGCCAACAATCTCCCCCTTTATCATTGATGGCAATACTCATGTGAATAATAGTTTCCATCTGTTGGTTTCACCCTGAGATTGCACTGGTCCCCCTGAGCTGAATATTAATATGTGATCATGATCTGAACAAATACTCCATATCTCTTGATGTCAAGAATATATTTTTCACCTATACCTACCCCTTTGACATCAATGCCAAAAAAAACAAAAACCGGGATGAAGAATGAAATACTCTACAAAGAATGTGTGCCAAAACACCTTACCGGAGCTGAATATACTTGAAACTTTTCAGATAGACTTTCTCCAAAAGCTCTAGATAAGTATCCCACCTGGATTTGAATGTGCTATAAACTGATATAAGTCCATTAAGCATGTGAGCATAGGACTCTTTCTCCTTAAGCTATGTCGGTGTGGGCTTACCAACCATATCAATGCATTTCTTCTTATGTACACTCAAGGAGTCCAACTAAGGACTCACCAATCCTCTAAGCCCTTTAGCTCTCCTAATAATTTTATCTTTATCCCTTTCAAGAGCTGAAATTTGAGCTTCTAATACCAAAATATTCCCATCAATAGATGTAGTCAAATAATTGGAGCCATCAAAAGAATTGACTATACCTACAATTTTATCCTGAGAATCCTTAATCCCTTTATCTATATCTACAGTAAGTAATTTGGTGTTACAACATACTCTGTATATATTAGTACATTGCCTTAAAGCATTATCAATTAACTTCGGTTTGTCAAAAATATCTTTCTTCTCTGATTCAATCATCTAATCAAAAGTAGCTCTCTTATCTTGTGTGAAACTCTCCAATGCCTATCAGTTAGATATCTACTGTAGTGATTGAAAATCCTTAGAAATGTGCTCAATAATTATTTTGAGCTTGCCGGATGGGCTTGCTCCTTTGTCAAAATGGCACTCTGGGACAAGTCTTTGCAAAATTGGGATTGATTTATCAATTATTCCTTTGTCCATTGATCCTTCCTTCATCGTCTTCTGAGTAGCCATCATCATGAGCTCAATATAACTCATCTCAGTTATGCTTTTCTACTCTACTTGTGAGGTTTCAATTGACAACAATGATGTTCTTGCTACCAGTTCCCTGCCGGATTCCTATTTCTTATCCTCTGATGCTTGATTAACTTTAATAACTTCCTCTTTTGTGATGGCTTTTCCACTTGGTGTAGTATCAGTTACTGACGGTTCCACATGAACTATATCCTTAACCTGTGAATTCTGATCTGGAGGACTATTGTCCTCAACATTTGTAACCTGTGCACTTTGTGATCTTTCGGTATCTCCTTTGTGTCTTGTACATTAGATTCTACTGAGGGATCTATATCCAATATCTTATTATCTTTTAAAATTGTAGGTGGGGTGTGTGTGTGAAAAAGTGGTCTGTAGCTGCAAGCACAACACTTCAATTAAGTCATTATATGCATGGTTAATAATCAATTATCAATAAGTAAAAAACCATAACAAAGCAACTAATTGCCTTCTAAAAGATGTGAGTATAAGATTGCTCTCAGATTTTTATAAGCAATACCAATGACTAGACTACACCAAGATGAAGGATTTAATTTATATGATATTAACTATATGGATGCAAGATGGATGAATAATTCAAGCAAAATAATCAATTCAAGCAATAATGGATGTAAAATGGATGAGTAAAATGGATGAAAAATAATCTAAAAAAGCACAATAATCTTCAATGACTCCAGAGAAAAATTAGCATGATAATAATCTCCAAGTGTGTTCTCAAAAATCTCTGGGGTATATTGGAATGAGAGCTGAAGACTGGATTTATAGAGAATCACAAAAGAGAAAAGCTCAATTTAGGATTAATTGAAAATAATTGAGAAATCAGGTTAAGTTGACCTTGAGATAGATTCCAATTATAGTTTAATTGAAATGCATTGAAATTAGAAGTCCAAGTTGCATTGGAAATAATAATAAATGAATTCCATGCATTTGTGATAAAAATAGATAATTCTTTTATTTATTCAAGAAAAGAGTCTTTTCAATGCAACTGGACTTTTTTTTTTCTGAAAAGCTTTGAGTTCCAATTTTAGAGAATAATTCAATAATTCAATTTAAATTGCTTTTCTGATTTCAATTTCTAAATTTAGAAAAAGAATTAATATCTCAAGTTTGATTTCTCTTTCAATTCAATTCTTTTATTTTAATTTCAATTCAACTCTTGTTTTATAATTAATTCCTCTTTTGTAATAAATTAATTCTTTTGCATGATTAAATGACAATTTTATTAATTAATTAGATATGCAAGGATATTTAATAAATTAAAATGGGGTAATTGATCAAAATGATATTCTTGGAAATGATTCAATTAATTAAATGAATATTTAATTAATATTGAGTAATTGATTTGCCATGTGATATTTGATGATTAAAGAATTGATAATGTGCTCAAGATTGATTTAATTGCCTTTGGTTAGGACCTTGGTGATGTTGTCAAGATAGCCCATGGTTTAGATGACCATTTTTAGGGTATTACATTTGCCCCTCTTTGAATTAATGTGCGAGCAGCGTGTTGGTTCAAAGAATGTGTGATGTCTAGGAGATACCAGTTCTAAACTTGAATGATCATGAACTAGATGAAGAGAAAGGTGTTTAGCTTGATTCGAAGCGACAAAGCTGAATGAAGTCTGATTAAAGCGATACCGATCCCGAACTTGATTGAACTGAGGAACGATAGAAACAAAAGATACCAAACTTGAACTTGATTGATCAAGAAGTGGATCTTACTGATCTAGAACTTGATTGAACTTAGATGCAGTGAGTGATGATAAAAATCAATCTTGAACTTGAATGATCAAGATACAATGAAGATAAACTGTCCAGCTTGATCAAGAAACAAATACTGAACACCTGCTTAGATTGAGTGTGATCAAAGATACTCTTTAAACTTTTGATTAAGTCTAAACGAATAATCAGTTTGATTTGAAGCAATGAAATTGATTAATGTTAAGAGATTGATTTAGATGAAGGACAAATATCAGCTTGATTTGAAGCAATGAAACTGATATGCCCCTAGCAATTGATTCAATTCAGATGATCAAGAGATCTCAACTTGATGTGAAGCAATAAAGCTGAGATGCCCCTTAGCAATGAGAATTGATTTTCTTTAGTTAAAAATATTTTTCTCGACTTTTGATGAATATTTAAAAAATTTCTCGACTTGTGAGATGTGAAGTCATAAGGTCGTGAGTATGCCCCCTCGGGAGTGAAATCAAAAAATAATGAGGGATTGATGATAGGAAATTGTGTGGAAAAAATAAGTTATTTGAGCACAAATTGATTCTGAGGAATATTTGAAAAATTCGGCATTGATCGATGAGAAATTGAGCATAGAGTTGATGTGTAGAATTGAAATTGATATTCAGCATTGAAATGGAGCGCAATTGGAAGAAAAATGAATATTTGATGAAAAGAGCGCTAAGTGGTCGAAATTGTGAAATTGACTAGCAAAATGATCTCAAAATTTGATTTCGATCACGAAAATGGAATCAGAATGGGCAAATTAGCTAAGGGTACAATTTTCATGTCCATCGGAGCAAGTTGAAAAATTAGGTTTTTAGCTATATATGGGACGAAAGTGTCATTTTCAAATCATTTTAACCCTCCAAGTTTGAAAATTCAAAAAGCCTTCTACAAAGAAAATGGTGGTCCCTACTCATCAGAATTGATTCGAGCACCAGAGACGTCATAATCGACCCTGAAACTATGAGCCAATGGTAAGTGATCGATCTTAAGCCTTTTTATGTTTTCAATTTTGAATTTTTTTGCTTATTTTTCAAGTTTTTCGCATGTTTGGGATCGGGTTTCACATTTTATCGTGCGAGATAGGATTTTGTCTCGTACGAGTAACTGGTAAATTTTCTTTTGTCGTTTAGGGTTATTAGAATTGTCGTTCGGGACGCACCCTTGTATCATATGACAGGTCTGTAAAAAGACCATTTTGTCATGTAGAGTCCAATAATTTGTCGTTTGAGGTTATTTTATCGTACGATAGCTATTCTTGACTCATACGAGATTTTGCTTCTTCGTGTTTTGTCATTCAAGAGACAGTGAGCATTTTTGAAGGTCTAAATGTGAAATTTTGATTTTGCATTTGACTTAGTTGGATTTACGTGATGTTTTACTTCTCTTGTAGGCTCATTTGGAATGTTTTTTGATGCTTCATTGTTGGGCTTCTGCAGGTTCGATTACCTCTTGTGCTATTTAGATATGTTTATCCTCTTACTATGGCATTAGTTCAACATTTATTTGAGGTTGAGAAGGCTCATATTGACTTGTGTAGCTTGACTCATCTATTGAGATTACCTGATATCCATGTGAACCACGAAATGCTCACGACATTGGTAGAACGTTTCCATTAAGAGCATAACACGTTTCATCTATCGATGGGGGAGTTGACTATCACTCTCGAGGATGTATATAGGATCCTCTATATCCCTTTTGTTGTGGATAAGGTGGATTATGATTCAGGGTACCTTCCAGGATTATAGGCAGTGAGGCATGTCTTCAATGATCCTGACATTTTGACTCATTCCATTAGTTGGGACATATTGATGAGAAGGTATAGTGAGGAGTTTCCTTTGGCATGTGTTCTAGCAAGGTTCATAGGCTGTTTTCTGATGCTAGACAGAGGGCACCAAGGTTTCTAGTGCAGATGGGGTCGGATGCTAGAGAGATTGATAGAGACCCCCAGAGACTTGGCTGGGGTTCGTGTTTATTGGCCCACATATATTGAGAGATGCATGAGATCGTGTATAGAGATGGGCGGAGCATGGCCGCTGGTGTATATATTTTTCAAGTGTGGGCTTGGGAGCACCTTCTCATTTGTCGGCCCATAGTAGATGACAGTAGAGAGCCTAGGAAGCCGATTATATACAGGTATGTCGGATACATTATGCAACCCCATCTGGGAAAGACATATTTTTGGAGACGACAGCTAGATGACCTGATAGCCATTTTATGGAGACCGTACAGAGGCTTAGAGTCATGGGATGACTGGCGGATGGTTTGCATGGACCTTTTTATTATGCACCCTCTCATCGGGAGATCATAGACTATTGTGGAGTGGTTCATTGTATCATGGGTGATGAGGTAGTATGGCCAGCCTCTGGGGATCTCGCAGGAGTTTACAATGTATGTGTGTTACATAGATGAGGAGAGACAAGGATGATCTCCACAGTTGTCCTATACTTTGGTGATGTAGGAGATGACTAGTTACATCACTTGAGGTGGGATTATATGGATGTGTGGCGGATGCGGGGGTATTGCCCCAATATAGAGATTGGTTTTAGTAGCATCCATTCCCTCGATTCATAGATCTAGCAGAGTAGCCTCCTCGTATTGAGGATGCTGAGGATGATGCCCCCGTACCGACATAGGGATAGGGATAGGGCCATAGGTAGGACATGCAGAGAGAGTTGAGGCTCCATGGCGGAGTGGTGGTGATCTTGGTGCTAGCAACAACAGGGTACCAGCTGATGTTGTATAATTGAGGGGTGAGGGCAGATCCCTAGGGCATGTAGGAGTGAGATTGGGTGGGATTGAGGAGGAGTGAACAACTTTGAGATAGGTCCTACAGCGGCGAGATGAGAAAGGTGGAGCTAAAGGTGGATATGGGGGTGGGGAGCCTGTGAGAGAGCATGGGACTGATGCAGGGCAGTCGATGAGAGCACGTCTTGTAGAGCTGCAGTCATAGTTGATAGTGGCTCAGACTCAACTGGCAGAGTGAGATCGGTAGCTTGCTAAGGTGAGGGCCGAGCATGATCATCAGATTGCATCATTGAGGGCAGAGTCTAGAGTAGAGATAGAGGCTTTACGACAGGAGGTCATTATCAAGAGTAGTAGGGCAACCTACTATGTGGCAGCATATAGTGTCACAGTTCCTATTGTGCAGCAGGTGATACCCTACTCGCAGTATATGGCACAATCAGAGGGAGCTCAGGCACCTTGTCAGGATCCCGGGTATCAGACTCCTCCTCCTCCACCGAGTGATGAGGGAGAGGGTGCTAGCTAGATTATTTATTTTTGTAGCTCGGATTTTTTTTTGTAGACACACCCATTTTTTGTAGCCTATACAATTTTTGCTCCGATGGGAGTTTGTATATGTCATTCGACATCATTTTGTACTCTTATACTTGACATGATATATATACAAGATCCGATTTGACTTCATCATACTTGTGTTGATTCACTTATGAGATGTCTTTTATATGCTTTATTCTATTCGTATGCATTTCTTTTCAATATGAATGTATGTAATGCAAATAATTATAGATGTCTATTTTTGGTTCTTTTCATATGCAAATAAATGAATGAGTATGAGTAATGTGAAATGCAATATTTCATTTTATATGCAATAAGATGAATGCAAATGAGTAATAATGAAATGTATGAAGCTATATTAAATGTTATGTATGCAGCTAAACATCTCAAAACATAAGTACTCAATCGAAGAAATGATGATAAATAGACCACTTAGCATAAGAAATGATGATGCTTTCAGCTCTCATTCAGAAGATAAAGAGATTATTACCATACCAAAATCACTCTAAATTCACAAAAATGCAGAATGATATGCAACCTAAACCTAGTCACTAGATTTAAAATACTTAAGATTCATCACTGAGCATAACGAACACAATAGGCAAGTTAGAGTTCCTTTCTTTCTCAAATGTGCAATATTTATTATCTTGTCCGCAATGACCCTTTTTTCGTTCATATCCTTGGACAGATTTCGTAGGGACTCGAATTGCATCATAAATAAATTCGCTCAAAACAGACAAAGAAATGATATGGACCTCCCTGTAGCATACAAATAAGTGAAGTCAAGGTATGTGAGGTGATTTCACCTTGTTGTGAAGGCTCTTATCATAGACACCCAGCTAATTTATATGTTTCCAGATCATTGGTATCATTCCTACAAGCAGAAAACAAAGAAAATATTATGCCCCCAATCCTTGCACCTCTTAGTCACAATAGACTTCTTCAAGTTACTCAAAGAGATAATAATCGAAAACCAATATAAAAGATAGCACACAAAGAAAATTTCATTCATAGATCAAACTATTTAGTGATTGTTTTCCGTTATGTTGTTTTGCTTGTGTACTCAATGATAAAAACTCTTTGGGAGTTAGGTAACAGGTGACTAACTCAGAGTGGATGACCAGGTTTCACTGACGGAAAGATGACTTGTTTGACACTTCTTAGGATATGTAAATTGCTCTGAAGAGTAACCTAAGACTAGGACGCTGATCAGTTTGAAGTCATGAGGGTTCCAACAAACCAGGATGTCATGAAAGTGACTAAAAAATATGTACAAGCGAAAGGAAAAGATGCATAAAAGTGGGGAATGCCAACGTTACGTTGATAGATGGAGCGCTTAAGTACAAGAGGCGCCTGTTTGCCAGGTTTCCACCTACTTGGTAGAGATTCATTTTTTTTACCAAGGTGCCTGTTTACCAGGTTTTCACTAGGGCAATTTTTCTCTTTATATTTTTTTTTTCTTTTTCTCTTTTTAAAAATTTTTTTTCAAGACTTTTTCCAGCTCTACAAGTTGGTGGCACAGAGAATGCTAAGCAAAGAATTTCTTCAAGTGGATGGTGTTAATCAGTTCACGGAGCTTTTCTCCTTCTAAGTTTGATGGTTGATAGGCACCAGAGCCAAATACTACAGTATCAATGTAGGGACCCAGCCAGTTGGGTTTAAACTTCCCTTAATGTCGCGAAACTGTTGATTTTTTGGATTTTCTCTCAGAACTAGCTCACCAACCTGAAATTCTCTTTGTTGAACTTTCTTGTTATATCCTCTGGACATTCTCTTTTGATACACTCTGAGATGATCAAATGCCACTTGCCGACGCTCATCCAACAATTCAAGTTCTTGCAATCTAGATATTCTATTATCTTCATCAGTAACAAGACCTTGCAAAGAAACTCTTAGAGATGGTATTTCTACTTCAATAGGTAGTACTGCTTTGGACCCATACACCAAAGAGAAAGGTGTAGCCCCAGTAGGTGTTTTGATACTTGTTTTGTAAGTCCATAGTGCAGGATTGAGTTGCAAATGCCAATCCTTCCCAAATTTGTTCACTATTCTATGCAAGATAGTCAGTAGGTTTTTGTTAGATGCCTCATCTTGTCCATTACCTTGAGGGTAATATACCGATGACCAGTGTTGCTTTATTTTGAATTTCTCACAAAGCTCATCTAGATCTTTATTCTTAAACTATCCTCCCTTATCAGTCATGATGGATGAAGGTATCCCATACCTACAGATGATATAGTTCAGGATGAATAAGGTGACCTGTTTACCAATTGCTTTAATGAGTGGAACTGCTTCTACCCACTTGGTGAAATACTCAGTGGCAGTTATTATGAATTTATGTCCGTTGGATGAAGCAAGATATATCTAACCAATGAGATCAAAGGCCCATTGCTAAAAAGGCCAGTGTGTTATAAATGGTATGAGGTCCCTTGTCGGGGCATGTATGAGATTTCCATGAAGCTGACATTTCTCACAAGTCTTAGCAATTTTTATGCCATCTTTTTCCATGTCTGACCAGTAGTAGCCAGCTCGTAATAGTTTTCGAGCTAAAGTAAGACCATTCGAATGAGATCCACAAATACCTTCATGAACTTCCGATAATGCACGTTTAGATTCTTCAGTTTCTAGACATCTAAACAATGTACCATCCAAACCTCATCTAAATAAATTGTTAGCTGTAATAGCATACCACGAAGCGTTTCGAGTTAGGTTTCTTTTCTCATTTCGAGTAAGATTTCCCAGGATAATTTGGTCGAATAGATAGGAATAGATGTGGCTGTATCGAGATGAGTCATGTCCAATAATAGAACATACTATTTGGGTCTCATGAGAATCATAAGCGGGGTAATATAACTCTTCCACCAAGAAATCAAAGTGAAAATTGGACTCCTGTAACTCAAGTATAGATGCCAAGGTAGCCATAGCATCTACTACTCTGTTTGTAGATCTAGGAATCTGTTTGAATGATACAAAAGCAAAATACTTCTTAAGATCATCAACCATTCTCTTGTAAGGCATCAGTTTCTCTTCTTGAGTTTGATATGTATCATTGATTTGATTAACCACCAGCTGAGAATCTCCATAGATATACAATTTTGCAACCTTCCATTTAATAGCTAGTTTTATCCCATTCACCAAAGCTTCATATTCTGCAATGTTGTTTGTGCAAGAGAATAAAATCTTATAAGACTTTGGGATTGAATACTTCTGAGGAATAATGAATAATATGCCAGCACCTGAACCATTTTGAGTAAAGGACCCATCGAAGAACATTTTCCAATGTTGTTGAGTAAGGTGCATTATAGATTCATCTGGAAACTCTATGTGTAGCAGTTGAGTGTGCTCTAGCGGAGCTTCAGCAAGTTGATCAGGAATTACCTATCCTTTTATGGCTTTGCGTTCCACATATTCAATGTCAAACTCTATAAAGATCATGACCCATTTCGCTAATATTCTTGTAAGTGTTGCCTTATTGAGAAGATATTTGAGTGGATCGATTTTGGCCACTAGCTTGACTGAATGTGCTAGCATGTAGTGTCTCAGTTTTTGTGATGCAAAGACTAATGCCAAGCATGCTTTTTATATTACAGTGTAGTTCATTTCATAAGACACCAATGTCCAATTGATGTAATAAATAGCTCGTTCCTTTTTGTTGTCATCCTATTGCACCAGAAGTGCCCCCAATGATGAATTAGTTGCTGATATATATAAGATTATTGGTTTACCCTGAATCGGTGGCATCAATATAGGTGGATTTGGCAGGTACTCTTTTATTTGCTGAAGATGTTGTTTGCACTACTAATCCCAATTGTATATTACTCATTTTCTCAATACCTTTGTGAAAGGTTGAGCTTTGTCTGCTAGCTGAGAAATGAATCATCTGATAAATTGGAGATGTCCTTGTAGACTTCTCATTTGACTGATGTTCTTCGGAGGTGGAATTTCCATTGTAGCTTGAACCTTCTCAGAATCAACCTCTATTCCCTTCTTTGAAATGATGTAGCCAAGTAGTTTACCAGATGTCACTTCGAATGCACACTTCTTTGGATTTAACTGGAGTTTGAACTTTTCCATTCTATCGAGTATAGGACCTAACTCTTGAATATGCATTGATCTTTTTATAGTCTTCACTAAGGTGTCATCAACATAATCTTCCATATTCTTATGCACCATTTCATGAAAAATAGTTGTAACTGCTCTTTGATAGGTTGCTCCTGCGTTCTTTAGCCCAAATGGCATGACATTCCAGCAAAAGGTTCCCCATGCACAGGTGAAAACTGTCTTTTCTTGATCTCCAGGAGCTATTTTGATTTGATTGTATCCGGAGAATCCATCCATTAGTGAGTACATTTCATACCCAACAATCATGTCAACTATCATATCAATATTTGGTAATGGAAAGTTGCCTTTCGGACAGGCTTTGTTAAGATCTCTGAAGTTAGTGCAAAGTCTGATAGACTTGTCTTCCTTTGACACAAGTACTATGTTTGAAATCCATTCGGCATAATCTATAACTCTAATGAATCCAGCTTTGAGCAATTTTTCTAGTTCAGCCTTGACTAATAGTGCTACATGTGGGTGCATCTTATGGAGTTTTTGCTTAACTGGTTTTACTCCTGGTGTAATTGAAAGATGGTGCATAATGAGATCAGGATCCAAGCCTGGCATATCAGAGTACGTCCATGCAAAGTTTATTTTCTTTTCTAAGAATAGCTGAGTGAACTCCTTCAATTCTTCTGCTGATAGTGATTGAGCTACATGAATGATGTGTGGTGTCTCTTGACTCCCAATGTTCACTGGCTAAGTTGGCTCGATCAATATGGAGGACCTTTCTTGGAAGTGACTTGGTAGTATATCAAGTATCTCACCTTCAAGCACCTCAGAGAGGTTTTCACCTTTAGGTACATCCTTTATTTTCTCTTTTTTAGATTTTGACACCGCCACAATGTAATTTTCGCCATTAGATCTTTTATTTTTATTTTTCTTGTTTTTGCGACTAAGATACTTGATATCCGTTTCAGTCATATTTTCACTTTGTTCACTGGTGGAAGAGTCTATGGGTTCAACTGCATTGAGATAATAGGCTAATGTATAGTCATTGGCAAAAGTAGGTATACTCATGGGTTGGTTTTGTAACATGCAATCAATCAACTCGGGATGTACTAAGGATAAATTTTGGATAGCTTCAAGAACATTCAATCTACCGAGGGATCTATATCCAATGCCTTATTATCTTTCAAAATTGTAGGTGGGGTACCTACTATACCTTTTCCTTTCCCTTCAATTAGGATGTTAGTAGTCTCAGTTTTAGCTTTCGGTGAAGTGTAGAAACTAGGGTTGTCAATAAATAATTGAACCCATTCCTTGTGGGTTTCACTAATTATTTCATTAACCCTACTTGACATAAGACTAACTATCCTGTGCTTGCTACGAAAAATTGTTTTGTCGGTAACTTCATGTTGGCATTATGTGAGCCAGTATGAGGACATAATGACATTGTATGTTGTCATTGATGTCAATATGATGAAGAGGTGTGAATCGGCATATGTGAGAACCGGTATAACACTGTGAACCGACATTTGTGCCAAAGTGAAGCGGTGTGCTTGATTCATGATGAACTGGCATACAATTATGAGAACCAACATATGGAAGCATTGTATGACTACCGGTTGGTAGTCTCAACTTTAGGGTTTTCGGTTGATGTGTTTCAAGCTTGTGTGGCTCAACCGATGATATTGTGTGATGAGTTAGCATTGTAAAGAAGAACAGATCATGTTTCCATGCAAGCCTATGTGCGTGAAGGATTTTGCATGAGGGAGATTGTTCCTATCTACCTCGAGAATGTGCAAAGTCTGTAAAATGGTGATAACATGTGATGAGTTATCAGCCACCATAAAATCGGTGGAAATGGATGATGGAGAATGTCTTGAGTTTGGATCAAGATCTACTGCATTTAATGCAGTGTGCTCAACGGTCAGGATTGAACCATTTGAATTCCTTAACCTAACAGGTTTAGGGTTTAGGGTTTATGATACTGACCTATCTATTTTTCTATAAGGTCGATGTTGTGTCTCTTTCTGAGGTTGTTGGCAAAAGTTGTGTGTGTGTATCCAAGAGAAGGGATACATGATTCTTGCCAGACCAAAAGGAGAGAAGTGATACCTGCAGAGTGTAAGTCCAGATGGAAAAGAGGAGCCTAAGAAGATCTACATTGGCATTGAGTGTTGTTACCAGATCATTGTAATAACTATTGATCTCTAACCACCTCAACAGTTGGAAAATCCCTTAACAGGGTAGCCTTAACTGGCTTGCTGAAAATCCTTTAATAGGGTAACTTAGAGCTACTGAGTTCGGAATCCTTTAGCTATTGAGTTCTTGAAATCCTCTAACAAGGTAACCTTTAATAGGGTTTAACCCTTAACCAGGTATAGTAGCCATCCCTTAACCGGGTGATCTCTAACAGCATCGATTCCTAGCAGAACCTTTTGTAATGTCTCTAACCAGACAAGGCTCCTAATAGAGCAGACTTCTAAAGAGTTCAAAAATAGCTTGTGGGTATTCATCCCCGCTGTGGTTTTCCCAGTTGGGTTTCTAAGTAAAAAATATGTGTCATGTGTGATGCTTTTCTATTGTGTATCAAGCATATGATGGTTCTATGTTTTATGCCTGTCAATAAAACATGTTGAGCTAGCTGTTATTATGATCTGGTGATAGATTACCTATTCATGCATAAGGGTGAAATGGTAGTATAGTCTTGAGTTGAGTGAAAAGCTAAGTGAGTAACCAATTAATGCTTGTCTCAGACATTCTTAGCTTTATCGGTTGCACTATGTTTCAAACCGGTGTCACTATCTGCTAGTCATTTGAAGTGTTTTCTGTCAAACCGATTTGGACTGTATTTTTGCCTGTACTGATTCACCCCCCCCTCTCAGTACCGGTTTGGTACTATTTGTTCCTCATTAAGTTATCAATTGGTATCAGAGCATTCTCCAGGTCCTCTATGCTATAAGCTTAACCTCTTGAGGTAAAGATCCCAGTCTAATGATGAAGAGGGAAGGTCCAAAGTTTAACAGAGAAAATTTCAGTATATGGAAAGACAGAATGAAGATATTCATCAAAAGTATGGGTGCTCAACACTGAAGCTATGTTGAGACTGTCTATGTTGCTCCTACCGATACCCTTACCGATGATCAAAAGAGAGAGATGCAGGAGAATGGGCAAGTCATGGAAGCCCTAATTAGTAGTTTATCTGACATTGATTTTATTGATGTTCAGGATAAGGTAAATCCCAAAGAGGTATGGGATACTCTTGAAAATATCTATGGCAGTGATGAGCATGTAAAATAGACTAAGGAAGAAAGCCTTAGAGGGAAGTTTGAAGATATGCGGATGGTTGAAGGTGAGACCATTCAACAGTATGGAATAAGGATCAAAACCATTTTTGGAGATATCAAGAGTGCAGGTGGTAAAATAGAAGATGCCACTATAGTAAGCAAAGTGTTGAGATCCCTATTGCTGGTCTATGTAATAAGGGTTGCTACTATTCAGGAGCTGAGATCAATAGACAAGACTAAGGTATCCTTAGAATCCATCATAGAAAAGTTGACAGCCTATGAGCTAAATAGTTTTGATGGTAGTGTTCAAAAGACTGAATCAACTTTTAAAGCTTCTGCTATACTATCTAGAAGAGGAAAAGAAGCTAGCACTAGTGGTGAACTAAGACAGAGCAGAGAAATGGATGATGAGGAGATTTTGATGGCATTTGAAGCTCTCCTTGCCAGGAAACTTCCTAAAGGAACTAGCAAATACAAAGGTAAGCTACCTTTGAAATGCTTTTCTTGCAACCAGATAGGACATATTGTTGTAAGTTGTCCTAATGGTGACAACAAGGACAAACCTGAAAGGTTCAAGAAATTCAAAAGAGGAAACCGGAGAAACTATCTTGTGGCAGTTGATGAAGGTGTCACAGATGAAGAAAATGAAGATATTGTTTTTGTTGCTGTCAAGGAAGATGTGTCAGACAAGAAGGCTCTTGTCTCTTGGTTTGATAATTCCAATGGGTGGATCATTGACAGTGGCTGTTCTTACCATATGACTGGTGATCGAAGAAATTTTCTATCCTTGGAGGAGTATGATGGTGGTGTGGTTCACTTTGGCAATGATGCACCATGCATGGTCAAAGGCAGAGGGTCCATCTCTCTTAATGGAAAGAGTAGTGCTGACAATGTGTACTAGGTTGATGGTCTCAGACACAACCTTCTGAGTGTTGCCCAACTGAATGATAGTGGCCTCACTCTAAAATTCAAGAATGGAATTTGTAGAATCAAAGGAAAGAATGGTGAATTGGTGGCCACCGACATGCAGACCAAAGGTAACCTATTTCATCTGAATGCAAATATAAGTACATGTCTTATGGAAAAGTTTGATGATAGCTAGATATGACATAGGAGACTCTGCCATGTAAACTTTGATAACATTGTGAAAGCCAGTAAGATCAAGGCAGTTAGAGGGTTGCCGGTACTAAGTAAATTGGATAACACCTTGTGCAGAGAGTGTCAACTGGGGAAAATGTCTTCCTCAACCTTTAAAGGTAAATCTTTCATTGCTGACAAGTTGCTTGATCTTGTGCATACTAATTTGTGTGGTCCTATGAAAACTAGGAGTGTGCAGGGTGATAGGTACTTCATGATTCTCATTGATGATTGCTCAAGAATGATGTGGGTCACATTCTTGAAAGACAAGTCTGAAGCCTTTGTAAAGTTTAAATCTTTCAGAGCATTAGTGGAGAAGGAAAGTGGTAAAAGGATCAAGTGCTTGAGAATTGATCAAGGAGGGGAATTCACTTCCAGTTAATTCAACAAGTACTATGAAGAACATGGCATCAAGAGGCAATTGTCTACCCCTCGGACTCCACAGTAGAATGGCCTAGCAGAGAGGAATAACTCGACTGTGGTTGAAGCAGCTAGAACCATGTTGATTAAAGGAAAGGTAGCTCACACCTTTTGGAGAGAAGCGGTGAGCACTGTAGTCTACACAATGAACAAGGTACTCATCAAGAAAGGTAAGGAGAAAACTCCTTATGAGTATTGGACTGGTAAGACACCTGTGGTTAGCTACTTTAGAGTGTTTGGTAGAAAATGTTACATCAAGAGGAGTGAACACCAGAGCAAACTTGATGCGAGATGTGAGGAGGGAATATTCCTTGGATATTCCACCAAGAGCAAAGCTCTCAAGTGTTTCAACAATAGGACTTAGAGAATTATGGAAAGCATCAATGTAAGAGTTGATGAAACCTCTAAGAAAATTGAGGAAACCGACAATGAGCAAGCGGTAAATGAACTGGTTGCAACCTTCAGGGAATCGATTGTTAGTCAACCGAGTACTAGTAACAGTGTTCCTACACCGGCTGATGTAGATGCTGATACTGATGGAGATGAGAATGAAGAAAAGCAAGAGGAATCTATCAAGACCATTCCTCGATATGTCAAGTTGAATCATGATCCTAATCAGATCATAGGAGACAAGGATGCAAGAATCCTTACAAGAAGAAAGGTCAGAAAAAACTCATGTATGATCTCTGAATTTGAGCCTAAATCATTTAAAGAGGCACATAAAGATGAAGACTGGATCAAGGCAATGGAAGAAGAACCTGACCAGATAGAGAAAAATGGTACTTGGTCTTTGGTACCCAGACCGGAGCATAAAAATGTCATTGGTACCAAATGGGTCTTCAGAAATAAGTTGAATGAGGATGGCTCAGTGATTAGAAACAAAGCCAGACTGGTGTGCAAAGGATATGCCCAAGAAGAAGGAGAAGACTATGGAGAAACCTTTGCTCTTGTAGCCAGATTGGAAGGAATTTGTATGCTTCTTGCATATGCACCTTTTAAAGGCTTGTATATCAAATGGATGTAAAATCTACATTTCTAAATGGTGTACTTGAAGAGGAGGTGTATATAGAGCAACCAGATGGGTTTTCCCTATCTGAAGACAGTGACATGGTGTGTAGGCTACATAAAGCCTTATATGGTCTAAAACAGGCACCTAGAGCATGGTATGAACGCCCGCATTCCCATCTTGTGAAGATTGGATTTGAGAGAACAAGCGAAGATAGAAATATCTACTTAAAGTCTAAAGGAGATCAGATCTTGATATGTGAGGTATTTGTTGATGACATTATCTTTGGTGGAGATGAAAAGATGAGTCATGGGTTTGCAGATGAGATGAAGAAAGAGTTTGAGATGTCACTCATAGGGGAGATTAAGTTCTTCATTGGACTGCAAATCCAGTAGATGAGAGAGGGAATCTTTATCAATTAGTCCAAGTATGTCAAAGAGGTGTTGAAGACCTTTGGCATGGAAGATAGCAAACCAGTTGGTACATCGATGGTTACCAGTTGTAAACTATCCAAAGAGGATAACTTAGCATTGGTTGATGAGAAGGAATACCGATCAATGATTGGTAAATTGCATTATGTAGTGCATAGAAGACTGGATATTGCACATGCAGTTGGCATTACTGCAAGATTCTAGAAAAGTCCAAGAGGATCCCACTTGGTTGCAGTCAAGCGGATTCTCATGTATCTGAAAGGAACTATTGACTATGGGTTATGGTATCCATACAATAATGATTTTAACCTGAAAGTGTTCACAGATGCTGATTGGGCTGGTAATGTAGATGACCGGAAGAGCACAACCGGTGGTGCATTCTTCCTTGGTGGTAGATTGGTCTTATGGATGAGTAAAAAGAAAAGTTGTATATCTCAGTCTACAGTAGAAGCGGAGTATGTTGTAGCTTTCATGAACTGCACTCAGACAATTTGGATGAAGCATGTATTGAATGGCTTCAAAGTTCCTGTATCTGAACCGGTAAGTATATTTTGTGACAACACTAGTGCAATTAATATCTCCAAGAATCCAGTTTTACATTCTAGAACCAAGCACTTTGAGCTTAAGTATCATTTCTTGAGGGAAAAGGTTCAGAACAAAGAGATTGCACTAGAGCATGTTTCCAGTAAGGAGCAGTTAGTAGACATATTCACCAAGCCTCTCCCAAAGACTAAATTCATATACTTAAGAGGTGAATTAGGGGTACTGTCCCTTCAGGAGGTGAACTAAAAGCATATGCTACACATCAGTCAGGTATTGCATAGTCAAATTTATTTTGGATTGATGTGTTGAAGGATGCTACTCCTCAGGGGGAGCAGCATAATGGAACAAGGTAGCTTGTGCCTCCACTTTGGCATTGTTGACAAAGGGGGAGAAGATGTGAAGTAGAGAAGATATCTGTAGAAATTGGGGGAGAAGATGTGAAGTGGAGAGATATCTTTGTATATTTCTGTAGACACCTAAAATAGACACCTAAAAATGGTCAACGCTTGTGGAGTCATACTTTAACATTTGCGCATTGCCTCATTTTAGGTTTTTGCATTGCATTAACATTTCTCCTATGTCACGCACTTGGTTTTTATCATTTGCGAGGATCGAGTCATTCTTCTACATTCTTCATCTGTCTCACTTTCGAATTTGGTCTTGTCGACAACAACCTTCAGTCATGATTTTGGTCGATTTTTGTCCTTGTCAATCTTGTCATATTGCGATCGATTCGTCATCGATCCTTGTCCTTTCCAATCATATCAATTTGGTCAATTTGTCATTGATTTTTGTCAACCAATCTCAGTCAAATCATTTATCAACACTGGTCATTTATCAAATTCAAAATCATGATCGAGTCAATTATCTTCAATCAAGACCTAATTGTCATTCTCGCATTGCTAATTTATCTTCTAGGGTTTTGTGATTTAATCATTTAACCTTGTTTGTCATTTCCTCCTTTAGGATTAATAAATTATTTATTTATCCTAAGTCTTCTCATTGCAATTAAATGTTCATTTAATTGGCTAATTATTCCTCTTTTGTGAATTAATTAATAAATGAGAAATTATTAATTAATTTACCTATTTTTCATCAATTTCCTAATTTCCAAGTCATTATTTCCAATTTAATTTTCTAAATTCTCCTATATTCCTAAATGTCTATTTCTATTTCAAATTCTTGTCATAAATCTTTGCATAGCAATTTGTCATAAATTGTCATAAATTGTCATAAATCCTTGCATAGCAATTTGTCATAAACATGTCATAATTTTGCTATTCTTGATTTGAATTTCCATTCGAATCACTATCATGCTAATTTGTTCATTTCTCCAATTTCTCTATAAATTGGATGATTTTCTTCAATCGAATCCCTTGATTCTTGAATCCGAATTCCTATCAGACTATCGAACTTATGCTTCTAGTACTCTTGAGCTTTTCATCAAAGTCAATCTTGCTTTCAATTGTATGTGCACTTGTAGGTGAGATCCACAAATCCATTTGAAGAGGAAAGAAGAACAATGGAGCTGCATGGAAGAAGCATCCAAATTGTTATCTGGTTTGCATGATATTTGCTTTTGAATGCTTTGTTTTTATGTCTCTATTGAGTGTGCTTAGGATTAGATCATTGCAATGTGTGATTGAGTTAATAATGAATAATATATCCTTTTATATATTGCTTTGATGATTCCTAATTCCTATGCTACATTAATTGGTGAACCCGACGTGAAAATTCTTGGATCTAATATTTTTTTGCATGTTTTGTGAAGTTGCAGATTTTTTTTGTGGAGAAATTGCAGATTTTTCTTCGAAAAAAAAAATAGTCATAATCAATTGATAACGTAAAAAATTTCGTGCAGAATTAAAATAAACGATTTCTGGGTTTATTATATCACGTTGTTACCTTTCCATATCATTTTATGGTTTGTGATTTGGATAAATATTGACAAAGTTATGACATTTTTAATTATGCTGCTGTAAATGGTCAAAATTTTGAAAAAAACAAAATCATGCAACTTTCATCTAGATTAATTTAGCTTGGCAAATTAATCATGCATTCATGCAAATTTTATCTAGATTAATCTAGGGTGGTAAATTTGATAAATTTCACATAGATTAATCTAAGAGGACAAAGAATCACAACTTTTATGGATTAATTTTGATGGTGATTCATTTCTCTTGATTCTCTAACATTGTTGGTAGCTTTGTGGCGAAACGCTTGACAAAGAATTATTTCACAAACTACTAATGAATTGTTTGCAGGTTCGATAGTCAAAGACCAAACGAATCAAACTCCTAACTTAGTGATTTTGCAGGTTGCCTTATATTCCAACCAAACTTTGTGTTTGCAATTAATTTTTAGGCACTTAGTGATTTCTAAATAGGTTGGAATGAACATGTTTTTGATTTGATTGTTGAGTTTGACATTGGAGTAGGAGAGTATGCTCTCATCCTTTTAGGGTGATCAGAAATCCAGATCTTCAATACCATGCTCATTTCTTTGATTGTTTGTCACCCTTAGAGGGCCTGCCTTCCCGACCACTTTGCTTTTGCAAGCAAGTGATAATCGTGAGAAGGGAACAACCCAAAGTGAGTACGGCTAGAATACCTTGGCATTCTAACTCACTATAAACAAATACCTGATGAGTGAAAGCTTTGAAGGAAGCGTTACGTGGGAATTGCAGTTACTTGGGAAGTGATGACCCTTGAACTCTTTCTCATATCAACATCTAAGTAGGGCCTCTTGGTCTAAATCGTGCTTGCGCGACTACATTTGTTTGGTATCTTGATGGGCTTAATGTCTCAATCACGTTTGCGTGACATCAAGGAGTAATGCTTAACAGAAATCCTTACTAAACACCTTGTTTTTAGAGGCCAAAAACCCTTCTAGTTGCTTGAGAAGGACAAATTTGGATACTTGGAAGAGATACTAAGTTCGCCATGGGGAGATTTCCATGGGGACTGATGCTTGGCTTCCCTGAGAAGTGAGTGCCGTGGAGGGGAGCCCGTGGGGTCAAGCATCTATGTATTCTCCTTGAATCCCATAATGAGTCTACCTCTCAAGTACCTAATGTCTTTGCCTACCATAAGAAATGTGGAAATGAGCATGAGTGTCTTGAGTCTAAGTTGCAATATCTTGTATTCTTTGCTTGTCAAAAGTTGAATTTTGTCTCATTTCAAAAACAAGATAAATTGATTCAAAACATAAGATTAAACACAAGAGACATTCATCCAACAAAAGTTCAACAAAGTTCAAAACACCTTCAAACATGGTTGTCAAACATTGTTCAAAGTCTTGTCTCAACATTCATGTCACTTAGATTTAGGTGCATCTTAGGTTTGCATTTTGCAAAATTCATTGTCAACTACCAAGGTTAGGTTTCACCTAAGTCATACTCCTTTGCATATCAATAAGAGTCATCTATTTGCATGTGTCCTCTTGCATTAAAGTCATACCATTGTCATACATTCATATTTGCATACCCTAAGTCTCTTCATTAAGCTTAAGTCATTATCATATCATAGCAATTGTCCCTTTGCATATAGTCTCAAAACTAGGTTTTGCCATACTTGAGTAACCCAAATCTTTGATAAACCCTAAGTCATTGTTAGGAAGTTTAGACCTTATCAAATCTTTTGTCCTTTTGTCATCATTGTCATTTGGTCAAACCTAGCTTAGTATCCAAGCATATAGGGGAGACTTTGTCATTTTGTCCTTTTGTCACTTGGTCCTTTTGTCCTTTGAGGTCTAGATATCATTCCAATTTCCTAAGGGTCCCTCTCTTAGATTTGCGTTTCAAAAGTTTGTCAAAATCTTCAAAAACAACCAAAAACATAGATTGCATTCTCATTCATTTAGTTCGCATTTAGTTGCATATCATACATTACCCTTGAAAAATTCCAAAAATATTGCATTTGCATAGTGACATGTCTATTGAAACAAGGTTCCAAGCACCAATGATGCAACAAAGTTTGACATATCAACCAACAATGCAATCACAATTCTTTCCAACCCAACAACAAAGCAACATTGATCAAACTTTTTATGATGAAACAAGTCTCCAAATACAAAAACTAGAGGAGAAACTAGCTTAAGAACAAGAGATTTTGGAACAAAGAGTGAAAAACATTGTGAAGAATAGATCACAAATGTCCAAAGTGTTTCAAAAATTCCCAGGTCAAAATCCAAAGATTGAGCCAATTGATGTAAGATCTCTTCTTGAACGATCAGACATACCAGCTCTCCTCTCCCAAATAGAGATGATGAAACAATTTCAAGAAAGGAGACAACATCGATTTCAACATTATGTGCCTCCACAACAAGAACAAGAAGGTGTTTACTATCAATCTGATTTTCAACCAATACAACCAATGGTTCAACCAATTATCCAACATATTCAACCAATGCAATCAATGGTCCAATTTCAACAATATGTCCAACCAACTATACAATGTCAACAAATAGTTCAACCAATGGTGGAATATCAACAAGTTCAATCAACATATCAATGTCAACAACTACAACCAAACATTCAAAAACAAAGGTTGCAGCCCACACCAAGCCAAGTTTCAAACATGTCAGAACAATTGAACCAATTCCAATATCAAAACATGACATCAGATCAGAACCAAATTCTTTCCAAACAAGTTCAAATTCCAGGTTCAACTATATCAAAACCTCGAAAGAAAGGTGGCTTTATTGCAATGCTCTTAAGGAAATTACCAAGTGAGTTCTTTGAGGAAGATCAAGATAATACACTTATGTCTAGCAATGCCTCATCCCCTCGCAAGCAAATTGACTCTCCAGTGGCATCTATCCCTACACCTCTAGAAGTTTCACAAGAACCTTCTATATTGTCCTCATCAAACAATACCCCCAAGGATGCAATTATCCAAGAGCTATCCATAATTTATTGCCAAGATAATCCAACTCATGATGCACATCCTTGTCATGTTTCAGAAATACAAGACCCAATGCCACCATGCACTTTATTGCCATTACCTATTTTAGAGGACCCCATTCGAAGTCCCTCTTCCTCATGTTCAAGCATTGATTCCTTGCCAGAATCCATCACAAATGTTCAAAGTACATCCCCTTCGTGCCAAAGCATTGATACCTCACCAAAATCCTCCATGCATATCCAAAGTCCAACCCCATGTCAAGAGGATAATTTAGAGCATGAAGAAATGAGTCCTCAAGAAAATCAAGATCAAGATCTCGAAACCTTATCATCCCATCCAATTGTTGACCAGGACCCCATGTTCCCAGAAAGTCATGATGATTCCCCTATTCTTGTCCATCCTATCCAAAGTTCTATTGACACTCCATTCCCTGAGCAAGATCAAGATATCCCAGTCCATCCAATCCCAAATGACCCCCTTCCATTTCATGAACAAAATGTCCTTTCAAATCCCATTGACATTCCAGATATCCCTTCTATCCTTTCTGATGATCCCATTAAAAGTCAAGAGCAAAGCAATTTTAAAGAGGAATCCAATGATTTTCCTCCTTGTCAAGATCAAAGTATCCTTCCAAGTTCATTTCCAACACAAGACCCTATCATTCCTTCAGATCCTCCACAAGATCCACTTGTTCCTCCATCTCCACATCCTAATCCAGCATATACACTCCAAGATTGCATTTCTTTTGATGATCTCATTCCATCTCTTGAAGAGCTTGTCATTGAACCATGTTCACTACACAATCCTAGTCCCCCTCATGATCCTGATCCCCCTCATGATTCTAACGTGTCAGTGCAAGATGTTCATGAACCCTTGACATGCATAATGGGTTCTTCCACTTTGGTGCAATCCGATCCACTTCAAGATCTCATTATTTCTCTCATATCATATCCACCTCATAATGGACTCGCGTCTTCTTCCCAAAGAAAAGAGTATCCTACAAGTCAAGATATTCATAAAGGCAAAGGAGTAGAACTTCATGAGCAAGAACCCCTTCATATCAAAGAACATACTAATGGTCATGGCTACAGAGCTCACACTCAAGGTGTTGGTATCCCTTCAAAGTCAAAATCCAAATGTCCACCTTCCCCATCATCGCTTCCATCCATTCTAGGTCCCTATATCCCTCCATCTCCTATGCAACATCAGCAAAGGCACACATCTTGGAGAACCTTCCATCCATCCCACAAGCCTCCATATCATTCCCTTCCACATCGACATTCATTCCCTCTTCCAAGCAATTTGAATGCCAAGTATAAAAGTCATAAGTCTAGAAATCCAGATGTATTCAAGGATCAACATGTCCAATATAATCGACATGTCAAAGCAAAGAACAATATGATCTATAAAGAAAAAGAAATATCCAAGAGGCCACAAAGGCCCATTGAGAAAAATAAAGCAAAGTCAAAATATATATGAGTTCCTAAATCCCTTGTGCAAGCAATGCACTCCAAGGAACCATAAAAGCATAAAAAAACAAAAACCATGTGGATCCCTAAGCGGCTCCTTGAAGCACAAAAGCCTAAAGAAACAATCAACTTGGCATCCAAAATTGCTATTCCTCCATCCAAACCTTCCAAGTTTGTTCCTCCATCACCTCCTTCATCCATTTTGGGCCCTTGTGTCCCAAAATCCCAAGCTATTCCTCCATCCAAATCTCACAATCTGAGATCCATTTTTCCTCCATCAATCCACCACCCCTCAAGGTGTGTGCCAATGTCGATCTTTCCTTCATTTCCATCCACTGAAGCCCAATTCTTCCAATACCCTATCCATTATCCAATGCATATTTTCCATCCTTCCATCCCTCTGATCCAATCCTTTGCATAAATCCTCGCCTTAGTTTCATCTCTTTTTCCATGTCCTTACCCTACCAACATCTTTGAGCATACTTTTAAAGGTCATGGTCCAGTGTTTTTCAGGGCTCCTATCCAAACAAAAAGATGCTTGAGTCCTTCCATCCCCTATCATGTGTCCATCTTCTATTGAAAAAGTCAAAATCCACCAAAAAAATACAAAAAAAAAAAAGAAAAAAAAAAGAAAAAGGAAAAAAAAATTAAAGAAAAAAAATAATTCGTCCATTGGTGAAAACCTGGCAAACAGGCGCCTTGGGCAAGTACCATGATGAAAACCTGGCAAACAGGCATCATGCGTAATCTATGAACTTCTTGCACACCACACTTGGGGGCAAGTTTCCTCCTTCATATCCTATTGCCCTTCATTATCCTATCGAACCCCTATCATTAACCTCCATTATCCTATTGTCCCTCATGTCCATTTTCCCTTTCCACCTTTGATCTTGACAAGGCTGAGGATCATCATGAGCATCATGCATCTTGTTTGCAGCTTTTAGTCTATCATAGCTTTTGGTCATTTGCCCATTTTCTTATTTCAACCTTTCATCCATATTCCCTGGCTTATTGCAACTTTCTGCCACTATCCCTTAGCCAATCCTAACCTTCAGTCCATGTCCCTTATCCATTCTTGGTCTTGTTTATCCTATCCAGATCTTATCACTATCCATACACTCTTTTTCATTCCTTGATCTTGATCTGACATAAGGATGCAAAATTTAAACATGGTTTCAAAAACCTCTTGACATGTCCCTCATGCCATGTTCCTACTTTACATTGTCATATCCAGTCTCTTGTCCCATCACGCCATAGCCCTTGAAAATTGCATTTGTATTGTCTCCATGATAAAAGGCCTTTGTATTCCTTCTATCCACCACCATTTCAGCAAGCCTATTTATTCACTTGTCATATTCCTTGCCTTGCTAGACACTGGGGGCAAAATCATGAAAAAATTCAAAAAAAATTAATAATGTCCTGAAAAAAATAATTCAAAAAAATTGAAAATATCCTAAAATAAATTCAAAAAAATTGAAAACTGTCCTGAAAAAATTCATAAAAAATTGAAAAATGTCTTGAAAAAATCCATAAAAATCATATAAAGTCCTGAAAAAATGAACAACAAAAAAAAAAAATTGTAAAACTCCAAATCCAAAAAACAAACATTTTTTTTCAATAATTATTCCTTTTGTGCATTAGACAAATCACTGAGTATACATCCAACGACTCGCAATCAAACATTGTGCTTTAATGAAATCATGCTTTAATAGATGACCTTTTTCAATCAAATCAAACATTCAAACTGATCAAAATTGTCTTATCAATCCAATATCAACATCAAAATCATTTGTCCTTGTTCCTACTATCATGGGTCTTATACAGGGTGTGGTATACTCAAAACCAGACTGTGTCCTGTCTTAGACGGGGTATCACATTTCCTGAAACCAGACAGCATGATCATCCTATCAGCACTTTCAACTTTTGACAATGAAGATCAAGATGTTTGTCTGATTTGCTTGAATTTGTGAGTCTTATCTTTTTATTGATTTATCTTTGGCTTCGATCATGTTCCTATGTTGCTCAATGATGTCATTGAGTGATTTAGAGTGACCGGGATGGCTCATGGTCTTTTTCTTTTTCGATTGTGATTGTTGTTTGTCTGTGATGTGTCTGTCTTTTTCAAAAAGGGTTGCATTTCAACTCTGGCCTTCCATGCCATGATGCTACGCATCCATTTTGCTACATAAAAATAAAGGTTCTCACCTACAAAGTGCATTACTGAAAGCAAGTTTTTCTTCGTCTCTAACTCTCCCCTGTCTCATTTCTTCTTCCTAACATTTCTTCCGTCAGTCCGAATAGTCAGTTCGGTCTAGTGCTTCGATATCCAAACACATATGCTGCATCCTGCATCCATTTGGTTAGTACATTTGCATTACATTTGCACCACATCAAGCATTTTATCCATTTCATTTCATAAATACATCAAAAAACACATAAAAATATATCCATACATGTTCATCAACAGTGCATAAGTCATCCATACATGGAAAATAACATATATCACAAGTCATTGCATCCCATCATATCGATACATATCATATCATATGTCAAAATAATATCGGAGTACAAAATTGGACTATCTGTCCTAAGTATGGCCCGCACGCTGACTACAACATGTCAAACTACATAATGTCCACTGTATGTCTAAGGAGCACGTGCCTCTGTCACTAGGTGCTCCCTCTGTCCTCCTCATCCCTGCCATGTCTCGCAGATGATGTCCCTCCTGGTCTTGGCTGTGGTGGTCTCACAGGTCCACTCACCCCCATGCTGCTCAATGACCTCCGAGAGCGTGACCTGCTCTCTGTCCTTGATCATGCCCGATATGAAGGTGCTCTCCGCTCTGGTGGAACTGCACTCTCATATAGTGTGCTCCAATACAGTCTCTCTTCGCCGGTCTCTACCAGCATCTGTGCCATCTCCCATGCACTGGCATCCCTAATTGACCCAATGAACTCAGTGACTCTCTGTCCCTCTCGCTGTGCCTGAGCTATGGCTGTATCTCGAGCTGCTATGAGTCTGGCTATCTCCGCTCTGAACTGCTCATGCTCCCTCTCCAATGTCGCAATATAGTCCTGCTGACTCGCTATGGTAGCCCTGCACATCTTCACCTCTGTCCTAGCTGTCTCCGGCTCTAGAGGAATGTCCTGCAATGTCTCCTAATCCACTGAGTCTGGCTCCTCCTCGTCCTCCCCTCCACCATCTTCATCATCTCCCCCGTCCTTGTCATCCTCATCATCCTCATCACCATCATCTCCCCCATCCTCAGTATCCTCATCATCCTCATCACCATCCTCTCCCCCGTCTCCTTCATCCTCATCCTCCTCGTCCTCATCATCTCCCTCCTCTCCTGTGAATGGGAAGTCCTCCTGTCTCCTCGGTACTGGAATATCAGGATCAGTCAAAGGCACTAGCCGTCGTGGTGCAAACCATATCTCATACTCCTCTATCGTCCCAGCATCTACCACATCTGACCTCCACTCCCACTGTCTTGGCTGTAGCTGTGGAAAGTCGGCATAGGCTATGTGTGGCTGAATCATACTCCCCCACTGACTCGTCTCTCTGTGAGATCGGGCGAAGTGTGCAGTCCTCCTAGGTACATCCTGCGTCTCTCTAAACTGTCGTCTGACTCTCTCTGGTAGGTACAACTCAATCACTCTCTGGCGGTTCACTGGTCACCCAATCAAGTATCTCTCCTATCTACAATAGGGTAGCTCATCACTATCATCTGACCATCCCGGACAATCACGATATGGCCTCCATATGAACTCTCTCAGTCTGTCTAGCTCATGTCGCCAATATAATATGTATCCAAAAGGACCCTATCTTAGTGCTCCACCATAGCAATACACATATGGTCGGTGTGGTATTACCTGTCTATCTGTGATCGGTCGACATATGGCAATATGCTCAAATGCCCATACCTGAAGCAATGTAACTCCACAGCTCAATGTCTGCACTCCCTGATACGCTATCTGATGCAGCTGAAAATAGAGCATCGCCAGCACACATGGTCCCCATGAATACACTGTCCCCTCTGTCACCATCCGCTCTAGCACTCTTCCCCATCCAATAGGGAATCCATGTCCTCATCTATCTCCTGCTAGAAGACATGCTATCACAACTGCTATCACCACATATCGTCGGTCATACTCGGCAGCCATAGTCTCCCAGCGAATCTCCCTCTCGACAATGTCCAGATCATCTGCGTCACACTCAAACAATCTGCACAATCCCTCTCTCCCTGTCACTAGGTCATACTCTATCATCTCCCCATGTATCGAAATGCGGAGGATGCGCCATACATCCTCTAGAGTCACTGTCGCCTCTCTAGTCGCCAAATGGAAAGAGGAGGTCTCCGAATGCCATCGCTCTGCCAATGCGGTAAGCAATCCTGTGTTTGCCCTAATCTCGGGCATGTATGTGATATAATATATCCCCAGTCTTGCTAATGTGTCTCTCTCTGTGCTCTTGATTCTATGACGTAGCATGAAGCAGTCAGGTCGATTCTCCCGCGTGATCAACGGATACTGTCGACTCTGCATCACAATCGGGGCACATTTTTGTCAGTTTTGGGGTTTGCTCCTACGGGTTGCATTTCCTCATTTTCATGTCCAATCAGGGTGTTTTTCATCTAAATTGACCTATCCTACCCTTACCCCCCCTTTTTCCGATCATTTGCATGTCATTTTGACCAAAACTAAGGTTTTCACTGCACAATTGCGCCTGTGTTAGAGAACCTGTGCCTGTGTCAGGTAACTTGTGCTTGTGTTTTCCTACACAAGCGCAGAACTCCCAACACAAGCGCAGAATTAGACTACACAAGCGCAGAAGTCATCTTTTTCATCCCCCGTGGGCCCCGCAATGTCCCGAAAGCAATCAAAATTCATGAAATTGAAAACATGGGTTTTTGAGATCCATACCGCTGCTCCTGCATCGTCCGGTCGTCTGAATGTGCGTACACATTCTCCAAGGTGATCCGCCATTGGAATGTTCGCCATCTCTCTGCAAGTGTCCTTGTCCAGAGCAACAAATCCTCCTCCTTGTCTAGTGCAAATGAGCAATTTTCCATCTCTTGGTCTCATTTATAGCTCTTTGTCATTGCATAGATGGACGTGCATCTTCTCCATCTTATGTTGGTCACGGTCTTGTGCACCTTACATTGCTTGTCCTTCATGCATCCGATCTCTGATTGTCAGTCCGTTCGATCCTATCATTTTTATCGATCAATTGGCCTCTTTTCTGTATGTTTCCGGCCAATTCCTCAAGGGGGCATGCATATGTCACTATTATCGTCTGGGGCATTTTTATTATTTTTCTTTGAAACAACGCTTAAAATCGCATTGTCTCAAAGAGGGGCAAAATGTAGACACCTAAAAATGGTCAACGCTTGCGGAGTCATACTTTAACATTTGCGCATTGCCTCATTTTAGGTTTTTGCATTGCATTAACATTTCTCCTATGTCACGCACTTGGTTTTTATCATTTGCGAGGATCGAGTCATTCTTCTACATTCTTCATCTGTCTCACTTTCGAATTTGGTCTTGTCGACAACAACCTTCAGTCATGATTTTGGTCAATTTTTGTCCTTGTCAATCTTGTCATATTGCGGTCGATTTGTCATCGATCCTTGTCCTTCCAATCATATCAATTTGGTCAATTTGTCATTGATTTTTGTCAACCAATCTCAGTCAAATCATTTATCAACACTGGTCATTTATCAAATTCAAAATCATGATCGAGTCAATTATCTTCAATCAAGACCTAATTGTCATTCTCGTATTGCTAATTTATCTTCTAGGGTTTTGTGATTTAATCATTTAACCTTGTTTGTCATTTCCTCCTTTAGGATTAATAAATTATTTATTTATCCTAAGTCTTCTCATTGCAATTAAATGTTCATTTAATTGGCTAATTATTCCTCTTTTGTGAATTAATTAATAAATGAGAAATTATTAATTAATTTACCTATTTTTCATCAATTTCCTAATTTCCAAGTCATTATTTCCAATTTAATTTTCTAAATTCTCCTATATTCCTAAATGTCTATTTCTATTTCAAATTCTTGTCATAAATCTTTGCATAGCAATTTGTCATAAATTGTCATAAATTGTCATAAATCCTTGCATAGCAATTTGTCATAAACATGTCATAATTTTGCTATTCTTGATTTGAATTTCCATTCGAATCACTATCATGCTAATTTGTTCATTTCTCCAATTTCTCTATAAATTGGATGATTTTCTTCAATCGAATCCCTTGATTCTTGAATCCGAATTCCTATCAGACTATCGAACTTATGCTTCTAATACTCTTGAGCTTTTCATCAAAGTCAATCTTGCTTTCAATTGTATGTGCACTTGTAGGTGAGATCCACAAATCCATTTGAAGAGGAAAGAAGAACAATGGAGCCGCATGGAAGAAGCATCCAAATTGTTATCTGGTTTGCATGATATTCGCTTTTGAATGCTTTGTTTTTATGTCTCTATTGAGTGTGCTTAGGATTAGATCATTGCAATGTGTGATTGAGTTAATAATGAATAATATGTCCTTTTATATATTGCTTTGATGATTCCTAATTCCTATGCTACAATTTCCATCAATGGCAAAGGGGGAGATTGTTGGCATTATGTGAACTGGTATGAGGACATAATGACATTGTATGTTGTCATTGATGTCAATATGATGAAGAGGTGTGAACTGGCATATGTGAGAACCGGTATAACAATGTGAACCGACATTTGTGCCAAAGTGAAGTGGTGTGCTTGATTCATGATGAACCGGCATACAGTTATGAGAACTAGCATATGGAAGCATTGTATGACTACCGGTTGGTAGTCTCAACTTTAGGGTTTCCGGTTGATGTGCTTCAAGCCTGTGTGGCTCAACCGATGATATTATGTGATGAGTTAGCATTGTAAAGAAGAATAGATTGTGTTGCCACACAAGCCTATGTGCATGAAGGATTTTGCATGAGGGATATTGTTCCTATCTACCTCGGGAATGTGTGAAGTCTATAAAATGGTGATAACATGTGATGGGTTATTAGCCGTCATAAAATCGGTGGAAATGGACGATGGAGAATGTCTTGAGTTTGGATCAAGATTTGTTGCATTTAATGCAGTGTGCTCAACGGTCAGGATTGAACCGTTTGAATTCCTTAACCTAACAGGTTTAGGGTTTAGGGTTTATGATACCGACCTATCTGTTTTTCTATAAGGTTGATGCTGTGTCTCTTTCTGAGGTTGTTGGCAAAAGTTGTGTGTGTGTATCCAAGAGAAGGGATGCATGATTCTTGCCAGACCAAAAGGAGAGAAGTGATACCTGCACAGTGTAAGTGTAGAAGGAAAAGAGGAGCCTAAGCAGATTTGCATTGGCATTGAGTGCTGTTACTAGATCATTGTAATACCTATTGATCTCTAGCCACCTCAACAGTTGGAAAATCCCTTAATAGGGTAGCCTTAACCGGCTTGCTGAAAATCCTTTAATAGGGTAACTCAGAGCTACTGAGTTCAGAATCCTTTAGCTATTGAGTTCTTGAAATCCTCTAACAAGGTAACCTTTAACAGGGTTTAACCCTTAACCGGGTATTGTAGCCATCCCTTAACTGAGTGATCTCTAACAGGATCAGTTCCTAGAAGAACTTTTTGTAATGTCTCTAACCGGACAAGGCTCCTAACAGAGCGGACTTCTAAAGAGTTCAAAAATAGCTTGTGGGTATTCATCCCCACCGTGGTTTTTCCCAGTTGGGTTTCCACATGAAAAATATGTGTGTCATGTGTGATGCTTTTATCTTGTGATGCTTTGCTATTGTGTGTCAAGCATATGATGGTTCTATGTTTTATGCCTGTCAATAAAACATGTTGAGCTAGCTGTTATTATGATCTGATGATAGATTACTTGTTCATGCATAAGGGTGAAATGGTAGTATAGTCTCGAGTTGAGTGAAAAGCTAAGTGAGTAACCGGTTAATGCTTGTCTCAGACATTCTTAGCTTTATCGGTTGCACTCTGTTTCAAACTAGTGTCACTATCTACCAGTCATTTGAAGTGTCTGCTGTCAAACCGATTTGGACTATATTTTTGCTTGTTCTGATTCACCCCCCCCCTCTCAGTACCAGTTTGGTACTATTCGTTCCTCATTAAGTTATCACTTCAAGTGTCATATCCAACTCATTTGGAGTAATTGATCCACAAGTAGTTAATAATTCTTGAATTTTTATGCACTTGTCCTCCTCCATAGCGGATAATCTCTTAGCATCTAGATTGTCATATAGTTTTGTCGATATTTGCTTCTCAATTTCTAAAAAAGCCTTCTAAAATATATCCAATTATAATAAAATTGCTTCCTCAATTTCTCTCTGTTCATCATCATCTAAGTGCTCATAATAGAATTGTACATTTTTCAACATACCATCCTTAGTGATTTCATCAATCAATTTTGTACAAGTCTTGGGTGAGATTATAGTTACATTACCAGATACAATAGCAAGGCCCGTGTCATCCATCTTCTTTCTTCTGCCAATATCAGATGGAGCAGAAGGTGTATGAGATGTTTCCTTTGGAGATCCTTTCTTTTTAGGTTTTTTGGCCAATACCTTGATTGTGACCTTCCTTACCAGTTGCTTCCTTGCTTCCTCCTTAGAATCCACACCTTTCTTCCTCAATACCCTTTTGAATGCTAAAGGAGTATCATCTTCAGTTCCAAAGTCTGATGGAATAGGCTCAATGAAGATTTCAGGTTGCTTTCTCTTCCTTCCTTTTGCTAGAATAACATCCATTAAGGCCTTGATGTCCTAAGATACTTGTTCAACAAATTTGTTGGCCTTGCCTTGTTGTTTCTCCCTTTTCTTCTAATTGAATTTATTTTGAACCTCTTGCTTCTTCTTCTTTGTAGTACCAAACGATTTTTCAGTCTCATCAATAGGAGCATCAATGAACATCTTGGCATAAGCATCTAGATTTTCAGCATCAACCTCATATCCCATCTCCTCTATCCATATCTTCTGGGGTTTAACTGCTTCCATTAAGGTTTCATCCTTTTTGACCATAAAGTAGATCTTAGTTGAGTATTTCTCAACAATTTGTTTAGGAACCCTCTCTTTGGATTTCATTTCTTTCTAAAATGTCATGAAGTAAGCCCAAACCTCATCATCTCGATGACTACCCAAAGTAGCAATAGATTGTTTCAGCTGTCTGCCTATCGGGATATCAAATGCCCATTGTCTCTTCCCAAAACCAAGAGTTTCATTAAGGAAAAATAGCATCAAGGAGACAATGAGATTCCCATACCGGCATATCCCCTTTTTCTCTCCTTTGATCTTCCCAATGTTCATTAAAAACTCATCTAACATCCATCCATAGAGACCTGTCTTCTCATTTTCCCTCATAATCTTATGTGCGACATATATGCAGGAGCTAGAAATAGAATTGAGATGATTGGATTGAGTTACCTTATACCCAATGGTCATGCTGCCAAATTTGATGTCCCTATCAGTGATGGTGATGACCTAATCATTTGAAATCATTAGGTGAGTTTGTTAACCTAATCATTTGAAATATTTTTCTTCGGATGGTGACCAATCTGTGACAAATCGGTGATGGCCCTAATGGCATCCTTCGTGATCTTATAAGGTCTATCCAACCAAATGAAATCTCCATGAACTCAGCTCAGTACATATCAGATGGTATCATCTTCAAATTCAGGGATATCAAGGATGCTAGTAAACCCTAGATCCTCAATATGCTTATACTCGGGCTTGATCTTTCTAGAGTCTCTCATCAACTTGCTCATATACATTCTCTTGATGTCACTGGTACCCAGATCCTCAATGTGGCAGTGAATGTATTCTTTGACATGTTCCACATAAACAACTCCTTCTGGAACACGGGAAAATAGTCCAACCAAATCATCCAAGGTGGCAATATGCATGCATTGCTTGAAAATTGGCCTAGGACAGTCCTTAACCTTGACAATAGTAATATTTTCAATAAAAGTAGGCGCAGAGGATGATCTCCCTTCCATGATGAAAGATGAATTTGATAAGTACCTGAGAAATGGTTATCAATGAAACCCTAGAGAACTCTTCCAATCGTTGGTGGAATCACTAAAGAAGATATCTAATCACACTGAATCACCTTAGACTCACTTTGTATCTCTCTTAATTGCTCTGAATGCAAGGTGATAAAAAATGAAGTGGATTCAACCTGTTAACCTTCAAGAAACCCTAATCCATCATTGATATAAATGACTTTTGGTGGAACATACCAGATCTTGGTCGAACATCTCCATACCAGATAAACCTTTTCCAATGTCTGGAACATCTTCCCGATCCTCTTCCCGGGGTATATGCAATATTTTCATGAATTTTTCCTACCCCTAAGGCATCTGCCTCAATTACCAGATGAGCTTCCTGCCGGTGCAGGAGCAACCTTCTCTGTCAGTTGAGTAACCAGAGTATTCCCATTTGTTGATTGATCATCTGACTTCCTAACCCATTTCTTGGTATGATCTTGTCGTATTTTATTGACCTTCTCTTTCCCTTTATCATTTGATCTATCATTGCTAACTGGTGGATTTTTGCTTCTACAGAACTTAGCTATGTGTCCAATCTTGTTGCATGTATAGCATGTAACATTGTTCTTTTGAATTGCTTTACTATAACTGGTATAATTTCTTGACCTGCACTGATTAGCCATATGTCCAAATTTTCCACATGCATGACATTTAACATTCATTCTGCAATCTTCTGTCTTATGACCATACTTATTGCATTTAGAACATTGACTGGAAGTAGAATTATAATTTTGATTTATTTTATTTCTACATTGCCTAGCCATGTGACCAAATTTATTATAAACAAAACATCTGCATTAAATTTGTAAGCATTAAGCTGCCTTACCGGTGACTTCTAGTTTTGATCTTCATTTGTAGTATCAAACCTTTGAACTTGTTCAAATCCAAGTCCACTAGAATCTCCATTCTATCTTTGGCTTTTCAATAACTTGTCAAGTTGTGTTGAACTAACCTTGAATTTTTCCTTGTACTCACTTGCAATAGTCAGATTATCTCTTAGGATTATCATCTATCTTTCAAGTTCTTGTTCATTTCTTTTGGATTGCACTAATTCTGTTCTCAACATATCATTTTCATGAGTCAATCAGATGCATTCTTTAGATCTATCTTTCAGAGATCTCCCAAAGTTTTCTTCATTCATCTTTTGGTCTTTAATCTCCTTTGATATCCTCATAGTTAGGGCTTGCATTTCATTCCTCATGACCATATTCTCCTGACTTAGGTTCTGACATTTTCATTAAGGGCATCTTTCTCTTCATTATATTGATTTTGTAGAAGTTCCTTTCTCCTAGCTTGAACAGATGACAACCTCTCATGTAGGATAAGAATGAATTCCTTGGTAGAATTTAATTCATCTTGTAACTTCAGGTTCTTCATCCTTTCAACATCATAATCTTCAAGTGCTACCTCAAGTTGCTTTTCCATACTCATATCCATGGATTTTAGATTCATGATCTTCCTCAAGCTGTTAGACTTACTTCGAGGCACAAGGCTCTAATACCAATTGTTGGAATCCAAGAACACTGAGAGGGGAGGTGAATCAGTGTTCTACCGGTAAATTCAATTTTAACCTTATTATTGTTGGCAATTGACACTCAATTGGTTGGTTTCACTATGTTGTCATTGATGGCAACATGGTATCTTGTTTTGGCTTCATGTTTTAGTTCACTTGTGTACTGGCAGGCACTTCATAGACACTTGACCGACACCACCACTACCAGTGGAAGGAAGGAAGGATTTATTTGGTTACCGACAATGCAGGGTGACATGGTTTAGAATCAGGTTATCGGTATTGGAGGCCAACATCTTCTAGATCCGACAACCGCAATTATTTTTGATATTCATGTATTTATGTTATCTAGCCAACATGTATATTGATATTGTAATTATCTTTGTAAGCCGACATAAGGCATCATAAATTGTATAAGGTATATAGGTCAGTTGGATTAGAACATTTTGATATACATATATGGATGATGATATGAATGTGAATATGGATGGATAAAAATGTGAAATATATCAAAGAGATTATGTATGTGAGGATATTTATGTAAGGGTTATTTTGGAAAGGGTTTAGGGATTCAGACCGGAACATACAGAGCTTATTCAGAACTATATTCTGGCATAGAAGATGCAATCTTAGCAACTCACTCATTTCTTTGGATTGTAGTCAGGATTTATATGTAGTCAGTGAGGCTCCTTTTATGATTGAGCAATGTGCTCTAGGCTATAAGCCTTCCTGCAAGTGCATGCCCCTCTATTTTGTAATATCTCTTCATATATCTAGTGGATTGATATTGTGGGTCACAAATCCCACTATGGTTTTTCCTCTTTGAGGTTTTCCATGTATAATTCTATGTGTTATGGTATTGATTTATGTGATTGGCTTATTGGTTGCTTTACTTCATTCAATTCTATATGTACCAGTATATACCGGTTGGTGTATGCATGTTTTATTAGGTTAAAATTGATCATACTTATAGAACATTGATTCAGCCCCCCTCTCAGTGTTCTTGGATTCCAACAATTGGTATAAGAGATTTGTACTTTGGAGGAAGTTTAACATCTTGAGGGAGATCCTGAATCCGGAATCCATGGATATGGGTTTAGAAAAGAAACTTGAGATGGCACTTGAATATTCTGATGTTGAAAGGATGAAGAACTTAAAGCTACAAGATGAATTGAATTATGCTAAGGAATTTATTCTTGTCCTATAGAAGAGGTTGTCATCTGTTCAAGCTAGGAGGAAGGAACTTTTGCAAAATCAGGATGATGAAGAGAAAGATGCACTCAAAGAACAATGTCAGAAGTTGAGTCAGGAGAACATGGTTGTGAAAAATTAAATGCAAGCTCTGCCTATGAGAATGTCTAAAGAGATTGAGTACTGGAAGAAAAAGGAAGAAAATCTTGTTGTATCTCTGAAGAACAAATTTGAAGAATGTGGTAGGTTGGTTCATGACAATGATATGTTGAGAACTAATTTAGTATAATCCCAAAGTAATGAACAAGATATTGAGAAACAAATGATAATTCTAAGAGAAGATCTGACTATTGCAAGTGAGTATGAAGAACAATTCAAGATTAGTTCAGCACAACTAGATAAGTTAATGAAGAGACAAAGGTAGAATGGAGATTCTAGTGGACTTGGATTTGAACAAGGAAAGAGTTTGGATACTATTAATGAAGATCAAAACCATAAGGCACTAGTAAGGCAGTTTAATGCTTATAAATTTAATGGTAGATGTTTTATTTGCAATAAATTTGGTCACATGGCTAGGCAATGCAAAAATAGAGCAAATCAGAACCATGATTCTGCTCCCAATCAATGTTCTAAATGCAATAAGTATGGTCATAAGATAGAATATTGTAGAATGAATGTAAAATGTTATGCATGTGGAAAATATGGACATATGGCTAATCAGTGCAGGTCAAGCAATTATACTAGTTTTAGCAAAAAAAAATTCAAATGAATAATGTTACATGTTATGCATGTAATAAGGTTGGATATATTGCTAAATTTTGTAGAAGTAGAAATCCATCGGTTGGTAATGGATGATCAAATGAGAAAGGGAAAGAAAAGGTTAATGAAATCTAGCAAGATCATACCCAGAGATGGGTTAGAAAGACTAAAGAACAATCAACATATGGGAATGCACAAGTTACTTATCTGGTAGAGGAGGTTTCTCCTGCACCGACAAGTAGCTCATCCGGTAACTAAAGAAGATCCCTTAGGGGTAGGCAAAATTCATGAAGATGCTACATATGCCCAGGGAAGAGGTTCTGGAAGATGTTCTAGACATTGGAGATGCTTATCTAGCATGGATATGTTTTGTTCGAGATTTGGTATCTTTCATCGGAAGTCATTGATGTCAATGAAATATTAGGGTTTTTCTTGGAGGATAAAAGGTTGAATCTACTTTATTTCTTATCACCTTGCATTCAGTGTGATTAAAGGAAATTCAATGCGATCATATATCTTCTTGAGCAATTTCACCGGTGATTGGAAGAGGTCTTTAGGGTTTTTCACTAGAAGCAATTCACATGTCTTTATCTTTAATCATGGAAGCGGGATCATCATCTGCACCTATCTTTGTTGCAAATTCGACTATAGTTGAGGTCAAGGACCGTCTTAGGCCAATTTTGAAGCCATATCCACATGTGGCTACCCTGGAAGATTCGATTGGCACTTTTTCCCGTGTCTCCAAAGGAGTTGAGTATGTTGAAGATGTAAGAGCTTACATTAATTGTGACATTGAGGATTTGGGAACATGTGATATCAAGAGCATGTACATAAATGAGCTAATGGGAGATTCTAGAAAGATTAAGCCTAGTTACAAGCACACAGAGGATTTAGGGTTTATCGACATTCTGGACATTCTGGAATTCAAAGATAAAATTGTTAGGTATGTTTTGAGCAGAGTTCATGGAGAGTTTATCTGGTTAGATAGACCATATAAGATTACAAAGGAGGCCATCAAGGCAATCATTGGTTTACCACAAGTTGTGCAGCGTTCGGATAAGAAGGTTTCTAATGATCATGTCAACAATATTACCGATGCAACATCGGATAGGCGATCTATGAGAATAAGTACTATCATTAACACAGACATCAGATTCGGTAGCATGGTCATCAATTACAAGGTAACTCAATCAAACCAATAGAATTTTGTTTCTAGCTCCTATATTTTCCCAGCTTATAAGATGATGAGAGAAAATGAGAAATTGGATCTATGTGGTTGGATGTTAGATGAACTATTGATAAACCTAGGAAATATTAAAGGAGAAAAGAAAGGGACTATCCGGTATGGTAACCTAATTGTTTGTGTTGTCATATAAATCTGTCCATTTTAATTAAATGAATATTGTGTATTTATTTGATTAAAAATCCACTGGCCATCAGTTAATTAAATTAATATTTAATTAATTCATCTTCAAACATTCTCCTATTAATTAAATAAATTATTCAATTTATTTTGAGTAATTCATTCAAACAAATTCACAAATCAATTAAATGAATAAATCATATTTATTTCATTTAATCCCCTTTTCCTCTTTTAAATAAATAAAATAAAATATTTATTTAAATCATTTATCCCCCCCACTTGCATTTTCCTACAAATGCAACTTGCACACATTTATTGAAATAAATTAATTTTATTTTAAAAAATTCTATTTTTCCTCACCCACCAAATCCACTTGCACTCCTAAGCCCCCTTCTAGATTCTTCTAAACCCTTCCTAATTAGCCTAATCCATCCCCTAATTATTGTCACATTCCTAAGAAACTTGGAGTCACTTCTCAAAGACTTCAAAGTCTTTGAAAAGCATTTAATGCTTTGTGTGTTCAACAATCTAGCCTCTAAAGTCTTCCAAAACCACTAATGACTCTTACATGACCATTAATGGCTCTTACATAACCATTTATGGTTAATTCAACAAGCACTCATGTGTCTCCTCAAGCATTTATAGCTTTGACCATGGTTATCCCTTTGGCCTTTGCACAAGAGTTTATCCACTGGATAAAAGCTTTATTCTTTGAATAAAGAATTTATTCATTCAACCCAACCTTGACCTTAACTCCCAAGTTAACTCTCAGGTCATGTCAAACATTTAATGCTTATTCCCTCTCCTCTCAATCTATCTCATATGGACACTTGTCATCCGGGGATTGGGTTGAAAGTCCTCACATGGATTGAATATCATTCAATCCTGACCCTTGTTGAGATTACTCAATCTCAACCATCCATTGCTCCATTTTTCCTATAAATAGAGCCCATTTCTTCATACTCCAGATCCTGAAAACTTGTATGCATCTAAGTTATAAAGAATTCTAGAGAGCATTTAGCATAAATCACTAATATCTTGTTATTTTGGCCTAAAATAAATCATTTTAGCATCATAGCATCTAATATTAGCTTTTATTCACATTTGCATAGCATTTTAGAGCAAACATTTCAATCTTGAACCTTCATAAGCATCAATAGTGCAAAAACCTGTTGAGAGCTACACTAGTTTGGAACTTGGAGAGGATAGGAACAAAGGAGAAGGAGCTAAGAGCATGTTATGAGGCATTTGGAGATGTCTCGTTATATTTACTTTCCTAGTTAAATATTTTTTCATGTTTTTGGTGTCTCTTTTGATATGCCTGCTTAGATTAGTTTTTGGTTGATTAACACTAACAGTTTGTTGTGTTTTTGTGTGTTATATGACCACAGGCTTTTGTCTAACCTTCCCCCATTTCGCAGAGCATCATTTGGTGAACCCGACGTGAATCCAAACACCCAAAAACATTTTTTTTAACAAAACTAACTTGTTTGAATGTTTAGCTTGACACACAGGTTGCGCTCTGGCGCTTTTGATCATGTTTTAGTGCTATTGCAATTTGATATTCTAGTGCTATTGTACTCACAATAGTGCTATTGTCTCAAATTTAGTGCTATTGCCCATATATTAGCGCTTTTGAGGCTTAAGTAGCACATTTGTAAATGTTTTAGCGCTTCTATTTTTGCTGTTAAAATTTTTATTTTAGCACTTTTGTCTTCTTTTTAGCGCATTTGTGTTAAATAGCACTTCTGTTTGCACACAGAGTAGCGCTATTGTAACAAAACATTGTAAAAAAGGCCATGTAACCGAGAAAATAAGTTTTCTTAGGCTTGTAGAAGCTCACCATAGGTTCGGATTTTCCTAACTATTAGTTTCTTGTGCAAGTTTAAACTAACTCCTTTTGTTGTTTAAAAGTTAAAAAAATTTATTTAGTGCTCTAAAACTGAACTACACAAATTTCATTTCCTGCAAGTTAGGATCAATTTTGCATTTGGTGCTCTAAAACTCAACAACACAAATTTGCTTTCTTGCAAGTTAGGTTCACTTTATTTGGTGCTTAGAACAAGACAAGACAAATTTCATTCTATTGCATCAAACTTAAGCAAAACTCACAATCAACACTTCAAAATTTTGGTGCAAATAAAAAGAACAATCAATTTGTCTTATTTTGCAAAAATGATTTACTTCATGCATATGTGCTCTTATATCAGTTGACCAGGATTTCAAATTCTAGTTTACTCAAACACATTGCTTTTGAAGTTAAAAAGAGCATCATGGTTGTTGGAGCAACAACTCCAAATAGATAAAACATCATTGTAATGACAAGTTAAAAAGAACAAGTGTATTTTGTGTTTGGCACACTTGTGCAAAAGAGTTTGTCGAGTGGTCCTACTTCTAACACACATTATCCTCTCCATTGGCTTTCATGGTCCTAGGTACAAGAGAAAAGTGTTAGTAACACTCAAGTTTTATCTTTTTAAGAGAGGCCTGCCAAGAGACACATCACTCTTGGGAACGACCTCATGCGGTAAATCCTTCGAGCCGCTATAGAAATTAGGTGAGAGAAAAAGTTGTAGCCTTGGGTATAGATGTTCCTACAGTGTAACTTGTCAAAAGGACAAATGGGCCCCACCATAAGTTACAAGTCTCTTAAGTGAGTCACTGCAGAATGAACTTATGTCCAAAAACATTGAACATTACTAAACACCTTTAAGTTGTAGCCCATCCATTCTATTGATTGAGGATATTTGTGATACAATTCAATGCAAGAGCATAGATGGTTTTGCTCCCAAGATACCCACCATACATATTTCTTTGAGTAGAAACATAGCTTTTTAAAAAGTCACTTGTGGCTTGATGAAAGTGATGACTCCCCATCATAGGGATCATCTATTTGTTATGCTCATGCAAGACTTAGTACATCACATCCTTACCTGCCACGGTGAGATTCATAAGGTATGTAGTACCAAAGTCGAATAAATATCAAGATGTGGGCTGAATTTATCACAACTGGCCATTTGACCTTAGGGATAAAGAGTGTTTGAAGTATTTTCATTTTGGTCAAATACCAAGTGCAAATTGAGCTGACTTTAGGCTTTGGGAAACACCTTAAAAAACATTTAAAGGAAAAGGGTCATAAAAAGTCCAAAGATTGGGTTGATCTGGACCCATACTTATTTGTGCCTTTTGAGGCAACATACTTGTGTTTGTATGCATGCTTTGTTCTCTTGTCAAAGAAAAAATCAAAAATCAAATTCCAAGAACAAGTATTCATCCAACATAAAAATTTCCAAACACCAACAAAAGATCAAAAACAAAGAGCAAGAGTATCAAACTATATGACCATTCTTCACATCTTGAGAAAGAAGAATCTTCATCAAAACATCAACTTGAAGAAAAGACCATTGAGCTCAAAGACTCTTATCAAAAAGAGGAAATTCTTCTATCTTAATAGACAAATATTTGTCTCTCATAGAGCCTTCTTACGTCACATGCGTCTTTATCTTCAAGGGAAATCAAACAAATTTGATCCAAAGTCATTAAACCGCAAAGCTTTTATGCAATATCGAGCTTTGAGTTATCACAAAAACAAAGGAGGCAAGATCAATCCTGACTTCTTTCTAGACATTTGCATCACATATAACATAGCTCAAGAAGAACCACCAACTCTCGAAAGAGAAGAGGAAGAATTTGTCCCATATGTGACACAAAGCTTTTATTGAAGTTAAACATTTCATCCATTATCATATCCATATCTCATCAACTCCATTCCAACTCTCAACATACCCAAAGGTTTTTGTCCTAATTTCTATTCTAATATTGCTTGAATCAAATGCAAAACATCACTTTTTAGAGTGTCTCTACATCTAGGATAAACTTGTCCTAAGAGACATTTCTATGCAAGTTAAAACTAGTCTATGAGTGAATCCTCTCATTACTAGGTAGTTAAGTCTATAACACATCTCAGATTTCTCTAAACCTTATCACATCAAACCTTATCAAAAACAAACAAGCAATTAAAGAAGAAAACTTTGGTCACATCTACCTTTACAGTGCTAGAGATCCATATGCAACACACCACACCAACCATAAATCTCTCATTTTCATCAACAACTCATCATCATTTTCACCCAGCTTCAACAAAAACTTATAAACAAAATGGCTCATACCAGATCACAATCTAGATAACAAGAAATTGAAGAAGAAGAGGAAGAAAATATCAATGAGTTCCAAGAAGCCCCTGGAGGAAATGTAAATGACGAAAATCTAGGCACTCCTACTCCTGTGGCAATAGAAAGGGTGCAACACAACCCTCTCTTCAATAGGCTTTTTGATGAGATACTCAAGAGTAATGTTGATGCTCACTTTTTAAAACTTGCTCAAGAAGGAGCCAAACTTCCCTCTGACTTTGATCTTGCACAACTAAGACAAGCATCAGAATGCCAAATTCATAATGAGGATGAAAGAGGTCGAGAACACATTAGATACAACTTTCATCAAGGTAATCCCCCTCCTCCTCCTCCTCCTCCTCCAAGTGAAATAGACATATTGCAGCAACAAGTCAAAATTCTCACCCAACAACTTCATAGTGGTGTAAAAACCAATCAATTTTCACTCAATGACATTTGTCCCTATCCCTTTGATAGGAATCTTCATATGCCACCTTTTCTGTGAGGGTTTGAAACACCCAAGTTCAAAAAGTATAGAGGAAAAGGAGATCCTTGTGATCATGTTAGAGAATTCCATTCAACTTGCCTTGAAGTGGCATACGAGGATACATACCTAATGCGCCTTTTTCCCCAAAGCTTGGGAGGAACAACTACATCATGGTTTTCCCGATTACTAGGTGGCATTAGGACATTTGAAGAGTTATTCCAAAAATTCTTGGCACATTACTCTCACAACATTGAACGTGATATCAGCATGGCTGATCTATGTAACACTAAACAAAAACCGGGTGAGCTATTTTTAGTCTTTCTGCAATGATGGCGTCAAATGTCTAGCAGATGTTCTCTTCAGTTACTTGAGCAAGAACTAGTGGAAATATTTATTTCCAACTTAAATGACGAAATGGAATTTCACCTAGATGTAAAAGACACAGACTCTTTCAATGACATGATCACCAAAGGCTTAAAATGTGAGCGGGCTCTCATAAAAAAAGGGCTTATCAAGGTATATAATGAGCCAAAGGACGGCCCTCGCCCATGCTTCAATAGTGACAAACCAAGCTTTTGGAACAAAAAAAAAAATGTCGTCAATGATGAGGTTGTGGATGCAAGAACTATCAAAAGTGCACAACCTGTAGTTCAATTTGTAGGATAGAATCCCCCACCTCTGACTAACAAAGTTTCTCCTCCAAATCAAGGCCACATCACATCTCAAGATGAACCCAGACAACGTCAACAAAAACCAAAGTGGACATACACTCCCTTAGTGGAACCCATCAAAATAGTATTACGTCAACTGGTTTCTGAAAATCTGGTAACCTTACCCAAAACATCAAATTATGAACCTCAAGTCAAACCTTCATATTGGAGGGATATTGAGCATTGCAATTTCCATCAAGGGAAAGGACATAAGACAAGCAATTGTCACAGATTGAAAGATCTTATTTAGGATCTTATTGACCGAGGTGAAATCAAAATTGAAGGACATGACCCAAAGACAACAAATAATGATCATCTCATGTTTAAAAATCTAGTTCCATCACAAGATCAAAGGGGTCCTTCCACTTCAGGGAGAAACACAGATACCACCAATTATACGCAAGCCATGTATAATTATACTGTGAATCACCTATACGATGAGAGTGAACATATTGCAACTATAACCATAAAAAATCCCAGCTCCACTTGCAATGTTGTTACACGTCGCAGCAAGATTACCATAAAAGCAACTTCACAAGGCACCCCATCTATCCCAAAGCAGTATAACCTTGTGGAACAATTAGACAAAATGCCCACACTGATATCTATCTTAGAGATATTGCGCCTATCTCCATCCCATAAAACAATCTTGGATCAAGCTCTCCAAGAGGCGTCGGTCCCTGCAAACCTAAATACAAATCAATTCCAAGCCATGGTCAGAAATCTAAGATCATCACCTTGTCTCACTTTCTCGGAAAGTGACAACTCCCCCTTCTAGCAACCTCATAACGCCTCACTCCATATTGAAGGGTTTATCAACTAGCATAGGATCAAGAAAGTATTGATCGATAATGGAGTAGGCCTGAATATGTATACTCTACAATTAGTCACAGCTTTGGGATATGCAATTAAATCAGTGGATCCCCGCAAGAAGATCACAATCAAATCCTATGATGATGCAGAGCATTCATCCAAAGGCACTATAGTGCTACCAATCCGAGTAGGCCCTGTGGTGAAACACACCATCTGTCAAGTTCTGGACCTTCCTCTGCCATACAATTTATTGTTAGGAAGACCTTGGATACATGCCATGCATGTCATTCCATCCACCTACCATCAGTGTATCAAGTTCCCGCATAATGGTGTAGAGATCACAATCCTGGGAGATGCAAACCCCTTTGCATATTGTCATAATATCAGTCATCAACTGGAGATTACTATTACTAACAATAGAGAAGCCATCTCCTCCACATCATACATAAGTCCAGCCTCTCTTGCCAGTTCAAACACCACTATACCTAAGCAAGAAAAGCTCAAGATGAAAATAGCAGAGGAAGGTCCTGGGGATTACAATCTCAGCCAACTCTTTTGTGTGGGACAAATGCCTACTTCTCCTAGAACACATGGTAAAACTCAATGGTTACTTCAAACACCACTGATCAATCCAGCATGTACTTTGATGCCTTTCATCTTGGGAAAGAGTCAAGAAGAAGAAACGAGAGATGAGGACTTAGCAGAATGGATCTATAAAGATCCCATCACCACCAATATTCCACAAGCTACGCTTCCCAAAGATCAGTATGGCAAAGACCTTCTCATTATGCAAAGAATGGGTTATGATGGTTAGAGTGCTTTGGGATCTTGCAAGCAAGGAAGACATGAATCACTGCAGCTGGAATTAAAACCCAAGGATAATACAGGACTAGGCTTTCAAAAGGAGATCTTTCCTAAGCTCAGATTCAAAGGAAAATCCAGCCAACCACTATATCAGCCTATTACAAAGAGGTCACCTTTGATTATAAAAGCAACATCAAACACCATAGAAACTCCCCCATTGAGGCTAAAATCCTAGCACAACCATCTACAATACCCCTCATCCCACCAAACAAACCAACGATCCCATCAGCAACAACAATAACATCAATAGCACCATTAGCAGCAGCAACTGTATTAGAACCCACAATAGTATCTATGACACTGACACTTCTTGTAGAAGCAGCAAAGTCAACACTACTGATACTCCCTGTGTGTGTGAAAAAGTGAACCTATAGCTGCAAGCACAACACTTCAATTAAGTAATTATATGCATGGTTAGTAATTAATAATCAATAAAAATAAACCATAGCAAAGCGACCCATTGCCTTCTAAATGATGCGAGTATAAGATTGCTCTCAGTTTGTTATAAGCAATACCAGTGACTAGACTACACCAAGATGAAGGATTTAATCTATATGATATTAAGCTATATGGATGCAGGATAAATGAATAATTCAAGCAATAATAACCAATTCAAGTAATAATAGATACAAGCAATAATGGATATAAGATGGATGCAAATAATCTAAAAAAAGCAATAATAATCAATCAATGACTCCAGAGCAAAATCAGTATAATAATGACGTATTCTCAAAAATCTCCGGGGTGAATTGGAATGAGAGCTGATGACTGAATTTATAGAGAATTACAGAGAGATGATGAAAAAGCTCAATTTAGGATTAATTGAAATAATTGAGAAATCAAGTTGAGTTAACCTTGAGATAGATTCCAATTATAGTTCAATTGAAATGCATTCGAATTAGAAGTCCAAGTTGCATTGGAAAACAATAATAAATCAATTCCATGCATTTGTGATAAAAATAGATAATTCTTCAATTTAATCAAGAAAAGAGTCTTTTCAATGCAACTGAACTTCTTAGAGAATAATTCCATAATTCAATTAAATTTCTTTTTTGATTTCAAGTTCTAAATTTAGAAAAAGAAATAATATCTCAAGTTTGATTTTTCTCTTAATTCAATTCTTTTATTTGATTTTTGTTTTGTTTCAATTCAACTCTTTGTAATAAATTAATTCATCTTTTGTAATAAATTAATCCTTTCACATGATTGAATGGCAAATTTATTAATTTAATTAAATATGCAAGGATATTTAATAAATTAAAATGGGATAATTGATCAAAAAATGATATTCTTGGAAATGATTTGATTAATTAAATAAATATTTAATTAATGTTGAGTGGTTGATTTGCCATGTGATTTTTGATAATTAAAGAATTAATAATGTGCTCAAGATTGATTTAATTGCCTTTGGTTAGGACCTTGGTGATGTTGTCGAGATTAGGGGCCCATGGTTTAGATGACCATTTTTAGGGTATTACATTTGCCCCTCTTTGAATTAATGTGCGAGCAGTGCATTGGTTCAAAGAATGTGTGATGTCTAGGAGATGCCAGTTCTGAACTTGATTGATCACGAACTAGATGAAAGCAAAGTGTTTAGCTTAATTCAAAGCGACAAAGCTAAATGAGGTCTGATTAAAGTGATACCGATCCTGAACTTTATTGAATTGAGGAACGATAGAAACAAAGTTACCGAACTTGAACTTGATTGATCAAGAAGCGGATCTTACTGATCTAGAACTTGATTGATCTTAGATGTAGTGAGTGATGATAAAAAATCGATCTTGATCTTGATTGATCAAGACATGATGAATGAAGATAAAACTGTCCAGCTTGATCAAGAAACGAATACTGAACACCTACTTAGATTTAGAGTGATCAAAGAAACTCTTTAAACTTTTTGATTGAGTTTAAATGAATAATCAGTTTGATTTGAAGTGATGAAACTGATTAATGTTAAGAGATTAATTCAGATGAAAGACAAATATCAGCTTGATTTGAAGCGATGAAACTGATATGCCCCTAGCGATTGATTGATTCAGATGATCGAGGGATTCCAACTTGATGTGAAGCGATGAAGCTGAGATGCCTCTTAGCGATAAGGATTGATTTTCTTTAATTGAAAAGATTTTGCTCGACTTTTGAAAAAAATTTCTCGACTTGTGAGATGTGAAGTCATAAGGTCGTGAGTATGCCCCCTCGGGAGCGAAATCAAAAGATAGTGAGGGTACATGATTAAGGCAATTGTGTGACAAAGAATAACTTATTTGAGCACAAATTGATCATGAGGATTTTTTTTTTTGAAAAAAATTTCGGCGATGATATAGAAATTGAGCGTAGAGTTGATTGTAATGTTGAGTGTAGAATGAAATTGAATTAAGATTCAGTGTTTGAAATTGAGTGCAATTTGAAGAAAGAATGAGCATTTGATGAAAAGAGCACTAAGTGGTCCAGATTGTGAAATTGACTAGCAAGATGATCTCAATTTTTTATTTCGATCTCAAAAATGGAATCAGAGCAAGCACATTAGCCAAGGGTACAATTTTCATATCCATCGGAGCAAGTTGAAAAATTAGGTTTTTGGCTATATATAGGACAAAAGTGTCATTTTCAATTCATTTTAACCCTCCAAGTTTGAAAATTTGAAAAACCCTTCTGCGAAGAAAATGGTGGTCCCTACTCATCAGCATCGATTTGAGCACCAAAGACGTCACAATTGACCTCAAAACTACGAGCCAACGGTAAGTGATCAATCTTTAGCCTCTTTATGTTTCCAATTTTGAATTTTTTTGTTTATTTTTCACGTTTTTGACGGGTTTTGGGTCGGGTGTCTCGGTTTATCGTGTGAGATAGGATCCTGTCTCGTACGAGAAACTGGCAATTTTTCTATCATCGTTTAAACCCATTAGAATTGTCGTACGAAGCCCTCCCTTATGTCATATGACAGGTTGGTTAAAAGACCATTTTGTTGTGCGTTATATAAAACTTTGTCATTTGAGGCTATTTTCTCGTATGAGAGCCATTCTTGACTCATACGAGATTCTGTTTAACTGTGTTTTGTCGTTCAAAAAACAGTGACCATTTTTGAAAGTGTAAACATGAAATTTTGCTTTGGCATTTGACTTAGTTGGATTTGCATGATGTTTAACTTCTCTTGTAGGATTATTTGGAATGTTTTTTGATGTTTCATTGTTGGATTGTTGCAGGTTTGCTTACCTCCTGTGCTCTTCAGATGTGTTTATCCACCAACGATGGCTTTAGTTCAAGATTTGTCTAAGGTTGAGCAAGCTCATGTTGATATGTGTGGCTTTACTCACCTGATGCAGTTACCTGATATCCATGTGAACCATGGGATGTTGACAGCGTTGGTAGAGCGATTTCATTCAAAGCTTAATACCTTTCATTTGCCAGTTGGGGAGTTGACCATCACTCCTAAGGATGTGTACACGATCCTTCGTATCCCTTTTGTTGGGGATAAGGTGGACTATGATACTGCATTGTTACCTGGACTACAGGCACTGAGGAACATTTTCAAGGATCCAGATATCTTGACTCATTCCATGAGTTGGGATATATTGATGAGCAGGTACAGTGAGGAGTATCCACTGGTATGTGTTCTAGTAGGGTTCATCAGTTGCTTTTTGATGCCAAACCAAGGGTAGCAGGGTTTTTAGAGCGGATGGGGCCAGATGCTCGAGCGATTGATAGAGTCCCCTCAGAGACTTGGCTGGGGTTCTTGTTTACTGGCCCACATGTATCAAGAGATGCATGAGATCGTTTACAGAGAGGGGCGGAGCATGGCTGTTGGGGTATATATTTTGCAGGTGTGGGCTTGGAAGCACCTTCCTGTGTGTCGGTTGATAGTGACAGACAACAGGGAGCCAAGACAGCCGATCATTTATAGATATGCTGGATATATCACACAGCCCCATCTGGGCAAGACAGACTTCTGGAGATAGTAGCTCGATGACTTGATAGCTGTCGTATGGTGACCATATAGAGGGTTAGAGCCGTGGGATGATTAGCGAGTAGTGCAGAGAGATCTGTTTGTCACATGCCTACTGATTGGGAGATCACAGACTATTGTGGAGCAATTCGTCGTTTCACGAGTGATGAGGTAGTATGGTCGGCCTCAAGGGATCTCACAGGAGTTTATAGCATATGCTAGGTATGCTGACGAGGAGAGGCAGGGTTGGGCACCTAGGCTATCTTATTCCTTGGCTATGCAGGAGCTGACAGGTTTAGACTACCTGAGGTGGGATTACCTGGATGATATAGCAGATGTGGGGGTATTGCCCCAGTATAGAGATTACTTTCAGCAGCATCCTTTCCCACGTTTGACAGATCTGGGTGAGAAGGCTCCTCACATTGAGGATGTTGAGGAGGATGCCCTCTCACCAGCATAGGGATAGGGCCAGAGACAGGGCCAGAGGCAGGGTCAGGGATAGAGGGTTGAGGCTCCACGATGGGGTAGTGGTGATCCCGGTGCGAGTAGCAGCAGGGTAGGCAGCAGAGGAGTGAGGGTGGACCCCTAGGGGGAGTGGGTGAGGTGGAGGAGGAGAGAGCAGCTCCTAGATGGGTACAATAGTGGAGAGAGGAGCAGAGTGGAGGTGGTGGTGGCGGTGGAGATGGGGGTGGAGATGGGGGACCTACGAGAGAGCATGAACAGGATGCTAGTAGGTTGATGAGGGCACGTCTTGCAAAGCTGTAGTCACAGTTGATAGTGGCGCAGACTCAGCTGGCAGAGCGAGACCGACAACTGGCCGAAGTGAGGACTGAGCATGGTCGCCAGATTGTGGCTTTGAGAGCAGAGTCAAGAGCAGAGATAGAGTCTCTACGATAGGAGGTCCTTCTCCAGAGCAGTAGGACATCTTATTACATAGCATCATATAGTGTTGTAGTTCCTGTTACACAGCATGTGCAACCTTATTCACAGTATATGGCCCGATCAGAGGGAGCACAAGAACCTCGACAAGATCCTGAGCATTAGGCTCCTCCTCCTCCACCAGGCGATGAGGGAGAGGGTGCCAGCTAGATGATTCTTTTGCAGCTAGAATATTTTTTGGTAGACACACCCATATTTTTGTAGCCTATACGATTCTTGCTTCGATGGGAGTTTGTACATGTCATTGGACATCATTTTGTACTCTTAGACTTGAGATGATATATACATACAAGATCCGATTTGACTTCATTGTACTTGTGTCAATTGGTTATGAGATGTTTTTATATGCTTTATTCTATATGTATGCATTTCTTTTTCAGCATGAATGTATGTATTGCAAATGATTATGGATGTCTATGTTTTTGTTCCTTTTCATATGCAAATAAATGAATAATAATGAATAATAATGAAATGAATGAATCTATATAAGATGTTTATGTATGTATCTAACATCTCAAAACACAAGTACTCGATCGAAGAAATGATGAAGAAGAGACCACTTAGCGAAGAAATGATTAAGCTTCCAGCTCTAATTCAGCAAATGAAGAGATCATTATTATTACACCAAAATCACTCTAAAGTCACAAAATGCAAAATGAAATGCAAAATGATATGCGAAATGCAACCTAAACCTAGTCACTAGATTTAAAATGCTTAAGATTCATCATTGAGCATAATGAACAAAACAAACAGGTTAGAGTTCTTTTCTTTTTCAATGTGCAATATTAATTATCTTGTCCACAATGACCCTTTTTTTGTTCATATTCTTAGACAGATTTCATAGGGATCCGAATTGCATCATAAAGAAATTCCCTCAAAACAAACAAAGAAATGATATGGACCTCCCTATAGCATACAAATAAGCGGAGTCGAGGTATGTGAGGCGATTTCACCTTAATGTGAAGGCTCTTATCATAGACACCTAGCTAATTTATATGTTTCCAGATCATCGGGATCATTCCTACAAGTAGAAAACAAAGAAAATATTATGCCCCCAATCCTTGCTTCTCTTAGTCACAATAGACTTCCTCGAGTTACTCAAAGGGACAATAACCAAAAATCAATATAAAAGACAACATACAAAGAAAATTTTTCATGCAAATCTCAAACTGTTCAGTAATCATTTTCTGTTATGTTGTTTTGCTTGTTAACTCAGTGATAAAAACTCTATAGTAGTTAGGAGACAGATGACTGACTCGGAGTGGACGACCAGTTTTCACTGACGGTAAAATGACTTGTTTGATACTACTTAGGACATGGGATGTGCTCTGTCGATTTTCCTAAGACTAGGGCATTGATCAGTTTCAATTCATGTGGGTTCCAATGAACCAAGGTGTCATGAAAGTGACTGCAAAATATGTACAAGCAAAAGCAAAGATGCATGAAAGTGGGAAATGCCAACGTTGCGTTGATAGATGGAGCACTTGAGTACAAGAGGCGCCTGTTTACCAGGTTTTCACCTGCTTGGCAGAGAATCAAATTTTTTTTTACCAAGGTGCCTGTTTACCAGGTTTTCACCAGGGCATTTTCTCTTTTACATTTTTATTTATTTATTTTTTATTGTGTTTTATGATTTTTCCATTTTTTTAATGATTTTTTTCAGGACTTTTTCAACTATACAGTTTGCTAGAGCAGAGAATGCTAAGTAAAGAATCTTTTCACGTGGATGGTGTTAATTGGTTCTCAGAGCTATTCTCCTTCTGATGTTGAGAGCTGATAGACACTAGAGCCGAAGACTACAATAACGATATAGGGACCCAGCCAGTTGGGTTCAAACTTCCCTTTGTTGTCTCAAAACTGTTGATTTTTTGGATTTTCTCTTAGTACTAGGTCTCCAACCTGAAATCCTCTTTGTCTAACCTTCTTGTTATATCCTCTTGACATTCTCTTTTGATACACTCTGAGATGATCAAATGCCACTTGTCGACGTTCATCCAGCAATTCGAGTTCTTGCAATCTAGATATTCTGTGATCTTCATCAGTAACACGACCTTGCAACGAAACTCTTAGAGATGGTATTTCTACTTCAATAGGTAATACTGCTTCAGACCCATACACCAAAGAGAAAGGTGTAGCCCCAGTAGGTGTTCTGATACTTGTTCTATAAGCCCATAGTGCATGATTGAGCTGCAGATGCCAATCCTTCCCTGATTTGTTCACTGTTTTATGCAAGATAGTCAGTAGGTTTTTGTTAGACACCTCAGCTTGTCCATTACCTTGAGGGTAATATACTGATGACCCATGTTGCTTTATTTTGAATTTCTCACAAAGTTCATCTAGGTCTTTATTCTTGAACTATCCTCCATTATCAGTCACAATGGATGAAGGTATCCCATACCTGCAAATTATATAGTTTAGGATGAATAAGGCAACTTGTTTACCAGTTGCTTTGATGAGCGGAACTGCCTCTACCCACTTGGTGAAATACTCATTGGCAGTTATGATGAATTTATGTCCATTGGATGATGTAGGATATATATGACCAATGAGATCAAAGGCCCATTGCTGAAAAGGCTAGTGTGTAATGAATGGTATGAGATCCCTTGTCAGGGCGTGTATGAGATTTCCATGAAGCTGACATTTCTCACAAGTCTTAGCAAATTTTATGGTGTGTTTTTCCATATCTGGCCAGTAGTAGCCAACCCGTAATAGTTTCTGAGCTAAAGTAAAACCATTTGAATGAGATCCACAAATACCTTCATGGACTTCCGATAATGCACGTTTAGACTCTTCAGTTTATAGACATCTAAGCAATGTACCATCCAAACCTCATCTAAATAAATCGTTAGCTATGATAACATATCACGAAGCATTTCAAGTTAGGTTTATTTTCTCATTTTGGGTAAGATTTTTAGGAATAACTTGGTCACGTAGATAGGAGTAGATGTGGCTATATCTGGATGAGTCGTGTCCAATAATAGAATAGACAATTTGGGTTTCAGGGGAATCATAAGTTGGGTAACGTAACTCTTCCACTAGGAATTCAAAGCGAGCATTGAACTCTTGTAATTCAGGTATGGATGCCAGAGTGGCCATAGCATCTACTACTTTGTTAGCAGACCTTGGGATCCACTGGAATGACACAAAAGCAAAGTACTTCTTGAGATCATCCACCATTCTTTTGTAAGGCATCAACTTCTCATCTCGAGTCTGATATGTGTCATTGATTTGATTGACGACCAGCTGAGAATCTCCATAAATATGTAATTCAACAACCTTCCGTTCAACGGCTAGCTTTATCCCATTTACCAAGGCTTCATATTCTGCAATATTGTTTGTGCAGGGGAATAAAATCTTGTAAGATTTTGGGATGGAGTACTTTTGAGGAGTAATGAATAATATGCCAGCACCTGAACCATTTTGAGTAAAGGACCCATCAAAGAACATCTTCCAGGGTTGTTGAGTAAGTGCATTATTGATTCATCTGGGAACTCGATGTGTAGCGATTGAGTATCCTCAAGTGGAGCTTCAGCAAGTTGATCAGCAATTACCTATCCTTTTATGGCTTTGTGTTCCACATATTCAATGTCAAAATCTGTAAGGATCATTACCCACTTTGCCAATTGTCCGGTGAGTGTTGCTTTATTAAGAAGATACTTGAGTGGATCAATTTTGGCCACCAACTTGACTGAATGTGCTAGCATATAGTGCCTCAGTTTCTGTGATGCAAAGACTAATGCCAAGCATGCTTTTTCTATTATAGTATAATTCATTTCATAAGAAACTAATGTCCTACTGATGTAATAGGTAGCTCTTTCCTTTTTGTTGTCATCCTGTTGCACCAAAAGTGCCCCCAGTGATGAATCTGTTGCTGATATATATAAGATTAATGGTTTACCTTGAATAGGTGGCATTAAGATTGGTAGATTTGACAGATACTCTTTGATTTGCTGAAGATGTTGTTCACATTATTGATCCCAATTGTATAATATGCCTTTCCTTAGTACCTTCATGAAAGGTTGAGCCTTGTCTGCTAGCTGAGAAATGAACCTTCTAATAGACTGGAGATGTCCTTGTAGACTTCTCATTTGACTGATATTCTTTGGAGGCGGCATTTCCATTATGGCTTGGACTTTCTCAGGATCAACTTCGATTCCTTTTTTTGAAATAATGTATCCAAGTAGCTTACCAGATGTCACTCCGAATGCACATTTCTTTGGGTTTAACTGAAGTTTGAACTTTTCCATTCTGTCTAGGATAGGACCTAACTCTTGAATATGTGTTGATCTTTTCATAGTTTTCACTAAAGTATCATCAACGTAGTCTTCCATATTCTTGTGCATCATATCATGAAAAATTGTAGTGACTACTCTTTGATAGGTTGCTCCTGCATTCTTTAGCCCAAATGGCATGACATTCTAGCAAAAGGTTCCCCATGCACAGGTGAAAGTTGTCTTTTCCTGATCTCCAGGAGTGATTTTAATTTGATTGTAGCTGGAAAATCCATCCATTAGCGAGTACATCTCATACCCAGCTATCATGTCGACTATCATATCAATATTTGCCAATGGAAAGTCATCTTTTGGACATGCTTTATTGAGATCTCTAAAATCTATACAAACTCTGATAGATTTATCTGCCTTCGACATAGGTACTATGTTGGAAATCCATTCAGCATAATCTATTGCTCTGATAAATCCAGCTTTAAGTAGTTTCTCTAGTTCATCTTTGACCAATAGTGCGACATGCGGGTGCATCTTACGGAGTTTTTGTTTAACTATTTTTACTTCTGGTGTGATTGAGAGATGGTGCATAATGAGATCAGGATCCAAGCCTGGCATATTGGAGTATGTCCATGCAAAATTTATTTTCTTCTCTAAGAATAGCTGAGTGAAATCTTTCAATTCCTCTATTGACAGTGATTGAGCTACATGAATAATTTGTGGTGTCTCTTGATTCCTGATATTCACTGGCTGAGTTGGCTCGATCAATATGGAAGACCGCTCTTGAAAATGACTGGGTAGTATATCGAGTATCTCACCTTCAGGTGCCTCAGAGAGGTTTTCACCTTTAGTTACGTCCTTTATTTTATCTTTTTTAGATTCTAACACCGCCAATATATGGTTTTTGCCATCAGATCTTTTATTTTTATTTTTCCTGTTTTTGCGACTAAGATACTTGATATCCTCTTCAGTCATATTTTCACTCTATTCACTAGTGGAAGAGTTAATAGGTTCGACGACATTGAGATAATAGGATAATGTATAGTCATTGGGAAAAGTAGGTATATCCATGGGTTGATTCTGTAAAGTACAGTCAATCAATTCAGGATGTATTAAGGACAAATTTTGGATAGGTTCAAGAGCGTTCACAGTATTGTTATCACAGCTGTGAATCGAAAAGTTGAGTTCCAGAATGATACCTTGCATAAGTGTCTCGAGACCAGGAAGAGTCAGATCATGATTATTAAAGTTCACATTAATATTTAATTGATCTAGTCCAATAGACATACTTGTAACATCATTTACTACGCCGGACTGGACATCATGTCATGGTTTAACTGCCATAAGACTAGTAGGCAATTTTTCATTGTTTATATCAGATGATTCAGAATTTAAGGATGAGTGGGTATCATCATGAACAAGACTATTATCAGAGTCCTCAGAATCATCAGAGTTATTGGATGAAGTTTCCAAGTCTCTGTCAGGTGATTTAGTAAGCATATGTATGGTATCAATACTAACATCTTTAATGCTACAAATTCCTTCATATTGTAGTTCATTTGTCATTTGTATCTGACACACCTATTGACATGATCTCATTGTTTCTATGATTTTTTGTCATCTACTCCATTCAGCTTCTTCTGGACTGATAACTGGTTCTTGTTCTACAGCTTCTAACTCTTCCTATGTAGTGCTATAATTGATTTGTTCTATTTTAGGATAAGGATACATAGATGAGAAGTTTTCTGGTATTGTTCCTTCTTTCAATGCTTGTTCATAATTTTCTTGCCTCTTTTGTCTAATTGCTTGTATTTCCCTCTCTATTTTTATGCGCATCAGCTCTTGAGTATCATCTATGACACCACTAGATTCTTCTAGAGTTTCTGTAGTGGATGTGTCTGAAAGATAGTCAGGACCCCATTCATACTTGTTTGAATCAGTCTCCGAATCATCTACTTGTTGCCTGCCAGTATATGTGACTGGAACTTTTAATGGTGCAAACAATTCTTTGATTCTCACAAATTCATCTCTTATATCCTTAGGAACCTCGACTTCTTGTATTATTGTAGTTGATACTGTTGAAGCTTGAGCACTAACTATTTCTTCTTTCTTGACTGTTGATTCCTCTTTCTCTTTTCTACACTCTTCTTTTGTTTGTTTAGTGTTTGCTTCATGTAATGTTAAAGGCGATATCTTTTTCAAGCCTTTAGACTTAGAGACATGTTTTTGTTCTAATGTCTTTTTAGGATTGTATCCCAGTCCAGCTTTATCATGTGTGGATTTGGTTTGTAGTTGAATTGGTTTAGTAATACCTTCTTTTTGTTTGCCCAAAGGACTAGTACCTGAGTACCCCATGCGCAGAATCATTTTGTAACCACGACCATATTGGTTTGAGGAAATCTCACAATGTCATACCTCCTCATTTGGACTATCTTCCTTAAAGAGCCAGTTAAGCACAACATCCTCTTCTATTTCATCCGCCAAGGAGGTAGAAGACTGTATGAAGAGACCATCATATATAGTATTCGGAACTGAATTTTGTGTTCTCATAGCCTCTGATGGCTTGCCCAACTATTTTGGCAATGGAGGGAGAGAAACTAATGATAGTACCAGTTCTATCTTGTAGCCATCCATGCTGGTATCTATAATCTTCAATCTCTTTTCTAAGTCTTTCATCAATGTTTCTAGATCTTCATTTGGAGAGGCTGCCCTATTATGAGGCACAAAAGTATCTGCACCTTTTGTCAATGCATTATAGATGACATTTGTATCAGTAGGAATATTGACTTCATCTCCATTATATGGAAACTTTAAGCATTGGTGATATGTTGACAGTATAGCCTTCATTTCATGAATCCATGGCCTGCCTAGCAATATATTGTATGACAATGGAATATCGAGAACCCGGAAAAGGACATCTCTCTCTACCGGTCCCACTCTGATTGGTAATGATACCAAACCTTTGGAGGTCCTCTCTTCTTCATCATAGGCTTTAATTGTTATTTTCTTGCCTAGATCAATGACATTTTTAGAGAATCCTAGTTGTGTAAGCAGATGATAAGTATAGATATTCAACCCCGCGCCTCCATCTATCAAAACATGTTTAACTCTATGTTTGTGGATCATGGCTTCAATATGCAATGGCTAGCTATGTGGATGATTTAATGAATTGTCATCTTCCTCAAAGAAGGTCAAATAGTGAGGTGAAGTCAGATGACCCACCATAGACTGAAACCGATCAACGTCTAAATCTTTTGGAATGTTGGTAGTGAGCAATGCTTTGTCTAGGATTTCCTTGTGAGCAAATGAGAGTTGTAGCAATTCAAAAATTGAAATTTGAGCATTTGTCCTTTTCAACTATTCAACCACGTTGTATCTAGAGGATGATGATGAGGTTAATCTTTTAAATTTGTCCAAGGTTGATTCCTTTTGTTTATTTGGCACGACTGTTGGATTTGATGTTTCTTGAGCTGGTTTGGAAGAACTAGCTCCTTGGAGGGTAACTTTCTTTTGAGATCTGGTTAGAGCTTTTGCATATCGTGATTCATTTGGTTTATCTTGAACTATAATCACATTGCAATATTCTGAGTGTGAAGGTTCAATCATGTTGATAATGTTGTCCTAGCTGGCATAAGCATAATTTACCTTAGCACCTCCTTTGGTCTTTGAGGAATCACCTTGTTCATAAGCAGGCAAAGGGTCTTTAAATGCTTTATGATCAGCATTGGTTGGATGATTCCCAACAACAACTTTATCAGTGTCTATGAGATCCTGAATCTCATGTTTTAGCTTCATGCAATTGCTTATGTTATGACCCTTATTCTGATGGAAGTCACAATATTCATTTTCTCTCCACCATCTTGGTTTGACATCTGGATCATATGGTCTGGAGTTATCTGGTAGTGTTATCAAGTTGTTTGCCAATAAATTTTTGAAAGAAGACTCATATAATTCTTCAAGAGGAGTAAAATCACGCTTAGGTTTGGAAAGCCAAGGCTTGTCTTTGAACCATTCCTTTGTTTTCTTTGGTGGATTCTCTACTGCAATCTCGGTGGCTTTAAGTGCTTGTGTACCACTAGCCAGGTTGAATATTGTGGATTTTGAGTTGGTTTTGACAGTATCTACTACTCCATCATTAACAAAATTCTTGTTATTGTCTTTGGCAAATTTCCAAATACTTGTTCTTCTCTTTAGAGCTAGATCCTATTTGTGTTTCTTTCCAAGGTGTGATATCCCCCTTCTTTATGAGCACATCTTCCATTCGAATGGCATTATCTACCATTTTGTTAAATGATGGGTGTACTTGCATTTGTACAATATATTTCAGTTCGGGGACCAAGTTATTGACAAACATATCCATTTTCTCAGAGTCTGGAATAGGTCGTGGGTACCTAGAGAACATCCTTCTCCAGCGTTGGAGAAAAGTAAGAAGAGGTTCCCCTATTTTTTGTTGAGCATTACAAAGATCGATCATAGTAATAGGATGTTGAACGTTGTATGAGTATTGTTGTAAAAATAGGTGGATTAGTTCTTAGAATGTTTTTATTCTTTTGGGTAGACTTGAGAACCATTCCATTGCTTGACCCCCTAAACTCCTTGGGAAGAGACGCATGAGGTACGTTTGATCGTGCATGAATTCCATACAAGCAGCACTAAATTCCCTAACATGATCTTGAGGATCTGAGGTACCATCATATTTGTCAAATTTTGGGATTTCCACTCGTGAAGGGAATGGAGGCATGTGTAAATTCTTGTCATATGGAAAGGGACATATTGTTTCCAGAGAATATTGTTTCGGGGACTTGTCCTTATTCTTCAGCTCTGTGAGCTCTGTCTGCAAAGCTAGTAACTGTTTGTGTACCATGATTATAGGTGAGTCTTCCCTTTTAGTAACAAGTGTCTGAACATCATATCCAATAGGAAGTTTGGCACCTTGATTTGCTAGTTCTAAGAAATAGTCTTCCTTTTCTCGGGTCATGATAGTTTTCATCATTTTTCTAAAGTCTTTGTCTTTCTGACAGTCAAGGATTGTTTTTTCTAGAGGTTCAGTAGCTTCATCAATCTCACTTGATGATGATGAATCATTATGATTTTCAGGAATATTACGGTCGTTTTTGTTTCCATCATTATATTCTGTCTCATGTATAGTGGGAGATTTTGGTTCATCAAAAATTGGTCCGCCTGATGACGATGGCATGTTAGTGAGGGGATCCTTCACATAGAATGGATTATCTTGATAAGTGAAGGTTTGTCCTTTTCCTTTGGCTTGTTTCTTACAAGAACTCCTGGTTTGAATAGGCATTTTTATGGATTAGTGTGACCTAGAGTTGTTTTTGATGCAGAGGTCAAGATCAATTTCAGTGCTAGTTTGTTCGGTTTAAGTATTGTTTGAGAGAAACAAGTAAGATTTAGTCTAGTTTCAGGAAAGATCTATCCTGTATAAGACGTTTACCTGGGTTGATTCTAAAATAGTAACTAAGATTCAGTCTGATTTAGGAATGATATATCCTATGTAAGACGTTATCTAAGTGACTTGAGTTTGATAGGTAGTTTGATTGAACTAGCTGAAGGGTGATCGACCAAATCGTACAACAAAAAAATGGCAAAGGTACACTATCTTGATCTATTTTATGCTCAGGAAAATTTGATAACCAGTATTATGTTTGTGGTAGACTATGTTTTTGGCAAGTTTGACTGTTCTGTCTGACAAAACTAGAGACTCGTACGACTAGGTTTTTTGAACCGGATGACAATTTATCAGTTATAGGATGATAGAAGTTATGTTTCATAAAAGTTGCTTCCTTGTACCGTATGACTGATGGGCATGTGCAAGATGACAAAAGACTGAGGTTGATTCTACCTCGTACGAGACAGAATACAGTGGAGGATGATGAATGATTTAGACTCATATGACAGAGAATATGCTATAGGACGACAATTGAGTAGATTCGTACGACACAGGACTAGTGCAGCATGATAAATTAGTAGACTTGTACGACTATTCATAGGGCAGAGACTAAAAATTCTGATTTTTCTGACTGCTGAGTATTGACAACTGAGTATGACAAATTCTGAGATGGACTGATTTTTGACTAGGATATACTAGTTTCTGACACAAACAGAGTTTTGACTTAGGATGGACTAGTTTCTGACATAGACAGAGTTTTGACTCACTAAGTTTGTTTCTTGTCTTCTCCAATTTTGGTATTCCAAGTTTTGTTTTAGGGATGAAAAGACAGAAAACAAGTAGTATGTATAGTAACACCAATCATAGCATGCAAACCCTAAGGAACTTGGTGAGGCAAGAAAACCTTTGCTTGTAGACTCGGGTACACACCCAATAGCTAATCAGAATACAGCGGATGAGTCTCATGCAATGGATTCTCAACGCTGTATTATCCGACTCAAAACGCTAATGGGGGCGTGAAATGACAAGTATCTTGGGAGAGTTACTATCTCTCTTGCACAAAGATTATCTCCCTTTCGGAGGTGAACCAGGTAGCTTCTAATTTTAATTGGATTTAGTAAGGGGTCTGTTCAGTGCGTTGAGGTATAAACTCAATTAAGAGGTCTCCCAGCCTTGAAAACCAAGGTTTAATATACTTGAAGGTACAGAGGAGAGCTATTACCGAGCACTGTCGTTGACTTGATTTTCATCAAATCACATTTATTTTATAGTGGGTTGGAGTACTTGGCATCTAGTTGTTCCCACTTAGGTCATTCCCCTCTCATCGACCCTAAAGGCTATAGAGTTATTAGCTCCTCGGGAGGGCAGGCCTGCTAAAGATGTTGCGATCAATCTTAAGAAAGCACTTCAAGGGTCTGGATTTCTAATTGTCTAAAAGAAGACAAGAGCATACTCTCCTACCTCTCAGATTTTTCTAAAATGTGAAAGATAGATTTTGTTCATTAACCAAATAGCAAGTTAGGTGCCTAAAAATGAATTTAAAGAATACACGATGTTTAGTCGATTCTCCTTAGGCAACCTACAAAGACAATGAATCAGTAGTCATATTGTCTTTGTGTGACAAGCATATTCTTCAACAAGCATTCTGCAAAAACTAGTTAGGCTATGAAAAATTCTGAGACAAATAGATAAACAATTAGGGTCAGTCGTCAGAATAATCAAAAAAATGATAAAATCATGAAATTTGCCTTTTTACCAGAGAAAACAAAATCGTACGACAGAGTCTCGACTCGTACGAGACAGGATTTAGTATCGCACGAATGAAGATTGTTGATGATGTCTGCTCATACGATAGAGGATTTGTGCTCGTACAACAGAAGATGTGCTAGTATGATAGGATATGGAAATTCGTGCGACACCTATAGTTTATCATCCAAGCCTGTGCGAATTGTCATATGAGATGTACAGATGAAAAACTAAAAAATCAAAAAACCTGAAAAATAACAAAAATAAAAAAAATCAATCTTGGAGGCCAAAAAAGAAGTAGTCTTCGTGCCCCATGGTGGGCGCCAGAAATGTGTGTGTGAAAAAGTGAACCTATAGCTGCAAGCACAACACTTCAATTAAGTCACTATATGCATGGTTAGTAATCAATAATCAATAAAAATAAACCATAGCAAAGCGACCCATTGCCTTCTAAATGATGTGAGTATAAGATTTCTCTCAGTTTGTTATAAGCAATACCAGTGACTAGACTACACCAAGACGAAGGATTTAATCTATATGATATTAAGCTATATGGATGCAAGATAAATGAATATTTCAAGCAATAATAACCAATTCAAGCAACAATAGATACAAGCAATAATGGATATAAGATGGATGCAAATAATCTAAAAAAAGCAATAATAATCAATCAATGACTCCAGAGCAAAATAAATATAATAATGACATATTCTCAAAAATCTCTGGGGTGAATTGGAATGAGAGCTGATGACTGAATTTATAGAGAATTACAGAGAGATGATGAAAAAGCTCAATTTAGGATTAACTGAAATAATTGAGAAATCGGGTTGAGTTAACCTTGAGATAGATTCCAATTATAGTTCAATTGAAATGCATTCGAATTAGAAGTCCAAGTTGCATTGGAAAACAATAATAAATCAATTCCATACATTTGTGATAAAAATAGATAATTCTTCAATTTAATCAAGAAAAGAGTCTTTTCAATGCAACTGAACTTAGAGAATAATTTCATAATTCAATTAAATTGCTTTTCTGATTTCAAGTTCTAAATTTAGAAAAAGAAATAATATCTCAAGTTTGATTTTTCTCTTGATTCAATTCTTTTATTTGATTTTTGTTTTGTTTCAATTCAACTCTTTGTAATAAATTAATTCATCTTTTGTAATAAATTAATCCTTTCGCATGATTGAATGGCAAATTTATTAATTTAATTAAATATGCAAGGATATTTAATAAATTAAAATGGGATAATTGATCAAAAAATGATATTCTTGGAAATGTTTTGATTAATTAAATAAATATTTAATTAATGTTGAGTGGTTGATTTGCCATGTGATTTTTGATAATTAAAGAATTAATAATGTGCTCAAGATTGATTTAATTGCCTTTGGTTAGGACCTTGGTGATGTTGTCGAGATTAGGGGCCCATGGTTTAGATGACCATTTTTAGGGTATTACACTCCCTGTATCAAATTCATTGATCCCCATAATCCTTCCTACAACACCAATCATTTCAGCTACAAAACCGGTCACACCTGTAGTGTTTAACTCAATGGACATCCCAGTATGGTATAGTAATCAGATACTGGAAAGTGACTCAGAGATCGACTCACATGAATGGGAATTTGATTCCATCCAGCTTAATACTTCAGATGAGGAAGACGCATCACCACCTCCACCTCATAAGGACATCCCTGTTTATGGAGAAGCACAGATAAAGACCTCTTGGATTCCTGAGATGGAAACATCTTCCATAGACCCTACATCCCATCCTATGCCTGATTCTGATAGGGAGAGTACCATTAATGACCTTCACCACAATGTCTTAACCCTCACTGACACATCTAAGGAACTTAACCTTATCGATGAGGTAATGCCCATTATCCATCCGGAACTCATCGAATGGAACCAACCTAATCCCCCATGTCTTGACCATTTCCAAAACGATGAGGTGATCATTGAATTTTTGGAACTACAGGATAACATACCAAATGGGGATCACAAAGTTGGATTCACCATTGAACTTAATAGCGCATCATACTTCGGGGTGGATGCCAAACCTTTCAGCTGCAAAAACATAACAATAAAACATGGATCTTCTAGTGAAAACCACATTGTGGCATTGTTTGATCCCACAAAAGTAAAAAGAAAGAGCGTATCCAATGGTGAAAACCTCTCTGAGGCGCCTGAGGATGAAAGGTTTGACATTCTCCCTTCTAGTACACATCAGGAATGATCAACAATTCTCATTGAAGAGAGAAAAGAATACAATGTGGGGACTCCTGAAACTCCTCACCACATACATCTGGCATCTCTTTTAACTCCAAAGGAACAACCTAAGTTTGTAGAGTTCTTCCAGAAGCATCAGATCAACTTTGCATGGTCATATGCAGACATGCCTGGTCTTGATTCAGATTTAGTCATGCATCACCTCACCATAGCAGAAGGAGACAAACCTGTCAAGCAGAAGCTTCGCAAGATGCATCCTCAGATTGCAGTACTAGTAAAAGCAGAACTTAAGAAACTCCTGGATGTTGGTTTCATTAGACCAATTGATTATGCAGATTGGATATCCAATATTGTGCCTATTGGTAAACCAAATGGGGGCATCCATATCTGTACTGACTTCAGAGATCTAAACAAAGCATTTCCTAAAGATGACTTCCCCCTACCAAACATCAACATAATAGTGGACCTAACAGTAGGACATGCCATGCTTTCACTCATGGATGGCTTTTCAGGATACAATCAGATAAAGATCACACTAGAGGATCATCATAAGACAACCTTTACATGCCCATGGGGCACATACTACTGGAATGTCATGCCTTTTGGTCTAAAGAATGCAGGAGCGACCTATCAGTGAGCAATGACTACCATCTTCCATTATCTAATGCATACCATGATGGAAGATTATGTGGATGACTTACTAGCAAAATCACTCACAAGAGAAGGTCATCTACAAATATTGGCAAAAATCTTTGACAGACTGGAACAATATCATGTTCGGCTCAACCCAAAGAAATGTGTCTTTGGAGTAACCTCAGGGAAACTTCTAGGATACATCATCTCCAGCAAAGGTATTGAGGTCGATCCTGCAAGGTCAAAGCAATCATGGACATGCCACCTCCAAAGAACATCAGTCAGCTAAGGACATTACAAGGATGACTTCAATCTATCTGAAGATTCATTGCACAACTGGCAGATAAGTGTCACCCATTTACACACCTATTACACAAGAACATCCAATTTCAATGGGATACCAGATGCCAGCAAGCATTCCAGATGCTTAAATACTATCTCATGAATACACCATTGCTGATCCCACCAGATCTGAGTAAGCCTCTACTACTCTATATATCAACAACTAATACAACATTAGGAGTGCTATTGGCTCAACACAATGTAGAAGGCAAAGAATGTGCTATATACTACATCTCTTGCACACTGGTTGGCTATGAACTCAATTACACACCTATTGAGGGAGCTTGCCTAGCAGTAATCTTGGCAGCCACTAAATTGAGGCACTATCTGTTAACACACAAGGTACAACTCATTGCAAAGATTGATCCACTCAAGTACTTACTCAGTAAAGCCGCATTAACTAGCCACTTGGCTAAATGGGTGATGATTCTAAGTGAATTTGACATTGAGTATGTGGACCGTAAAGCTATTAAGGGTCAAGTTATTGCAGATCAGTTGGCCAATGCACCACTGATAGGAAATCATCCTCTCATTTCCAATTTTCCATATGAAGAGATATTCATGATCATAATAGCACAACCATGGAAACTATACTTTGATGGTTCATACACTAGGCATGGCTCAGGGGCAGACATTCTGTTTATCACACCTCAGGGTGACAGCATCCCAAAATCTTACAGACTCAAATTTCCATGCACCAACAACATAGTAGAGTATGAGGCCTTGATCACAAGACTTAGGCTAGCCATACAATGGAAGTTACAAGAACTACAAGTATATGGCGACTCCCAACTGGTCATTCGACAAGCAACTGAGGAGTATCAGACTAAAGATGACAAACTCATGCCATACAAACAAATGGTGGACAAATTAAAGGCATCATTTACCACTATCACCTTTGAGAAAATACCAAGAGATCAGAATCGAGCTGCTGATGCTATGGCTACCATTGCATCTCTCCTAGATCTTCCACAGAATTCAACATGCTACGAGTTCTTGGTAGAACAAATTTGGATCCTTGCTTATGATACTCCCAAATCCGAGATGATATGTCACCTTATCGATTTTGAATCCCCATGGTATGGTGAGTTCTATACCTACCTCCATGATCACACACTTCCTCCTAACCAATCGAATAACCAAAGTAAAACCTTCATTCGCCAAACTGCTCGATATACCATTATTGCTGAAACCCTATACCGATGCAGTCTTGATGGTACTCTCCTTTGATGTCTAGAATGGGATGAGATAACAAAGGCCTTGGAAGAGGTACATGAAGGAATTTGTGGAACTCATGCAAGTGGTCTATCGCTCGCCAAGAAACTCCTATGCACTGGATATTATTGGCCATCTATGGAAAAAGACTCCTATTACTTTGTCCAAATATGCAAGAAATGCCAAGTTCATGGAGACCTGATACATGCATCGGCATAGGAATTGCAACCAATCACAACACCATGGCCTTTTTGTCAATGGGGCCTTGACCTCGTGGGTAAAATCCATCCATCTTCATCCAATGGCCACAAATTCATTATTACTGCCACCAAATACTTCACAAAGTGGATCGAAGCTATTCCACTTACCCAAGTCACCGACAAGCAGATCGCCTCATTCATCCTCAATTACATCATCTGCTAGTATGATGTTCCCATGTCCATCATCATAGATAAAGGTCTTCCTTTCAAAAATCAAGATGTTTGTGAGCTCTGTGAGAAATTTCACATCCAACACCGCTTTTCCATGCCGTATTACCCACAAGGCAATGGTCAGGCCGAAGCATCAAATAAAAACATATTAAGAATCCTCAAGAAGACAGTCAATGATGTCACTCATGATTGGCATGTTCAATTGAATCTAGCACTATGGGCATATCGAACTAGCATTCAAACCCCTACAGGAGCAACTCCCTAATCACTAGTTTATGGTGCAGAAGCTATCTTACCTATTGAGGTTGAGATACCATCACTATAGGTTTCCTTGCACAATCTCATCAATGATGAAGCATACAGAGTATCACATCTTCAGGACTTAGAGATACTTGATGAGAAGCGACAAGCTGTATATAATCACCTTAAGGCCTATCAGCAGTGCATGAGCAGAAGCTATAATCATCAGGTTAGACCTCATACATTCGAGGTAGGTGATCTTGTTCTTCGAGAGAATCTTCATAACCAACCAAACTATGAACATTAGGGAAAGTTTGAATCAAATTGGCTGGGTCCATATGTTATCACTACTGTATTTGGGTTTGGGGAATATTAGTTGGCTACTTTAGAAGGAGAACCGCTAGTAGATCCGATCAACAACATGCACCTCAAATGGTTTTATACATAAGCTGCATAGAGCATTAGGCTCCCATACATACCGACAAAAACACCAAAAACATTCAGAAAAATGTCCTAAAGAAAATACAAAGAAAAAAATCAAAATAGTAAAGAAAAATCATGCATCCAAATAGTGAACAACCACTCTCGTGGTACCTTGGGTAGGTACAATGGTGAAAACCTAGCAAACAGGCACCACTCATAAAGGCTATGACTCCATTGTCTTTTAGGCTTTTTGCGATCACATTTATTTCATACACACATCCATCAGTCCAAACCATGGCTTCTTATTGATCTGCAATCCAAGATAGTACTTCATGCGTCTTGCATCCCGCTTTTTCATAGTCATGTCTATACTGGGGGTAATGCCCTTAACCTATTGATGGAAATGGATTCTACATTGTTTTGTGATTCACTGCGTTCTTCATTTCAAAACTATCTCACAAAATACCAAAAACATTCAAAAAATCACAAAATCCAAAAACATCAGAAAACATGGCAACACATTGTACATACTCATCCGAGCAGATACCAAACAAGCATTGAAAGATACTCACACAATGATCACTTCTCAAAATCGACCAAACAATCAACATCAACACTCAAACTGTCTTCAACAAGGATGCATCTTTCCTTACCAAAACAAAGACAAGATGACATTTTCTTTGACAAGAAAATTTTGTTTAAAGCTATCAAGTACTTGGTTGATTTGTTGGTTATTCATTCATTTATATATTTTAGGTTCCTACAAAATTGTTTGTGTATCTTCAGTGCATTATTCTAATGAAGTTCTGGGGCATGTACTAATGGTGTCTACGTGGGAAGTTCACTAAGCTACGTGATCATAGGCAAAATACAGTCATAGATCACTACGGCTTGCTGACTATAGCATATACCTCGACCATATGAGCATGAACCATTACCAAGGATCCATATTCTTTATTCTTTATGTATGCTTTCTGCTTACAGGTACGATGCTCTTTGTTTAGTTCTTTCTACCTCATCCAAATTGGATAAAGGTTTTTATCTCTTATTATGGTATGAACTTGTCTCAGGATATGATCAGCCCAAGACCAAGGAGGACGATCCAAGTCATGCATGAAAGGAGATGATCCTTGTCTATTCTGCAAGCAATACTCAGGTCAACTTGACCCATTATATCAAGTTGTTTGTATTAACTTGATATATCAAAATCCATGTAAGGAATACTCAAGTCATCTTGAATCATTATGTCAAGTTGCTTATATTTTTCTTACAACATTTTAAAGCTCAATGATGAAAAATAAATCACTATGGATCGTCATTCCATCTCATCTGTATATATTGTATTCCATTGTATTCCATCCATCCATACATTCATAATAGTTGCATATCATGCATACATAGTCATAACAATGCATACTCTATTTTCTTCTTCTTCCATAGGAATGAGTCATAGGTCCTCCATTTCTTCTATCTAACATCGAACCCCCACCACCCTCCCCATCTCAATAATCAACATCACATATCCTACATCATGTCCCATCAAAATCAATCAAGCCACGTTCATTACCATCCATCTCTAATAGGAGGGATTGTGTTTCCTATCCTAAGCCATCCTATAAGCCAAGCAAGTTACTCTGTTTGCACAGGTACATCGACTCACACACACCTATACTGTCAATAGATACTCTGATCAAGTATCTTCGGGTCTCAATAGGTAATCGATCATGGTAATCCTAGACTATATCAAGCATTTATCATAATGACCTAGTCTCAACGGGGCTGCTATGATTCATCACAACCATCCATCACACACACACACATTATCAATTGATCAGCCAATCAAACACAATCCAAGGACAATTACATCAATTGTCTAAGTCTCAATGAGTATTTTTCTTCATATATCTTGACTTCATCAGGAAATTACATCAATTGTCTAAGTCACATCAGGTCACTTTGATTCACTTACTCAGACTTTACCCTGTCCAAGCGACCAACTGACATCAACTGTCACGCTTTGACTCGACCGGGGCAATTAAATCGATTGCACCAGATTGTCCAACCAATTTTGATCAATTGTATAGCATCAATCCAAACCACACACTACATCTACTCTGTATCTCTTGCATGACCTTAGGGTAGTCGCTGGCTTGTTGTTTCTCCATATTCACTTTGATTTCTTCCATTCTTTCACCAACATTGCTAAATTCTTCTCTTCTATCACCCTGCCAATTTTTATTCTTTTTCGAGAGATCGCTCAATTTTTCAAAATTTCTTAGCCCATCTCTCGAGGGGGCATACCACCCATTAAATTAACATTTTATGGGGCATTCCTTCACACCTATTTTTCTTTCTTTGAAATGACGCGATAAACCGCACCATCTCAAAGAGGGGCAAATGTAGTCACATAAATCTGTCCATTTTAATTAAATGAATAATTCATATTTATTTGATTGAAAATCCACTGGCCATCGATTAATTAAATTAATATTTAATTAATTCATCTTCAAACATTCTCCTATCAATTAAATGAATTATTCAATTTATTTTAAGTAATTCATTCAAACAAATTCACAAATCAATTAAATGAATAAATCATATTTATTTCATTTAATCCCCTTTTCCTCTTTTAAATAAATTAAATAAAACATTTATTTAAATCATTTGTCCCCACCCCCCCCACTTGCATTTTCCTACAAATGCAACTTGCACACATTTATTGAAATAAATTAATTTTATTTTAAAAAATCATATTTTTCCTCACCCACCAAATCCACTTGCACTCCTAAGTCCCCTTCTAGATTCTTCTAAACCCTTCCTAATTAGCCTAATCCATCCCCTAATTATTGTCACATTCCTAAGCAACTTGGAGTCACTTCTCAAAGACTTCAAAGTCTTTGAAAAGCATTTAATGCTTTGTGTGTTCAACAATCTAACCTCTAAAGTCTTCCAGAACCACTAATGGCTCTTACATGACCATTAATGGCTCTTACATAACCATTTATGGTTAATTGAACTTGCACTCATGTGTCTCATCAAGCATTTATTGCTTTGACCATGGTTATCCCTTTTGCCTTTGCACAAGAGTTTATCCATTGGATAAAAGCTTTATTCTTTGAATAAAGAATTTATTCATTCAACCTAACCTTGACCTTAATTCCCAAGTTAACTCTCAGGTCATATCAAGCATTTAATGCTTATTCCCTCTCCTCTCAACCTATCTCATATGGACACTTGTCATCCAAGGATTGGGTTGAAAGTCCTCACATGGATTGAATATCATTCAATCCTGACCCTTGTTGAGATTACTCAATCTCAACCATCCATTGCTCCATTTTTCCTATAAATAGAGCCCATTTCTTCATATTCCAGATCCTGAAAACTTGTATGCATCTAAGTTATAGAGAATTTAGAGAGCATTTAGCATAAATCACTAATATCTTGTTATTTTGGCCTAAAATAAATCATTTTAGCATCATAGCATCTAATATTAGCTTTTATTCACATTTGCATAGCATTTTAGAGCAAACATTTCAATCTTGAACCTCCATAAGCATCCATAGTGCAAAAAGCTACCGAGAGCTACACTAGTTTGGAACTTGGAGAGGAGAGGAACAAAGGAGAAGGAGCTAA